>NC_137087.1:20681232-21401262 GCF_951640355.1 Cnephaeus nilssonii
TTTTCCTAGCGTCTTACTGTCCTGCCACATGTGGATTTACCTCCCTCCTCCAGGGTTCCTCTTTCCACTGACCCCTGGGCCCAGGGCCCACAAATCCCCTCTCCTGGCTGTCCTGCAGCACAGCCTGCTCACCTGCATCTTCAGAAGGAGCTTTATCAGTAAGTCACAGGCAGTGGAGCAGAGCCATAGTAAGTGGGCTAGTTCCCAAAGGAGCCATTTATGCCCAAGAACCTGGTGTGAGTGGAGAGGAGCTGGCCTGCGCTCCAGCACCGTGTACTCGGGAGCCTGCAGTCCTGCCGGGTGGGCGGCAGCTTGGATCACCAGTGGGGAGCTGCAGGCACTCGCTCAGGTTCAGTGACCTCGCCTTCAACTCATTTTATTTCCCCAAATCCGGTTTCTCTGGCAGGGCCCTCCCTAACTCATTCCCACCTGGTGGTTATTTGGGAGCTATTCTTTTTTTTAGAGAGAGATAATTTTTTAAAAATATATTTTTATTGATTTCAGAGAAGAAGGGAGAGAGAAATACAAACATCAATAATGAGAGAGAATTATTGATCGGCTGCCTCCTGCACACCCCCTACTAGGGATCGAGCCCACAACTTGGGCATGTGCCCTTGAACGGAATCAAGCCCAGGACCCTTCAGTCCGCAGGCCGACGCTCTATCCACTGAGCCAAACCAGCCAGGGCTAGGAGCTTTTCTTCTTACTTTCCCAATTGTAAGGGAGGTCTTCTTTCTCAGACAGTGATCTTAAATGAGCAGAAAGAGTGTTAAAGTTGCGATCGGCTCCTACTGGCTACCAGTAAATCTGGAACAATTTGAGCACCAAGATAATTAAATGCAATAATGAATTGTAAGAAACAGGTGTCCATCTTGGTAATAAATGGGTAGATGGGAGAGAAGGGAAGGCCCTTGCCTAGAGTCATGCTGAGGGGCTGCTGGAGTTGGAAAATCACAATTTTGTAACCAACATGCAGAGCAGGGCAGGCAAGAATCCGCCGTGGATGTTGACTCTAGGGGCAGTGGGTGCTGAATGTGGGTGAGGAGCAGGATATCTGCGTGCTCCTAAAGAGTGTCTCCACATTTGTTTCTCCATTCATCTGTTGGGGACACTTGGCTACTGTGAATAGTGCTGCTGTGTACATTTGTGACTGCGTATTTGAGGACCTGTTTGCAGTTCTCTCAGTTCTACCCAGGAGTGGAATTGCTGAGATAAATGGAAGTCCGATGTTCAACTTTATTTTTAGGATGCTTTTCTGCATGTGGGTGTGGTGCCCTGGGGGGCCCTGATGGCCCCTCATGCAGGGCTGGGCGCCAGGAGCCGAGCCCATGTGCGGTGGGTGATGGAGAGCTGATCCCACCGCGTGTCAGCGTCTTCCTGTTCCATCATCTTTCTTGGCCCCGGCCCCCTAATCTATCCCTCTCTCCCCAACAGATGTGCCCGTGGAGAAGCTAGCCGCCATGCCTGCCTTGCGCAGCATCAACCTCCGCTTCAACCCGCTGAACGCCGAGGTGCGCGTCATCGCCCCGCCACTCATCAAGTTTGACATGCTCATGTCTCCAGAGGGCACGCGGGCCCCCCCGCCTTAGGCCTCCCTCCTCATGCCCACCCAGAAGGGACAGAAGCCACTTGGCCTGGCACCCTGAGGGGAGGGAGCCCAAGCTTGGAGGGCTGGGGATGGGTGGGCCCAACAGCGCGTGGGAGGGGGTGCAGCGGTTCAGGATAGATAGCTTAGAGCTGTAGAGGGTCCTGGAATGCCCAGAGGCGGAGGCGAGGTGGGGGCTAGAGCCAGGACTCTAGGCATTCATAGCCTCTGTGCAAACTTGGGCAGGCCCCCACCCTCTCTCAGACTTATAATTTCGGAAAGGGCTAGTGGCAGTGGGTCTCTGCCTCCTTGGGCTCCTTGGAGGCCTTTTGGGGAACACACGCCTCCAAGTCTTCGAATCCTCGGTATCTTCTGAGCTCGCAGCTGAGCATCGCTGAGCATTTCCTGGGCCCCTGTGGGTTGAGGCCTTGCTTCTAGTGCTGAGAGCCAGTCGCTGCCCTGAGACGAACAGAAGACAACCTGCATTTATTTATTGCTTCCTGAGAACCCACCCTTCTCCGTGCCCCATCCTGAGCCCTGTGGATCCCTGGATCGGCAGGAGCCTGAACCGGAAGTTGTGGGAAAGCTGCGGAGAGAGTGCGGACGCTGCAGCAGGGCTGACGATGTTTACATAGGAGCCCCATGGCCATCAGGCAGGGGAACTGGGGAGCAGATCAAGTTGTCTCCATCCTTCCACATGATTAAGAAATTGCTGGAGTGACCAGCTGTGCCTGGCACCACCCCTTGAGCCACGGAGAGTGTCCCAGAGAGAAAGAAAGCCATTGGCTGCCTTGTCATTGGTTCACCTGGAGGCAGGCGGCACTATGGACCATTGGATTGTAGCCAGCCAGCCCCCGGTCACCACTCAAAGCCCTGATAACCTCGTCATTTCTAGGCTCTGGACCTGGAGCCTGGCCAGGCAATAGGCTGACCTGCCATCCATGTTTGCTCGGGGCTTTCAGTGCTCACACGGGGACAGGACCGGTACACAGGGACAACCGGTGGCTCCCCCAGGTGAGGCCTGGGCTCTGGCTTCCTGCGACAATACCTGTGGTGTGGAGAACCCCTGACCTCTTGATCCGGCAGGTATCTACCTCCCACCTTCTCATCTGTGGGGCAAGCAGATCAGAGCCCACCTGGTCTGGGCTTTTGTCGGAGTCTGTGGGAGATGCCTGAGTCCCCAGGACTTGGGGCAAACCAGGCCACCCAAATCCTACTTCCGTGGGCCAGTGGCCACCCTGCCACACTCAGAGCACTGACCCTTTCTCAGAATGTTCCCATTCCCTTCCTCATCCCCTTCCCCTTCCCCAGCCCGGAGGCTGCCCTGCCCAGGCCTCCTGTCTCTTGGCAAGAAGCTGACAGGTTGGGAGATTGTAGGCCTGTCACCAAGCACTCGAGGACTCAGCGTCCCAGGAGATGCCTGTTCACTCTGCTCATCTCCCAGGCCTGGTGGGTCAACTCTTGAAAAAGGGTTTTCAGGGCAAGGAGGCCAGATAAGATCTCCAGGGCTACGAGTTCAGCCGGGGACAAGTGAGGGCTGCAGTCTAGCCCAGCCTGGCCGGGCCCCACTCACCGTGTCCTGGAGTGGGGTTTCTCCTTGTTGAAGAAGGGGTGCATTTGCCTGATATGCAAAAGGCAGTGTATGGCCAGAGCCTGCACCTCAGTGTGGTCTGCATCAGCACCTAGAGACAAGGATCCCAGGCCCAATCCCGGACCTCTGGGATCAGAGCCCGCACTCCAGATGCCCAGGGATTCCTACAAGCACTTTACTGTTTAAGAAGCATGGCCTGGGGATGGCCTGGGAGTGAAAAGTGGAATTTCTCAACTTTCCCCCAACACCAAGTCTGTGCCCATCCCCCTCCCTAAAGCAGCCCTTCACTCCCACCCGGGGCCTCTTAGATCTTTTCAGTCTGTGTGGCCCTCCCATGAAGGGAGTGACCTGGAGTCCCCAGGAAGTAAGGGTTGGATCTGCCCGGCCCTCTGGCCTCCCTTTCTGGTTCACCCCGAATGCCAAGCTGCTCCTTCCCCAGGTCCTCATCTCAGGCCTTTCAGAGGGGCTGTTTCTGGAAGCTGCATCCTACTCTGCTTGGAGAGCGTGCCCTGGCCTCTCTGGGAAAGCTGGGCAGCGGAGAAGCCCCAGATCAGAGCACAGTGTGAGCCCTTAGCTTCAGTCTGCAATAAAGAATGCATTGGTTTCACCTGCCTGGTTGGTGTTTGATTCATTCTCACCGCACAGGCCCTGAAGCCTGGGTGTCAAACCTGCCCACCCGAGAAGAGGAGGGGCTGCCCTTCCGGTTAAAGCCAGACTGAGGTGATGCCTAGTAGAGTCACAGAGGGGCCCAGGTGCAGCCAGCAGGAATTGACGCATGCCCCAAAGCTGTGCTGCTGCAGAGCAGCTAATCGTCAGCCCTGGGGAGACCCATATACCTGGGGACGGATAAAGGAACCCGTTGTCCCCCAATTTTTCCCTTACCGATGCCAGAAATTACACCCTTAGCAATTCATTCCTCAGGGTCCATGTTCAAAGAGGGGTCTGGCCCAGCAGCACTGACACCAGCGAGCTGGTAAGACATGCGAAGTCCCAGCCCAGATCCCCAGAGCAGACAGGCGGGCCCAGCGCTCCAGGTGTCCTGGGGCAAGTTAGAAAGCGCTCCTGGGTTCAAGGTTCAATCAGGTTTTTTTCTAAATCTGAAAGGCCAACCTTTCAGAGTTTGCCTGGAGTTTTAGGCCAGACACTCCATTATTTTCGTTTAACAGACACATAGCGCAGGGGTACCTAGGATGTCTGAGCACTTCAGAATCACTCATTTAATCCCTGTAACAGCCCTGCCAGCTCTGAGTGGACACACCCCTCCCCCTTTCTGGCCCCGTTTCCTACCTGTGAAGTGAAGGGGATGCACAGGGACAGCCTGGCCAAGGTCGGCCATTAGCCGGCTGCCCCCAGAGAGCTGCCCACTTTCCTCCAGAGGCTTCAACACCTTCCCAAAGACGTGTTCTTCCTAACACTGTGGAGGCGGACCCGAACTCCACCCTGAGCTAGGAGCCCTCACCATCGCACGCCCCCGCCCCACCCCTGGCCAGAGCTGCAGCTCCTCAGCATGCCCCAGCCCCAGAGAAAGAAACGCCTCGGGTTCTCTAACACAGGGGTGGGGAACCTTCTTTCTGCCAAGGGCCATGTGGATATTTATGACATCGTTCTTGGGCCATACAACATGATCAACTTAAAACTTAGCCTGCTATAATTGGTCAAACAGTTAATTAACTCACCCCTAATGCCTTGGCAGGGCCAGACGTTCCCCACCCCTGCTCTAGAGGAAAGGGTAAACTGTCAGAGTGAGAACGTTCTGGCCCAAACCTCTCCCATTGTACAGATGGTTGGAGTGACCTGAAGACATGCAGGGAGCTCCTGGCAGAGCCCACACAAATGCCAAGGCTTCCTGGCTCCTGCTCCAGGGCCCTCGGTGAGTCTCCATGATTGGAGTTTATCTGCTTAGCGCTCCTGGCCTCTCCTTGACCTGCTGCCCTACTTGTTCCCTGGGTGTGTCAGCCATTAGAACCCTCCCCTGCCGTTTAGAAGTGCAGATAACAGCACTGATCGCCTTCCTTGGGGAGAGCTCTAATGACCATTTCAAAGCACTTTGCAGGCATGTTCTGCAGAGGCTGGCTGAGGAAGGGAGGGGCACCGCCTCGCTCCCAGGCAGGGACTCTACCCTGGTCTAGACCTCAGCCTCTGCAGCCCCCTGGCCTCCCTCTTCAAGGGGACAGCCCCGCCTCTCCTGCCCCTCCATCACCAAAGAAATGCTGAGAACTCTGCTGGGCATCTGCTTTGCAGAGACCATATTGCCACCAGGCTGAGGCCCCTTACATTTCCCTGTGGCTTCTGAGCCTTTTCTAAATGGTGGCTATGCCAGTGGCCTTCCTCGCCTTGCATGCGTTTCCAGCCAGGGAGAGAGAGGCTGGGTCTCCCCTCCAAGATGCTTGGCTTTCCCACCACCAGCTTCATGCCAGTCCTTCTCTCAGGCACCTGCCACTCTCCCGAACTTCTCAGAACACGGTTCCAACTCTGCTTCGAGGAGGCGTTCATGTGAAAGGCCTTGTGCATCCCTAGGCCACAGCTATGGGGGGTGGGGAGGAGAGCAGTTCCCCTAAAGGTAAGGGGCCAGGCCAAGGGCTTGCCGGAATGGGCAGAGCAGGAAGCCCCGGAGGACACGGAAAGGGTGGGGCTCCTCGGCAAGGACAGGGATTGCTCTGTGCCCTGGGTGACAGCACCCATTGTGTCTCAGATGCCCCCAGAAGGCCAAGAACCTCGAGGACAGAGTCAGGTGGAGGCCTTTCCACAAGGAGCCCAGAGGAGTGTCCCCTCTTCCCCGATGTCCAGCTGTGCAATGTTGGGTGAGGCATTAGCCTCAGTGGCTTCACTACCGAACAGGAGCAGTGGTTTCCTATTTGTCTGAAAGGCTCCGGATCTGAGATTCAGGACTGGGAAGGGCCCGGCCTCCAGTTCCTCCAGTTCAGGTGAACTTGGAAGAAGGTTTGATCTGAAACAGCATTATGGAGCCTCAGGTCTCCTGGGAACCCTGTTGGGGGAAGGAGGGGAGTGAGAGGAGGCACGTTAAAATACCTGCATGGGAAGATCTTTACCCAAGCTATATGTTTGGCCTTTATCCATAACTTTGGGGTAAGAAAGGGCATTGTATTATTGGAACTTAACTTTTAATCCTCACTGCAGCCTTGAGGGGATGATTGTAAATCCCACTGTACAGATGGGGAAACACGGTTAGAAGGCTTAAGTGACTCACCCTGCATCACACAGATAATAAATGGTCGAGGAAGGATTCATACCCAGGTCTCTCTCTCCATGGCACTGCCCTGCCTGCCCCTCAAAGCTTGGACCCACTAAGTTTGTTTTGTATGGTGCCCCATGTAGCTGGTTCCGATGGTAGAAGAAATTTGTCTGTAGTAGAGGAGGCAGAAGAAAGAAAGAGTGGCTCTGTGATCCAGAACTCTTCAAATAAAAAAGATGGGAAGTGGGGGAATTTGGGCCACAAGCTTAAGTTAATGCCCTAGAATAATGTGGCTGCTAAAGAAAAAAGAGAGGGGAAAGGAAAGAGGAAGTGAGACTATCTTATTCAAAGCCTAGTACCCAAATAAATATAGCTCATATCTGTTGTGCACCTACTATGTGCCAGGTACTTTTGTAAGTGTGTTACTACATGGTAGGTGCTGTTATTATCCCTATGTTGTAGAACAGAGGAAACTGAGGCGCAAAGAGGTTATTTATATAACTTGCTCATCGTCACACACGCAGTAAATGGCAGTGCTGGGCTGTACAGACTTTACAGCAGTGCCCTGAACTCTGCAGTGGTCCAGGGGGCTTGATATGACCTGTCACCGTTCTGGGTCCTGACTGTCAGAAGGACTTTAGAAGAACCGTGAGTACTTCCACAAGAAGGTGGGCTCAATACAGTAATAATATTAGTAACTAACCTTTACTGAGCATTTACTGTGTGCCAGACACTATTCCAAGTGCTGGACATAGAGTAACTCTTTAATTTTCACAAACAATTCTGGGAGGCAGGCACTATTGATGTCCCCGTTTTACAGATGAAATGGAGGCAAATCACAAGAAGGAAAAAGCCCGAAGAAACGCAGTGTCTGACCTTCAGAAGGGCAGGTTTGAGGGGTCACCCTCCCTCCGGCTCTCTGAAGGGCTGTCCTGGTGTAAGGGAGAGTGGTTTGAGGGCAGGAGTACCCACTGCTGGGCATTAGGATTAGGGTTAGGGTTAGGGTTAGACTTGGTGACCCTAACCCAGGCCAGGCTTAGACTCGGTGACCTCTAAGGCCCTTCTAGCTCTGTGACTCTGCCAGGCACTCAGGGCAGACCAGAGGAGGAGCTGGAGGGAGAAGGAGACTAGGAAGGGGCCTGATGTCCCTGTTTCCCCAGGGTCCCCTGCAATAGCCCCCTGACCCCCAGTGAAGGAAAGAATGGTCCATTCACTCTTTCATCTGCCTGGAACCTGAGACCTCAATCCATGTGACAAACGTCTGTGGTGGTGGCTGTTGGGTGCCTGACGGGCGGAATGGTAGGAGGATGTTGGTTCCCATCTAGCTTAAGGCACCATTTGTTGAACACCTATGTGCTGAACGGAAACTGACATCATGTCCTCTACACCTCTCAAAACCACTTAGCTAACACAAGCCCAAGGATAAGCATCTGGTGAGCGCCTGGGTGGGTCAGTTCCAGAGTCAGAGGTCAGCTACCCAACGTTGTCCCCACTCTCCTCACAGAGCTCAGAGCTGATGGGGCGCCCCAGCTCCCTCCCTTAGCCCTCCTGTGTGTTCACATCGCCTCTCATCCCCTTCTCAGGAGGGCCTGGGGGCCTGGACACCAGGCTGGGTGATGGTGAGGGAGGGAGGGGGAGGGGGAGGAGAAGGGGGTGATGTAGGGTGGGGGTGTCAGGCTGGGGGGTGATGATAAAGAGTGGGATCTGGAACTGGGATGTGGGGCATAAGAGGGGTGTACAGTTATTGGAAGTCGCTGCTAGGACTTCAGTGGACAGGGGTGTGTGTCCCCCACTTTAGTGCTGTGATTGTCTCTATTGAAAAAGCCCCATCACTTGGCTGGGTGAGGTGGGCAGGGGGTACTACAGTGGGCACAGGTGTGCAGGATGTCATGGCAAGGATGCCCAGCGGGCCCCCTCCCTCCCCAGCGATGGCAGGTGGCAGAGCCCTGCGAGCAGAAGCGCTGGGCGTGAGTCCTCAGCCCTGGCCTCTGGCAGGCTGAGTCCGTCTGTGAGTGGAGTGACACCCGGCAAAGGGCTGGGGCTGCGATCACACGCTCCCTGCCCACCTCCGTCTCCAGGACCCCACTCAGTGCAGGGGAGCAGACCCCGGGGAGCCAGCTCCGGGATACCTGTCAGCTGGGAGCCCCCCACCCTTCCACCTCCCTCCACTGGAGGCTGGCATCACAAACAAATATGCGGAAGAATCTGGAAGATTGGTAGGATGTGTAAAAAGAGTGTTAGCAATGCACCAAGCCCCAGTGACTGGGAGCTGGGGAAATGGGCAAAGACAGAGTCTCGGTAAGGAGACCAAGAAGGAGTCTGCTCGGGGCTTGGGGTGTGTGGTGTAACCTTCACTCACAAAGGAAGGCAGGCAGGGCAGAGCACAGGCCATGTTACTTCCAATGCTGGAATAAAGGGCTTAAGGCAGAAATGGAAACCCGAAATAAGAGATAAGAAGGCGCCACGCCACGAACAACTGCAGCCCAGATAAATGCATCTCAGGGACCTGGAGGCGTGTGCAGATGTAATCATGGCCTGAGAGGAAACGACAGAGAATGAAGTGCCAGAAAACTGAAGGTGGGAAAGTGTCCTGGTTTCCAAAAAGGATGGGAAGATAGCTTTTTTTAAAAAAACTCTGAGCTCCTAAGATGAATATTGACCTCTATTAAAGTTCCAGGATAAATGATCAAACACGGAGGAGACAATAAAGCAATCACGCATCTCAGCATTTCCTCAGAGGACATCCTGTGACGTGCAAAGGAATGAACGAGAGCATTTCAGCACAGTGCGAAACTGGAAACCATCTAGATGTCCACAAATCAAGTACATCAAAGATCACACACACCTCCAACCGCATCCTATGCAGACATTAAGAACTGTGTCTAGGATTTTATTTACTGGTATGAAAATATGTTCACTGCCTACTGTGAGCAATCAAAAAGAGCAGGTTTTAGAACACATGTTGTATGATCCCCTTTAGGCAACATTACATGGGCTTATTATTGTTTACGTAGGTAAAATACATGCAGGGAGATAGTCACTGACATCTGTGTTTGATTCTCCTGCTTCTGAAAGCATACCCTAAGACCAGGACTTGGGTACAAGGAGTTGATTGGGGAGGTCATGCGTGGAAGCAGAAGTCAGGAGAGTGAGATGGGAGAGGGAGAAAGGAAAGAAACCGGGGCATTATTGAGCTGGGTTAGCTGTGGGCAACTAGGGATTCTACCCCTCTGGGGACCCTCTGAGAAAAAAGCAGCCGAGATTTGCCCCAGGAGGTGGGGAGCTGACTGCTGTTTGCCCCTCGCCATTGGTTGAAGGTTGCCTCTCTCCTGCTCTGTTAGGTGATTCCTGTTCATGGCTTCAAGGAAAGCAAAGCAGAGAGCACCCTGGGTACAGGCGTGACGGCAGGCTGCCTGCACAGGAACTGTCCACCCCGCTAGAACCTTTGGGCTGAGAAGCATCACAAATGCATTGGCCACGGGGACTGTTTTAGAATGAGCACATCATTTTATAATACGCACATCTTTTTTTATAAAAGTAAAATTTCTCAAAAAGAGAGAAAAGATTGTAGTGTTCAATAGAAGGTAGTAGAGTGCTCACTAACAGCAAATCATGCCACACCGACCGCATTTCCTCTTTCAAACTGGGTTTCTGAGAGGTGGAAAGATGACTTAGGGCAGTGGTCGGCAAACTCATCAGTCAGCAGAGCCAAATATCAACTGTACAACGATTGAAATTTCGTTTGAGAGCCAAATTTTTTCAACTTAAACTTCTTCTAATGCCACTTCTTCAAAACAGACTCTCCCAGGCCGTGGTATTTTGTGGAAGAGCCACACTCAAGGGGCCAAAGAGCTGCATGTGGCTCGAGAGCCGCAGTTTGCTGACCATGGACTTAGGAAATTTCAGCAGGACACTACAGGGACCTTCCACGAAAGCCCTGTGAACTGCAGGGGAGACGTAGAAAGGGGCCTGGAGGACTGACAACAGGCTTTCATTATGAGCTTCATTGGCCCAGCCAGCGTGGCTCAGTGGTTGAGCATCGACCTATGAACCAGGAGGTCGCAGTTTGATTCCCAGTCAGGGCACATGCCCGGGTTGTGGGCTCAGTCCCCAGTATGGGGCTTGCAGGAGGCAGGTGATCCGTGATTCTCTCTCATCATTGATGTTTCTATCTCTCTCTCCCTCTCCCTTCCTCTCTGAAATCAATAAATATATATATTTTAAAAAGGCTTGAATGAAGCATAGAGGTCCCTCGGGCTCTGATCTTGATATGACATTAAATAACTTCAAAGGAAAATAAAAGTCATGTTTATCAAATCTGTGCAAAAGCCGTTACACCCACTTGGCAACAGATTGAAGATGTGGGGTTATCTCAACATGCTGGAATGCTGGATTGAAACCAAGAAAATGAAATGTAAGTGTAAGTGAAATGCGAAATCCTGGATTTAGATCCAAAAAATTAGTTTCCTACATTTCTAATGGGAGAGATCTGGCTTGTATTCCTTTTTTAAAAAATATATATTTTATTGATTTTTTACAGAGAGGAAGGGAGAAGGATAGAGAGTCAGAAACATCAATCAGCTGCCTCCCGCACCCCCCTCCCCACACCGGGGACGTGCCCACAACCAAGGCACACGCCCCCAACCGGAATCAAACCCGGGACCCCTCAGTCCGCAGGCCGACGCTCCATCCACTGAGCCAAACCGGTTTCGGCATGGCTTGTATTCTTGAGGAAAATCATTGGGTGAATTAAAATGGGCTGACAGTGAGATGGGCCTGGACCCCTCTCACTAAAGAGCACCTGGGGTGCAAATTGACCAAACCTCTGCTACACTTGGCGCTCGCTGAACACTGTTCATCTCTGACAATCTGACTGATGAAAAGGTTGCCCCGATGCTCTTTCAAAATTGTATTTTTGAAATTACATGAAGTTGAACTTGTTTTGTGTGCCCTTTAGCCATTCTGTTTTCCACCTTGTGCTCTCAGCAGCCCCTATGCTGTGTTCTTCAGCAGGTCCCTGTGCCCCTGGGCCCAGGCTGTATTCACCCAGGAGGCTCTCGACAAGTGGGTGTTGAATGGTGAACCCAGGTCTCCAGTGTGGTACCAGGACAGGCAGGCAGGTGGCGATAACGATGAAGTTATTAGTGTGAAGGCAGTGAACTCTGGGAGATACCTAGACTGACTGTGCTCAGGGCATTCATTTTGGTGTTATTTCCTCTCTCACACAGGAGGCATTGCAGGAAGGCCCAGACCAAGCGTATTATAAAAATACTAGAGGCCTGATGCACAAAGATTCATGCAAGAATAGGCCTTCCTTCCCCTGGCTGCCAGCACCGCCTTTGCTCCGGCCCGGAGCCGCCTTTCTGCCTTCCCACACTACCCAGAGGCCTGGAGCTGCTGGGGTAGTGCAGAATGCCCCTGGCTGCTCAGCGCCTGTGTATTCAAATCAACCCGCCATCTTTGTTAGGTTAATTTGCATACTCACTCCTGGTTGGCTGGTGGGAATTGCGGAGGTATGGTCAATTTGCATGTTTCCCTTTTATTAGTGTAGATTATCTTCACAACCATTGTGTAGTTTAGTAGTCAGTACTGCTGCTCATGGCCTAACCCTAATGAGGGTCATGCACCCAGCATTCTCCAAGTTTTCGCACATTATCTCATTGGCTCCTCACCACAACCCCTTTTCAGTAAGTTGGAACATTTCTTCATTTTATCAGTGAGGACTCCCAGAGAGGTGACCTGAGCTACCCGAGGTTGCACCAGGAAGTGTGTTTCCATTTTAAAGATGAGAACTCGGAGTTCCCACGGAGATGAGGTGGTCTTAGTCTGCTCAGGCTGCTAGCGGAGAATAGCACAGACTGGATGGCTAATGAATAACAGAAACTTACTGCTCGCAGTTCTGGAGGCTGGGAAGTCCAAGATCAAGGCACCAACAGAGTGGGTGAGGGCTCTCTTCATGGTTTACTGTCCTTGTTCTGACACAGAAGGGACGAGGGAGCTCTCAGGGCTCTTTACAGGGCACCAGTCCCATTCATGAGAGCTCTGCCCTCAGGACCGAATTACCTCCCAAAGGCCCCACCTCCAAGTGCACCACACTGGGGATTAGGTTTCAACAAATGAATTTTGAGGGACACAAACATTCAATCTGTCACCTGGAGTCACCAGGGAGAAGGCAGAGAGGAGGGCTGGGACTTCCCAGTCTGTGTGCACTCACTGCCTGCAGGGGCTCTGGTCTAAGTCCTTTAGTTCTGTGATTCTCAAACTGGACCATGTATTGGAATCATCTGGAAGATGCGTTAAAACAGAGACATCTGGGTTTCCGATTCCCCAGATGAGGGGCGAGGCCCAAGAATTTCCATTTATGACAAGTTCCAGGTGATGCTGTTGGTCCGGGATGCACACTGAAACCAGTGCACCCCCTCACCCCTGCCCATCCCAGCTTCAGCTTTCAGCGGCCCGGGGCTTGGTCTCTGAGACCATCAAAGAGCCGTAGAGGTGAACATTATTACTAGTACATCCTGAGACCTCCAGGAAGCTGCCCCAGGAGGGGAAGGGCTTAATTGGGTTCGGGGATGAAATTTTCACAGGCTGTAATGTATCCACAAAGGCACCAGGCAGATGCTAGAAAGACAAGTCAAGGGTGTTAATGAAGTCTCCGGCAGCTGGCATGGAGCCCAGGTTGGGGGGAGCCCTGCCTACCTGCACTCCATCTCACCCCAGCCCAGGGGAGTTGCCAGGAATAGGAAGTTTTTCCTCCTCAAGAAGGGATCCGTCTACAATGCCTTGAGCCTTCCAGCCCCGTTGAGCCACCAGATGACCACAGCTGCATGAGTGATCCCGAGAGAGACCTGCAGAAGGACCACCCAGATTGCCAAGCCACACTGCTGCACCACTAAATTTTGGAATGGTTTGCCACATAATAGTAGATAACAGGAACAGAAATCTTATTATTTTCTAAAATTTATGCTACAATCAGGGAATTTTGAATGCTGGATACTGGATAATCCTATATAATAAAAGGCTAATATGCAAATCAACCAAACAGTGGAACCACCAGTCGCTATGACACACACTGACCACCAGGAGGCAGATGCTCCACAGCAGCACTAAGGATGTCCGACTGAGGGTGCAGGCCAGGCTGAGGGACCGCCCCCCCCCCCCCCTCTGAGTGCATGATTTTTGTGCACTGGGCTCCTACTTGATAATATTATGACATACTGTAATTGTTAATTTTGTTAGGTGTGATAAAGATACTGTGGTTATGGGTGTGTTGGTCTTATTTTTCAGAGATACAAGCTGAAATATTTATGGATGAAAAGAAGCCATGTGATGATTCACTTCAAAATAATGCAGAGAGGTGGGAGCATGGTGGAATAAGATTGACCTTGAGTTGATAACTGTTGAAAGTGAATGATTTATGCATGGGGTTTCTTTGTACTCTTCTTTCTTGTAATGTTCATTAAACTACAGACTCTTATATATGTTCACTATAACATTCTCTTTTGTACATGTTTGACATTTTCCATATGAAAATAAAGATGTTTGGGAGCAATCAGACGCCCCTGGAAGGGGCTACGCAAGGGAGTGTTATCTCCTCCCCTCACTGTGCATGGAAGCTTCCAGCTTCTTCACATCTACCAGCAGGCCCGCTGTCCCCCTCCAGAGTGCCCCTGAGGCACCTGCTGGTCCCTGCAGCCCTGATTGTGCCAGCTCATTGGGCCCACGCCCCCTCAGGGTCTCTCTGTTCTCTAGGTCCCAGGCCTCCAGTGGGCCGCTAGTGGCTGAGCTCTGGATGCGACAGAAGAGTCCCCGAAGGCTCTTCACCGCCCCGGGTCAGGCCACATTCAGTCCCAGAGGAAGGCAGGAGGAGAGCTTCTGAGACAACATCATGAATCACTACATCTAATGACTTTCCAGCAGAGCGGTGGCTGGACACTGAGCCATTCCCTGAATGTGGCTGAGAAACACACACTGAAGCCTGGGACTGATTCAGAGACACACAGAGCAGGGCCAACTCTGCTGCATGGTCCTGTGCCACCTGAGCAAGCCATGGAACCCCTCTGATCCCAGTTCTCCATTTCAAATGGGGCTAATGCCTCATCCGTTTACCTCCTGTGGTAGTGGGAGGGTGAGGTTAAATAAAAGGTATGGAAGGGCTTTGTTAAATGCTGTGCAAATGAAGCAGCTGATCACCACACCGGGAGAAGGTGAGGGTGGGTGGTGGCCTTGGTTTTAGATGGCCTTCTGGTGAATTTAATTTAATTTAATTTCTCCCTTCCTCTACTGCCTTCTTGCTTTTCCCAAATAAAGTTCCATGGAGGAGGTAGTGAGGAAGGGCATCAAAGATTCTGAGGGAGTAACAGTCAGGGTCCCAGGAGAAAACAGGTGTTGCACTCAGAGAGGGTTTTTGTTTTTTTTAAAATATATTTTATTGATTTTTTTACAGAGAGGAAGGGAGAGGGACAGAGAGTCAGAAACATCAATCAGCTGCCTCCTGCACACCTCCTACTGGGGATGTGCCCACAGCCAAGGTACATGCCCTTGACTGGAATCGAACCTGGGACCTTTCAGTCCACAGGCTGATGCTCTATCCACTGAGCCAAACCAGTTAGGGCTCAGAGAGGGTTTAACTGAAGAGAGTTTAACCGGGAGACTTTACAGGGGGGAAGTGGAGCAGGAACCAGCAAGGGATGGCGAAGGAGCCCTGGACTGGCAATCACAGGAAGCTGTCGGTGCAGGAGGGAACAGCGTCACTGTGGCCCTGCAAGAGCTGGAGTCGTGGAAGATGAATCATCTAACAGAAGTGCCCTTAAAGACAGCCTCACAGGCAGGAGTGGGCCAGGCAGGGAGGGAGTTGGGAGATGAATACTCTGACCTCTCTTCTCCAGGCCTTCACTCTCCGGGAGCCTCCCATTGGCTGATCAGCAATCAGAGGGCAAGGAACCTGGGTGATGTAGTCCTTACAGGTTGGCCTCTGGGGCAGAGAGCAGGGCTGAGAAAGGTGGAGCGGAGATGGGGCAGAGGGGAATTGTTTGCACATGGGGAACAGCCGAAGACATCAGGAAAGGAGTCGAGGAAAATCCAGGTGTGAGGTGTGAGGTCAAGGGTTTGAGTGGCTGTGGGTTGAAAGTCTTGGATCCAGTTAGAAGTAGAGTTGAGCACATGATTGGGGTCCCCAGGGCATGGTCAGGGTTTGGAGCACAGAAGGTTCTCACCCGTGGTGAGAAGCCAGTCATCTCTTCTTTGCCGAGGAGCCTGACCCATGGGCTCCTTTGCTCCTAGTGGAGCCCTCTCAGCCTCCCAACAGCAGCTGGCCCCTGCCAGAATGGGAGTCATGCTGAGGCCACCCCAGCTGCAAACCTCACCTTCTCTTCTTACTACCAAAACTCCTCACCAGGGGCGGCCTCGGCACGGTGGGCAATGGCCCTGGTCTGCTTCATCGTGCTCAAGAACCGGCACATGAGCATCGTGACCAACATGTTCATCCTCCACCTGGCCGCCAGCGACCTGGCTGCATGCCTACCGCCCTGTGGATAGCCTCATCACTGGTGAGTGCAGGCAATGGAGGCAGAGGGCGTACCCTCCCCTGAAATCATCACTCGCCTGCTCTCTAGGCCAGGATGCGGTTGTCTCAATTCTCAAGACAGTCATGTGGCTGAGGGATTAAACTAGAATAATAGATACAATGAATTGATCTTTTCTTTTTGCAGGCATTGTGTGGCTTATTCTCCCTGCATTATCTTAATTAAGCCTCACAACAATCCAGTGAAGTATGCATTGTTATTATCTCCATTTTCTCCGCGAGGAAGCTGATGCTTGGGGTGATTAAGGGGCAGGTCTGTAGTTGCACAGCTAAGTACCAAGTGTCCCATTCCCACGCCCATATTTCTAACAACTACAGCATTCAGTCTTACTCTCCCAGGTGGTTCCCATGGGCAGAACCAGAACCACTGGGAAGAAGTGGTAAAGAGGCAGATTTTTTTCTGAATAAAGACCTAAAAACCCACTTATTTGAGCTGTTCTCCAATAAAAGACACCCCTGTCACTGGGAGTGTCTAAGTAGGCGCTGGCTGACCATTTAGCAGAACTAGACCTCCTGGCCACTAAATTCCTGCCTGTTCATCTGCAAGTGTCAGAAAGATCCCACCATCACCCACCCTCTCCTGTGTCTGAATAAGGCTCCACAGACCGTGGGACTCTGGACTTCCTGGGCTGTGGAGACCCCTGGAGGTCCCAGCCAGCAGGTGCTGAGCTCAGAGCCCCACTCCCAGTGACTTACCTGGCTTGGGGCAGGGGAGTCACAGTCCTAGTTTCTATAGGTTCTAGAACCCAGCAAAGTGGAGCCAGGCAGTCAGCTTCCCCTCAGGTGTGCTGGCTCTGCCTAACAGGACCTTGACTCACTGCTGAATCCCAGGTTCTTTCCGGGCTGCTGGACATAAACTGTGCTTCATCTTTCTTCCCAACCCACCAAGACACACACACATGCATGCACACACACATACAGGCACACACATACATGCACGCATGCACATACAGACACATACATATACATACAGACACACATACGGGCACACACACAGGCGCACATACAGGCACACACACACATACAGGCACACACATACAGGCACACACATATAGGCACACACACACCAGTCAACAATGATATGGAGAGATCACTGGTTGGTTAAGGTGGTTTTGCCAGTCCTTTTCACATGCCTAACATTTTAAAATTGTTTGAATAGATAACGCATCTACATGGTTCATGTGAGGCATCTGATGAAAAACCTCCTTTCCACCCTGTCTGCTCTTGGAAGACAGCATGTCCGTTTCTTGTGTCTCTTTCCAAAAGTATTTTATACACGTGCAAGCAAATTCGGGAAATGCTAACTTGGCAGTCACTTCTTCACCGTTACCTGTTCTCTGCTTAAAAACATAGCATGTATATTGTAAATAGGATTCATTAAAATTAATTCACATGAAGTTATTCTATGTTAACAAATTAAACTTTTAAAAATTCTTTTTACAGCTGCTCAGAATCCCATTGCGTGGGTGTGCTGGAGAGAAGCAAAGAGCAAGGCTGGCCCGTGCTCGGGATGCTTCGTGTCCGTGTCCTGGAGCCCCTCACGTGTTGCTGAAGCCATTCCCCTTGACCCCTTCCGAGGAGAACATGGACGCCCCTCCTGCCAGCTCTGTGCAGGTGTCTTAGCCGGTGTCCAGGGTCGGTCACTTCTCCCCAAAGTCCTACAACAGGACTTCATGCCCGAGCAGCTGCGGAATGTGCCCTGAAGAGCCTGCATCAGGTACTCTGGGTTTCGCCCTCTGTGTCTGAGCCCTGTGTGTGTGTGCCGGGGGGGGGGGGGTAGGTAAGGATTGGGGGGCTCTGTCTTCCCTCCTCTCCTCATAGGGAACTGACCACCATCACCCAGGCCCAGGCAAGAAGCTAGGGTGTGACAGGCAGCTAGCTGCAAGGCCCACGGAGGTGTGGGCTTGTTTACTCAAGGGCAGGAGGGAGGGGAAGCACAGTGCCCCGTTCTGCCTCTGGAAACACATCTCACCGGAGCTGCAAGCACAAGGCCGTCCCAAGGCCTTTTCCCCGTTCCCTCCTGGGAAGGCCGGAAGGAGTTGGCAAACTGAAGCTGGTGTGCCCTTTGGGGCCTCCTAGAGGACCAACGCTAAGTCCCTCCCAACATGGATAACTGGTACCCTAAAAAGGGTCTGGGACCAGGAGGTTCCTTGTATATCCCAACTCTCACCCAACACGCCTGCATCACCTTGGAGAAATGAGGCTTCTCTTTCAGAGATGGAAGGAAATGGGATTGCCCCGATGATCCTTGTATGGCTCCCATAACCTGCAGCTAACTGGACATTCCCCCTCATTTCTATAGAAAACACAGCGTGGCCCGGGATATGTGGCTCAGCAGTTGAACATCGACCCAGGAGGTCACAGTTCAATTTCCGGTTGGGACACATGCCCGGGTTGCCAGCTCAATCCCCAGTAGGGGGTGTGTAGGAGGCAGCCAATCTCTCTCTCTCACATCATTGATGTTTCTGTCGCTACCTCTCCCTTCCTCTCTGAAATCAATAAAAAGTATTTTAAATAATAATAATAAAACACAGTGTGACTAGAATTGTAGTGAATAAAAAAGAAAGATTTCCAGGAAAGAGAATTGGACTCTGAGACTTCGATTGTTTCCTTAATCTACACACAATGACTTAACCTTGTTTATTCCAGATGTAGGGGCAGAAGAAAATTCCTAAACAATTGTGTAACCTTCTCAAGCAAGTCCCCAGACACTGTCTCGTTTGATTCACACAAATGAGGCAGAAGGAGATATTGTTGTTCCATTTCATAAACAAAGTAACGGACGCTCAAAGGGGCCAAGGGCACAGCCCACAGAGGGGCAGGGTTTGGATTAGAATTTGTCTTCGGGTGGTTTCTTTCTACGCTGCATCCTGCCTCTCAAGGAGGTGGATGACCCAAGGGGATAGCGGGGAGGAAAGCTGGAAATTCCCACAACGCTTTCTGCTGAGGTGAACCAGAATGCTTGTGGAACCAGATCCCCACCCTCAAGCTCTCGGCCGGGGAAATGAATCTATTGTGTCGACTCTTTCACTGTCCGGCCTGATCCTCTCTGGGTACATCTCCAAAGCCACGTGTTGAGCAGGGTGCCAAGATAGTGAGGCCCTCCAGGACCCCACCTGGTCCAGGTGTCTGGGGATGACGGACGGGTGAGGGTCCAGGAGGGGGTGTGCCATCCTGCCCCTCATTAGCTGGTGCATGTTTGGTGCTGTATCAATGTTATGTGTCATGGGCCAGAGAGCTCCTGGCTATTTACTGTGAATAACTCTGACTCCAGGCTCTAAAAATAGGCCAGAGAAACGGCCATCTCAAACCCAAACGCTTGTCCCGTGGGTGGAGTCTGTCCAGAGACACTGTCTGGTCACTCTTGTGGCGTGTGTTGCCCCTTTAGCATGGCCTCCCCGACCACAGACGCACAGCCTCCACAGCAGGGGGAGACCAGGACGCTCACCCAGGCCAACCTTTCCATCAAGGCCCCTTTGTTTTATTTCCCCCCAAAGATGCTATGCTTTGAAAGATAGTGCCTGCCAAGAAAACGGCACTAGGTCATCACTGATATATTTCTGCTGTTACTTTTATTTTTATTTTTTTAAATCAATCAGAGGCCATGCCTGCCCATTTAGAGATTTGATCTGAATGGTCACAGGTGTGATTTAATGCTTTTATAAGGGGATGAGACCTGTGGAGTGTTCGGCTTTTTGTGCATGATCTAAAATATACACAACATAAATTTTACCATTGTTCAGGGGCATTAAGTGCCTTCTCATTGTTGTGTAACCATCACCACTGTTTCCAGAACGTTTTAAAGCATCCCCGACTGCAACTCTGTACCCATTTCAACAGCTCCCCATTCCTCCCAGCCCCTGGCACCACCACTCTACTTCTGTCTCTATGAATTTGACTCTTCTAGGCACTTCATACAAAAGGAGTCATACAGCGTCCGACCTCTGTCACTTAGCATAACGTCTTCAAGGTTTACCCACGTTGTAGCATGGATCAGTACTTTGCTCCTGTTCAAGGCTGACTGTATCCCGTTGTATCTGTTATACTCTAAGAAATGGACCTCTGCGATCCATCTCCAGCATGTCAGCTTCCGATGGGATTTACTGAATGGCCCCAGGGCAAACAGAATGTAGGGAGCAGGGAAGAGGAACAAAGAACTGCACACCGGGCCAACAAGGTGGAGACCCCCAGGCGTCTGCCTCAGCCAGGCAGGGGAGGTGGAGGCAGCTAGAAAGGCCTCAGCCAATTTTTTTAGTGGCCCAATGGGAGACAGCAAGACCTGGGCCACATATGAGGAAACAGGTGGCCTCATAGTACTCAGCCAATGAGGAACGGGAGGAGGGACTAACTAGATGGGCTATGGTCCCTGCTCCATGGGTGTACCTGTGCAATGGTCTCTCTCTCTCTCTCTCTCTCTCTCTCTCTCTCTCTCTCATTATTAAGAATCTCATTTTCGCCATGCTTCTGTTTCCCAGTCGGTCCTTTGAAATTCGGACAGGTGAGCCCTTTCTCACATGGACCACATTGTGTATCCACTTGGAGGAGGCGGTTTGATAGGCATGAGCAGAGCAGGAACAACGGGCCAGGTGCAGAGGGTCACCAGGGGGTAGAGCCTCCGGTGCCTAGCAACAGGCAAAACTACAAACCCTGCACAGCCATCCCCTTAAGCATTAATCCCTGGAGATGACAGCTAGGCCTCAGGTGTGTCTCAGCTCCAGGCCCAGGAAAGCAGCTAAACCAGGCCGAGCGGGAGCGCCTCCATGGCTGACAGCAGCACCAGCGGCAATGGCCAATGACCCCCTCCCCTGGCGCCAAGCAATCCATGGAGGCCTTCTTTTGCTATAACTTCTTTCCTGAGCCCATTTCTTCTACCACTCACTTCTTCTCCCTCTGTGACTTTATAAATAAACTTTCTCTTATGATTTGAGTTTTGGCTCGGAATCGTTCTCTCAGCCAGAACTCAAGCACTGAGGTTTGCTGAAGCGAGGCTAGCGCCTGGCGCCATCTTCCCCACTGCTAACACAGTCATCTGTCAATGGGCTCCTGGACGGTTTCCACCTTTTGACTATTATGAATAATGTGTAGAGCTTTAAGATGCTGGAGTTCTAAGTCCCTGAAAATAGTGCCTGTGTGAACCCTGAGGACAGAGACCCCAGGTTGGGAGCTGAACTGGGATTTCTCCCAACTTAGCACTTATGGGTGACAACGCAGAGTCTCTTAGGGCAGCAAGGATTGTCTCCCTCCCCACGCCCAGCCCAGCTGCTCTGATTCCCACGCTGGGCTTTCCTTCTTAACTAAAGTGGCTGGAAAATTATGTTCTCTCCACAGGATGAAATTTTATGAAGCTCTTTTTGTAAGTATCGCTTTATTACCCTCAGCAGAATCCTGTGTCCTAATGCCTGGGCCTTGTTAGGGGCTTTGTCCCGCTCCCCAAGGTATGCAAGGGCAAGCAAAGCGGATTTCTCCGTCCATGCCATCCTCCGCCTTTGGGCTGGTCAGGTCTCCTAAGGTGACTGCCCTATTAAGGGGTGGAAAGTGAGGAGATGATGCAGGAAAAGGACCAGACCTGTTGACACGGAGTACCCCGACCCCAGAGGGGCTCCTGGAGGGACTCTGGGTCCTGTCCTGCCATGTGCAGTTTGAGAGGTCCTGCTAATCGTGGGTCTCCACTGATGAATGGCCTCCTGACTTCATCAAGACCACGCAACACTCAACAGACCAACGCGAGCTGGAGGCAGGCGGCCAGGCCTGGACCCCACAAACCACAACTGCCCAGCCCTATGCTAAGGACTTTCTCTTGGGGCCTGGAGGACGCATGAATTGATTTGGGTTGGAATAGAGGGTGGAGTTGGCAAAGTTGGGTGAGAGCCCCCCAATCATTAGTCTACTGTGTATTCATCCAAAAATCAAGGTGAGAGCCAAACCGAGAACTGGACGGACAAAGCATGGCTATTAAGCTCTGTACCTTTTTGCATCCATTTCCTCAGCTCACCCCTCAGAAATGCCACTGAGGAAAGATAGATGAGGGGGTGAACCAAATGGGTTCATTACAAGCAAACAATATTGACTCAACAATAGATACCTTGTTGAACAACCCAATTATTTATGTTTATGGAGTTTTATTGTTGTTGTTTTCTCTCTCTCTCTACAAAAGCACTAGAATCACTGTGGAAATTTTACAAAATTTACATAAGCCAAGAAACAAAAATAAAAAGCACCCAAATCCTACCACAAGAGATAAGTATAGAGTCATTCTTTTTTTTTAAAATTTCTTTATTGATTAAGGTGTCACATATTTGTCCTCATCCCCCCATTCCCATCCCCCACCCCTCCCCACGGATGCCCCCACCCCCCTGTTGTCCTTAAACATTGGTTAGGCTCATATGCATGCACACAAGACCTTTGGTTGATCTCTCCCCCCTACCCCCACCCTCCCCTCCCCTCCCTCTGAGGCCCGACAGTCCGATTGATGCCTCCTTGTTTCTAGGTCTGTTTTTGTTCATCAGTCTATGTTGTTCATCATTTCCCCTAGATGAGTGAGATCATGTGTTACTAGAGATATACTTATAAGAACCGAATGTGAGACGAGCAATAATAGTTATGCTGACAGGCAAATGAATCAGTCTGTAGTGAGTTTCTTTCTGGACCAACAGTTCTTTTGAGACCCAATTTCAATGTCCACCAGTTCCTTATGTGTACATGTCGGCACTGACTTTTCAGCTCTGGATGGTGGATAAATGGTGGTAATGCAGGGCTGACTCCCTCTGGTTTGGTCTCGCCCGGACCCAGGGGCACGGCTTCACCTGGACTCAGGGGCGCGCGGCCTCACCCGGACCTGGGACCCAGCATCACCCGGGCCCCGGGGCGCATGGCCTCTCCCGGACCCAGGGGCGCGCGGCCTCACCCGGGCCCGGGACCCAGCCTCATCCGGACCCAGGGGCGCGTGGCCTCTCCCGGACCCAGGGGCGCGGCCTCACCCGGATCCGGGACATAGAGTCATTCTTTATGCATATCTATCTATATATTTAAAATGTTTGTAACAGCTTTATTAAGGCATAATTTGTGTATAATAAAATTCACCCATCCTAGTATATGTTTTGATAAGTCTTAGCTATTGGATACAATTTGTAACCACTATCACACTCAAGATATTTCTAGCACCCATCCTCCCACCCCCAAATTCCCTGTGACAATTTGTAGTCACCCCTGTTCCCACTCCTGGTGCCTGATAACTTCCCATCTGACTTCGGAATGTCATGTACATAGAACCATGCAGTGCGTCTGTCTTCTTTGACTGAGCTCGATGTTTGTGAGATTCATCCATGTTACAGCATGTGTTGGTTTGTTCCTTTTTATTGCTGAGTAGCATTCCATTGTGTGGATATATTGTATTGTGTTTGTTCATTCATTAGTTGATAGCCATTTGGGTTGTTACTAGTGTTTATAAATTTCTGAATTACAAATAATGCTGCTATGAGCATATAAAAGCGCGCGCACACACACACACACACACACACACATATATATGTTCAGTTTTTTTGGACAAATACCTTGATGTGGGTTTACTCGCTGTATGGTACTGTATAGTTTAACTGTAAGAAACTGCTAAAGTGTTTTCCAAAGTTGTTGCACCATTTTTCGTTCCCATCAGCAGTGTATGAAAGTTCCTGTTGTTCTTGCCAACTTAGTAGTATCAGTCTTTAAAAAATTTTCCTGATCCCTAGTGATGTTGTGCATATTTTCATATGCTTATTGGTTATTCTATATTTTGTGTTGTAAAGTGTTATCAAATCTGTCTTAAAATTATGATTATATTGTAGACAGTTTTGTACAAAAAAATGCCCTAAATCTAAGAGGAACTTGTTACTAATAGATAAATGATTTTAAACCCATCAAGAATGGGTTTAAGCACCCTGGCCGGTGTGTTTCAGTGGTTAAAGCATCCACCTGCACACCAAAGGGTTGCTGGTTTGATTCCTGGTCAAGGGCATGTACCTGGGCAGCAGGTTTGATCCCGGGCCCCAGTCAGGTTGCAAGCTGGAGGCAACCAATCAATGTGTCTCTCTCACATCGATGTTTCTCTCGCTCTCTCTCCTTCTCCTCCCCTCCCTTCCACTCTCTCTAAAAAAAATCAATGGGAAAAAAATATCCTTGACTGAGGGAGGATTAACAAACAAACAAACAAACAAAAAAGAATGGGTCTTCCCTAGATGGTTTGGCTCAGTTGAAAGCGTCGGCCTGTGGACTGAAGGGTCCCAGGTTTGATTCCGATCAAGGGCATGTACCTTGGTTGTGGGCACATCCCCAGTAGGAGGTGTGCAGGAGGCAGCTGATCAATGTTTCTCTCTCATCGATGTTTCTAACTCTCTATCCCTCTCCCTTCCTCTCTGTAAAAATCAATAAAATATATATTTTTAAAAAGAATGCGTTTAAGGTAAGATTAGCAGATAGAATGTGATAGATGTGGGAGGATATTTTGATAGGTAGTTAGGAATGGCCCCTCTGAGGAGATGGCATTTGCGTTCAGGTATGAATGAAGTGGAAGAGGGATCCATGTGGATTGCTGAGAAAAGAACAACCCAGAGAAAACATCATGTGCAAAGGCCATAACATAGGAGGGGGACCGATGAGAAAGGAATTAACACATATCAATATGGTACTGAATTTCAATACCAACTCAAAACATTTACTGAGTTCCTGTTAAAAGCCAGGCGTAATTCTAAGAGCTTTGTTGTTTATTTCTTACCACGGATCATAAGCTCCATGAGGAGAGGGGCTATGTCTCTTTCACTCACCTTTGTGCACTGGGATCTAGGACAATGCCTGGTACATAGGAGGCACTCAATAAATGTCTGTAGAATAAATGAAGTAATGAAATAAGCAGGTATTTATTACTATTCCCATATTATAGGTGGAAAACCAAGGCTCAAAGGCGTTAGGTAACTTATTGAAGGTCATATACCTAGGAGATGCTGAAGCTGAGACTCAAACCTCAGCTCATCTGACTAGGAAGCCAGGTTTCTGCCTCTCCCTGAAGCTGCTATGGATTCTCCTTCCTCTTTTGGGAAACTGAGGTTCAGAATAAAAGAACAAGGTTTGATAGAGGTCCCCTTTAATCCTAAAAATAAAACCAGACGACCACAGGCTCCAGACTGCTGTTTTGGCCACAAGACCACATTTCCATCACATTTAGTGGTTTCCAAAGATTTGGGATGGAAAGAATACCATCTCAAAGTAAAAGGTGTAAACTTAGTTTGGTCCAACCCTGCACCAAGCCTTCAAGGCAGGCCCGGGCTGAAAGAGGTCCTGTGGGCCCCTCTGCATGTGGTCACTGATGGGGCGAAGGCTGCGAACTGGCTGTGGTGTCCTGCCTTGAGTTGTGTTCTCTTGCTACTTACAATGCCCAGGCCTTTGAGTCCTGTCACCAACAAATGCTGCTGTTGTCATGTGCAAGCAAACAAGTTAATGTGGGTGGAAAAACCCAAGCTTAGTGATTTGGGCAAATTAATTGGGCTGTCACATGGCCAGTGGTGGTGTTAAATCACTCTCTGTTTGAGGAGTAACCATTCCCCACCCTGGTCTGTCTCCCTCTCTGCCGGGAGGTTAGAACAGCCAAAGCCACGCTCTTTCAGTGACTGAGCAGCCTATATTTATGTTGTTGTTTTTTCAATTGTTGACACTATTACAGATGTTCCCTATTTCCCCCCTTTGCCCATCTCCACCCAGCACCTGCCGCCCCCTCCCCTGGCCTTCACCACACTGTTGTCTGTGGCCATGGGCAATGCCTATATGTTCTTTGGCTAATCTCTCCACCTTCTTTTATCTGTTCCCTCCACCCACCCTTCCCCTCAGATACATGTCAGTCTGTTCCATGTATCCTGCCTCTGTTTCTATTTGACCGCCCCCAAGGAAGAGCATTTTGCATAGTGTATTTTGTTCATTCACAGTGTTTGCTATCTGGCAGTTTTTTGAAGCCACCTCTAATGATCATAATCACCCACCCCTTTATTATCCTCTAGTCCATGTCTTTGGAAAATGATTCTGTTATCTTGGCTATAAATTATGGAAAATGGAAAATAAACTAATTGTAAAAGAACTTAGTGTTTACTTCACTTTCTGTCACATTAGCAATTCTCCCCCTTTTGCATCTTTACTCTGAATGAACAGTTACCTGGCAAAACAGCCATCTTCTCCCAAAAAGGTAGACGGTAGGCTGTGTTACCACCGACATAACTGCAGTATTCCCATTTACAGCTGGGGAAATGAGTTGCAGGGAAGTCACAGCATTTCCTTGACATCCCAAAGCTCATAAGTAGTGAAATCAACACAAAATTTCAGGCTTTGTGGGTTGCAGTCCAGTGTTCTTGACACTAAACCAAATTACCTACTTGGTTAGCTTCCCCCTTTTAAATGTGACAGGGCAGACAAAACTTACTTCTGGCATGTGTCCGCTCAACAAACTTAGTGTTGAGTCTAAGAACATGGGGGAACTCCCCACAGTCCAGTGAGCAGAGATAGAAAAGACAAAAATCATCATGTGGAATAGTACTTTCTTGACGAGGTATCATGGTTGACCAAATAACCAACGGAACAGCCTGAGGGGTGCCAGAAAAGTGTTCCCATAAAAACTTGAAATGTCTTAAAGACTGAGCTAGAGACAACCAGGTAAAGAGGAGGGTTTGAAACAGGGAAGTGAGCAACAGGTAGGGAGTGAGTTGGAGGGAAATGGGACTGGAGACCAGTGAGTTAGGAGTCCTTTGTGGGAATCCAGGTGAGAAATCCCAGGATTGGCTAATGCTGTAGAGATGAAGAAGAGGCAATAAGTGCAAGAGGTGTTTGAAAGATCCATGCACTTTTACCTGGTAAATGGTAGCTTGTGGGAGGATTGGTCATTATCTAGGATGCTTTTAGTTGCCATTAACAAAATCTGACTCAGAATAGCTTAACATAAAAGGATAGGTTGGTTCATAGAACACTAAGTTCGAAGGATTGGTTGATCCAGTGGCTCAACAATGTCATCAAGTACCCAGGTTGTCTCTATTCCTCTGCTCTGCCATCTACAATGCAAACTTCATCCTCAGGTTGGCTTTCTTCATGGTACAGAAGATAGCTATCAGCAATCAGAGCTACAAGCTTTTTTGTTTACATTAGGGGAGAGAGAGAAGAGAGAAGAGAGAGAGAGAGAGAGAGAGAGAGAGAGAGAGAGAGAGAGAATATCTCTTTCCATGAGTTTCTCCTAAGAGAACAAAGTAACTCCTCAGAAGGAGTCAGCAAACTCATTGGCTCAAATTGAGTCAGGTATCTATTTTGAACCAAACCTTGTGGCTAGGGCAGTGGTCGGCAAACTCATTAGTCAACAGAGCCAAATATCAACAATACAACGATTGAAATTTCTTTTGAGAGCCAAATTTTTTAAACTTAAACTTCTTCTAACGCCACTTCTTCAAAATAGACTCGCCCAGGCCGTGGTATTTTGTGGAAGAGCCACACTCAAGGGGCCAAAGAGCCGCATGTGGCTTGCAAGCCGCAGTTTGCCGACCACGGGGCTAGGGAAATCCCATGTTTTTCAATGGGGTTCTGGAACAGTTAAGGGGCTGAGATTTCAATGACTGATTTAGACTAATCAAGACCCACACCTGAACTAGAGTCCATCTGCAATCAAATTAATCTGGGGGAGGGGTAAAGACTGCTGGGAAGTTGTATCCATTAGAATGTTTTTCAGCTGCAAGAAACAGAATACTCCGAATCAGACTGGTTTAAATACAACAACAAAGTCACGTGAGATAACAATTTCACATAATTTTCCGTTTGGCCTCTTAATTGTAGGTTTACCGCTATTGCCTACAGGGTACCTCTCCTCCAGGTTGTAAGACAGCCGGAGTTGGCAAATGCCAAGACAATGTCCAAAAAAGGAAGAACATGGCCTCTTCCAGTGTATAGCTCATAAAAGCAAGAGAGCCTCTCCCAGAAGCTTCTATCACACTTCCCCTTACACAACGTTGGCCAGAATTGTGTCACCTACCCACAACCAAACCGGTATTGGCAAGGGAATGGACCACCGTGATTAACTTAGACTTAATCAAGTTTAATCTGACCCTCCCCTGGGGCTGAGATAGCACCAAATTCCCTAAAGCACGTGGCCATACAGTGGTGGGTAGATGCATCTGAACAACAGAGTCCTGTGGGGAAGGAGAAAGGGAGAGTAAACAGGTGTAGGGGAGGCAACCACCAGTGGCTGCTGCAGGGCTGAACCAGGAGGAGCTTAGAGGAACGTCCAGGTTGGCTGATTGGGCAGCTGTGGCACCGTTAACTGAGATAGAGGGCTCGGGGGGAAGGTGAGCTCATTTTTTGACCTGGTGAATATGAGATGCCAGCCAAGTAGAGAAGTCCAGAAGGTAGCTGCATATAAGAGTTGACTGCTCTTTCTTCTTAAAATCCCCTCTTTCTTCTGGTTTCCAAGACACCACAGTGTCCTGTTTTGTCTCCTACCTCTATGGCAAGCATGTCAAACTCTCAGCCCATGGGGCTGCATGTGGCCCAAAACAATATTTTTGCAGCCCAGCCAATATAATGGTATGTAAGAAACGTTTTAATAAAAAGCTTATAACTTAATTTTTACAATATCCTGTTATACATAATTATTAATAACGAACTACAATGTTCACTAATGACTGATTTCTATAATCATGTTGCATTCATTTCCCGTATGGGCCTTATGCACAGGCACACCTTTTCTCTCCACTAAGACCAGCAGTGAATATTTTAGCAGTCGATTGCCACGTCATTAGTCCTGGACTGACTAGTTTGGTGTGCGCAACAGGAAATATTTCGCTTTCAGAGAACAAGAAAAATAGGTTTATTTGCGTCACGCTTATTCATTTGTGCAGTTATTCAGTGTCTGGTAAGTTAATGTTCAAGAAAAAAATATTAATTTTTATAAAAATGTTCTATTATTTTATGTTAACGATTACTCATTTATTTCAGCCCTTTGTATTCAGCATGTCTCTATTGAAACAAACCTATGTTTCTATGAAAATTAAAGCTTTGTGTTTTTTTTCGGCCCACATAAACTAAAACCTTGTTTATGTGGCCCGGGTTAGCCCTTGAGTTTGACATGCTTGCATTCCTTCTCAGACCCCATTATGGATGCTGCTTCTGTCATCCTTCCCTGGGATATTGGGGGTCCTCAGGGTTCTGTTCTAGGTCCTCTGTTTTTTTAAATTATTAGTATATTTCTCCTATTATTTAAATTGTCCAAAAATTGTTTATTTTTATTATTTTTTGTTAATCCTCATCTGAGGATACTCTTTCCATTGAATTTTTTAGAGAGTGGAAGGGAGGGTGAAGGGGAGAGAGAGAGAAGACACAGAGAGAGAAACATCGATGTGAGAGACACATCAATTGGTTTCCTCCAGGGCAGGAGATCGGACCTGCAACCCAGGTACATGCCCTTGATCAGGAATTGAACCTGCGACCCTTTGGTGAGCAGGCCGACACTCTAACTACACTGACCAGGGCAACATTGGTTTCTTTTTAAGTTCATAAGTCTCTGGATCAAGAGAAGCCATATCTTGACATAATGCAGATACTATCACGAGAAATTAAACTTTGACTCTGATGTCATGATTGGTTGAGACTTTTGGGTATCACTTTTTGTGGGGAGAGTATATTTTTGGGTATCACTTTTTGTGGGTGAGTATATTTTTCATGCAAAAAAAAAATAAATGAATACATAAGAAGTACACTGGTAAAAGAGTCATAATTTGTTTAATTCTCCATCCAAACTAAACTACTTCAGCAAATGACAAACCATCAACCAGTTGTTGTAGCCAGAAACCTAGAAATCATCCTCAAATCCATCTCCCTCATCTTTTACTTTGTGCACCAATGATCAGTTCCATTAATTCTATCTGGAATGTTGCTCTCTACTCAATCTTCTCTTTTGCCACTTAAGTCCAGGGCACCACCATCCTCTTCCCCCCGGGCCACTGCAGCAGTCTTCTCATTATCCTCCCTGTCTTTATTGTTGCTAAACCCCAATCCAGGCTCCAAGCTGCTAACAGAGTCACTTTTTAAAGCAATTCTGATCATGTCATGTTCCTGCTAAAACCCTTCTTAGGTTTCCCATTGCTCTTAGGAAAAAGTTCAAACCCCGTATGAGAGTTCCCATTGCCTTCCAAGGCCCTTCACTTTAACCCTGACCACACCTCTGGTTTCATCTCTCGATAATCCAGTTCTGGCTTCTGTCTTATCCCCCTTTGCCTTCTCATCCTTTAGGTCACAGGTTAAGGTCACTTCCTTGAAGAGGTTTTCTGCTCCCATAATTCAATGTCTTGTACTTCCTCTATTACTCTACTTACCCAAATTGATTGTAATTATTTGTTAAAGTCTGTCTTCTCTTCATTTGTTGAAGTTCTGTGAAGGCCAGGACTATGTCTTTCTACGTTCTAGATCCCTATTACCTAGCACAGAGCATGGCCACAATAAATGTTAAATAGTACTTAGTTTTTGAAAGTTTTCTTGATGTAGGACCTATAGGTGGTAGTTGACACCAAATATATACATGAGATAACTTAGGGACATAGTATCTCTAGAAAGAGAGAACGTGAGAAGTAGGAAAGACAATGATGGCCTGGCCAGATGGCTCAGTTGGTTGAGCATTGTCCCATACACCGAAAGGTTGTGAGTTCAATTCCTGGTCAGGGCACATACCTGGGTTTCGGGTTGGGATCCCTGGTTGGGGAAAGCGATGGATCACTATTTCTCTCTCACATCGATATTTCTCTGCTCCCCACCCCCTCTAAGCATGTCCTCAGGTGAGGGTTAAAAAATAATAATAATAAAATAAAAAAGAAAGACAATGATGATTAAGATGAAGAGATGAAGGGAAGCCTGGCTGGTGTTGCTCAGTGGTTGAGCACCAACCTATGAACCAGGAGGTCATGGTTCGATTCCCAGTTAGGGCATATGCCCAGGTTTCGGGCTCGATCCCCAGTGTGGGGCATGCGGGAGGCAGCCAATCAATGATTCTCTCTCATCATTGATGTTTCTCTCTTTCCCTCTTCCTTCCTCTCTGAAATCAATAAAAATATATTTTTTAAAAAAGAGATGAAGGGAAAGCTAAGGGGAAGAATGATTAATGAGTGGCCAGAGAAGTAGGAGGAATGTCAGAAGAGAATGCAATAACAAGTCTAAGTGGAGAGAGCATCAGAAAATCGAAAGTATCCAACAGAGTCAGCCACAGCAAGAGGAGAGGATGTAGATAGAAAAGTGCCATTGGACTTAGTTACAGAGCAAGAAAGCTAATGTTTAAAAACAGTTGAGTGCATCATTTGTTAAACTCATATAATTAAGAAGGTATTTCCAGGTGGTGGGCACATGGTGCAATATACAGATCTGATACCATAGAAACCCTTACCTGAAACCTATATGTTCATGTTGACCAATGCCACCCCAGTAAATTAAAAAAAAGAAAAAAAAAAAGAATGCTTACTTATAACAGGGGACTGAAGTAGCAAAAGATTGGTTAGTAAGAAATGAAGAGAGCTCTAAAAATAAACGTAGTAGAAGGAGCAGCTACTATCCCTAGGACTGAGACACACAATACCCAAGGAAGAAGCCCCATCAGAGCTGAGAAGCAAATCTTGTTGAAGGTACCAACCAGGGCCTCCTAAATGGCTACAGAGAAGTCACTGGGATGCCAATCAGTAGAACTTGCTAGAAAAAGGCCCTCAGTGCAGATGAAGGCTGTTCATAGGGAAATGTCTCCCCGGAGCACTCTGAGACAAGCATTCTGAGGAAGGTGACAGCGAAGCTGCTCGCCACCGGGCAGGAGCCAGGCCCGGAGAAGCTGCAGGACCGCAGGAGCCAGAAGCTCTCGTAGGGGCCTGTGAACCAGCACACCGAGTCCTTTACTGACGAAGAGGGCAAAGGAAAATATTCATGTGCCCCAGAGAAGGTGGAGAAGGCTGAATTTGAAGCTTGTAGGCCATAAATTGATAACTGGCACACGGTCTGTGGTTTGCCTTTTCATTTTCTTAACTGTGTCTTTTGCTGAGCAGTTTTAAGTTTTGATCAAGTCCAATTGATCTTTTTTTTTTTTCATGTAAGGTTAATGATTTTTGTGTCCATTCTTTGTCTAGCTTTAAAAAAAAAGGTATTTCCCCCTTTGCTCCTCTTCACTAATTTCTCTATCTCTTGGTCCAGCAGAGATTCATTGAACATCTCCTCTAGGCCAGGTACTGTGCTAAGCCTCAGGGAGTCATGAGAAGGAGAACAAGGTCCACTTGGGCCTGTGGGGTCACCACCCTGGCCTTCAAGGGAAAGTTACAAAGCACTGACTCGTGCCCCAGTGAAGCCAGGGCTTGACACTTCGTTGAAGTTGGTGCTGATTGGCTCTACCGAACACATTCAATGATATAAAAGTTAGTGCGTAAGTCCAGAGGTCAGGAAAACTTTGCTATCTTGCTCTGAGCTGGCAGGAGGCAAAAGGGAAAGTATGTGTGGCACACTATTGCATCATTTCTGCCTGTTCATAAGTCAGTCACAGAGGAGAATCGGGGTTTTTCCAAGAAAACTAGTTTCATCTGCCCAAAGGCAGAAAGGAGAGAGCAGTTCAATTAAAAGAACATCGCCTCAAAAACTCTCTGAAGTTGATCCTATTTAATATTCACTCTGCAGAGATTCTGTTAGCTTTCCACAATACGTTGTGTTACTGACTAAACCACTGCTCTACTGTTTTTTGTCTTTTCCCCCCTCTACCCTGTGTTCTAACTCCTGGTAAAAGTGTGGTGTAGTGTTCAAAGGGTCAGTGAGTCCTGGCCTCCTGAAAATTAATGGGAGTCTGGACGGAGACAAGAGAGGGACACTTTCTAACTAATTAGAATTTTCTTTTTTTTTTTTTTAAATATATTTTAGTGATTTTTTACAGAGAGGAAGGGAGAGGGATAGAGAGCTAGAAACATCGATGAGAGAGAAACATCAACCAGCTGCCTCCTGCACACCCCCTACTGGGGATGTGCCCGCAACCAATGTACATGCCCTTGACCAGAATCGAACCTGGGACCTTTCAGTCTGAAGACCGACGCTCTATACACTGAGCCAAACCGGTTTCTGCTACTTAGAATTTTCTTACTTTGTTTTCATTTAATAAAGGGAGCATCTCCTTTTACATAATAGACATTGTTTTGCAGAAATAATGTTTAAATCAACCTGTTTTTAAGGCACCATTGTGAGAAACCGAAACCGAGGCCATCAAAATTTTAAAATAAAACTAAGCATTCTGTGAAATGTGAATAATCATTTCTAAATTTATAATTAGGATTTTGAAATAAACTTTTTTTTTTTTTAACATATAGATTGGGTATGTAAGTGATGCAAATCTCTGCCCACAACCTCAATTAGACTTTAGCTTTTGGGGTCTGGCCTGATGAATTGGAACAAGAGTAGAAAAATAAGCTCCATAGAGCTTCTGCTTGACAGAAATGTCCTCAAGGAACCCTGAGCTCAAGCCTGAACTTTTCCAATGCTTCCATCTCAAGTCCCTGAGGAACTGGGGTGAGTCTAACAAGGAGGGCGGGGGGGGGGGGGGGGGGGGGGGGAGTAAATCCTCCTCCACTGGGGCGGGTGGGAATAACAAGTTATACTTGTTGAGTGCTTGCAAGGAGCCAGGCTCTTCCTCCAACTCCTGCCGTGTATCACTCAGTTAATCATCCCAACAACCCATGAAATAGTTATTATGACTATCTCTGATGAGAAACTGAGTCAGAGAGGTTAACAGCAATTTGCCTGCTGTCATACACTTACAAAGTGGTGGAGCTGATACTTAGCTGGTGCCAGCCGATACAGGTTGTCGGTAATATGCCTCAGCTTTGCTTATGGATTAGGAAAATGCAAATGCACACCATTACGACCGGCCAGGGGCAGGGCCAGCCAGTCGGGTAAAGCGGGTGGGTGACTTATGACTTCTGAGATAAGGAATTAGTCTGTAAGGAAGGGTGTGTGAGAATCAAAGGTGAATTCCCAGTGGATGTGGTTGGGAAGAGGTCCATGGCCAGCTCCTAGCTGGTCCAAACCGAGAACTTGAGCTTTTCCTCTCCTCTGTCAGTGCCCCAAAGTCCGCAGGCCAAAGACTTGAGCCCCAACCGGCCGCCAGCCACGTGGCCCAGCCCGGGAGCCAGGGGGCGGGTGTGTGGAGGTGGAGCCCGAGGGGCGGGGCTGGGACTCAAGGACGCGCAGGCCGGGCGGAGTGCGCCTGCGCGCGAGGTGGGCCGGGCGGGGGTGGAGGAGACCCGCGAGCGCGAGCCGCGTTAAAGGCGGCTCCCGGCGCCGCTCCCCAGGCCAGTCCCAGCAGTGCGCAGGCGCGGAGGGCTCCCCTTGTCAGTCGGCGCCGCGTGCGGGTTGCTTGCTCTGTGGCTGCGGCGGCGGCGGCTGGTCTCCGGCATCATGAGCGGCTTCAGCAGCGAGGAGCGCGCCGCGCCCTTCTCCCTCGAGTACCGAGTCTTCTTCAGTGAGTCCGGCCGCCCCGCGGTCCCTCCTCCCCCGCCCGTCCATTCATTCCCGGGCCTCGCCTCGCGTCCCGCCTGGGCGCCTGCGGCCCGCGCTCAGCCCCTCGTCCCGGGCGCGGGATGGGCTCCTCCGGCCGGTCCGTGGGGCCTGGGCCGACCCAGTCGGCCCGTTTCACAGGTCTCCGGCCCGCGGGCGGGATGGCATGGGCTCGGTTGGACCCGAACCTGGGCCAGGCTGGCTTTGCAGGTGTTCGGCCGTGTGTGATGGGAAAAGGAAACCTCTGAGTCACCCTAGAAAGGTGTCTGGAGGTAAACTAATCCCTTTAAGAGGATTGTTCAATTTGGAAGAAAAGAAGGAGGGGTGGGGGGGGGGGGCGGGGGAGATTCCCTAGGACCTCCATTCCTTCACCATAGCCCTGACTTTGGGCCCTAAGCGGGTTAAGTGCCGCCCCTTGTCCTACAAGCGGGGAGACTGAGGCCCAGACCCACCCCTCGAGGGGGGGTTTGCTGGCCGCGCTCCTGCCTCTCTGCCGCGTGTTTTCCCCTAGCACCGATGCTGGGAACCGGCCTGTGAAACAGAAAGCCATTCCCTCCCAGGCAGACAGGTGACGTCAGTCTGGCCAGCGGAGTTCGAAAGTGCCCAGTTCTGACCCTTGTGCAGGGACTGGGCGTCTGAGGGGCACCTGCCCCAGCCCGCGCGGAGCGGGAGGCTGCAGGCCGGCGGAGCACCGCGCTCCGGGGCGCACCGCCCCTTGCCTTGTAGGTGGAGGAGAGCTGCCTCGGCTTTATCCTTACTCTCTACCACCGCCCCACCGCCCCAAGCTATTAGGAGCAGGTGATTGGAGGCGTTCAAAAATGTGTCACCAGAGGCATTTCTGTTTTAACTTCTTTACAGTTTTATTTGGAAGGGAATGGGCAGGTGCACTGATTTCTGTGAGTTCTCCAGTGTGTGAAGGGCAGGGAAGAGTGGGTTTAAAGGGAACAAATGGGAATACGGAAAGGAAGAACAAAGCTCCTATCGAAAAGCAGCCCGGGGTGGGAGGAAAAGGTAGGTGAACTCTCAAGTGTCCACATCTAGGTGAATATTAGACTACCGTGTAAAACTCAGGACGGCTGCGACCCGACACTGTTTTAAATGTTGGAAAAAGCAGCAAGGGCCGTGCAGGAACTGAACTATTTTTCCGGAGTTACTGTTGGCACAGGAATTCCTCAATTAGGAGGGTTTTGGAGGGGTGACTGGTTTTGAAGGACTGGGGATGGTATGGGTGATAGTCAAGCTATATTTGCAGAACAAACACAGTTTTTAGGTTGTGTATGAGTAGCAAATATTTGATAGCCATTCTGGAAGACCAACGCCGCTCCTTGACTTTGGCACTGGCTAAAGTAACTTTTCACCAGATGGAACTCTCTGGAACTTAAGAATACCAATAATTATATCATTATATAATTTTAAGTGTTTTTTTTTTAAAATCATAGATTTCTTAGACTCCTTCCTCAATAGGATTTTTTTTTTTAATCCTCTGTAATGTTACATTCGCCGATCTCTTTAAAACTGAGAGTGTGTCGGACAGCAGTCACAGGTGACTATGGGATTGGGAGTGGTCACTGTTGGTTTCTAAACCTGAACGGATGCCGTGTGGACTGACCATGAAGTTTCCTGGAGAAAAGTTTTTAAATTACTTTTTGGATATGGTAGTTTGACCTCCAGAATATAGAAATTACCTGTGAAAGTGTTGTTGCAACTTGATTATCCTAAAGAAAAATCATAATCTCAGCTGGCTCTGTCTTCCTGGAACATTATTTAAGGCATCATGGTTTATAATTCAGCAAACTGATCCCCTCCCTTCTCTTTGAGCCCAAGTATAAGGCAGTTCCTGTCCTTATTATAGAGGTTAGTACCTCTTAGATGCCTGAGGAATGCAGAGGATGAAAACTTAACCCAGTCTTGGAGGAGAGTCAGGAAAGGTGGAGTTTTTTTGTGGGAATAAAATCTTGGTGAAAAATGTGTACTCTACCATTCTGGTGAGTGGTGTTGATAATTGGTGAGGCTATGCATGTGTGGGAGCAGGGGGAATATGGGAAATCTCTGTACCTTCTCAATTTTATTGTAAATCTAAAACTGCTCTTAAAAATTAAAAGTGTACTTCATATATCTGGAAATATAATTAACAAAAAAAGTAATAACATTTTCTAATTTATTTTGCAGAAAATGAAAAGGGACAATATATCTCTCCATTTCATGATATTCCAATTTATGCAGATAAGGTAAGATGTTCTTATCTTTTGAGCCTAGTCTCTACTGAGGTCAGATAGTTCCACATATGGATTTTCTTATATCTTAACTAGGGTCCTTAGTGGCTGCTGGCTGCAGGCTGGGGCCTCCTCAACCCTCCCCCCATCCCTCTGCTGCTGCCACCACCACCACCACCACCACTGCTGCCACAGGCGGCCAGGGCAGGGCTGGCCAGGGGGAGGGGCTGAGGGCAGTTGGCTGGCCGGCCCCACCCCCTGGTTGAACTCCCAGTGGAACTCCTGGTTGAGGGGACAATTTGCATATTAGGCTTTTATTATATCGGATAAGTTCTTAAAATGCCTCATTGTGCTGTGAGTTAAGGGGCATTGACTAAATAAGAAGTCAGTCTTAAATCCAGATTATTCAGTTAAAGAAGCAACTATAACTTGGGGAAGGAGTAGAGGAATAGAAGCCAATGTTTTAAAGCTGCCTCGATTAACAAAAAAAATCACATTGGTCTTTTTTGTATGTGTATTTGGAACTAAAATCTTAGTGCTCCATTCGTGGTTTTAAAGTTAAGTAGACAGCCCAAATTTTGGGCTGTGGAATATTTACTAAATAATAAAAAATAAACTAGATTATTCAGTGAATACAGAAAAATTCAGTACTTTTAATGGACTGGTAGAGTTAAGATATGCAAATAGTGTTAATAAAGGTAAGTCCACAGACTTCTAAAAAGAGTTGCCTGTTCCTGTATATACAGTGAGCCAAAGAGATCTAACTTTAGCACAGATTGGTAGGCTTACCACAAAATGGTAAGAATCTTTACTTCCCTAGGGAAAAAAAAGTCTACAACTACATATTCCAAAATATTCATGATCCTTGGGAGGTAAACTTAATTGCTAGTGACTCTTTTCATTTTTACTTTCATTTTGCCTTTTTATATTTCCTAACCTTTTTATAAAGATCATGCATTATTTGTACAGATTTAAATAGTCATTTAAAAAGAAGAAAACACAGCTTTTTTAGCCTTTTTCCTAGTAGAAGTTTGTACTGAATTTAGGAATTGACACAAAAACAAATGTTTGATTCTTTTCTCTACCTTTAAAACATTTTTTATTTTCATTTAATCAGGAAGCTTGATTCACAGTGAGTGCAAATCTATTGGAGTTGTAAACGCTACGTAGGTTATTGATCTTCTTTAGCTAGATGTCTGTACATAAACATGTGAACATCATATTCCAGCGCACATCTAGAATACTAGTAAAGATGAAATTTTATCCTTGGGTGTGCTGTCTCACTATTTGTCTGTGCTTGTTTATCAGAGAGAAACAGACGAATTCATTTTACTACTACCAGGAAGTTAGCTGCAGGTTGGTATTGACACTTGGACATTGGCAGAAAATCCAACCTGTGTGTTGCTTCCAAGGAGCCTACCTGAGCTGGGGCTCCAACTGGAGGCCGTGGAACAAACAGCCCCAGGCCAGTGATGTTACAGGAGGGACCTCTAATTGGCATGTGTTCTCCTGAGGGATTCTTAGAGTGTGTTTACTCAGAGACTCTACTTTGTTACATCTGATTTCCTGGGAGTTGATGTGGACTGCAGGATCCTTCCTTCCTCTTCAATAGGCATCATTTGAATATTTTTTGTATAATTAGTATGTATAGCAAAGTACTTTGCAGTAACATCTTTTTCGATTTTGAGTAATGAAGAGGTAAAAAAGTGATTACCCTAAGTTTATTGATGGTACCTTGGCATACAGATGTACTAAGGAAGGAAAACATTTTCTTGACATATAGCTGTGTTGTGTTTTTTATTTTTATTTATTATTTTTATTGATTTGAGAGAGGAAGGGAGAGGGAGAAAGAGATAGAAACATCAATGATGAGAGAGAATCACTGATTGGCTGCCTCCTGCACACCCCCACTGAGAATCAAACCATGACCTCCTGGTTCATAGATCGACGCTCAACTACCGAGCCACACTAGCCAGGCTGTGTTGTGTTTTTTTAAAACAATGTTCCTGTCTTAGTCCATTTGGGCTGCTGTAACAAAATACCACAGAATGGGTGGCTTATAAACAGCAGACATGTATTGCTCACAGTTCTGGGGGCTGCAAGTCTGAGATCAGGGTGCCCGCTTGGTCAGATGAGGGCCCTCTTCTGGTTGCAGACATCTCAGCGTATCCTCCTGTGGCAGAGGAGCCCAGGGCGCTCTGCAGAGCCGCTTTATAAAGCACTAATCCCCGTCACAAGGGTCTACCCTCATCATGTCTTGACCACTTCCCAAAGGTCCCACCTAATATGCCATCATCTTTGAGGTGTGAATTCTGGGGGAACACATACATTCAACATATGAATTTTGGACTTCAGCATAATTTTGGGGGGACACAAACATTCAGACCATAGCAATAAGTGACTTGACCATATTCTAGCCAAGGACTAGAATGATCATAGCAATTGTGGTATCTAATCTTATTGCTTCAAGTTTCTTCAAAATGGGAAACTGAAGACTAGATTGGTGTCATGTAAAACATCTTCACTCAAGTTATTTTGTGACTCCTTGAAGTCTCATATGGATTGGTTGTATCTGTAATCTGGGATTACTTAAATGAAGACTTTTAGCCCTGGTTGGTGTGACTCAGTTGGTTGAGCGTCCTCCCATTCACCGAGAGGTCGCCGGTTCAATTCCTGGTCAGGGCACACGCTCAGGTTGCAGGCTTGATCCCCAGAAGGGGGCATGCATGAGGCAGCTGATCCATGTTTCTCCCTCTCTTTTCCTTTCTCTCTAAATCAATAAGAACATATTTTTAAAAAATACTTTGCTCTTGTACCACCCAAAGGTGGCTCAAAAGCACAAGCTCTTGCAACAACTCTATTTCGCTAGTGGTCCATTTCTCAGTGAGCTTCAGTACTTCAGATTCCTGCCTGAGAAACAGGAAAGTGTTCTTTTGTTTAGTTTTTAAGGAAATTCACTGTGTACAAAACGAGTAAGGGTGTGGTACACATAAATTATTTTGGATTATAGCCTAAGTAAAATAACAGATTGACTCCATTGGTTACAGAAGAGTGTGATTTTAAAAATACTTCAGCCCTAATCGGCCTGAGGACTGAAGGGTCACAGGTTTGATTCTGGTCAAGGGCATGTAACTCGGTTGCAGGCTGGATTCTGGCCCCCCCCGGGTGCTTGCCAGAGGCAACCAGTTGATGTGTCTCTCTCACATTGATGTTTCTCGGTCTCCCCCTCCCTCCCACTCTCTCTAAAAATCAATGGAAAAAATATTCTTGGATGAGGATTAACAACAACAACAAAAATTCCAATGTAATTAAATTTACATATATTTTTGTATGTGGGTGGCCATAGGCCTTATTCCTAACATGTTCATCCATTAGGCAGATGATAATGAGAGACGGTACCTTTAACATAACGCAGTCAGTTCTACTAAGGAAAATGCCCAAAGGATTATCCTACTCCAAGTCAGGACCTTTCCGTGTGGAGAGCATTTGATTTGGGATACATGCCATTAGGTCATCAATCCAGCCAGTCCTGGGAATCCTTATAACTCAGACACCCTGCTTGGATTATTTCCAAATCCCATTGCGTGGAAGAAGGCAAGGGCAAGGACTCACTGGATTTTTGTTGTTGTTTTTTGTAAGTGTCCTTTGCTCTTGGGTCTATTTGGAAATCAAATATAAAAGCACCTGTAGTTCAGAGTGTCTTCTGGCTTAAAATTTCTAAGATACCAAAAATTTTTAAAATACAAAAGAGAGCATAAACAGTGTGAAACATTGGCTAAATTAAAACTTTATCTGAATATGAAAGTATTCAAATATGATTTGATGTTTAGTTTTAGAAGTTTGATATTTTTCTATTCCATCTTAAACTTTGATGTTAAATACTAGTTCTAACAATATAGGCTTGGGTTTGTTTTTCAGTGACTGTGGGGAGCATATGTAAATATGGAACTATGTTTCTTTTCTCTCTTAAAAAAAAGTCAGGCTTCTAATTAAATAGGTTGATGCTTGAGAAATATAACTATTTTTTGCAGTGTGTATCATTCTTATCTTTTTAAAGATACTATCTCACTGTACTCAAAATTTTTGCCTTCTTTTAAATTTTCTATTTCTGTTCCATAAATTGAAGTTGTAAAAATATCACAGAATTAATAATATAAACACTGTCTTTTTCAGCTTGTTATTTATGTAGAATGATTGGGTTTTCTGGGTTGTTTTTGTTTATCTTTTGGTTTTGCATTTTCCAAACCAAAGTTAGAATTCAAAACAGATGAAAATTATCACAATTAAACTTAATTGACATGTCATAACTAAGAATAAGCTCCTATTTCCCACTCAGATGAGCTTTAAAGATGACTAAAAATTGAAAACAGCTATTCTAACCATAATTTCTGTGATTTATCAACTTTATAAAAAAACTAATTTGTGGTGATTAAATATGCATATATTGTTCTTAAAGCAAGTCTCAAAACACAATAACCAAACAAATAAAAATAGGTTGATTATGTTGACCACAATGATTGGTTATGTCTGAAGACTTTGAGAACTCTATTTTATGGATAGCAAATCTTGATTTCAGTCCTGGTTTTATCACTGACTGGTTTTGTGATGTTGAGCAAGTTACTTTACCTCTGAGCACTGTTGGTGTTAGTGGAATTTTATGTTACATTCTACACTGACTTGCTGTTGAAGTCTTATTAAAGATTTTTATTTCAAAAGTCAAATAATATTGTTAATATTTATTGAATGCTTTCCATACCTTAGGCTCTAGACTAAACCCTTTATGTGGATTATTCCATTTAACCATCATGTCATTCTCTGAGCTAGGTTCTTTTATTAACCTATTATCTGGGATCACCAGCTAGAACTCATAGGCAATAGCCAGACATTCAGGCTCATAACCCGTGGTCTTAACCACTGAGCTATACTACTTCCCATGAGGCATGTATGTGGGTGGATTTTACTTAGTGCCTTTCTGTATTTTCTGCATTTTCTACAGTGAACATCTCTTTGATAATGCAGGAAAGAAAAACTTGCTTAATTAAAAATTTTTTTTTGTTTTAGCTTAGAATGCAAAGGAAATAAGTAAGAGTTTTCTTCTTTTGGGAAGGCTATAAAGTTTTGTAGTCCAGGGTCCTTGATGGCCCTGAGGCCCAGGAATGCCCATTGGTGGCTTTCTGAGGTTCTGTGAATTCTCTGAAATTGCATTTTGCTATAAATATGCATTTTTTTTCTCAGAAAATGCATATTTATAGTAAATTGTAATTTTCTAGGGTCAGAATTCTCAGTTGTTGAAAATCATAGAAAAGTTTGACAACTGAAAATGCAGACTCTTTGCTTGATTTTTATAAAGAAAATAAAATAAAAGTAATTATGGTTGGAACATCTGTTTTTAAAATTTAGTCATTTTAAAGTTCATCTGAGGGGACAAAACAAGAGCTTATTCTTAGTTATGACATCAATTAAGTTTGTTTACTTTCTATAGGTACACATGGCAGTAGGTATAACCAAATATAAGAGTTTATTGGAACTGCTATAAGTAGAAAATCTGTGTAATTGGGAAACAAATGAGTATTACTGAAAGGTATTGGTTTTTAAATTTTAATGGAGTAACTATCTTCCCTAGACTCTCAACACAATCCTATATAATCCTATATAATAAAAGCCTAACATGCTAAGTGTCACATCATCTGTTGTCCATTCAACCAAGCAAAGTGTAATATGCTAATGATATGCTAAGGCCGCTCAACTGCTCGCTATGACGTGCGTGCACTGACTACCAGGGGGCAGTTGCTCTGACTGGGAGGTTAGCTTGCTGCTGAGGTCTAGCTGATTGGCCAGACACGCCCTGGAGCCTTCCCGTGGTACCTCCCCAGCTGGCCAACCTCCCGATCAATCATGCACTGATGGGGTCCCTCGGCCTGGCCTGCACCCTCTCGAAATCCAGGACCCCTTGGGGGATGTCGAGAGCAAGTTTTGGCCCAATCCCACAGGCCAGGGCGAGGGACCCCACTGGTGCATGAATTCATGCACCAGGCCTCTAGTTGGTTGAATAAATGTTTGGTTGGTATAAATCATGTTTCCCTTTGCAGAGTTATAATTCTAATGAATATGGGGCACACAGTGTGAATGTTGGTCATTGTATTTTTTTTAATTCAATTTAATTGCTTTAGGTTTTGCCAAACATTTTAATGTTAAAGGTTAACGTTCTTTTAAAAAAATACGTCTTTATTGATTTCAGAGAGGAAGGGAGAGGGAAAGAGAGATAGAAACATCAATGATGAGAGAGAATCATTGATTAGCTGCCTCCTGCCTGTCCCCTACTTGGGATCAAGTCCGCAACCCAGGCATGTGCCCTTGACCGGAATCGAACCTGGGACCCTTCAGTCCACAGGCTGACGCTCTATCCAAACCAGCTAGGGCTTAAGGTTAACTTTTTTTTTTTACATACAAGTAGTGTGAGTAAGCTTTCCCCGACTTGTCTTATTTATTTTGTTAATCCTTACCAAAGGACATTTTTCCATTTATTTTCAGAGAATGGAAGGGAGGAGGAGAGAGAGAAACATCGATGTGAGAGAGACACATTGATTGGTTGCCTCCTGCATGCACCCCGACTGGGAGTGGGGAGGAATCGAACTCAAGACCCTTTGGTGTGCAGTCTGATGCTCTCACCATTGAAAAACACTGGCCAGGGCAAGTACAACTTTTTTAGATTCTGCATATAAATGAGCTTATACCTTATTTGTCTTTCTGTATCTGGCTTATTTCACTGAGCATAATGTCCTCCAGGTTCATTCATATTGTTATAAATTGTAGGAATTCCTCTTTTTAGGCTGCATAATAGTCCATTGTGTATATATCCATTCAAGTGTTTACAGACACTTAGGTTGTTTCTATGTCTTGGCTATTGTGAATAATGTTACTATTAACAGGGGAGTGCAAATATCTCTTGGAGATCCTGATTTTATTTCCTTTATATTTACCCATCAGTGGGATTGCTGGGTTGTATGGTAGTTCTATTTTAGTGTTTTTAAGGACCCTCCATACTGTCTTCCACATTTTTCCAATTTACAATCCCACTGACAGTATACAAGGCGGAACCCATTTACTTTTAGCAACTTAGAGTATATCCTATAATCACAAAACCGACTTTCAAGCCAAAATTTAAAACTAAGGGTTAAGAGCCATTTTCACTGGGTGAGCATTTTTAATAAGATAAAGTATTATTGGAAGTGATGAAATGTGCTGAACCTTTTAGCACCTTTATGGGAGTAGAGCAGTTCCTTATCAACTACACAAGCTCTTCTGGTAGGGATTTTATGCCCAAAACTACTCTTAGGAGTTTTTTAAAAAGGCAAGATGACTTTGTTTTTTATTAGCCTCTTGCTGTATATCTAATAAATTTATAAGATATAATAAATTTATAAATTTATAATAAAATTAATAAGATAAATTTAGAAGAAAATTCTACCACCACTGTTTCCCAAATTTTATTGCAAAACAAAAATAAAAGAAAGGGTGGTAGAATTGTGACTTTTTTATTTCTTCCTAAATCTGATATTTACTTAATGGCTAAAGTTATCTAGAGAAACCCATGATGGGTCAAATAGAAAATGCTAATTTGAGCCATGTATGTAATTTTTCAGTACAGCATGTCATGTTCCCTAGGCTTCAGGTTCAGTGATGGAAACAGATCATATGTCATGAGGCATTCATAAGTCTCTCAATAAAGATATACTTAACTTTACTGCTAAGATTCAGAGGTAGAATGTAATTAAGAGCATGTTTCTTGTCTATACATACTAACTACATTACTAATAATAGCCATAGTCTATTCATTAGTAAATGACTTATCAGACTACTGACTTGATCCACAAGAAAACTAACCAGTTTGGAGATGAGACCTAGGATCACCATGCTACTGTAATATTCCTGTTGAATCGATGAAGTTATCAGCCTAATCAAGGTATAGGTTTCTTGCTGGTTATATACCATATGATCCAGCAATCCACTTTTGGGTATAATCCAAAGGAAATCTGCATTCCTATGTGCATTGCAGCATTGTTCACAATATCCAAGATGTGGAAACAACCTGTATCCTTTGATGGATGAATGGATAAGAAAAATGTTATTTATATATTTATATGTATATATTTATGTGTATATGTATATGTATATATATGTGTGTGTGTGGGTGTGTGTGTGTGTATCTATATATATAAAAGCCCAGTGACCGGAATGACCAGAACAACCGGACTGACCGGTGGCTATGATGTGCACTGCGGCAGCCAACCTGTCTGATCTGGGCTCCGATCGGGGGCCCCTCCTTGCCAGCCTGGTCCCCGATCAGTCCCCAACACCCCAATCAGGGGCGGGGCCGGCCAGCCAACTGCCCACGGCCCCTTTCTCTGGCCAGCTCTACCCCCGATCAGCCCCCAACACCCCAATCGAGGGCTGGGCCAGCCAGCCAACTGCTTGCAGCCCCTCCCCCTGGCTGTCCCCGCCCCTGATCAGCTCCCAACACCCTGATTGGGGGCGGGGCCGGCCGGCCACCCTCCCATGGCCCCTCCTCCCCGCTGGCCGGGCCCAATGGGCCCCCATTGGGGCGGGTCGCCCGGACCTCACCCGTGCATGAATTTGTGCACTGGGCCTCTAATATATATATATAAAGTTGACAACATGGCTGAACCTTGGAGGCATTATGCTAAGTGGAATAAATCAGAAAGACAAATACTGCCATGGCATCACTTATATATGAAAAAAAGTCAAAGTCGTAGAAAGAATGATGGTTATCAGTGGATGGGGATGGGGGAGATAAGGAGAGGGTAAAGGGTACATACTTTGAGCTATAAGATTAATGTAAAACATGGTGACTATAGTTGATAATACTGTATTGTATAATTGAAATTTGCTGAGAGAATAGAACTTAAATAATCTCTCCCTCCAAAAAACAAAAAAGAAAAGAAAAATATGTGAGGTGATGGATGTATATATGTATGTCAGATCATCACCATGTACACTTTAAATATCTTATAACTTTGTCAGTTATACCTCAATAAAGCCGGGAAAAAAGATAAAGGTTACATTTCTTCTATCCATTAAAAAAATTATCTTAAATCACTTTTATTATTGGAATGGTATAATTTAGACTTGTTAAGTTTCTGATCTCCTTAGAATCTGGACATTTTGAACGTTAACATTCTTGTCTTATTGATGAAATGATTGCTATATTTCTAACTTTGGGAAATCAGAGCTAATGCTATAGTTTGCCTTTTCCCAGCCTCCTATAGGCTGGTCAAAATCCCCCCACTAAGGATATTATTATTAACCTCTGTCTCCCTTTCCCTGTAACTATAAAGCATCTGAGAGCTTAGATGCCAGAGCAGGGATTTAAAATTCAAAGCATAAAAGTGGAGAACAGAGTTCTGAGAAGTCCTCTAACAATGGGGATACTAAAACCATAAATTCATGATGAGCTAAGTAATAGTTGAAACCAGTTAGAATTAAAGAAAAAAAGCATAGATTTCTGGGTGGTATTAAATTTTCTAAAAACTTGTCTTGGTATTTTTAAGTACATAAACATTGGAAATATTAGAATCCATAATTTCCCCCCAATTTTTAACTTATAAAGTACATAAAACATAAAATTTGTCATTTTAACCACTTAAAGTATCCAGCTCATTGGTATTAAGTTCATTCATATTGTTGTGCAGCCTGGCCAGTGTTGCTCAGTGGTTGAGTGTCCATCTATGAACCAGGAGGTCACGGTTCAATTCCTGGTCAGAGTACATGCCCAGGTGGCGGGCTTCATCCCCAGTGAGGGGCTTGCAGGAGGCAGTCAATCAATGATTCTCTCTCATCATTGATGTTTATCTCTCCCTCTTTCTTCTTTTCTGAAAGCAATAAAAAATATATTTAAAAATATATGTATTGTGCAACCACCACTACCCTTCATCTCCAGAGCTCTGGTAAAACTGAAACACTATACCCATTAAACAATAACTTCCCATTCTCCCTGTCCAGCCCCTGTCTCTTGAATTATTTCATGTAAGTGGAATCTTATTTCATTCTGTCTGTCTTACTTCATTTTGCATAATGTCCTCAAGGTTCATTCATGTAGCATGTGTCAGCATTTCCTTCCCTTTAAGGCTGAATAATATACCACATTTTGCTTTTCCAGGGATACTTGGGTTGCTTTCATGTTTTAGCTATTGTGAATAGTGCTGCTGTGAACATAGGTGTACAAATATCTCTTCAAGACCTATTTTCAGTTCTTTTGGGCATATACCCAAAACTATAATTGCTAGATCATATATGTTACATAAAATTTCCTGGAACCAAGAAACCAGAAAAGAAGCTGACAACTCCATCATTACATTAAGAGTTTAAGAGAACTCACATACAAGGTGCATCTTGGGTGGCGGCAAGATGATATGGGTATCCTTTACTCCTTTCCCTCCTGCCCCCCAGACTCTGTTTTGTAGCTAAAAGCACTGAGTCTAGGTGCTGGAAAAGGAGTGTGTGTTTGTAATGTGAGCACGGTAGCAAAAGACCATGATAAGTGGCTTATCTTAGTGCCCTTTGGTATTGATTTTTGTCCGTTGTACTGGTACACAGTTTCGATGACAGACATCTTATGCCAGGACATCTCAGATTTCCAGGAATTTCAGGAACATCTATGATATATACAAATACAACATAAAGAAGTCTCAATGTTACTTATTTGACAATGTATCCCATGTAATTTTAAAAAACCAAATAAGCGCAATTAGTTTAATATTTCTTTGTTAAAAGAGAAAAAGCAAATCTTTTAAGGTACTCCAGGGGTCCTTAGGAACATCCCCAAAGCCATTTCCAAATCAAGAAAAAGACTTAAATTTTGAATCAGCTTATTTTTTATATTTAAATTTATGTACTTAATTAAATTTATTCCAGTCTTATTCAGCTTGACCACACAAAATTTCCATTCTCAAGATAACCTTTTCATAAACCTTCAACAACTTTTTTTTTACAATAGATTTTGTTGTTTTTCTTTCTGATTTTGAAACAACCAGCCTCACTTTAGGACAAAATTACTTTTTTCTCCTCTTAAAAATACATACTTATACCTTATACTTTTTATTACGGAAAACATTATTTTTCTTTTATAACCTAGAAACATAGGTTTTTAATATATATATATTTCAGAGAAGAAAGGACAGGGAGAGAGAGAAACATCAATGATGAGAGAAAATCATTGATCGGCTGCCTCCTGCATGCCCTCCACTGGTGATTGAGCCTACAACACTGTGTACCCATGTGCCCTGACCGGGAATCGAACCATCACCTCCTGGTTCATAGATCGATGCTCAACCACTGAGCCACGCAGGCCAGACATAGAAACATGGGTTTTTACTGGCAAATATATTTCATAATTTTTTGAAACATATGCTTCCTCAACAAAGCATAAGAAGTATTTATTAACAGATCCAAGTTTATTTTTTAGCTCTACTAAAGATTAATCTTAGATCACATGAACTTGAAAAACATTTCTGTTAGTTCTTGTATTTTTGAGAATTTTAGAATAGCCCACCCTTATAAGTGCTTGTTTTTTAAAACCAATCATGTAGTTTTGGTTTTTTTTTAAGCAAATAATACCATCTGGAGGTAGAAAATGCTACACATCTACAAACATATATAGACACATGAACATACTAACATGCAAACAGACTTCATGGCTAGCATAAAAGAAGTAGGATCTATTAAAAGGATCTTAACTCCCCACCCCCTCTATCAGCCAGTCCTCATGCTGGCGAAGTTGTAGCTATCTTTTTCTAGTTTCAGTTCTAATTTTCTAACCCTGGCTCCTGCCTGTAGCTGGGTGTCTGTGGCTATCTGAACCACCCCTAAGAGGCGCCAGCCCAAAGCTGTGGCCATGTACTTTCTTTCCTGGCCACAGTGGGTAATGTGTACTTGTTCAAACAAAGGCATAAGAATAGCCAGTGTTTTGGGGGTGTCCTTGTACTCACATGGCAGTCCACAGGAATCTAGTATATGGGCCACCTTCTCCACATGGAAGTAGTTGATCAACTGGGGTTTCCCCATGGATGCTTTTTTCCTAAAGGCCCATTTCTTAGGTTGCCTGCCTGGCTCCCCACTTGTTACTTAAAATTTCCCAGGGCTGAGAGACTAGAGCATGAGGCTGACAACCCTGTCATTACATTTATTAAGGCACCTATGATACGAGATGCATCTTGGGAGGTGGCGAGGTGATTTGGATATCCACTGCACCTTCATCCCCCAGAGTCTGTGTTTTATAGTTAAACTAGAGGCCCATTGCACGAAGGTTCATGCAATAGGCCTTCCTTCCCCTGGCTGCTGGCACCGGTTTTCCTCTGGCACCTGGGAACCAGGCCTTCACTCTGGCTGCTGCCTTCTGTCTTCGCTCTGGCTGGAGCCTTCAGTCTTCCCTCCAGCTGGAGCACCGCTCCTGTAGCTCCCTCCACCCCCCGCCCTCCCCTTCATAGCAGGCGTCCCGCCCTGCCTGGCCACTCTGCGCCTGCATGCATGTTGCCCAGAGGCCCCGAGCAGCTGGGGGGGGGGGAGCCACCGCCATCTTTATCGGGTTAATTTGCATACTTATTCCTGATTGGTTGTGGGCGTCGTGAAGTGATGGTCAAATTGCATATTTCTCTTTTATTAGTGTAGAAGCACTGAGTCTAGGTGCTGGGAAAGAAATGTGTGTTTCAATTCACCATTGCTAAGATTTGGAAACAGCCTAAATGCCCATCAGCAGATGAGTGGATTAGAAAACTATGGTACATCTATGCAATGGAATACTACACTGCTAAAAAAAGAAGGAATTCTTACCATTTGCAGCAGCATGGATGGAACTGGAGAGCATTATGCTAAGTGAAATAAGCCAGGCAATGAAAGAAAAATACTACATAATCTCACTCATTTATGGAAAATAAAGAACACTATAACCTGATGAACAAAAAGATAGATACAGAGGCAGTAAAGCATCGAACTGACGGTCGAATTACAGCGGGAAGGCTGGGGAGAGGGGGGAGAGATCAACCAAAGGACTTGTATACATGCATATAAACACAACCAATGGACACAAGACACTGGGGGGGGGGGGGGGATGAGGGCATACGACGGGGGGGTAGGGGAGGCTGGCGAAAGTCAATGGGGGGTAAAAAGGAGATATGTATAATACTTTACACACACAAAAAAAAAGGCTTAAAAAAAAAGGAAATATCACATGTGCCAAAAAAAGAAAGAAATGTGTGTTTAATGTAAGGGAAGGGGGACCTCCAGGTGCCCAGATGCCTTGGTGTCAGAGCTGGTTAAGAGACAGATAAGGTCACGGGTGGCTCACTACAGAGTTTTTGTGTACATTCCCAAATGGGGTTTGGGGGACAGAAGTCGATATGTCAGGTTAGCTTCAAGACGGAGTCAGCTCTGTCCACAGTGCACAATATAGCAGTTCTATTTTTAATTTTTTTAGGTACCGCCACTCTGTTTTCCACCAGAGGCTGTGCCATTTTACTTTCCTACCAACAGTGCACAAGAGTTCCAATGAGAATGCATGTTTTAACAGTGAATGTTTTTCTAGCAATGGAATAACTGGTTGAACATTTTTCCTCATGATAATAAAAACTACACATTCATTGCTTTGATTTTTTTAAAAAAAATACGGTAATCACTACAGCATCTACATACTCTTGAACATGTGCTAAACATTCATTTTACAGGCTAGTCTCTCATCTCGGTTTGTGGACCCCAAGCTCTAGCTTGAAGCCTATGAGCCAGAAGGACCTGGTTTGGAGATCCAACTCTTAGGGAGTTAAAAACTTACTCTGTTCACTGGTAGTTTTCAGCGCCTAGAAAAATGTCACTTAATGGTGGTGCTCAGTAAATGTTTGTTAAAAAATGAATCAATTGGGTATGTGGCTCCTTGCAGGATACTCCTCGCTATTTTTAGCCCAGCTAATGTGGTTTTGTTTGTTTGTTTGTTTTTGTTTCTATTAGTTACGCAGGTTTGTAATATTAGGTAATGTGGTTTTGAAATCTATACATATTTATCATTTAATTCCATTGAAGTGTTTGATGTAGTTTCCAAACTTTGAATTAGTGATTTCAGCTCTATTTGCTACTTTGTTTTCTCGAGGCAATATATTCATTCTGTATATTTTCCTAAAAAAAAAAAAAAAATTAACAACCGATCGCCTAGGTTTTCTCATCTCAGAGTAACAGCTCCATCTTGTGAGCCTTTAGGCTATTGCAGTGAAAACTTTAAAAGCCCTTTGTTCTAGTATCATAGATTTACAGATCCTACATTTTAAAATACCAGAGTAGTGGTACTAGATAGATCTTGAAAACTACCTATCTCCATTCTCTGTGGTTTTTATGTTGTTAGCAAGTAGGCATCAGGATGTTTAGAACAAAACCCAAGGAATGTTTTTATCTCCCCTGGTTTGACCAAGATTTACACGCTTGAATATAAATCAGTGTAGCTTTTCTGCTTGGTTAAAAGTAGCAGCAAGGTAATTATTGGCTTGAAACCTTTGATTTATTCTCTTGTAGCTCATCAGTCCCTGTTTTTTGTTTGTTTGTATGTTTTTAATTTAATTTATTGGGGTGACATTGGTTAATAAAATTATATGGGCTTCAGGTGTATAATTCTCTAAGTCCCTGTTTTTTTTTATGCAAAGTAGCAAAGATGTAATTCTAAGAAATTGTGTGACTAAATGATTTTTATTTTAAATCAACTTTAAAAATACATTTTATAATAGAGTAATTGACTACTTGGCTTCATGTGTGCTTTTTATTGAGGCTATCAACTGAAATCTGAATTTAAAGTTTTGTCCCTTGGTAAAAGTAATTTTCTGACTCCTCAAAGCTCAGTTTTAATTAGAGATCCTATGTCAAGTTGGTATTTGACTTAGGTGTGCAAAATAAGATGACTGATTTTCTTTCATTGTGTTTCTAAATAATAAACACTTGGGAATTTTTTAAATGTATCATTCATTTTAAAGTAATCAATATTAAGGCTGGAAACTAATTACAATTAGAAATGCTATTGGTAAAAATATTTTTGGAACATATTATTTTATTTCAGTGCCCTTTTGAGGAGTGCTGATTTTTAAAAACAGCCAAGTTGGGAGAATAATGTGGGTAATTGAGCTGATTAATTTTGTTTGAGGCTAAAACTAAATGATGACAAAGTAATTAAACTGATCTGGGGTTTGTCTTACAAATCACCTCTGGAATAGGTGATCCAAAAACATTTTGAGTAATTTCAGAGTCACAATGGAAATGACTAGGCATTGGAGATGATTGCTTTGAAGATGTACTTCTTCAGTGATACAAGTTCTGTTATGTTTAGAAACTACTTTCCTTCTTTATAGAAACATTCTTTCCACACACACCCCAACTATTTTATTATGAAAACTATACAACATCCAATAAAGTTTGAAAAATTATACAGTGGACAACCATACACCCACCACCTTGATTTTGTAATAGTTTAGCAGAATAGTATTTTGCAAGAATAATATCTTGCAAAAATAATACTTTGCTTTGTCTCTTCATCAGTCTGTCTTATTTTTTTATGCATTTTTTGACAGTCCATTGACTTCAAAGATCAGATACAATGAACAGTTTCCTTTTGTAGGAACCAGGGCCTACTTATTGAAGAGAATAAATTAGCTCCTGTGACCATCTGACCTTCTGTTTTTCAGGATGTGTTCAACATGGTAGTTGAAGTACCACGCTGGTCTAATGCAAAAATGGAGGTATGTTTGCCTTTGATAGTCAGATGTAGGATATTAGTTTTGATCTAGCCGTACTGATTTGCTCAAGGGTTAAACAGCTAAAGCCCAAGATTACCTCTTTCTAGTCCCAATCTATTTTCCAGTTGTATTTCCCATTGCCTGCCAATCATTCCTCTGTGTTCCAACTAAACTCATCTATTTACAATTTACAAATATGCTACAGACTTTCCTTCCCTTACATCTTCGCTTCTGGAATTCCCAAAGCCTGGGATTACCCTTTTCTCCTCTGTCTTGTTCTTTTTAAGTCCATTACTGACTTCACAGAGTCAACAGGCTTACCTTGGTCCCCCAGCCACAAATGATCTTATTGGAATTTCTGTTGCATTTTGTTAATTTCCTTCTGATGACACATAAGATATTTGGCTTTTGGTTAAGGATATTTATTATGTGTTTCATGTCACTTAATTAAGCTTTTTAAATGTAACCACACTTAGCATGTAATAGATACTCAGATGCTTCAATAATTTTAAATGCTCTGAAGGAAAGCTGAATTTGGTAATATTTATTTTGCCCTTTTAATAAAAATCTTTTATTTCTCAAATGTTAGGATTTATTCCAGGTAAGTTTAATTTTCTTTTCTGGAATTACTAAATGTTCTTTTCCCCTTCTTGATAGTTTCTGTATACCCCAAATGTTTTCCACTTAAAGGCTGACTATGGAGAAACTTTTATTTCAAATTATAAAAATGTTACAGATAAAATATGTCATTACAGTGGAACTAGTGGGTGTGCATCCCATAATTTCCTCAAATCCTTATTTGAATAGTATTTCACATCCAAATATGCAATGATTAGGAAATTTTTATTTCAGATTGCTACAAAGGACCCTTTAAACCCAATTAAACAAGATGTGAAAAAAGGGAAACTCCGTTATGTTGCAAATGTGTTCCCTTATAAAGGATATATCTGGAACTATGGTGCCATCCCTCAGGTATGTCTCTGTGCAATTGTTAGAAATGTACATTTTAGCTTACAAAAAAATTAACTTACTGCTGTTAGTAAAAAAATATTTAAACATCTTCAGAAAGTTTTTGCTATAATAGATTTTAAAAACATAAGGGGTAATTAATTTTAATACTTCCTTCAATAACTTTTCAAGATAAACTAAAAGGTAAATATTTATAATGTTTAATTTCATATTTGAAAGTTTGTTCTTTTTTGAAATATTTATCTTTCTATATGGACTAGTTATAAATTCTTTCTTTACAGAATGAGTGGCAAATCTATATTAAGAGAGACAGTGTAGGCTAATGGTGATAAAAGCACTGATTTTTGGCACCAAAAAGACTAGATTCAAATCCCAAGGCTGCCACTCCCCAAGTTACCTAATTTGTCTCTATTTCTTCCTCCCTGAGACATGAATATCTCCCCCTGAGATATTAATAGTACTTAGCTCATATGGCTATTGTGAGGAATAAAGCACTTAGTTCACATAGCTGCTGACCTTTATGTTTAGAGTCCTGATTCCCTCTTTAAGCCAAGCTCTCTGTGGTAAAGCAAGAATAGTATTTTCCTGAACAGTCAACCCTTTGAAGACGAGAGATGTCTGCATTGTTTACAGATTTACCCCCAGTGCAATGTCAGTGTTATGTAGTAGGTCCTTATGTAACATTTGAGTGAAGAATCGCTAAAATCATGTCTATTATGAGTAATCAACAGATTAAATTCTAGTTTGGTTAGGCTAATGCTGTGCACTTACGATTTTTACACAGAATATTCAATTTATTTTTTCCCTTTTGATAAATAGTTTGTTTTTATTAACCATTAAGTCTATTAAGTGGAACCTATTGTGAAACAATCTATAACTTAAGCAAACATAGGTCAAACACATCTAGCTTGCCTTAATTATATCATTTTGCCTTGTACTTCAACTTATTTAGTATTTAGCCTTGAAATACCTTCCCTCTGGGAAAACATTGCTGAAATTCTTATTCTTCTGTAGGCTGGATTTGGCTTTGCTGGATCCGGTGTTCTCTATCACCCTTCATTTTTACCTTTTTTACTTTACTCCAGCTGAGTAGACAAACAAATCCAAGAAAGTATTCTGGATCAGGAGAGAAAACCAAAACAGCAGCTACGTTTTAAACTTGATTTTTCGGTAAACATAGGTCATCTGTTCTTTTTATGGGATTCTTTGTAAGGACTCTCTCTTGCAATTTAACAGGAAAGAAAGCCAGTAATTTAAAAGTTCAGAAAATTGTGATTAAACTTTTTAATCTTAGCTCCTGTCAGTGATGGCACTTTTACCATCAGAACACAGTTTCTGTTTTAGTATTACTGCCTACCTACTTCTGCTTTGGAAATTTATTTTAAAGAAAATCTAGTTAGTAGAAGATACTAAGTACCAAGAGTTCCTCAAAGCAGTTTTCTTTTCAGATATTTTTAAAGTAAATAGAGAGGAAGGGAAAGAGAGAGACAGAGAAACATTGATTGATTGCCTCCTGTTCGTGCCCGGACTGGGGATTGAAACCGCAACCTAGATATGTGCCCTGACCCTGTCCAGGAATTGAACCCATAACCTTTTGGTGTGCAGGACAATGCTCTAACCAACTGAGCCACCCAACCAGGGCAGGTGGTTGATTTTTGTTTGTTTTAAATAGGATCACTGCCTGTTTTATTATTTTTAAAAAAATATTTTAAATTGATTTTTAGAGAGAGAGGAAGGGAGAAAGGTAGAGATAGAAGTATCGATGAGAGAGAAACATCAATATCAATCGACTGCTTCTTGCATGTCCCCTACTGGGGATCGAGCCCCTAACCTGGGCATGTACCCTAACAGAAATTGACTGGTGACGTCTTGGTTCCTGGGTTGACACTCAGCCACTGAGCCACACTGGCTGGGTGATCATTGCCTGTTTTAAAGCTTAAATGTAGTTTAGCATTCTATGCATAATAGGAACCCTGGCATTTAATTAAAATTATTATGTGTAGTTAAGATTCTTAAATGTGAATAAAAGTTTTTCTAAATGAGAAAAATAGCTGAAGATTAATATTTTTGCAGAAAGACTCATGTGATGTTTTAATGTCAACATGATCCATTCTGTCAGTAGCATGTATAGGAACGATATGCTCTAAGCATTTTTCCCCCCTAGACTTGGGAAGACCCTGGACGCAATGACGAACACACTGGTTGTTGTGGCGACAATGACCCAATTGATGTCTGTGACATTGGAAGCAAGGTAATGTAATCTGAAATGTTTTTCTTTAGTGCTAAGATGATATTAGTGAAATATATAAAGTTCGTACTTTAAAAAAATATTATGAATAATGATGTCACTTGAGATGATTAGAAGATTTCATTTAAAGCATTTGTATATTTTAATTTGTATAATTATAATTTGTATGTTTAAACCTAGCTTAGAAAAAAATGTACATATAAGTATATATGGCTATACATACAGGGTATCCCCCAAAATTATACACACTTTGAATGATTATAAAGCCAGTGTTTATTATTACTAAAAATGAGTGAAAATATCAGCTGTTAAAGTGTGTATACATTTTTTTAAAATACATTTTTTTTTATTGATTTCAGAGAGGAAGGGAGAAGGAGAGAGAGAAACATCAATGATGAGAAGGAATCATTGATCGACTGCCTCCTGCGCGCCCCCTACTGGGGATCGAGCCTGCAACCCGGGCGTATGCCCTTGACCGGAATCAAACCCGGGACCCTTCAGTCCGCAGGCCAACTCTCTATCCGTGTTTTTCTTCCAAAGTTTCATTCTGTGGTATTGTCCTGACTGTGGTTATTGACTCTCAGGTCTGTGCAAGAGGTGAAATAATCAGGGTGAAAGTTCTGGGCATATTGGCTATGATTGACGAAGGGGAAACTGACTGGAAAGTGATTGCCATCAATGTGGATGATCCTGATGCAGCCAATTATAATGGTAAGAAAGTTTAAAGAGTCTGAAGTATTTGTGCTTACATCTGATGCACCACTTAACCTCTAACGACAGAATTGTAAGCTCATGCCTTCAAATTCTTAAAGAATGGAGGAGAAGCAAAACATTTGACAAAGCATTGTTATTTCTAATGCCGAACTTCTATAATTAACTGAGTAAACTTTCTCCTTCATTCCAGGAAAGACAAAAATCTGATAGTTTGTGTTTACTATTTTCTCCTTTCCTTCCTCATATACTGTCCCTCAGTAGGTCTATTTATTTATTTTTAAAATTTTGTTTTCATTGAAATGTAATTTACATACCATTAGAAGTCATCATTTTTTTAAATGTTTATATCATCACAAGTCATCATTTTTTTAAATGTTTATATCATCACAGAAAGGTTTATGGACAGCATGGAAGAGTCCCTAAGGATTTCTTTTTAAAAAAAATTTTTTTTTATTTCTATGACAGTTGACGTACAATATTATAGTTTCAGGTATACAGCCCAGTGATTAGACATTTATATAACTTACAGAGTGATCACCCCAGTAAAACTAGTACCCATCTGACACCATACATAATTATTAAAATATTATTGACTGTACTGTATTTTTTAAAATATATTTTTATTTCAGAGAGGAAGGGAGAGGGAGAGAGAGAAAAACATCAATGATGAGAGAGAATCATTGATCAGCTGCCTCCAGCACACCCCCCTACTGGGGATTGAGCCAGCAACCTGAGCATGTGCCCTTGACCGGAATTGAACCCAGGACCCTTAAGTCTGCAGGCCGACACTCTATCCACTAAGCCACAGCAGCTAGGGCTGTACTGTACTTCTTACATCCCCATTACTATTTGTAACTACCAATTTGTACTTCTTAATCCCTGTACCTTTTTCTTCCATTCACTTAACCCCTTCCCACCAGGCAACCATCAAAATGTTTTCTGTATTTATGAGTTTCTATTTTGCTTGTTTGTTTATTTTGTTTTTTAGATTCTACATATACGTGAAATTATATGGCATTTGTCTTTCTCTGATTTACTTCCCTTAGCACAATGCTCTCTAGGTCCATTCATGTTGCCGATGGCAAGAATTCATTCTTCTTTATGGCTGAGTCATAGTCCATTGTATATCTACACTACTTCTTTATCCATTCATTTATTGCTGCAATAAACATATGGGTGCATATGTCTTTTTGAATTAGTGTTTTGTATTTCTTTGGATACATACCCAGAAGTGGAATTACTGGTTCCTTCTTTGTCTCTTATATAGCCTTTCTTATAAAGTCAATTTTGTCTGGTATAAGTATTGCTATCCCAGTTTTTGTTTGTTTCCAAAATATATTTTTCCATCTCTTTACTTTCAGTCTTTGTCTTTCTATCTGAAATGAGTCTCTTGTAGACAGTATATGTAAGGGTCTTGTTTTGCTATCCATTCAGCTATCGTGTTTCTTTTGATTAAGAGTATTTATTTATTTATTTATTATTATTTTTTAAAAATATATTTTATTGATTTATTACAGTGAGGAAGAGAGAGGGATAGAGAGTTAGAAACATCGATGAGAGAGAAACATCAACGAGCTGCCTCTTGCACACCCCCTACTGGGATGTGCCCGCAACCAAGGTACATGCCCTTGACCGGAATCGAACCTGGGACCTTTCAGTCCGCAGGCTGACGCTCTATCCACTGAGCCAAACCGGTTTCGGCTGATTAGAGTATTTAATCCATTTGCATTTAAAGTAATTGTTGATAGATATGTAGTTATTGCCATTTTATTATTCATATTTTTCTTCCTTCTTCCTTTTCCTCCTTCTCCCCCACTCCTTCTCCTTCTTTCTTCTTCTCTTTATTAGCCCTTTAACATTTCTTGTAATACTGGTTCAGAGGTGAACTCCTTTAGCTTTTTCTTGTCTGAGAAGCTCTTTATCTGTCCTTCATTTCCAAATGATAGCTTTTGCTGGGTAGAGTAATCTTGATTATGGGTTCTTGCTTTCATCCCTTTGAATATTTCATGCCAGTTCCTCTGGCCTGAAAAGTTTCTGTTGAGTAATAAGCTGACAGTCTTATGGGAGCTCCCTTGTAGGTAACTAACTGCTTTTCTCTTTGTCTTTAACTTTTGGCATTTTATTTGTGATGTGTGTTGGTGTGGGCTTCTTTGGGTTCATCTTGTTTAGGACTTTTTTTGCTTCCTGGACGTGTATGTCTTTTTCCTTCACCAGGTTAGGGGAGTTTTCAGTCACTATTTCTTCAAATAGGCCCTCAATCCCTTGCTCTCTCTTTTCCTTCAACACTGTTAATTCCAGGACATTTCTCCACTCCAGCAGGAAACCCCATATCCATTAGCAGTCACACCCTATTTCCACTTCCCTCAGTCCCTGGCAGGCACTTACCTATTGTCTTATCTCTATGGATTTTCCTATTCTGAACATTTCACATAAATGAGTTCATATGATGATATGTCTGGCTTCTTTCACTTAGCATAATGTTTTCAGGGTTCATCTATATTGTAACATGTTCAGTACTTCATTCCCCTTTTTTGGCAGTATAACTAACATTACACAAAACTTACTATTTTAACTATTTTGAAGTATACAATTAGGTGGCATTTAGTATATTCACATTGTTGTGCAACCATCACCACTATCTAGTTCCAAAACATTTTCATCACTCCAGAAGGAAACTTTGTACCTTTATGCAATCACTTCCTATTTTTTCCTTCTCCCAGGCCCTGACTACCACTAATATGCTTTTTGTCTCTATAAATTTTCCTGTTGTGGATATTTGACATTTCTCAATCACAATTATGTAAGCTAGAAGATCACAGTACTATTATTCTGTCATTACCAGGTAGTGCCAAGAAAGGTTTTTTATCTTGTTAAGATTTGTCTTGCTAAGATTAGTAAGAAAGATTTCTCTTCTTATTGGAAAGAGCATTGGACCAGGTGCTGAGATGTGGGTTCTTTGACTTATTAGCCGTATATTAACTTGGTAACGTTCATAATTATCTGTAAATACCATTTTGTGGAGAAATCAAATGAGAGACTGTAGGTGAACAGGGTTTGTGAAATAAAAAGCACCATCTGAAAGGAGGATAAACTTTCACTTTCACCTTCTACACAAGAAATATTTTTTAAATATCCCAAATAAATTTTTTTTAGAGCATTTATAGAAAATTGGCATTATGACCAATATTACTTTGACCCACTTCTGAATGTCTGTTCCATGGGACTGAGCCCTTTAATTTGTGGGATCAGACGCTAATTCCAGTAGTGTCATTATTAAATTGAATTGTTGGACACTCATTGGTGTGGTGCCTGAAGAATAGGAGAATTGGTCAGAAAATTTTTTGGGAAATACCCCATACTTGGGATTTTTGTATTTTCAGATTAGTTCTGTATTAGGTGACACATTTTATGTGAATTATTATAAGTTCCTTGAAATTGATCAGTGTTTAAACAGTTCCCAGTTCACTTTGTAAACTTTTCATACTTTTAGTGGTACTATGAAACAAAATGCATGATAATTGTTTAACTGTGTGTGATATAAATTGGACTTAAAGTTATTTTATACAAATACCAATAAGCTTTTGTTGTTAAATGTATTCCTCCTTCCAAAAACACTTTTTCTAATTGATATTTTTAGCACTTGTATCTTCTGTTTGCTTGCATTGAGGGGCAGCTTGATCATTTAAAGTTGATGGATGTACAGAAACTTTTAAAAGTTTTTTTAAACACTTTGCTGTTGGCCAGAACAAAAGCATTATGATATAGAATGCCAACACTGCACTATAGTTAGAATAGTCTAGTCACATTTAATATGTAATGCATCAGTGGTTATCCGTGTCATCCATTTTTCTTGTCTTTAGTATGTAATTGTGGTGAATTGAGGCTCTGTGAATAGAGCCTTGACCCGTCCTTTTTATTATCATCTGTCCGCCTCATAGAAGTTACCCAAACGTTTGCCAAACTGTTTTTTCGTTATGTAGCTCCAATCATTTCTCCCTTTTCTTATCTAATAGAAGTTACCATTGTACTGGTTGTTCTCTTACCACTTAGCGTCAGAGGTATTCTAAGACACTAGTTTATTTCCTTTTAATGTGTGTATGTGTTCCCTTCGCAACAAGGTGGTTAGCTCTAATATGATCTTGAACTTTTTTTATAACCATCCCATAGTTCTTTCAAAGTAAAGATGTACTTGATATTTTATCACATAAATAATTACGTATGCACCTTGCAATCTGCTTATTCTCTTCTAAGGTATTAATGATGTCAAGCGGCTGAAACCTGGTTACCTGGAAGCTACTGTGGACTGGTTTAGAAGGTACAAGGTTCCTGATGGAAAACCAGAGAACCAGTTTTCTTTCAATGCGGAATTTAAAGATAAGGTAATGTGTCATTCAGAACTATGGCTTTAAGTCTGTTTGTATCGAGGCTTATAATTTAACCTGCTGTTACCATTTAAAGACTATATGATCATTTAAAAAATGTCTAAAGACATGACTTGATGTTGATTTATTCATTTGAATGTTTTCTTCCATTTTTGACCCAAGGAAATGATTCAAAAGAGACAAAGTTATCAGGCTTTGGGAAAATGATGATACTAAGAAAAGAATACTTTTCTAACATCGTAATGCATATCTCTTCAAATTATAGGATTTTGCAACTGACATTATTAAAAGCACTCATGACTATTGGAGAGCATTAGTGACAAAGAAAATCGAAGGAAAAGGAATCAGTTGGTAAGCACTTGCTCTTTCCATGTTTATCACACAAAGCAGACCAGCTTGCTCCAAAGGTTTTAACAACCATAACACAGTGTCATCACTTCCACTTAGAAAAAAGCTTCTGTTGTTGAATGTATTCCTCCTTCCAAAAATATTTTTCCTAGTTGATATTTTTAGCACTTGTATCTTCTTTGTATTCAGTGCTCAAGTGAGTGGAAAGGTAGATAAATGCCTGAAAAGTGCCCATAAGATACCTGAAAAAGGACAAACTAAAACTGTAAGGGGACAGTGAGATCAGAACATTCTGAGGTTAAGTAATTGGGAAAGGCATTAAGGAGTCAGAATGGAATGGGTGAAATAAGGCTGAGTGCTAGGGTAAGTATTCTCTGATGTAAATGTGTAAGGTGCATCACAAATAACCAGTATCTACCATGCACACAACCTTTACTGCCACTAATAGTAGGTAATATTTATTGAGCAGTAAATGTTTGCAAAGCATGTAACAGAGAATAAGCAGATTAAACTTAACCAGAATCATCCCAAAGTGTTTTCAGAGTTAGGACTCGTACTCAAGTCTATCTGGCCCTCGATGTTCAGGGCCAGTGGTTGGCAAACTCATTAGTCAACAGAGCCAAATATCAACAGTACAATGATTGAAATTTCTTTTGAGAGCCAAATTTTTTAAAATTAAGCTTCTTCTAACGCCACTTCTTCAAAATAGACTCGCCCAGGCCGTGGTATTTTGTGGAAGAGCCACACTCAAGGGGCCAAAGAGCCGCATGTGGCTCGCGAGCCGCAGTTTGCCAACCACGGTTCAGGGCAATATATACTTCCTCTGAGGTCTTTAAAGATTTGTAAGAAAATGTCCACTATCATCTCTTAACTAATGTTCTGGAAATAGTAGCCAATGAAGAAATCATGTGTTTTGATGTAGGAACATTGAAAAGGGGAAGCATATTGTGGTAGATGATATGATTGTGTGCCCAGAAAACACTAGAAAAAATAAAGAATTCAGTAATTACAGAATAAGTATGTATGTACAGTTGACCAATATGGGTTTGAATTGCTTGGGTCCACTTACATGTGGATTTTTTTCAATAAATTCATCCTGTACTGTAAATGTTATTTTCTCTTCCTTATGATTTTCTTAATAACATTTTCTTTTCTCTAAGCTTACTTTATTGTGAGAATACATATAACATACAAAGTATGTGTTAATAAAATTCATGTTATCAGTAAAGCTTCCGGTCAACATTAGTTAAGTGTTGGCGGAGTCAGAAGTTATATGTGGCCCTAGCCAGTTTGGCTCAGTGGATAGAACGTCGGCCTGCAGACTTTGTTGCAGGCTCCTCCCTGGCCCCGGCCCTGGTTGGAGCTTGTGAAGGAGGCAACCAATCAATGTGTTTCTCTCACATCAATGTTTCTCTCTGTCTTTCCCTCTTTCTTCCACTCTCCCTAAAAATCAAAGGGAAAATATCCTTGGGTGAGGATTAACAACAACAGCAAAAGTTATATGTGGATTTTTATGGTGGTGGGGTTGGTGCCCGTAAGCCCCGTGTTGTTCCAGGTTCAACTGTATAAGTGAGATCATACGGTATTTATCTTTTTCTGTCTGACTTATTTAACTTAATGTCTTCAAGGTCCATCCATGTTGTTGTAAATAGCAAGATTTCATTCTTTTTTTTTAATAGCTGAATAATATTCCATTTTTATAGCTGAACAGTATGACGTTTTCTTTACCCATTCATTCATCAAGGGACATTTAGGTTGTTCCATGTCTTGGCTATTATAAATAACTAGGGGCCCAATGCACAAATTCGTGCACCTTGAAAGTAACTGTGGGGCTGCGAGGCCACAGTGGGCACAGGGGCGGGTCTCATCCCATCCTCCGCACCCCCACCCGGCCCCTCCTGCCATGGCCCCCCGTCACTGCTGCTCCCATGCGCTAATGGCGCTGGCCCCACTCACACCCGCTGATGGCGCAGAGCAGCAATTGGGGCCAGCACCGTCAGCAGGCACGAGCAGCGGCTGCTGCCACGATCACCCCTCAGGAGCAGGGGGAGGTGGAGAACTCCTCAGGGGCGATCAGGGCTGGCAGCCGCCGCTCGCACCCTCCGACAGTGCTAAGTGATCGGGGCCGGCACCAGGCACCAGCAGCGGGTGCAAGCGGGGCCGGCACCAGCAGCAGGTGCGAGTGCTGGGTGGGACTATGGCACGCACTGGAGCAAAGAATTTTCAGTAAGCTTGCCCCGATGACAGCAACTGGTGCCCTGCCTTGGTCTGGTGCCCCTGCTCACCTGCTCCACCATCCTGCTGCGGCCAATGCCCTCCATGTTCTGCGTGCACCCCCTGGTGGTCAGCACATGTCATAGCAAGGTTGTTCCTCCATTCAGTCTATTTGCATATTAGGCTTTTATATATATAGATGCTTCAATGAACATGGCAGTGCATATACATTTTTGAATTAGTATTTTCATTTTCATCAGGTAAATACCCAGAAGTAGAATTCTAGATCAGATGTTAGTTCTAGTTTCAGTTTTTTGAGGAATCCCTCCCTACACTGTTTTTCATAGTGTCTGTGTACATTTCCCACCAACAGTGCACAAGGATTCCCTTTTCTCCACATCGTTGCTGACACCTGTTGTCGCTTGTCTTTTTGATGACAGTCATTTTAACGGGTGTGAGATTTTCTCATTGTGGTTTTGATTTGCATTTCCCTGATGATTATTGATGTTGATCACCTTCTCATGTAGCTTTTTGGTATGTGGGACAACGCTCCAACCAACTGAGACACCTGGCTGGGGCAATGGGATTATTTTCTTAATTTATCTCTGTGATAGTTTGTTATTAAAGTACAGAAGTGCAACCGTTCATGTATACTGATTTTGTAATCTGCAACTTGAGTAAACCTGATGTTCAAGTAAATTGAACTTGAATCTCCTGTGGCATACCGTCTTCAACGTGTTTTTTGACTCTTGAGAGAAGTTTTTGTTACTGCAACTCATGACTACCTTTGTTTTATTTAATAGCATGAATACCACAGTGTCTGAGAGCCCCTACAAGTGTGATCCCGATGCTGCCAAAGCCATTGTGGATGCTGTACGTAAACGCTTCCTTGCAAAAGGACAAATATGGTGCTAAATGGGGAGGAAAAGTACTGCTTTCACCAAGTACTAGAGTACCTCCTGTATGCATATTACTGTGTGAGGTCTTGAACTTACAAAACATAAACACACGTAAGCAGACATTTGACTGCATGTAAAAGCTGAGTAGTGTCCTAGTCCACCCTCAATTGGGCAGGTAGCAAAGTAGTACAATTTGTACTACTAACCCAAGTGCCTATGTACCTGTTATAGGCCATTTTTCACAAAAGAATCAATGGGAACTTACTTGACAAGGTCAGTTAAAGTTATCACATTTTAGGTACTGTTGCAGGGGTGGTTCATAATCTTAGAAAAGACTTTCATGTAAGGCAGTAAATTTTTTTAATATATTTTTATCAATTTCAGAGAGGAAGGGAGAGAGAGGTAGACACATCAATGATGAGAATCAATCATTGATCGGCTGCCTTCTGCATGCCCCCCACTATGGATCGAGCCCGCAACACAGGCACGTGCCCTGACCTGGAATCAAACCGTGACCTCCTGGCTCATAGGTTGATGCTCAACCACGGAGACACGCCGTCCGGGCTAAGGCAGTAAACTCTTTATCAAAGAAATAATTTTGTTTCTGTACTATTTTTTATCTGATTCAGATTAACCAATATATTTAACTAGATCATCTTTAATTTATTCTCATTTACAATATTAAATAAGAAAAACAAAAGAAAATTAGGCCGAAACCGGTTTGGCTCAGTGTATAGAGCGTCGGTCTGCGGACTGAGGGGTCCCAGGTTCGATTCTGGTCAAGGGCATGTACATTGGTTGCGGGCACATCCCCAGTAGGGGGTGTGCAGGAGGCAGCTGGTCAATGTTTCTCTCTCATCGATGTTTCTAGCTCTCTATAAAAAATCAATAAAATATATATTAAAAAAAAAAAGAAAATTAGGTCTGATTTTGTACTGCTTTTTAATTGAGTAAAAGGAAAAATAATTTAGTGATAAAGCCAATAATGTATATTTATCTTTATGTATGAATCCTGACAAAGTTGAAACAAATAAGAACATTTGGATAGGAAAAGATATTGGTTGGCAATCATACTGTTTCAATGAGAACACTCTGCCTACATTTTATATATATAATATATATTAAATCACTATGTGTGTAAATCAGTTTTTATTCTTTATTTCAAAATACATTTATTTTTATTATTCTCGTGTGTCATTAAAAGGGGCTTGAGTTTGTTAACATTTTTTAGCAGTAGAGCAAACCTCGCATTATTCCTATAAATTATTATTTTTTGAACCTAAAAATTAGGATAGTTGTCTTCTGTTCAGATTCATTTTCATTTCTGTCAGTATACTTTTTTAGTTTTTTTTTTTAAAGGATTAGACTAATATATTTTAATATTTTATTTTAGTTACCACCACCCTGTGAATCTGCCTGCACAATACCTGCAGATGGTAAGAACAATATTCTAGTAAAATTACATTAAACCTTATGTGAATGTGTGGGAAAATTATATCTATAGATAAATCTTACATACCACATCCATACAAAGAAAGAGAAGGAAAGGGAGAAGAAACATTTGTAGAGTTTCATAATGCATGTAGAAAGAAAGATGGTTGTACGCACCACCTTTGGTGCCAACCCTAATCACAGCCTTTTCCACACCATGACCCACTCTCTGGGTTCTGGGTACATGCTTCATGGGCACTGGAGCAGGCTGGGCTCTGGGTCCCCATCTGGCCACAGGCTGCTTCACCCAGAACGGAGTTCTCTCCCCTATAGATTGAGAATTCGCTATCAGGTTCCTCTCATGAGAAGCACATGTTTATATGATTAGTATCAAGAGTAAGGAAGCCTAAAAGAAAACATTGGTAAATTACCGTTTTTGCTATAGTGAAACTTGCAAGTATGAAAGTTTGTTTTAAGAAGGTAATCAATAATAGGATACATTAAAACAAGTATATTCTTCTTTGTTATATGTTGGGTATATTTTGATTCTTAATGAGGGTTCTAATTTGTTTTTCTTTTCTCTGAATCTAGTGGATAAATGGTTCCATCACCAGAAAAACTAAGGAAATTTCTCTGAAATACAAGCTGATATTACTGCATCATATTCATCTGGAAGTATTAGATGCAAAAGTAGTGGCTTTTCTAAGCTTTAAATTTATAGAACTAATCTAACTAACAAAGAAAATTCTGCTGTGACCAATCCAATATACTTAGTGTGTTATCCATATGAAAGCATTTTTCATCTCAGCTAAGATAACTTTTAGCACATGCTTAAATATCAAAGCAGTTATTGGAATTTGGAAGTCATTTGTGAATAAATGTGCAAGATATTGGATGTATATGTTTACTATGTGTTAGGAAATAAAATTATTTTGCTGAAATTTGTCTTATATTTTCATTTTAATCTGAAGCCAGACATTACCAAGCAGGCATGGGTGCTATTTGTTGTTTAATGATTTTTAGACCAAAACTGATTTTACTTTTAGGAACCTGAGAATGAAATTCCTTTAATTTTACAGTAGTCTTGATACTGTGCTCTTGCCTAATTCCTAGCATCCCATTGTAAAGCAAAACCTTTTAAATTTATATCATATTAGCAGAAAACACAACCTTGCTCTGCCAGAAGCCAGTTCCAGCATGTCATAATTGCAAGAGTTTCATCGAAAGGTTGATGGAACTTGGGGACTCAACAAGGGCTGAATCACATATGTTATCGCCTGTTGGGAATGGCTAAAGGCATTTCCCCAAACCTGGAAAGGATGCACTAAATGATTATTTACTGCTAGACAGCTCAGGGCATCTTAATCTACATGTTATTGCCTCCTATTGGCCAAACACCTGAACAGCCATAGGCAATTCCCCAATCTAACAATGGATTCTGTACCAAACCCTACCCTTTGATGTGTATATATCCACCTTGCCTTAGGACAGTCCTTTCTAATAAAAGAGTAATATGCAAATTGACCATCACCCCAACACACAAGATGGCCGCCCCCATGTGGAAACAAGATGGCCGGCAGGGGAGGGCAATTGTGGGTGATCAGGCCAGCAGGGGAGGGCAGTTGGGAGGGAACAGTCCTGCAAGGGAGAGCAGTTGGGGGTTATCAAGCCTGCAGGGGAGGGCAGTTAGGGGTGACCGGGCCAGCAGAGGAGGGCAGTTGGGGGTGACCAGGCCTGCAGGGGAGGACAGTTAGGGGCAACCAGGCTGGCAGGGGAGGGCAGTTAGGAGCGACCAGGCTGGCAGGGGAGGGCAGTTAGGAGCGACCAGGCTGGCAGGGGAGGGAAGTTAGGGACAATCGGGCCAGCAGGGGTGTGGTTAGGGGGTGATTAGGCTGGCAGACAGAAGCGGTTAGGGGCAATCAGGCAGGCAGGCGAGCAGTTGGGAGATAGCAGTCCTGGATTGTGAGAGGGATGTCCAACTGCCCTCAAGGAGTCCCAGACTGGAGAGGGTGCAGGCTGGGCTGAGGGACACTCCCCCCATGCATGAATTTCATGCACCGGGCCTCTAGTTTGTATTAATAAAAAGCAAGGGGTCCTGAGACAAGAACTTGTTTTCTTCAGCCAAGCTCCTCTGCCCCTCCCCCCCTCCCCCCCCCCCCCCCCCCCGCCCCGCAATGCCTTTCAAAATTATGTTTCGTCTCTGGACTCTTTATTAATTTACGCACAGCCCCTTCTCCAGATTGCTGAACCCTTCTAGATGCCGGATCAAGACCACCGGCGTTAAATGGTGCCCAATGTCCGGCAATATTACTCAGCTTTTGAAGTGATATAGTTACCTTCTTTACTTCTCTAGGCAGCTAATTGAACTCTTAAGTTATTTACATTATTCTTTGAGTTATCAGCCAGAATAGCTTTGTGATTAAGTTCATGGGCTGTGGACCTATACAGACCTGATTTTTTTTAAAATATGTATTTTATTGATTTTTTACAGCGAGGAATAGGGAGTTAGAAACATTGATGAGAGAGAAACATTGATCAGCTGCCTCCTGCACACCCCTACTGGGGATGTGCCCACAACCAAGGTACATGCCCTTGACCGGAATCAAACCTGGGACCCTTCAGTCCGCAGGCTGATGCTCTATCCACTGAGCCAAACCGGTTAGGGCCAGACCTGAATTTTTAATCCTAGCCCATCTACTTATTAATTCTGTAATCTTAGGTCAGTTCCCACCCAACTTCCGTTCCTTCATTTGTAAAAGTGAAGAGATGAGCCTGGCTGGCATGGCTCAGTGGTTGAGCATCGACCTGTGAACCAGGAGGTCACGGTTCGATTCCCAGTTTGGGTATATGCCTGGGTTGCCGGCTCAATCCCCAGTGTAGGGCGTGCAGGTGGCAGCCAATCAATGATTCTCTTCTTTGATGTTTTTACCTATCTCTCCCTCTCCCTTCCTCTCTGAAATCAATAAAAATATATATTTTTTAAAAGTGAAGAGATGTGATTCACATTATGTATTAAGCATTCAAACACTTTGAAATCTTTAATGAGATCATTGTGTCACAGGCAGCAGTAAGAAATAGTAGAGAGATTCTCTCTATACCTTGCCTAGATTCCCCCAAAGGTAAGATTTTGTAAAACTAGTATATCACAGCCAGGACATTGGCTTTTATACAATCCATCGATCCTATTAGGATTTCCCAGTTTTATACTCATTTGAATGATATATTGTTTTATACAAGTTAATCACCTATGTAAGTTCTTGCATCCTACAAGATACTGGTTCTTTCCTATGTTTTTCTCTAAAAGTGTTACAGTGTTATATTTAAGTCTATGGTCCATTTTGAGTTTGTTGTATAAAGTGTTAAGGTTTAAGTCAGTTTTTGTTTTTGTTTTTCCTTTCTATGGACGTTCAGGTGCTTCAGTACTATTTGTTGCAAGGTTATTCTTCATTAAATTGGTTTTGTGATTCTGGTAAATATCTGTTTCTGGGTCCTCTGTTTGTTCCACTGATCTATGTGTTTGTCCCTCTGTCAGTACCACACTCTCTGGACTTCTGTAGCTACATGGTAAGCCTTACAGCCACATAGAGTACTTCCTCCCACTTTAGTCTCTATCAAGAATTGTTTAACTAGTTGTTTAAATGTGCCTTCTCATTTAAAATTTTTTTCTATCTTCTCTATTTATTATCCTCACTCAAGGATATTTTTCCATTGATTTTTAGAGAGAGTGGAAGAGAGAGGAAAAGACAAAGAGAAAACACTGATGTGAGAGGAACACATCGATTGGTTGCCTCCTGCACACACCCTGACCAGGATCCAGGCAGGGAGGACCCTGCAACCAAGTTACGTGATCTTGACCTGAATCGAACCAGGGACCCTTCGGTCTGCAGGCCAACGCTCTATCCACTGAGCCAAACCAGCTAGGGCTAATTTAAAATATATATATATTGATTTCAGAGAGGAAGGGAGAGAGAGGGGAGAGAGAAAGGAGAGATAGAAACATCCATGATGAGAGAGAATCATTAGCTGCCTCCTTCACTCTCCTGACTGGGGATTGAGCCTGCAATCCAGTCATGTGTCCTGACTAAGAATCGAACCCTGACTTCCTGGTCCATAGGTGGAAGCTCAACCACTGAACCACACTGGCCAGGCCTCATTATAAATTTTAAAATAAAATTTTCCTATGTCTATTGTTGATGCCTATGGAAGATAAAAAATCTTGCTGAGATTATGATAGATCAATTTTAGCCATGTGCTTACTTTCTTAGTGTGTTTCTGTTAGCGATTTCTAATTTGATTCCATTAAGATCAGAAAACACACTCTGTATGATTTCAATATATTGTTAAGGTTGTTTTATGGCCCAGAATGTGGTCTGATTTTGGGAATGTTCCGCGGGTGATTAGAAAAAAAATGTGTATTTTGATGGTGTTGGGTGGAATATTACATTTATGTTAACTAACTCCTGTTGATTGGTGGTAGTGTTCAGATCTTCTGTATCCTTGATTTTTATTAGTTTTATCAGTTGCTGAAAGGAAGGTGTTGAAGTCCTCAGTGATGACTGTAGATTTGTCTTTCCCTTTCCGGCTCTATCAGGGCGTGTGTGTTTTCATGTATTTTGAGGCTCTGTTGTTTGGTGTGCACACACATTAGATCTCTATGTCTTCCTGGTGGATTGATTCTTATATCATTATGTAATGTTCCTCTTTGTCTTTAGTAATTTTCTTCTGTAGTCTACCTTATCAGAGATTAATATAGCCACTTTTTAAATTAATGTTGGCAAGTTCTATCTTTTTCTATTATTTTATTTTTCAACCTACATATGTTGTTGAATTTGAAGTAAGTTCTTCTAAGTATCATATAGTTGAGTTGTTGTTGTTTTTTTAATCCAGTTGAGCAGGGATGAGGTAGAAAAAAGTCCTTTCTGTGACTGAAGGGAACAAGGTGGGTGGTTGGGAGACTGATATTAAAACTCAAGCCACATTTGCATGATTCTGAACTTGAACCTGCAGACCACAAAGAATGGTCACGAGCGTTTGCTGTGTCAGGATACGGTCATAGCTTCTCTTGGAGGATGTGGCACACAAGTTGGAACCTGAGGTGCAGCCTCATTAAGATGGTATGCTGGGTCGGCTTTGGCTTTCCTCCCACTTCCTGCCAAGGGAGAGTCTACAGTGACAGAAAGTTAAAGGTGTGGGTGGAAGTCACAAGAATGAGCCCTCGGGGTTGAGGAGGGGACCTTTGGAAACCCAGTCTGCTTGGGCTTTATTCTCATTTGCCAGCTATGCCGTCTCTCCGAGGAACAGGAAAGGGGCATCTCTCTATGGGAGCTCACCTGCGCCTACCCCCTCCCCTTTCCCCCAGGTGCCTCTCTCTCTCTCTCTCTCTCTCTCTCTCTCTCTCTCTCTCTCTCTCTCTCTCTCTCCCCCTCTCTCTCTCTCTCTCCCTCTCTCTCTCTCTCTCTCTCTCTCTCTCTCTCTCTCTCTCTCTCTCTCTCTCCCCCTCCCCCCCCTAAGCTCCAAGGGCCCTTCTTTTACTTCTATAACTTGTTTCCTGAGCCCATTTCTTCTACCTCTGTGACTTTCTAAATAAACTTTCTCTTATAGTTTGAGTCTTGCCTTTTAATTCTTTCTTAGCCAGAACTTAAGCACTGAGGTTGCTGAACCCAGGTCAGGTCTGACTCCACCAGTCTAACACTTGGTGCTGTTCTCACTGTTGCCAACACATCCATCATGATAGTATCATACAGAGTAGGAGTCCGAAAAGAAAAGAAAAGAAAAGAAAAGAAAAGAAAAGAAAAGAAAAGAAAAGAAAAGAAAAGGAATCTACTGGAAGGATTTGAGTGGGGAGTCACTAGGAGAGATGGATCTCTTCCCTTTTACATCAAAGCTGCACATGAGCACTAGGTGCCAGGCACTGATGTCCAGGGATGCAGCCAGAAAAAGACGGTGAACTTGTATACACCACTTTCTGTATTTGTGTGCAAGCAACACAGTCAAACCACAGATTTCAAAAACATAATAGTTAAGCTTTTTTCCTTTTCTTTTGGTGGGTGGTGATAACGGTGTTGCAGTACTTAGGGAAAGAGGATTCCATAAATAGTACTAATTTATTTTAGAAAAATTGGAAAACACACACAATGTGCTTAACAGTGGAACAAAAAAAATTGGAAAACACACACAAATGTGCTTAACAGTGGAACATATACATATACACATATACACTGAGTGGCCAGATTATTATGATCTCTGAACACATAATAATCTGGTCACTCAGTGTGTGTGTGTGTGTGTGTGTGTATATATACATATATATATATGTGTATATATATATATATATATACACATATATATATATATATATATATATATATATATATATATATGTATATATATATATATATGCCCCGGTGCATGAATTCGTGCATGGGTGGGGGTCCGGCCAGCCTGGACAGGGCGAGGGGACATGGGCGGTTGGCTGGCCTGCCTGCTGGTCGAACTCCTGGTCAAGGGGACAATTTGCATATTAGCCTTTTAGTATATAGGATATACACTGAGTGGCCAGATTATTATGCGTTCAGAGATCATAATAATCTGGCCACTCAGTGTATATGATAGATAAGATAGATAGATAGATAGATAGATAGATAGATAGATAAATAGATAGCCTGTCTTCATTATTTCTCATTGTTTGCAGATTCCAAATTTATGAATTTGCCTACTCTCTAAAATTTACCTGTAACCCCAAACTCAACACTTACGGTGCTTTTATGGTCATTTACAGACATGCAGAGTGGCGAAAAAATCTGTCACCTGATGTGCACATTCCCAGCTGAGGTCAAACAAGGGGACACTGCCTTCTTGTTCCAGCTCTCATATTGTAAACAAGTGTCCTCTTGGGGTCTAGTTTTTCCCCTCTGTGTGCTTTCTATTGGTGATTTCGCTGTTTAAATAGCCCCCAAGTGTGGTGCAGTGCTCTCTAGTGTTCCTAAGCAAAGGCTGTGCTGTGTTGTAGGGAGAAAATACATGTACTATATAAGCTTTGCTCAGACATGAATTATACTCCTGTTGGCCATGAGTTCAATGTTAATGAATCAACAAAATATATTAAATAAGCAGTCTTTAAGCAGAAACACACATAAAATAAGGTTACATATTGAAAACATTGTGAACAGAGGATTGCAAGAACTTGCTTCTGCATTTCCCCCACCAGCAATGGTTCAGTATAGGCTAACTCAGTGTTGGGGGTGAATTTATAGAACATAACTACTGCGAATAATGAGAAGCAGCTGAATATAGATACACATGTCTACGTATATATATGTATATTTATAAAACAAAATTGGGAAAGTTGACTTACACCTTTGTAATCTGCTATTTCAGCTTAATGTAAACTTTTCTCCTTTTATAAAAGCATTCAACACTATATAAAATGACTCAATTACATAATGAAGATATATAATAGTTCACTAATCACCTATGATTTGCCTTTTGGTTTATTTCCAATTTTAAATTATTGCTACAATGAATGAACGTTTTCATAAATAAATCTCAGAAAATGTCTGATTTTTTCCTAAGGATACATTCCTAGAAGGGCAACTATGAGTATGCAGATTTCCAAAGATTTCGAATATGTGCTCAACTGCCCTCCAGAAAGAGCTTATGTTTGCCTTCTTGCCCACTGCTTAGAAAAGTGCCTCAAACCTCAGGTTCTTTAATGTGATAAAAAATATCTCTTAGTTTATTAAATGTGCTTTCTCTTTCTTCCTAGTAATGTCTAATTAATCCTCAAAAGAATGTTCAAACCTTGTGTTTCTCAAACTTCAGAGGGCTTGTTAAAACCGACTGCTAGTCCCACCCCCAGAGATCCTGCTTTCTTAGGTCTGTAGTGGAACCTGAAAATGTGTTTCTTTCTTTTTTTTAAAATATATGTTTATTGATTTCAGAGAGGAAGGGAGAAGGAGAGAGAGATAGAAACATCAATGATGAGAGAGAATCACTGATTGGTTGCCTCCTACATGCCCCCCTCCTGGGGATCCTATATACCTTATAACCCGTTTCCATATTATTAACAGCTTTCATTACTATAGTACATTTGTTACAATTGATGAATCAATATTGAAACATTATTAACTAAATCCCTCACTTTATTTAGATTTCCTTTTTACCCAAAAATATATTTTTGTTTCGGGATCCCATATTGCATCTAGCTGTCCTGTTTCCTTTGGTTCCTCTTGGCTGTGACAATTTCTCAGACATTTCTTGGTTTTCATGACCTTGACAGTTTTGGGGAGTACTGGTCAGGTATTTTGTAGAATGTCTCTCCCTTGGGATTTGTCTGATGTTTTTCTCATGATTAGACTGGGGTGATGTGTTCAGGGGAGGAAGATCCTAGAGGAAAAGAGCCATTGTCATCATATCTTACGCAGGGCACATGCTATCAACGTGATGTGTCACTGTGGATGTTCAACTCTCACCTGGCTGAGAGGTCCTTTGACCATAGCATCTTTGCTACAGACAGTTTTAGCCACGTAACTAACTGGCCGTGAGGCAATTTTGCTGTAAAAATGATAAAATAAATGGCTGACAGCTTGGTTGGTTGTTTGGTTGGGTTCATTTCTCCACTGACTCATCAACTGCCTCCCGCGGATTTAATGTGTTTAATTAAGCCAGTTTTCAGTTAGGCTTCATTTCTCCATTGCCGGATCCACGGCCTCCGACACATTTAACGTACTTAAGCTAGTTGTCAGTTAGCTTTCATTTCTCCACTGACGAACTTCTCAGTTACTCCCAGTTTTATATTCCATATAAATTCAGCTAGTCCTCAAAATGGCCTACACAGTGACAAGCAGACGTGCTGCTGGTCTTAAAATAGTTAGCAATTCTTCCAGAAGATGATGATTTGCCCCAAGAGTCGTCTTATTGTAAAACACACTACCTTGGGAGTAGAGAGGCTGAGGGCCCTTTGAGAACGCAGAGCTGAATTCACATTTCCCACAGAATGAAGACACCTGCTTGGGTACAATCCACAAAATAAAATCAGCTATTCATGTAGTAGTGCCATGAATCTACATACATTTTAAATGAATTCAAATATTTTGTACTTTATAATAAAGTTTTAAATTTTGCTATTTCCTTTTTAATGCCTCTTTTTATTTCTTTGATTTTTATCTTTCTTAGGGCAAAATTGCCTTATAGCCCATTAGTTATGCAGCAAAAATGTGACAAAAATGCTTGCAGCAGAGATGTCTATGACAAAGATGTGTACAGCAAAGATACTGGACACCCCAGTAAAACATTATTTCTGGGTGTGTGTGTGTGAGGGCGATTCTGGAAGAGTTTAGCATTTGATTCAGTTGATGAAGTAAAGAGATCAGCCTTCACCAATGTGGGATGGCTTCATCCAATCCACCGAGGGCCCAAATGGAACAAAAACACAAAAGAAGGACAAGTTCTCTCTCTTTGAGCTGAGACATTCAGCTTTCCTGCCCTTGGACATCAGAGCTCCTGGTTCTCAGGCCTTCTGACCCCAGGACTTACATCAGCAGCAACCCCCTCACTCCCCTGCCCCGTTCTCAGGACTTCAGACTTGGACTAAATCATACCACAGACTTTCCTGGTTCTCCAGCTTGCAGACAGCAGACCATGGGACCTTTTAGCCTCCATAACCGTGTGAGCCAATTCCTTTAATAAATTTTCTCTTAGATCCATCCATTTAGATTCTATTGGTTCTGTTTCTCTGCAGAACCCTAACGCAATTGCTTTTCAGTCTCCATTTTAATTTCTGAGTGCATGTCTAGCTAATGTTGAGCATGTGTAGGGGAACAGAATAGAGTGGAGAGAAGAATTACATAAAACTCCTCTGCTCAGACCCTCTGTTGGCTCTCCAGAGCATTCCCAATGAAAGCTAAAGTCCTCACAGTGGCCTAAGGCTCTAAGCTTTGCTCCCCATTGAGAGGCAATTCTCCACAATCTCTTCCATTTCTGCTCTTCTGGAGCAGAAGTACTGGCTGCCTTTATTTGGACTACCTTTTCAAGGATTTTATATATTTTAGGAACAGCCTTGGAAGACAGACTGTCTGGGGCATGGGGACAGGTTTACTGTTCATTGTAATAATGTCTCCTTCTGGGTCAAAGGTCAGGCAGCTTTGCTTGCAGTCCATTATGAAAGACTTGAGTTCCCTAAACGCTGAGGGTTAGCATCACTGGGCTGTGCTCTGACACCCCCAAAGCACTTGGGTGGGCAGGGAGGCAAGTGGAAAAGACACAAACATGAAGCTCATGCTACTTGCTATGCTTGAGGTAATAAAATCCTTTGTCTCTGCCCTAGGAGTCAGGTGTCTCTGTCAGCATCCGCTGAAGCATACTAGACTAGGTTGTTAGCTTGCAAGTGAGGTAAAATCTCAGAACATTCCCAGTTCTTAACTGCCTACCCCCTCACCTCTCTCACCTCATCTGCTATGCCTTCCCTTGTCACCTGTCTAGCTGCACTGGTCTCCCAGCTGTTCCTGGAACCTGTCAAGCACACTCCTGCCTCAGGGCCTTTGCACATGGCTCTGCTGTCAGCCTGAAACATTTGACCCCCAGACGTCCTTCAGGTCTTGTCTAAATGACACCTTAGTGGGGTTTTCCTTGACTACTCTGTTTAACATAGCCTTGTCACCAGTAAACAGGTGGACTTTTGCCAACCTGATGAATGAAAATGGTATCTCAGTTTATTTATTTATCTTTTATTATTTTCTACATGTATATACAGGGTGGGGCAAAAGTAGGCTTACAGTTGTTCATATGGAAAATAATACATGATTAATAAATAATAATATAAGAATAAACTCTGTGTTTCACATACAACTGTAAACCTACTTTTGCCCCACTGTGTAATCTGTAATCTCTACTATATTTCTATTATTAGTTTATGTGTTTAAGAGCCATTTATAGTTCCTTTACTGTGAATTGTCTGGTCCTAATCTTTGCCCATTTTTTAACAATAGTCTTTTTCATATTAATTTTTCACTTGCCTTGGATGTGATTACATATATATTTCCTCAGCTTGTTATCTGTTGAGTTTATGGTGGCATCATTGTTGTTTTAATATAAAAGTTTCCTATATTTCTGTAGTTACATTTGTCAATCTTTTATGGCTTCTGGATTTTCAATCCAAACCAGAAAGGTCTTCTCCATTCCCCGAATATAAGGAACTCATCCATGTTTTCTTCTATTTTTCTAGTACTTTTATGGTATCAATTAAAAATATACAAACCTTTTAATCACTTGGAACTTACTTGGTGTAGTATGGGATTTATAAATTCACCTTTTAGGTTTTTTGACTACCCAATTGTCCCAACCCTTTTATTATTTATTTATTTTTAAACACATAATTGAAACATTTATTGAAAACACTAGAGGCCTGATGCATGAATTCATGCATGGGCAGGGTCCCTCCAGGTGGCCTGCAGAGATCAGGCCCCAGCTCGTGCCCCAGCTCATGCCCCTAGCCTCACAGCCCCGCAGCCCCGCCTGGCACCCTGCCTTGGCCTGGCACCGCCCCCTCACCTGCTCCACCATCCCACTGCTGGTTGCCATCTGCAGGGCAATTGGACCCCTGCTCGCACCCACCTTGGCCTGGCGCCGCCCGCTCACCTGCTCCACCATCCTGCCACAGTCCCGCTCTCATCGGGGCCCATGAGGGCTGACAGCACCTCCACTGCCACCTACTGACAGCACCATGTCGCTGAAGCCCGCCATGTTCAAAGCCGCCCCCTGGTGGTGAGCGCACGTACCGCCTGAGGGGACAATTTGCATATTAGGCTTTTATTATATAGAATACTCTAAAAACACTGCCAACATGGACAATGCCTCTTTCACCCATCTTAGAGGTGGGGACACTGTAGCCTGGGGCACTTGTCAAATCGCCCAAGGCTGCCCAGCTGGTGTTTGCTGATCTGAGAATTTGCCAGTGTGCTCCTTCCTCCCCAGCCGCCCAATCATCCTTATGGTTTGGGAACCTCCCACTTCTTGCAGCCAGACTTCTATCAGGGACAGTAATCTAATGCACTGGCCAGTACTGGGGCAGCCCTGTTTCAGGATGTACACAGTGGGGTTCCCAGCCCTATGGACACAGTTCCCCTGGTTTAGCCAAAGCTGGTGAGAATTCTCAGAGCATGGACTGATCCCTTTCTGTGGAAGACCCACAGGATAAAAGGAGAGAAGGTGGTGAGCTTGCCCATCCAGGCCCCTCTGAGTATTGCCACTTTCATTTCATTTCTGTATGTATTTGGGTCTATTTCTGTACTTTGTCCATTGGTTTGATTGGCTTTTTGTGCACTAGCACCAAACTGGTTTAATTACTGAGGACCTATCATCTGCTCTACTATCTGATAGTGCTAGTTCCTCCCTTCTCGGTCTTCCTTTTCAGGCCTTGTTTCCTGACCAGTGTTATTTTTCCATTTGAATTTTAGGAACAAACAGGGTGGTTTAAAACACACACACATAACCTATTCATTCTATTAGCACTTTTATATGAATTCTGTTAACGTTACCATTTCACGTAGATAATTTAGATCTTTGTGATATTGAGTTTTCCCATCCCAAAATATTCATCTTTCCATCTGACTCAGCTTTCTTATTTGTAAAATGGGGGTAATCATACCCATCTCATAGAATTCAGTGAGAAAATTCATATGAAGGACAAGACAGTAGAGTCACCGTGTTGCTTTGCCCTTCCTGGCGTATGAACTTGGGCTTCGTCCCTTCGGTTCTCTCATTTGTAAACTGGAGGTAACGACGGTGTCTCCTTCATTGGGCTGGACGAGGGTCGAATGAGATGAGGCGTTCCGAGTGCTCGGTGCACGGCCTGGAACGTAACTTCTCCAAAAATATTAGCTGTTCGTCTAAAAGACAGGCTATCACAGGGCAACGTGACTTAAAGCAAAACCTTGCGGGGATCCACCTTAGGTCGAGGGCTCTCAGGTCCGTTCTTCTTTCCGAGAACCTACCTAATCGTCACCCCTTCCAGTTTTCCCCTTGCGCCTGGGAAGGGAGTCGGAATTGGAGCCGCGCTGCCGAGCGTCTGGGTCCCCGGCCAGGCGCCAGGAGACCGCCCCCACCCTCTGGGCCACCGCGCTGCCACGTCTCGCGCGTCCCGCCCTCCTCACGGGAGGAGGCGTGGCCATCTCTGGCCCCGCCCCAAGCGCGTGTCGTCACGCCTGAGGCCCGCCCCTCCGCGGCTGGAGACGCCAGTAGGGCGCCCCGCGTCTGCAGAGCTCCTCGACGCTAGAAGGGGCGGGGCAATCACGCGCCCGGAAGTCCCGGGGGAGGGGTGTTACGTATATCCGGCGAGTAGCTGGCGGTCCCGGGTGCTGCTGGGCTGTGTGCTCAGAGGAGGGTCGAAGCCGCCCGCCGCCGCCGCCGCCGCCGGAGGAGCCTGTTGGGCCGTAAGTCTGGCGGCTGCCTCGAGGGAGGGAGCCGGGGGCGGACAGGTCGGGGCGGACGACTGAAGGGTCGGGGCGGAGGCCGGCGCAGGCGGGGAAGGGGGGGGAAGTGACACGCAGGCGGTTCTGTGGGGCCGTGGGACTGGTTCTGGGCGGGGATGGGCCGACTCGGCCGGGTCCGCTCGGTCCCGTGCCTGCCTCTTGGGGTATCGGGTCGATCTGCATTCCGCTCGGGGGTCTTGCAGCTGCTGGGCGGGATAACAGTGTTCTCGTCTGTCCTGGGCGCTCTGGTTTACGAAACGGCTTCGTCTGTCCCTGTCTCAGAAGAGCCTTGCTTTACAGCCCTCGGCGAGGCGGGCGAGGGACCTTGATGATTACCCTTGTTTTACAGACTCGGGGACTGAGGCTCGCCGGGCACAGGGAATTGGCCAAGGCCCCAGAGGTAGCAAGTGTGAGCGTTGGAACCTGTTCTCCTGCCTCCCAGTCCCGGGCTTCCCCCCCCCGCCCCCCCCACACACACTTCAGCTCTGTTATCATCTGATGTCCTTATGTCTCCCTCTTCTAGCTCCCCTCTGTCTTCATTTCATGGCAAAATTTCTTCACTTTAGTTGGTATAGATGAACGTTTAGTTCACGATTCTAGCTGAGCGGCCAGGAGTACTCTAGGGAGCGTCGATACCCAATTGCCTGTTAGTATTCTCTCTTGCTCCTGACTTGACCTATTTGCTTGGGTTGTGACGGGGGGCTTATGATGGAGCTTTGCAATGGGTCTGGCCTTTGACACATACCCCCTGCAGCTAAGCCCCCCTGCAGCTAAGCAGGTTTCTTTTTTTTTTTTTTTAAGTATATTGATTTCAGAGAGGAAGGGAGAAGGAGAGAGAGATAGAAACATCAATGATGAGAGAGAATCATTGATCGGCTGCCTCCTGCACAACCCCTACTGGGGATTGAGCCCGCAACCCAGGCATGTGCCCTTGGCGGGAATCGAACCTGGGACCCTTCAGTCCGAAGGCCGAAGCTCTATCCACTGAGCTAAACCAGCTAGGGCTAAGCAGGCTTCTTAGCTACCCCAGATCAGTTTGGAATGGTGTTTCCAAGTTGCTCTGAGTATGTGTAGGAGTAATGAGTATGTATAGGAAGTGAGGGATGCATAGACTCTTTATTGGCTAATGATCAGTCTAGTGCCTTTCCTTTTTATTTATTTGATCAATCAGTCTTGAAATTTGTAAATTTTTTCCAATTTTAATTGTAAATGAAATTTGCAAATTTTAGTTTGGGGTACGTTGACAGTGCTTTTGTTGGTAGTTCAGAGTCCTTAAGTTGTGGAGTACTCTAATTTGCTATAAGATGCCATAGGGTGGTAAAGGGGATCAAGGATAGATCAATGCTGGTTAACATACCATTCAGAAGGTGTGATGCATTGTACGGAAGAAAACTTTAGAAGATTATCGTGAGTGTAATTGGTGGGTTGAGGAAGTTTGATTTTTTTAAAAGCATTTTGTGATTTCAATTTGAATTTTGTGTGATATTAACAGGAAGAGTGGTGACTTTGGCATTAAAAGAGGAAGGTTTAAGTTCTGGCACTGTTACTTTTTCAGCTGAGCAGTCTTTGTTAAACCAGCTAACCTTGGAGTGTCAGCATCCTCATGATGTTAAGTGAGGCCAAGGATTCCTGCCCAGTAGGATTGGTGTGAGGTTGAAATGAGATGTATGTGCAGGCATTGCATAAACTATAAAACTGCTCACAAAGGGATACAGACCCTAAGATCTCAAGAATGGAGGTGCCATGAAGTGAGAGTAGTAACGCAACACAATGCTTTGTGTCCAATAGGGTTTTTTTTTTTTCTTCTTTTAACATCACCCGAAGGGTTTCTTCACTCCATAGATCATTCTGATGGGAAGAATTATGGAACTTTTAAAGCAGGTTATGTCAAGGGAAAATGAATTGGAAAATCAAAGTAGTTCATTTAAAATGAAGAATTCCTTTAAAAGGGGTTTTCCCCTTGTCACCTTCTGAGAATTCATTTAGTTGGGAGTTCTAAAGTGATGTGCTAAAACTTGACCAAGAGACTGTAAAGTCCTGACTGTAAACCAGTGTGGTACAAATGAATGATGTGCTGGGTTCTAAAGGAGCGATCAGGGTGGAAGTGACCTAAAGGAGGGGTGCTTTCCGAAGGGGACCTGCACTTCTCCAAGCGGTAGACAGCAAAGTAGGGGAGGATGACTGTGGGGTTGAGAGGCGTGGCACATTGTCCTTTTACTTACTACGGTGGAAAGTTAAGCACAGGATCTTTGTAAGTGTGTTAAGTCACTGGACTTCTTAAAGTGCAGGACAAGTTTCCAGACAAAACTGTTATTTAACATGCTAAATTTGTTCTTTCTGCCAAAATATATATTGATGTTACTGAAAGGGAAAAAACCTTAGTATCTTTTCATATTTAGTTTTTGCCTTCAGTCTCCAACCTACTCAAACTCACACCCTTCTTTTGGCCATTTTATGTTCAGAGCCATAGAAAATAAGCATTAAGCAGCCCCTACAGTTTATAGGTGAGGCCACGGCTTCATTTTAAAATAACAAACACAAAAACTAGTAATTGTATGAAAAAGAAAATTAACACACATTATCTCAATTTTTCAATTTCTTCACCTAGCATTCTTTGGAGGAAGAATATAGATAGGGTTTTATTTTTTTAATTGTGCTTTTTTAAAAATAAACTTTATTGATTTCAGAGAGGGAGGGAGAGGGAGAGAGAGAGAAACATCAATAATGAGAGAGAATCATTGATCGTCTGTGTCCTGCACGCCCCCTACTGGGGATCAAGTCTGCAGGTTGACCCTCTATCCACCGAACCAAACAGGCTAGGGCTATAGATAGGTTTTACAAGTTAGTAGTAAAAGTAATGCAACCAATCTTTTGTTTATTTTTTAAAATAAAACTTCATGAAAGTGTTACTTGAAAGCAGTTGGTCACATCTGTTATAAAGCCCTGTGTTCACATGCTTTTGATGATGGACAGGAGGGAAAATGGGGAATCTTTCTCTTTACCAAATCTGTGACATTGAGGCAAAAGTTCAGTGTGACCAGGAAATGCTGACTAGGTGAGAAACCTTAACACCTACCATGGGCTCTAGGTCCTCTTAACTTCATTCAGAGGTCCTTTTGCTTATCACCAGTGTATGTAGACCTTCTTGTAGCCTTGTCTAGGCCTATGAGAAACAGTAGAAAAAGTGATGTTAATATCAGTACTGAATTTAGCTTTGTCTAGGCCTATGAGAAACAGTAGAAAAAGTGATGTTAATATCAGTACTAATTAAGGTATGTACTTGGCTGGGAACCTACCTCAATGTCCTCTGAGTATTCTCATTTTAAGAAAATCCATACTTGTACTCTTCTTACTGCTACATGGCTCTCCAAAATAGTGGTATCTCTTGTAAGTTGAGATACTTATTTGCAAGAGGGGCTAAACAAATACTGTTTAAGAAGAGATAGCAAAAAGAAAATGAAAGCAAGATTAAAAAAAACCCAAACAGACAAAAAAGAGACAACATTGATAAATGCAGCAGGGCAAATTGTGACTATGCTTTGTTTGTGTTTGTTTTTTTTAAGAAATTAAAAAAAATTATTTGTTGATTTGAGAGAGAGAGAGAGAGAGAGAGAGAGATAGAGAGAGATATTCCACTTATTTATGCATTCATTGGTTGCTCCTTTCTGAGAGAGAGAGAGAGAGAGAGAGAGAGATAGAGAGAGATATTCCACTTATTTATGCATTCATTGGTTGCTCCTTTCTGAGAGAGAGAGAGAGAGAGAGATAGAGAGAGATATTCCACTTATTTATGCATTCATTGGTTGCTCCTTTCTGAGAGAGAGAGAGAGAGAGAGAGAGAGAGAGAGAGAGAGAGAGATATTCCACTTATTTATGCATTCATTGGTTGCTCCTTTCTGAGAGAGAGAGAGAGAGAGAGAGAGAGAGAGTTGTTCCATTTATTTATGCATTCATTGGTTGCTCCTTTCTGTGTCCTGACAGGGGATCAAACCTGCAACCTTGGCATATTGGGATGATGCTCTAACCAACTGAGCTACCTGGCCAGGGCCGTGACTATGTTTTTCAGAGCAGTTTACAAGGATGGGTTAATATGCTTTTCATTCTGGTTAATATGCCCTTTTTTCCCCTCAATTTCTACTTAATGAATTGATGTGAAATTTTGATGCAGATAATTGATGGGACAGATTTTCTACAGGTTTTGTTAACTGGTAGACAGCAATGGTGTATCTAGGGAATAGGAATGAGCAGCTTTCTGGAGGAGTGAGTAACACTCAAAGAGGAAAGTATATTGTAGGTTGAAAACTGTTAGAAAATCGGGAGTTTGTGTAGATCTGAAAACCCCAGAGCAAGCATGTCAAACTCAAAAGACTAACACGGGCCAAATAAACAAGGTTAAGTTTATGTGGGCCACCAAAAAACAAAAGCTTCAATTTTCATAGAAACGTAGGTTTATTTTGATAGAGGCATGCTGAATACAAAGGGCTGAAATAAATGAGTAATCATTAACATAAAATAATAGAACATTTTAATAAAAATTAATTTATTTTCTTGAACATTAACTTACCAGACACTGAATAACTGCACAGATTAATAAGTGCAATGCAAATAAGCCTATTTTTCTTATTCTCCGAAAGCAAAATATTATCTGTTGCATACACCAAACAAGTCAGTACAAGACTAATGACGTGGCAATCGGCTGCTAAAATATTCGCTGCTGGTCTTAGTGGAGAGAAGTGGTGTGCCTGGAAATGAATGCAACACGATTATAGTGATTAGTCATTAGTGAACGTTGTAGTTCGTTATTAATAATTATGTATAACAGGATATTGTAAAAATTAAGTTACAAAACTTTTATTGAAACGTTTCTTACATATGGATATATTGGCTGTGCCACAAAAATATTCGTTGTAGGCTGTGAGTTTGACATGCTTGCCCCAGAGACTTCCCTCCGGGGTGTAAAATCCTTTGTTTCTTTTGGGACTGTAAACATGCATCAGGGCCAGGGAATAAGAGTTAACTTCTCCGGAACTATATGGCATTCGGAAAGCTAATGTTTGCTGTTTTCATATTTTATACAGGTAGTAAGCATTAATAATGTCTTTCATCTTTGAGTGGATCTACAATGGCTTCAGCAGTGTGCTCCAGTTCCTAGGTAAAGCCAATTTCCTTGAAATATATCATAGGTTTCAAACTTTCTGCATTTCCTCCAGCAGCAGCCTTTGATATGTAGAGAAAAAAATGTTAAAGTTCTTTTTTTTCTTTTTTAGGACTCTACAAGAAATCTGGGAAACTTGTATTCTTGGGTTTGGACAATGCAGGCAAAACCACTCTTCTACATATGCTCAAAGATGACAGATTGGGCCAACATGTTCCAACATTACATCCGAGTAGGTTTGAAAATACCAGATGACCTTTTGATATTTAAAGGTCAATATCAGGGTTGGAGGATGAATCCCCAATTGAAGTAGTTCTTCTCTTTCTTTTTTAAAGACATGTTTTTATTGATTTTAGAGAGAGAGGAAGGGAGAAGGATAAAGAGATAGAAACATCGATGAGAGAGAATCATTGATCGGCTGCCTTCTACACACTCCCTACTGAGCATGTGCCTTGACTGAGAATCAAGCTGGTGACCTCTTGGTTCCTGGGTTGACACTCAACCACTTAGCTACACTGGCTGGGCAATGTAGTTCTTTTCTTTTTTAATATATTTTTATTCATTTCCGAGAGGAAGGGAGAGGGAGAGAGAGAGAAATATCAGTGATGAGAGAGAATCACTGATTGGCTGCCTCCTACACGCCCCCTACCCAGGCACGTGCCCTTGACCGCAGTCGAACCTGTGACCCTTCAGTCTGCAGGCCGACACACTATCCACTGAGCCAAACTAGCTAGGACTAGTTACTTTCTTAACTGAGGTCCCAAAAGACAGCTCACTTGAAAAAAAATTCTCTATAGGACACACTCAGGTCACATACTTATAAATCTGAGCCTCTGGAACTTTGTCACTCTCTATTCCCACTAGTCCTATAACGGGGCACATCTCTCATATCTACTTCTAAGAAGCAGCAGACACATTGGAGAAAAAGAAACTTGTCTTTTAAAACTAATTTAAGAATGTTTTCACACTTGTATTCTTTTCTTTACAAGGTGAAAGCTTTACTAAGTTTTGCTTTTGTATTGGCTTATAATACTCATAGCTGGGCCTTGTGTGGAAGGAGAAGTTGATTTCTTTCTCCTTTTTGATAATTTTTCAGCATCAGAAGAGCTGACAATTGCTGGAATGACTTTTACAACTTTTGATCTTGGTGGGCATGAGCAAGGTAAGAAATGATTCACTGAAAAGATGGTATTGACTTATGGTTCATTTTGTACCCCCTTTTTTTTTAAAAGCAGTTTGTCATTTTTACCTTTTAAATTGCTTGCATTTAGGATTGAAATCTTATTACTTTAATGAAGTTGGTTTATTCCCTTACTCTTTTAAGTAATTTCCAAATTGTGAAAAGTTTCAAAAATAATAGAGAACTCGATTGCTCTCCCTCTCTATATAATACATATTAATACTTATTTTTCTTTAACCATTTGTGAGTCCATCATGCTCTTTTTGTTGTTGTTGTTAATCTTCACCTGAGGTTATTTTTCTATTGATTTTTAGAGAGAGTGGAAGGAAGGGGTGGGAGGAGAGAGAAACATCGATTGGTTGCCTCTCGATTGGGCCCTGACCAGGGACCAAGCCTGCAACCGAGGTACGTGCCCTTGACAGGAATCGAACTCAGGACCCCTCAGTCCATGGGCCTGATGCTCTATTCTGGCTAGGGCCATCATGGTCTTGTATTCCTTAATATTTAATGTATATTTCCTAAGAACAAGAATATTCCCTTATCTGATCTTAATAGTTATCAAATCCAGGAAGTTTTATTTTTATCTACTCTATAGTGTGTATTTCTTTTTTTGAGGGGTGTGTGTGTCAATTGTCCTAATCTCATTTATAGCATTTTTCCTTTGAAACATAATCCAATACAGTATTGGTCTGTCTGTTTGGTTCCCAGATTCCTATCAGGTGTCTTATATGTGTTTTAGAGGTATACAGAATGGGCCATGTTTATCTGATGCACACTACTTTACATTTGGCAAGACTCTAGGCTTAGGAGTAAGACTTTTAAGATGTGGGAATAAATATCCTGGGAAGGTGGGAGAAAGAACCTATTGAGAAGTTTTCTTTTGGAGCATTATGTTAGACTCTAATATGGCTTTTTAAAAGTCTAGTTAAAAAATAGAATCTTGGGCCCTGGCCAGTGGGCTTAGTGGTTAGAGCGTTGGCCCACACACTGAAGGGTCATGGGTTTGATTCCTGATCAAGGGCACGTACGTGGGTGGCAGGTTTGATCCTTGGCCCCTGTGGGTGTGTGTGGGAGGCAATCATTTGATGTTTCTCTTTCTCTCTCTTTTTCTTCCTCTTTCTGCCCCTCCTTCTCTCTCTTCCACCTTCTCTAAAGAGCAATGAAAAAATAACCTCTGGTGAGGATTAACTAAAACAGATAAATAAATAGAGTATTGGTAACTTTAATTGTTCAGCTAAAAAATGTTAACCAAAAGGCCGGGAAGCAGTCCAAATAATTTTATAGTCAGATTTCATTAGCATATAATTATATGTATTTTATTAATACTTATATGCTACCAAGGCATATATGTAGCATGGACGCAATCATATAAAATAGCAGTGTGTGTGTTTTGATGGAGGATTGTAGATTATCTTGATTTGTTTGTTTGTTTGTTTGGGTTTTTTTGTTTCATTAATCCTTACCTGAGGATTTTTTTTTTTTCCATTGATTTTTTAGAGAGAGTGGAAGGGAGGGAGGGAGGGGGGGAGGAGAGAGAGAGAGAGAGAGAGAGAGAGAGAGAGAGAGAGAGAGAGAGAAAGAAAGAGAAACATCTGTGTGAGAGAGACACATGGGTTACCTCCTGCATATGCCTGGACCCAGGCTGGAATTGGGCCTGTAACCCAGGTACATGCCCTTGACTGGGAATCAAACTCAGACCAATGTGCAGACCAACGCTCTAACCACTGAGCACCAGCCAGGGCTTTCCCCCCCCTACAGTGAGCTTGTATTACTTTCATTTGGTTCAAAAGGGTATATGGTGTATTTTCTGCTTCTTTTTAAAAAGATTTGTAACTGCTTACAAATTTATATTCTGAGGTAATAGTTATAAGCTGAACTGAGGCCATCTGGAGAATACGGAACAGTAGGTGTTTTTAGACACCTGAAGTGGGAATTGTGTATTATTTGGTGTGATAATTTAGCTTTCAGGTTTTGATAAAGAAGACAAATGTGTTCATGTACATAGGTTTGTTTGACTGAGGAAAATTTACTTAACAGAAGCAGTTTTTCATAATAACCTAGCCACTATTATACAGAAGTTACTAAAATACTGTACATTTGGAAGTTTCCTTTATATATATGTAACTTAAAAAACCTAACTATTATAAAAGTAGTCTAGACTCGGTGTAACAAATTTAGTATACAGTCAGCACACACAGATGGAAAGTAAAAGGGAAGGCTTCCCCAAGCTGCTTCCCAGCCCCTCTTCCGAGGTGACCAGTATTAACTGTGTGGTGTAGAGATGCGTCCTTAGTTATCCCATTGAAAGAGCTAGAAACGAATGGCTTAGAAATGACAATATAATTAAAGCATTGCTTCCTAAACCATTATCATTTTATATCATAAGCAAATAAAAAGAGATTATAAACACACTGGGTTGAATGGGGGAGACTGAGGTGATTGGCCTGGAAACTTGGACCACTTGTCAGCCCAGTCTCCCTGCGGGCTGAGCCGATGATTATGTCACTACACTTACACATCAGTTGGGAACTAACTTGGGACTGAAATTCTATGGACAAGTAATTGTCATGATATTTTAACTCAGAGGCTGCTAACTAAAATGGCTCGAGGGGCAAGGAAGGTGATTTAAGTGAGTGAAATGAACTGGGTGTAAGACAGTAAGGAATGGTGGGAACTTTGACAAACTCAGCAGCCCAGACCTTATCCAAAGGGGCATTGGGTAGGTGGGCATGGGGTTGCCAGATGTTGCAGTCTTGGAGAAAATTATGCAAAAACCCCTAGTTTTTGAGTTTTAAAATCATTTAGTTCATGGACCATCAGTTTATACCTTCTGTTCTAACTTTTTTTTTATTTAATATTTTTATTGATATCAGAGAAGAAGGGAGAGAGAGGGAGAGAGAGGGAGAGAGAGAGAGAGAGAGAGTGAGTGAGTGAGTGAGTTAGAAACAGCAACAAGAATCATTGATCGGCTGCCTCTTCTCCCCACTGGGGATCAAGCCCGCAACCCGGGCATGTGCCCTTGACTAGAATCGAACCTGGGACCCTTCAGTCCGCAGGCTGACGCTCTATCCACTGAGCCAAACCAGCTAGGTCTCTGTTCTGACTTTTAATAATGGCTAGAGTTGGAAAATCATATGGAGTTTAATGCTACTGAAACCTGGCCAAGATTTGACCATTTCATAGATCATTAGATTATTCATTTTCAAAATGGATATTTTTTATTGATGCAACTGTGAACTTTGTCTTTTTAGCACGTCGGGTTTGGAAAAATTATCTCCCAGCAATTAATGGGATTGTCTTTCTGGTGGATTGTGCAGATCAACCTCGCCTCATGGAATCCAAAGTTGAACTTAATGTATGTTGATATTTTTTCCTCTCGTGGCCTGTATTTCTTTTAAGGAATACAGCTCAGTGGTGCCTATACTTAAACATTCCAGTTAACATTTGATAAAGGTCCTAGTTAGGGAAGAAAGTGTCTTAAAATCTACAACATTGCTTTTCAATGTCCTAAGGATACTCAGCTTGCACTTGAGTAAATTAATTTTGTTTATATCTATCATAGGGTGACTCTATGTCCAGTTTGCTCAGGACACTTCCCAGTGTATGCCTATTGTCTCATCATAATTAACGCCATTCCCTTTCACATACTACATATGGTCACTCTTTATGCAGTATCGGCATAGTGATACCTTAAAGGGATTAGCATTAGTTCTTCACATTTTGAGTCTGCCTTCTCAGGTTGTGCCTACCCACCTTGGCACTGAATGACTTGCCAGACCGTAATAGTCTGTTCTCAGTCTTCAGTTTTGGTAACGTGCAGGGTTTGGTACTGTTAAGGACTCGCTTCAAGTTTTCTCCTTTCTCAGTATTGCATTTTCTTGGCTTGACAATTTCTATAATGTTGCCTTTGTTATTTTTACTGCTTTGCCCTGTGCCTCTTCTTTCTCTTTTATTTATAACTGTCCCTTCTTGTTCCTGGCAATTTGAACATGTCTCAAGTTTATTTGTAAGTACGGTTCTCAAATCTATACTCTTGTGTCATGTAAAACCGCCTACAGGGCAGTCCTTCCCTTACTTAACTCCTTGGCACTGGCCACTCTCTCTGTGTAAACTCCTCTTTACATTCTTGGTTTTTTCCCCAGGGTCTAGACTTGCTTCTAGGCTGGTCCAGCCTACTCCCATTCCTTCATTTGCCACAGTGACTCCCAAATGGATTTCTTTGGACTATACCTCTCTTGAGCTCCAGCCTCATACATAATGCTGCCTATTAGACAACTCATCCTACCAATTCTGTTCTGAAATGGAACTATTGATCTTCCTCCCCTTCTATCTGGACATGTAGTCCAGAATCCTGTGAATTACTGTAGATTTTACCACCACCCTGCCATACACTGTAGTAATGCTAGAAGGAACTTTCTCAAGACTTATCATTGCCTTACTTAATATCCATTAATAGATCTCTGTCATCTTCAGAACAAAATCTACAAATCTTCATAGCACATAAACTCTTTCAAGAGCATGCTTCTGTTTATTTCACTAACTACTTTTCTGTTGCTTACCTTGAGCTACATACCAAACAATTTGCCCTTTCTCTAGTATACAGAAGTGGCTATCCTGCCTGGATTTCTTACCTGACCCCCTACCTCCTTTTGCTGGTAAATTTGAAAATGTCCTTGAAGAGAATTCAGAGTTCAGGCATGACCACTTCTAGGAATCCTTCTTTTCCTTCTCAGATTGTTAGACTCTCCACCTCATCAGTGTCTGTTGTCTTTCCTGGGTTTTTTTATTGGTCTTTCCCACCAGACTGTGAACTTAAATGGTAGAGACCTTGTCTTACTTCTTTGCGAAACCCCTGCACCTAGCAAAACATAGGACACAGAGGCACTTTGTTAGCATGAATGAATGACTTCCTTACTCTGATTTTGTCATTTCCTGGAACTTAAATGGTCAAAGCATGTTCCTGTTTATCCATTCAACTCTAGTATATCCTAGCTTTTCCTTTCAGTAAGAACTAGATTCCCAGTGTAATATTGTGATTTATAAAAAATATATATTTGGTAATTCAGAAATATATTTTGATCATCTGAATGACCAAATATGTTTTTCATATATATTTGATCTTTATCCATAGTTCCTGGCATACAGTTCCTGGAATTTTCTAAGTGAGGGGAGCCACATAGATATCTTTGGTTATGTTAATGAGGTAGCTTTTAGACCTCACCTATGGATGAAACTGATTGCCAGGAGACCGAACCAGTCAGAGGTGGGAACTTTCAGCCCCAGCTCCTGACCCCCAGGGAGGAGAGGGGCTGGCGGATGAATCAGTTGCTAGTGGCCAAGGATTTAATCAATCATGACTATGTAATAAAGCCTCTATAAAAACCTAGAGAGCTTCTGGGTTGGTGAACACTGGAGATTTGGGGAGAGTGGTACACCTGGCGAGGACATGGACGTTCCATGCCCTTTCCCCATACCTTGCCCTATGCATCTCTTTTATCTGGCCTTTTATAGTAAACCAATAATCCAGTAAGTAAAATGGTTCTCTGAGTTCTGTGAGTCATTCTAACAAATTAAACCCAAAGGGGGGTTATGGGAACCTCTGATTTATATCCAGTTGGTCAGAAGTACAAGTACTAACCTGGACTTGCTACTGGTATCTGAAGAGGAGTGGGAGTGTTGTAGGACTGAACCCTTAACTTGTGAAATCTGATGCTTATCTCCAGGTAGATAATGTAGAATTGAGTTGAATTGTAGGACACCAAGCTGGCGTACCGAAAATTGTGTGTTAAACAATTCTAATAAATGATGTCCCCTCACATTGCACTAGGTACAAGACCTGTTCACCCATTCTTGAAATCTCTGCCAGCTTTGACTCCTCTTTTGTCTTTTATCATTCAAACTTCAGTCTCTTTACTCCAAAATTCCTGCTGCACTGTTCATTATATGCTGCCACCTTAGGCTAGATCATTATCTCATACCTGAGCTCTACGGGTAGATACTGTTTGTGAATTCATTGCACTAAAAGTATATAGATTCTCTCTGTAACTTCTGGATTTGGGGTCTTTACGGTCTACTGCAGTTAGCCTCTCAGACTGGCACCATAATGTTGGTTATCCCTTGCCTTCCCATTTACTCTGTCACTGCATGTCAACATAAATGTGTTAACCCAGCCAGATGATAGTCCATAAAGCTTCCTGAATTCTTTTCCTACTGTAAAGCCATTGCTTATATTATTCTTCCTCTTTTTCACCTATTCTAGTCCTGTCTCTCCTTCACTGAGCCAAATCAGCTAGGGTTCCTGTCCCTCCTTCAGAGCCTAAGTTAGGTTCTACATCCTGCTAAGACTCCTCAAGCCCACATCAGCATTTTATTTCCCTGATTGCCTTTCAGAATTTATATTCTGTCCCCATTCATTGTGACACTTAATCATGCACTTGCCTTGCTTTGTTGACAGATGTGTGAACATAGAGTGAGGATTTCTTGAGGCCAGGGGCATGTGTCTTACCCTCCCTTTTGTATCCGTCAGTACATTTTGCACACATTGGGCACTCAGTGTATACCTGGGGAGTTCCTGTAGTCATTTTTGAGCCTCAACTAGAACTGCTCAGTGGATAGCCCAAGGATGGTCTGTGCGAGCTACGGTTGGGGCAGTTCTGCTCTTTGTAAACAGACACAGCCTTAAGTTGCCATTGTTTTGAAGCCATTGGGGGATTTTTGCCTAATGTCAAAGTATTTTAGGGGCTTTTTACCTAATATTAAGAGTGTTGTATATAATGTCCAGAATAAACTTTGAGTTAATCACTCAAGTGTAAAGATGATTAGATTTTCACTTTACATTTGCTGCCTTTTAGACAAATGAAAGTCAAAGTGATTTTCATTATCTGGTGGCTTTTCTGGATCCTCACTCTTTTATCTTGTCTTCAGGCTTTAATGACTGATGAAACAATATCCAATGTGCCAATCCTTATCTTGGGTAACAAAATTGACAGAGCAGATGCAATTAGTGAAGAAAAACTCCGTGAGATATTTGGGCTTTATGGACAGACCACAGGGAAGGTAAGAGAAAAATCTTCAGAGGACATACAAAGGGAATTCAAAGCTTTGCTATCTAGAATTTACTTGTTTTTCTAAAGTTTAACTGGATTTAGGATTTGTTGCATTACAGGTAATTTGTAGACTATGAAGGCTGGAACATGTTCTTTAACTATTTTCTAATGTGATACATGAGAATGAAGGAAATGGTACAAATGGCAAACTTAATATTTTAAGAATTTTTTTTTTACTATCTTTCAAATTCAATTCTTAGAAATCTCATTTGAAAGAACGTTTTATAAGCCAGAAATCAATTTTTTTGACTGGAGATTTCAGGTTATAAAGAAGAGTGTTCATTTATAGATATATCAGTTTCTAAGCATTGGATTCTTGGACTGTTATCCCCATTCTGAAGATGAAACTCTGACAGTGATTTGTTTAGGTTTTCACAGCAAGTCAGTAATAAAAGCAGGAGTAGGACCCAAGTCTTCTAGATCAATAGATCATGTTGTCTCCAGTTTAAAGAAGAAAAGTATGCTTGAGAGAGAAAATTTAAATCAACTATAATTAAGCCTGAATCCTGGCCTTTTCAGCTCAGGATTTTGGCATATTTAACCTGTAATCATTTTTTTTTTACTTTTTTTAGATGGTTCTTTAGTCTTGCCCCTGGGCTACCTATTTCTTTACGAAATGCTTTCTCTAATCTGTTTAGTTTCCCTCTCTTGCGTGAGTATTACACACACAAATTCTTTTTTTTTTTTTAAAGATAATTTTTTTAAATATATTTTTTGATTTTTCACAGAGAGGAAGAGAGAGGGATAGAGAGTTAGAAACATCGATGAGAGAGAAACATCGATCAGCTGCCTCCTGCACACCCCCTACTGGGTATGTGCCCACAACCAAGGTACACGCCCCTGACCGGAATTGAACCTGGGACCCTTGAGTCCGCAGGCCGACGCTCTATCCACTGAGCCAAACCGGTTTCGGCTACACACACAAATTCTTAATTTCTTCAATGTAACCTGTTGTTAGTGTATCTTTCTGAATGTTTGCATCAATGAGAATATTCTAAAAAGTCCCAGGCTTTTGTCCATCAGAGAGCATGCTGGTTCTCTGGGTCCCAGTGGCCTTTTTCTTGGTTTGCTGCCATAGCTGGCCAGTGAATGTTGGTGTATTCAAAGCAAATGCTCTTCCTAGGGAGAGGCTGGGAGTAGGACTGTGCTACTTACTCTATCCTGAAAGTATGAAGCCCTGGGGAAGCCATTTGTATGGCCTGGACCACACTTTTTTAATTAATCCCTCCTGAGATTTGCTTTTGAGGATGGGGAAAGTGATTTTTGTGATCACCCTTTCGAACTTTTCCACCAGGAAGGTGCTAACAGGCCTTTCTTGACTTTGCCTCCCTTAGGGAAATGTGACCCTGAAGGAGCTGAACGCCCGCCCCATGGAAGTGTTCATGTGCAGTGTGCTCAAGAGGCAAGGCTACGGCGAGGGCTTCCGCTGGCTCTCCCAGTATATTGACTGATGTTTGGACAGTGAAAATAAAAGAGTTTTACTTCTCTGGACTGATCCTATTCACAGCTTCCTCATGAACTTTTCTAATAGAACAAGGAAAGCTCTCCACAACCATGTCTGGCGTTGAGAAGCCAAGAGTCTCTGTCAGCTCTCTCTTCTCCCAGTGGTGACATGTGCTCTTCACGCTGTCGGGAGGTCACGCTGCCCCATGTGCTGGTGCAGTCAGCATCCCAGGACTTGGAAGCTGGCAGGGTTTGCCGGGAAAAGCTGTGCGCCATCCTGGGGCACCTGAACAGAAAAACACGTCTCACCACTGAGGTTGATTTCAAAAGAAAGCAATTCTATTTTTTAAAGAAAGTGTTGTTTATGTAATTGGTTTCCCTTCTAACTTTTTGAGTTTACAATTTACTTGGTCCAGAGTTTTCTATTCCTTTTTTTTTTTAATCTAGTGAATGGCATATAGATACTTCATAAAATTATTCAGAGGTACATGTTGGTGTCCAGAGCTCAGTCAAGTGAACTCACTGCTGTTGAGGTAGCAGTTGGTGGGAGAAGCTCCCCTGCCTAACTGCCTGGAGTAGGTGGCATCACCTTGGGCACAGAGAACCGGAAAAGGGCAGGCCTGGCCTCGCAGTTGCAGTAGGTTCCTACTGTGGCCAGCTGGGGCTGTTCCTCCTCACGGAGTGCACAGCAGATTGTTCACTGCAGGGGAGGTCATTATTCAGCGGGTCATTGCTATTATCATTACCTATAAAGTTACAAATGTCAGCCAGTCTCTGCTTTGAGTTGTGGTTTCATTTCTCTTTGTAGCACTTTTCTTTTCAGTTATAGAAGGTGACTTTTGCCTCAGAATAGAGTTGAGACCATCTCCCATGTTGTACCATACTGCAAGTGTGTCAGTTACTTTTGCACAGATTTTAGGGGGGATTTTTCCAAATAGGAGAGCCACACAGGACACAGGTAACAGCTTAAGGGCTCTTAATTCTGTGATTTGAGAACTTAAAAATCTGGTATTGTAGCATTTGGTTGAATCTGGGAGGGATTTACTCAGTGGACTAGAAATTTTCCACTTGCAGCATTTGGTCTCTTTGGACTTTTCATGAGCTTTTTTCCCCCCTTTTAAATCAGTTATCAATTGTTTTGGTGTTTAAAGGTTACCATCTTTTCCAGAATTTTATTTTTATGGCATTGCCTTTCTCCATTCCAGAAATAAGCTGGGGGGACTCTTAATTCAAGAACTTCGTGTAGGGCTTTCCCTGCTGAGCCAGCATCACTTATTGTCAGCAAGCACTCGATACAGAAGCCGCCACATCCCCAGCAGAGTGATGGGGTTGGTGTTTATAGCTTTCCATTTTCTTAATGCCGTGGGTGAAATTGGATTTTCTTGATCTTAACCAATTTTCTACCCTTGCAGTAAAAGATGACAGGATGGGAGGTGGTCTTAAGGTGGGAAAATACCTTCATTCATTTTTCCTTTAATGAAAAATTAGAGGTAGTTTCCTCAAAATTGAAAAATTGTGATGATGCCGATATGCAGATGATTGAATTCAGTGGATTCTTGCTTCTAATAAGAAGGTAGGGAAAGTGTGGATAACATATTTTTGGGGTGAGAGAGTATTGTTCTTTAGTTGGATTTCTCGTTGTTAACGATACCTTCAGTACTATAAGGATAGCATACTTTTTCACTGCCAGGTACCAAATGCGGAGGCTCAGTGGAGTATAAGTCTGGAATGAGCATGACTCGTTGATGAGCAAGCATAGCTGGATTAAGACAATTGCTGGTTTGGAAAGGGGTTAAAGCGTTAACAAATCTAGCTAATGGTGAATTAACTTGCATACTTTTAATTTACTTTGGCTAAAGGTAATCTATCCTTCTCCATCCAGAGACAGGAGAGTATGATCACTTCAGTGCTAGTTTTCTTGTTTTTCTCCTTTTCCCTCTTTCCCCTCCTCACTTTGTGGCAAGCTAGAAAACGATGGGTTCTGTGCAGGGCAGCTCCCGGTGAACGTGGTTTATTTTGGCCGCTGGAGAAAGGGGGGGTCGAAAAGCCGAGTGGCATCCGTCTGTCTGTTGCCCCACGTACAACACTGTCCTGTAGTGACAGCAGAAAGCAGCAGCCGTGAGGAGCTTGGCTCTAACAGTGAGGGTCTGAGCTTTGGGCAGGAACTCCCAGGAACTGAGACTTTTCACTCTGTTTTATCAGAGCGCATAGAGGTCCTATTTCAGGAAAAGTAAAGCAGTCATTTACAAAAGGAAGTCAGTCTGTATCATAAGCATTTTAATAAAAAGTTAAAATAAACTTGCTGTCTTGCTTTTTTTTTTTTTTTGCAATGATTTTGAGTTTGAACATATCACAAGATTTGTGCTGGGGAAAGCAAAAGTTCTTTCCTACTTGGAAGGAATATATACAATGGATGTGAGAGACTTAAATTTTGCTACCAGGGGAGAGAAAAAGGCTAAGCCAATTTACCCTTTCCGCTAGAAATAATGAATTTAGTACTGTTTGAGCGCCTTGGAACATGCAGTGGTCCCAGGATTGGTGGTAATCTCTGCGAGAGAATAGGGAAGACTTGAACAAAATCTTGTATTAATATGCTAGCAAGGCACTACAGACTGATTCATTTGCCTTTCAGCATAACCATTATTGCTTGTCTCATTTTCGGTTCTTATAAGGGTATTTCTAGTAGGACATGATCTCACTCATCTAGGGGAAATGATGAACAACATAGACTGATGAACAAGAACAGACCCAGAGACAAGGAGGCATGGATCAGACTGTCGGACCTCAGAGGGAAGGTAGGGGAGGGTAGGGATAAAGGGGAGAGATCAACCAAAGGACTTGTGTGCATACATATGAGCCTAACCAGTGGTCAAGGACAATAGGGGTGTGGGGGCATGCGTGGGGAGGGGTGTGGGATGGGAATGGGGGGGTGAGGACAAATATGTGATACCTTAATAAAGAAATTTAAACAAAAAAAATATGCTAGCAAGGACTGGATTCATCTTTAGCTGTGTTTCATCATTTTATACAAAATTGGAGAGATCCAGTTGAATGCTACATTTGGCAAAATAGAAAAAAATGAAACCTTGTGCATTTACTAGGCTTGTAGGAAGACCTGCTTTTAGAAAATCCCAAATGAGATTCTAAAACTAAAAAGTACCAGCATGAATATAATGGGAAACAAAATGCAACAGGTTCTTTTTTTAAATATATTGATTTCAGGAAGGGAGAGGGAGAGAGAAACATCAGTGATGAGAATCATTGATCGGCTGCCTCCTGCATGCCCCACACAGGATGGAGCCCGCAACCCAGGCATGTGCCCTGACCGGGACTCTAACCATGACCTCCTGGTTCATAGGTCGACATTCAACCACTGAGCCATGCCGGTTGGGCTCAACAGGTTCTTTTTGACCAAGTACGTATTCAAATTGGAGGCATCCTGTGATTGAAACTAATGTCCATGTTTATGATAGGAGGCCATGGGTTCTATGTTCATATTCATTTGTGTTTTTTGAGATGGAATGGAACATGAGAATTAAAGGCTGAGTCAATGAGCCCAATATTCAAGGGGTCTCACCTTGGCTGTTGGCTGTGACTTGGGACTCTATACTGTGATGTGCCATCAACAGAAAAACCTGACAGAACATGCTGGAGGTGTGAGAGTCATTAAAGAGAGAATCACTGGACGAGAGAGAAAGAAACTCAATTGCTAGGAAGTTGGGACAACTGAGAGATTTTGTTGTACTCAAGCATGTTTGTCACAGAACCCAGAAAGAAAACAAAAAAAATAGTGTGTGCTATGGTAAGACTGCTAATTGCAATCCTGCCTTATACTAAAATGGATCATCGTTTCCTGTTCTCCAACAACTTCGTTACTGGGAACACTGAGCATTACCCTGTGTTACTAGTTTTATTCAAAAATTTGAGACAGAAATGTAGTACTTTAGAAATTGAATATTTTTCATTAATGCTAACAAATATGTCCTAAAATAAACTTATTAAAATGTGTATTTTAGAGATACGGTGATAAATGTCTAGCTTGTGGCTGCTTTGGGGATCTCCTGAACCCTTTCCCCACAAACATACTTATTCATGTTCCTTATCCTCAAAGATATTTCTTTGGAACAGAAGGGATATTTTGTGTTTGCTTAGATCCGTGGTCGGCAAACTGCGGCTCGCGAGCCACATGAGGCTCTTTGGCCCCTTGAGTGTGCCTCTTCCACAAAATACCACGGCCTGGGCGAGTCTATTTTGAAGAAGTGGTGTTAGAAGAAGTTTAAAAAATTTGGCGCTCAAAAGAAATTTCAATCGTTGTACTGTTGATATTTGGCTCTGTTGACTAATGAGTTTGCCGACCACTGGCTTGGATCAAAGATGACAAACTGCCCCCTGGGCTAAATCTGGCTTTCTGCCTATTTTTGGTCTGTGAAGGAAAAAAAGAATGTTATTTTGTGACATGAAAATTATATGAAATTCCAATTTTAGTGGCCATAAAGTTTTGTTGGGACACAGCCTTCCCGTTCCTTTGGGTTTTGCATGCTAGGACTGCAGAGTTGAGTATTCGAAGCAATGTATGGCCCACAAGAACTGAACTGCACTCTGGCTTCTTACAGAAATGGCATTTGGCCCCTGACCTAGATAAATTCTGGGGGGTTATTATGTGAAATGTGCATACTGTAAAATATAGGCTTATAAAATTAAAATGTTTTACTTCAACCAGTGTTCATAGTCCATTTTAAAGGGCACTTTTATTTGTAGCAAATTCAGTTTTCATGGGATTTGTAGTGTTGGGCTTTGGCATCAAAAGACCCAAGATGTGCCCAGCCAGTGTGGCTCAGTGGTTGAGCGTGGAGCTATGAATCAGGAGGTCAGGGTTCAATTCCCAGTCAGGGCACATGCCCGGGTTGCCGGCTCCATCCCCAGTGTGGGGCGTGCAGGAGACAGCTGATCATTGATGTTTCTCTCTCTTCCTCTCCGAAATAAACGTATATTTTTAAAAAGACCTGATGTGCAATATTGTGCGCTCCATGCCCCCTAGTGGATTGCTATATGGTTTACGTAACAAAAATTTTTAAAATATTGAAATGGCCAAGGATTTCTTTGCCTTATTATCCCCATCAGAGGTCGAATGTCACCTCCAGCTAGGCAGATGCTGACAGGTGCTGTCATGGCTTAGGAAAATCTAGCCACGTCAGCGCTCATTTCTCTTCCCTTTCCTGAAGCCCAACGAACAGAGACCAGACTAAGGTTCCGAGGGATCCGCCCCCTGCCCCTCCCGCTATCTCTCGGTGAACCGCACCCGCTTTCCTGGGACTCATCCTTGGGACTGCTGCGCCCTCTACGCCGCACGGGTGGCACGACCCACAGGGGAGGAGCAAGGGGAGGTCGGCCTCAGCAGCCAATCAGGGCTTGGCCCCGGGTCCAGCCAATCGCGCCGGGCCAGTGGGGCTCAGCCAATCGCGCCGGACGCGGAAGGCCGGAGTCAGCGTTTGCGCCGCTCGCTTCCAGCTCTAGGCGGCGCTGTGTGGGGTCCGCAGGGGCCGGTCGGGGTTCTCGCTAGCTCCCCGGTTCTCCGGGAAGCCGGGGTGCACCGTCCCTGAGGCATGGGGCGACAGTGGGGGCCCGCCATGAGGGCAGCCGAGCAGGCGGGCTGCGTGGTGAGCGCCTCCCGGGCCGGGCAGCCCGAGGCGGACTCCTGGAGCTGCAGCGGGGTGATCCTGAGCCGCAGCCCGGGCCTGGTGCTGTGCCACGGGGGCATCTTCACCCCCTTTCTGCGGGCCGGCAGCGGGGCGCTGACTGCGGCCGGCGCCGCCTTCCTGCCCGGCGACAGTTGTAGCGACGACCTGCGCCTGCACGTGCAGTGGAGCCCAACGGCCGCGAGTCCCGCGGGTCGCGCGGAGCGGGGCCGCCCTGGGCTGTGCACGCCCCAGTGTGCGGGCCTGGAGCCCGGCCCGCCGGCCCGGCCCCGCGGGCAGCCCCTGCGGCCCCCGCGCCCCGCCGAGCTGCTGCTGCTGCTGAGCTGCCCGGCCTTCCGGGCCCACTTCGCGCGCCTCTTCGGGAGCGAGCCGGCCGAGCAGTGGCGCTTCGCGAGCGCGGCGCCGGACGAGGAAGTGTCGGAGGACGAGGAGGAGGATCAGCTGCGAGCGCTGGGCTGGTTCGCGCTGCTGCGCGTGAGGCACGACCCCGAGGAGGAGGCGGACGGGCGCGGGACGGCGCTGGCCGTGGCGCCGCTCGGGGCCGTGCCCAAGGGCGCGTCGCTGCTGGCCTGTGGCTCCCCGTTCGGGTCCTTCTGCCCCGACATCTTCCTCAACACGCTCAGCCGCGGCGTCCTCAGCAACGCGGCGGGCCCGCTCCTGCTCACCGATGCGCGCTGCCTGCCCGGTACCGAGGGCGGCGGCGTGTTCGCGGTGCGACCCGCGGGGGCCCTGGTGGCGCTGGTGGCGGCGCCCCTCTGTTGGAAGGCCCGCGAGTGGGTGGGCCTCACGCTGCTCTGCGCGGCCGCGCCTCTCCTCCGCGCCGCCCGCGCCGGCCTCGGCCGCCTGTGCCCCGATGCCGCTTCCCTGGCCGCTCTCCTGCCGCCCGAGGTGGGCGCCCCGTGGGGCCTGCCCCTCCGAGACCCTGGGCCCCCGTGGGCAGCTGCGGCCGTGCTGGTGGAGTGTGGCACCGTCTGGGGCTCCGGAGTGGTCGTGGCGCCCCGCCTCGTGGTGACCTGCCGGCATGTGGCCCAATGCGAGACGGCCAGAGTCCTGGTGCGCCCCACCACCCCCAAGTAAGACCCGCAAGGGTGCTCCCACTCTACCCCTTCAGCAGGTCTAAAATCTGGATCTTACATCTCAGGTCTTAATCCTTGGAATTATGGAGGCCTTTTGGCATCACGCAGATGATTTGGGGCCCTCCTCTCATCCTTGGCACCCAGAACGCCAGTGTCGGGGATGCTGGGCCTCCTGGCAGGGGCTGAGTGAGGCTTGGGCAAGATGCCAAGCAACTCCAGATTTGGGAACTATAGGTTGCACCTGCAGCCCTGCCTGGGCATCTTTGACCTTCCTCTCCCAGTCTGATTTCCTTCTGAGCAACTTCTCTGCACTCACACACCACTGGGCCTTTGAATGGAGACTTCCTAACCCTGTCCCCATTTCCCTGATAGTGGTAGTGAAGCCTCAGGGCCCAGGATGCTGTGCTCCTAGGATAATGGTTGGACCTGTTCATCCTATTTAATTTATCTTGTAGATCTTAACCAGAGCTTCCCATCTGGATCAAAACCATAGACGTGGCGTTCTACCTAATTAGAATGTGGGAGTGGGGCCAGGCCGGTAGATTTTGCACAATCTTTAGGTGATCCTGGTGGGCAGCCAGGTTGGGAATTTATTTATATATATATTTAAAATATATTTTTATTGATTTCAGAGAGGAAGGAAGAGGGAGAGAGAGATAGAAACATCCATCTATGATGAGAGAGAATCATGGATCGGCTGCCTCCTTGCAAGTTCCCCACTGGGGATTGAGCCTACAACCCAGGCATGTGCCCTTGACCAGAATCGAACCTGGGACCCTTCAGTTCTCAGGCCGAGGCTCTATCCACTGAGCCAAACCAGCTAGGGCCAGGTTGGGACTTGAGACAGTCGTTTGTTCCCTCTCTGCAGGGAAAAGCACTTGCCCTCCTTGCCCTTGCTCTGGCAGTGGGGACAGTGGCCTTGGCTTCCTGGCTTGATTTTCTAGTACAAGTTCTTTCTGTTTTCCTCTGTAGTTTTCAGGTGCTTAACTTAAGCCAAAACAAAGCAGGATAGCACCTTGGTGTCAATGCCTGATGTTCTCCTGTACCTGGCTCAACGAAGCCTTTCAAAATCCTACTGGATTTCCGAGATCAACCCAGCCTGGCTTTGCCGCTGGTGGCCTTCGGGACAACCATGACTGATGAGAATTTCCCTGCCTGTGTGGTCCCAGATACCTCACCCCACCCCACCCCACGCTTGCTCCTAAGAAACCACCAGGTCTGCTGGAAGCACCCCCTGCAGTGCGCAGCAGGACGCTGTCTAAGCTGCCTCGCCTTGAGGCGACATGTGCAGCCTTGGACCAGAGCCTGGCACACAGTAAGTGCCGTAGAAATGCTAGCACTTACGTACACAAGGACCCAGAGGGTGGAAATCCTATCACGCCTGCCCCACCCATGGACAGGATTGTCCCTATTAAATGAGGCAGCGAAGGAAAAAGCTGGGCACGCTGGCTCTGGCTCCTGCCACTCACGCATTATGTAATCTTGGGAACGTTAGTCAGCCTCTCTGGGTCTCAAATGCACCACCTAACACGGAGGTAACATCAGTGCCTAGTTCACAGGGATTCTGTGATACTTAGTGAATGATGTCCATGGAGTGTGAACACTAGGCCTGGCCCACAGTGCTCGCTAGGTGTCGGGTATTTGTGATCACGGTGACGTGCAGGAAGCTTTGCAGTTGGTAAAGCTGTTTGGAAATAACACCACGGGACGGTTAAAGGGCATGCCCAGAGTTGCCAGCCCCGTAGGTTGCAGGACTGACACCAGATCTTTTGACTCCCAAGTCCATGCCTTTCACTGTCACTCATCCATTTGCTTCCTCCCAGCACTGAAGGGTCGGAACGCTAGCCTGTCTGTTTGTTTCCCTTGCTCCCAGGAGTGCCAAGATCTGGGGACGTGTGGTGTTTGCCACCCAGGAGACGTCTCCGTATGACATAGCAGTGGTGAGCCTGGAGGAAGAACTAGAGGGTGTCCCTGTGCCTGTGCCCACTGAGCATTTCTACGAAGGTAAAGGGCAGAGGGGCCCTCTGCTCTGGGGTGGACCTCAGGAAGGAAAGTCAGTGTTGGACACTCAAACCCTGCAGATCAGAGAGCCAGTCCCCCCGGCCAACCCCCTTCCCGCTCCTGCTGGACTAATAAGTCAGGGTGGCACCCAGCTGGCATGAAATCATCCCGGGTACAGTGCTTTTGCTCTTGGACACTTCCCTTCTTGTGCCCAGCACGCCCGAGGTGCTGGGAGGCAGGTGGGACCTGCAGGCTGGTCAGAGAGGGGTTGCTCCCGTAAGGCCGCAGTGGTATGATTTGAGTAGAAGGCTTTGTGATGCTGCCACAGAAGTTGCCGCTGGCGGCCGACTTGGTGCGTGCAGTGTGATGTAACCACAGAGAGCACGAGCTCTCCCAGCTGGCCTCTCTCTTGCCACTCACTAGCCCTGTGTCCTTGGACAGGCAACGTGATGTTCTCTGCCGCGGTCTCCACCTATGTAAATGGATGCCTTCCCACTCCTGGGTGTTGTGAGGCATGGGTGAGATGTGGCCTGTAAAGCACTCAGCCCCATGCCCTGTGCATTCAAACACTTGGTAAAGGAAGATTTTGTGGTCATCACCACTTTTTTTTTTTTTTTTTTTACCAAGAGACTACTTACTAGTCCCAGGAGGAGGTGGGTGTTAATTCTGTAAACGTTTCCTGAGCACCTAGCCAGGTCTTAGGAACTCCAAAAAGTGACTACCCAATCTAGCTGGGGCCGGAGGGCTGGGGCACAGCCTGACACTGAGAAGTGCTTGAGCAGGTGCAGTGCTGGGAGCTCAGTGCAGGTCGCGGCCTCTTCCTTTGGGGACCTAGGGAGGCTCTCGGAAGGCAGGAGTGTCTGAGCAGAAACTCCAAGGGCAGAGTGATGGGAACTTTGGAGAGGGCAGGGTTGGGGGTGGGGAGGATGTGTCCTGCCAGACAGAGGAAGAGGCTTTGCTGCTTCATCCTTCTTCCCTTTCTGGCAGGCGAGGCTGTCAGCGTGGTGGGCTTCGGCGTTTTTGGCCAGGCTTGCGGGCCCTCGGTGACCTCGGGCATCCTGTCGGCTGTGGTGCAGGTGGATGACGCACCGGTGATGCTGCAGACCACATGTGCTGTGCATGGCGGCTCCAGTGGGGGACCCCTCTTCTCCACCTGCTCAGGGGACCTCCTGGGTAAGCAGCTCCGTGGCCCTCTCCCAGCCTTCCCCTTGCTAGAGCCCCAGTCCCAGTTGGTGAGGGCTTGGTGTTCACCCCCTGTCTGGGAAGGTAGTGTCATTGTGCCCGGGAAGTAGTTAGCCAAGGTTTCAGGCTTGTTCTGCTCCTGAGGGTAGAAAGGGACGGATGCTGAGCTGCAAGGAAAGACATCTGGGTTCTGGTTGCTTCTCTGCCACTGAGCCACAGTGCAACCTTAGGGAAATCCCCCAACCTCAGTCAACCTGTGAGAGTCAGGAGTTGGATTAGTCCAGGGGTCACAGACTCCATCGCTTACAGAGGCTGGAAGGTCAAGGGATTGAATAAGTGAGTGGAGACAGTATGCAGTGGAAGGTCAAGGGTGAGCTGGGGTGAACACCACTCAGCTGCAGCACATTGTTGCCACATCACGAAGGAATGTGAGCGAACACTGGCTGACCTCCAGTTTTTCACAAGAAGCTGTGAACCTTCTTCTTCTTCTTTTTCCCCCCAAATATATGGTTGTTAAACCTTTCAATTTTAAATTTTTGGTAACTAATTCAGGTTTTTAACAAAAGTCTGTTTATTAAAACAAAAACACAAGACAACAGGAATCCATATGGACACCTCCAGCTGCCCAACTGTAGTCCCGCACCCGGGGCTCACGTGTGCTGCCCTTCTCTTATTTCTGACTGCTTTCCGCCATCGTGAGAGACCTTGCTCTTTCTCGCTACAATAGATTTACTTAGTTCTTCAACGGCACTGTGCAAATAAAGTCAAGCAACCATGACCTTAAAAATATATATACAGACAAATGCATACAGAAAGAAACATGGATGTGTACGGATATGTATGCAGTAGTTAATGTAAATATATATACCCTGGCTCTGTCCGCTGGGACAGCCCAGTTGCAGTGAGCATGCGGAGAACCAGATCTCTAATGAAAGGAACTGGCTGATACCAGGATCAGGACAGGGAAAACCGGCTCTCGTGGTGCTGGAAAGGAAGGAAATGTTAACAAAACAACCAAGTGATGGGACATGTCAAATGTTGAAAGAACTAAGAGCTGACTTGAAGGAGCTCCCGTGGGAGCAACTGGAGCAACAAAACAAATAGCAATAGTATTGGATGATCGCCCAAAGGAAGAATGAATATCCCTGTGTCCAAATAAATAACCAGGTAAATCTTAAAATGGAGACAAGCAACAGCTCTTTCTTACAGAAGATTTGCAATTAATAAATGCAGAAGAAATGAGGGAAATGGGAAATCACTACTGGTTTACCACAGTAGGAATTGCTGCAGACAGGATCCACCGATGGATGCTGAAAGCAGTGGGCGATAGTTTAAATAGAAATAGGATATTTGCCTAACCCTAAACTATTTAGCACTTTACACAGGGGAAAATAGTAAGTCTACAGTGGAGGAACCTGGGAGATAACCCGTAGCCAAGTGATCAAGTCATTCTTATAGACATCATACACCTCCTTCGGAAGCACTGAGGACACGCTGCTTCTACCGTGTTCTCAATAATGCATAACCTCGATCTGGTCCTGAGAAAACATCAGGTAAACTCTAACTGAGGGACATTCTACAAAATAACTGGCCTGCATTCTTCAAAGTGTCAAGGCCACAAAAGATGAGGAAAGACTGGGGAACTGGCCCAGATTGGAGGAGACGTAGGAGAGGCAACAACTAAATGCTGTGTGGGATACTGGTTGCATCCAAAACGGAAAGAGAACATTAGTGGAAACATTGGTGAAATCCAAATGAGTTCTGTGCTTCAGTTAATAGCATTGGTTAATTGTTGGTTCTGATCAGTGTTTTGATTTGTTTTGTTTTGTTTTGTTTTTAATCCTCACCCAAGGATAATTTTTTCCATTGATTTCTAGAGAGAGTGGAACAAAGGGAGGAGAGGGAGAGAGTGAGAAACATCAGCGGGAGAGAGACCTCAATTGGTTGCCTCCCGCATACACTCCTACCTGGGCTGGAGAACCTACAACTGAGGTTTGTGCCCTTGACCAGGAATTGAACACGTGACTGAGCAAACCAGTCAGGGCTTAGTCAGTGTTCTATGGTGACATAAAATATTAATAGAAAGGAAAGCTGGATGAAGGATATACAGGAACTTTGTACTGTTTTGGCAAGTCTTCTGTAAGTCTAAAATTGTCTGAAAAAATACATGCGCACACTAAGCAGGCCAAACAAAATGTGTCTGAGTTTGATTCCTTGATTCACCCACTCAGCAAGTATTTATGAGTGCCGCCTCTGTGCTGGGCGCTGTCTAGGTCTGGGGAGGCCGCGTGAACAAAACACAAAAGCCCTGCCCTTGTGGATCCCACACTAGTTGGAGAGAAGGATAACAGAATAAGTGAAACAGTGTTAGATACTGACAGTGTTGTGGAGAAAGTTAAGGCGGGAAGGGGGACCAGGGTTTGTGGAGTCGGTGTCCCTGAAAGAAAGCCTGGTATCAGTCACTCTGGGGGGCTTCAAGCCCACCGTAGGCCTAGGACCTCCAAGGTGGAGATGGGCCTCCCTCCCCATCCGTCTGTGTCCTGGTTCACACCCTCGTTTCCTCTCTGACTCCTCCACAGGGATTGTCGCCAGCAACACCCGGGACAATAACACTGGGGCCACCTACCCGCACCTGAACTTCAGCATTCCCATCACGGTGCTCCAGCCGGCCCTGCAGCGGTACAGCCAGACGGGCGACATGGGCGGGCTCCGAGAGCTGGACCACACGGCTGAGCCAGTGAGGGTGGTGTGGCGGCTGCAGCGGCCCCTGGCAGAGGCCCCGCGGAGCAAGCTCTGAGCCTGTGTCACCCTCGTGAGAGGAGCGGCCATTCTGTGCCGTAGGAGGTGCGAAGGTGATGGCAGCCTCGGATCCTGACACGGCAACCCAGCTGGGCGGTCCCCCCATCAGCACCCGCCGGGCTTGGCTCTGGAGTCTGGATCAATTTCTCCTCAGCCCCATGGGCCTCCAAGCCAGTAGGCCCTTCTCTCCAGCCTTCACCCCCTCTGCTCCCTGGCAGTAGACACAGCTCTGTTGTTCCCCATCTGGGGGGGCCCAGCACAGCTGCCCAGAGTCTTGGTCCTGACAGACATGTTGGCTGGCAGGCAGGTCCAGCCCTGGGTTCGAGTCTCCCCGTCTCCTGATGGGCACTGGCTTCCCTGCTCTCCGTCAGAATCAGCAGCTGACAGAGCACTGGCGCTTCCTCAGAAAACCTCGGCACAGAGGCTCTGCTCTGGAGACCAGAGGGAAAGGAGAGCGACATCTATCTCCCTGCTCTGCCAGACCTTTGGGGAGACAGAGTCCCTGAAAGTCAGGACTCCTGGGTCTCCACATGTCGTGTCCATGACCCACAGGGGCACTCTGCCACAGTGCCTTCATTTTCCAGCCCATACAATGGGTCTCAGGGATCTTGGCGGGAGGTGGGGAGAGGATTCTAAGGTGTCTGGTTGGGGTTTGGGAATAAACAGAACCTGTGGAAGGAACTGTATACTTGTATGAATCAGATTCTTTCCCCCCTTTCTGTTTTGAGAGTGGAATTGGGAATAACAAGCACCAGGCACAGAAACACCTTCTCTGTGCGGCTTTCTCAGTGCCGTTTGCTCTCACAGGATATTCTCCTGCCGAACTGGCCCTTCCGCTACCTCTGGCCCCTGGAAATTCAGACGACAGTCCTTTGTTAGGCCAGGGGCCCTGAAGTTCACTTCCAGAGCGATAGGCCCTGTTGAGTGGGGTGAACTTCCTCGGAAAGGGCATGAGGGGTTGCACTGAGCCCCTCTTCCCTCTTTTGGATCAAGGTGTCTGGTTGCCAAAGTGTTGAATGACAGACAGAATCTTCCCGGGTTCATGGTTTGGGGTAGATCTTTGGAGATGGGCCACCAGCTCTGATAAGCCATGCCCCAAGCCCAGTGTGGGGCCACTATACACCTCTCCTCTCCCCGGCTTCAGGTCTGTGCTGTGATTTTAGCGTCCTGCCTTTGCACCCTGCCCATTGGAACTCATCGGTGGAGGCCCAGAGCTTTCAATCAATCTTCCTTGACCTTCCCAAGCCCCAGGGCAGGCGGGAGCACTCGCTGTAGCTCTCCGTCTCCCACAGGGCCAGGGCATGTGCCCAGTAAATTTCCAATGCTTGTTTGACTCACAGTTGAGACTCTCCTTTGCCTGCTGTGACCTCTGGCCCCCTGAGGAATGATGCCCTGCTGAGGGGTTTCCTGGCTTTAGGGTGAAGGTCCTCCAGCTCCTTGGCTTTACTAGCTGTGAATTTGCCTAAATTCTTAGCCTGTGAGCCTCACTTTGCTCATCTGTGAGATGGAGATGAATAAAACTTACCTTGGAGGACCCGTGTAAATTTTGAGAAGCTATCCAAAACAGTTTGTTTTCAATAAATATTAGCCACTGTTTTTCTAGACTGGTCAGATTGTTTAATCAAAAATGCAGGGAAGAATGGTGTTAGAAACTGGTGATGGTTGCACAACCTTCACATTACTGAACTGTACATGTTAGAAGAGTGAATTTTATGGGAAGCAAACATTTGTGAACTCTGAGGAACCCAGTGCTGGGTCAGGGCCAGATGCTAGAGACCCAAAGTCCAGCAGAGTGAGGTCTCTGCCCCAAAGAGCTGGTCAAGGGTGGTTGTTGTTGTCCTCGGGGTCAGAGTTTAATCCCCACCCTACTTTCCTGGAGGGGTTTCAGGAGAAAAAAAAAAAGAGAGATAAAAACTGTTTGAAAGTTTGCAAAGTCCAGGACAAATGCAAGGAGTGCTGTGCCTGAAGCATCAGATCCTACCCATGGCTCTGATGGTTCCCTATGAGACGGTTCAGGCTGGGCGGGGCCCATGGGCTCTCTGCACCCACTCTGGCACCATTGTTCTTCCGGGTCCCCCGTGGCTGAGAGAAGGAGGTGGAGGCTCCCACACCTCTCACTGTATCCCCCCTTCAGCCTACATTCATGGGGCAGAGCATCAGCGGGGATAGGAGGAGAGGCGAAGGTTCCAGAGAAGAGGAAGATGCAGCCTGGGCTTCGTAGGTGCGATTGTGGTGCTCACAGGAGTACCCCAGCTTTTCTCCCAGCTCGAGACGAATCTGAGCACCAACTTCTACAGGCAGTTGATCACGTGGCTCCTATGCCAGGGGTATTGGATACAAAGTCTTTGACCACAGCCTTCGGAAGAGGCACAGAAAGGGCCACTTCTACTTAGACATTTGTGAAAACCGGGAAGGTGAAGGGCAGTATTCAACAGAGCGCTGGGTGGGCGCCAGGAGGCTGCCAGGCACTGCACGGCCTTGGGCAAGCTGGCTGCTGTGTGCCAGACACCAACTAAGACACTCCACGTGAAGGATCTCGGTGAATCTTTTTCAAAACTCTTAGGGTAGGTGCTAATATTTGTTTAAATAGATGTCATCTCTGTCACCTCATTAGCTTGACCCGACTGCCAGGTTGTAGCTTGCATCAGTCCGTTTCCTTACATATCCTACTTAGTCCAAGCTCTTTTTTCTTCTTTTTTTCTAAATAGTTCCCTCATTTTCAGCAGCCCTCCTACTTCCCCATCCTTTCACCACAGAGCATAACTCAGTGCTGTCACTCTTCTGCTTAAAATCCTGCGGTGGCAAATCCCACTGCCCTTGGGGTGACAGGCCAGTCTTCACCAGGCCCCCGGGCCTGTATCACCGCCAGCAATCGGTCCTGCCTAGGTCTTTGCACACCCAGAGCACACTTGCCTCCTCTCTGCCCAAGATTAACTCCTTCTCATCCTTGGAGAAAGGCCTTCTTTGCTCCCAGTTTTTCTTCCTTCAATGAGAGAGAGATGTGTAATATATTGTCTTTCCCCAGACTATCACCCAATCAGACGGTAAGCAGAAACCAGGCCAGCTTGTTCTCCATGTTATCTCCCAGCTCCTAGCACAGGGCCGGGCATACAGAGGGCTCCAAGGCAGGAGGTTGGTCATCTGCCCCGGGCGGCACAGCGGGTGCCCGAGAGCCCGCGCTCTGAAGTCCGGCAGCTTCTGGCAGAAAGTCGGGCCAAACTTTGATCAGAGTCCCCGGGGCTCGCGCAGGGCCAGGCGACCTCGATCTCAGGGGGCGTCAGTTTCACGGGATGGGGGGGTGGGGGTGGGGGTGGGGGGGGGGAGAGGGGGCGCTCCCATCCGCTAGAGGGCGGGAGGCGAAGGGGAAGGCGGGCGGGGAGTGCCCGCAGAAATCCAACCCGGGAGCCCGCGGGGGCGTGGCCGGGGCGTGGCCAGAGGGCGCCCGAGTCACGTGGGCCGGGAGGGGCCGTGGTCCCGGGGCGACCCGCACCGCCCGCGGCGCCGAGGCGGGAGGCGCGCTCTCGGGCTGCCCGGCGCCCGCAGGGCCCCCCGCAGACTCCCCAACAGGGACCCGCCGGGGCCCGCGGAACGCGACGGGCTGCGGCGGAAGTCGGTGCGCGGAGTTGTGGCCTTAGGAGGAGGGGGCGGTCGTCTGGGACGCGGGCGCCTGCACCACCCCACTTTCCCCAAAACACAACAGGGGGGTTTACCCGGCCGCCCCCGAAGTGCCGGCCAAGTCTGCCCAGGTAAGGAGGGTGCCCCATTCAGCCCCTAACCCCCACCCTCCGGCCCGAGGCCGCCGCTGGTTGAAGCCGGTGTCCCGGGGAAGGAGGAAAGCCTCCGGCTCCAGGAGGGACCTGCCGGGGGCTCAGGGCCCACAGGCTCCGGGTTACACTAGGACAGTGGTCAGCAAACCGCGGCTCGCGAGCCACATGCGGCTCTTTGGCCCCTTGAGTGTGGCTCTTAGGCCAGCTTAGGAGTACCCTCATTAAGTTAATAACGGTGTACCTACCTATATAGTTTAAGTTTAAAAAATGTGGCTCTCAAAAGAAATTTCAATCGTTGTACTGTTGATATCTGGCTCTGCTGACTAATGAGTTTGCCGACCACTGCGCTAGGAGGTCCACCTCTCCTTTCCACGAAGCCCCGCTTCCGCGGGCGCCGGACTAACGGATGGGGCTGGGGAGCCCAGGACGCCTGAAATTCCCGGGGAGCTGCTTGTAGTGGGTGACGGTGGGCGCTTTCCTTCCAGCCCCACCCACCAAACACACCCTGCCTGTCCCCTCCAACAAGTGTCCCTTTGACCCCTGGCTGTGTCTGAGGGTGGGGAGGGGAGAGGCACTTGGGCCCGATGATCTCACAGAGGACTGGCACAGAGCTGGGGGGCAGACATAGTTTGGGGAGGGCTTACCCGGCATCCCAGGTGTGTGTCTCGTGTTCAAGGCCATTGTAAAATATGTAAATGTGTAAACTATCAAGGAGGCCTGCTCAGACTCCACTGTGTGTGTGTGTGTGTGCTCCAGTATGCCCCTGTGCAAGCACTAAGCTCGCAGACCCACCCACCCTCACCCCAGCCCCTAGAGAGAAGCCCTTTAAGAGCACTGTGTGTAACCCCTCATCTGGAGGGCCTCCATTCCAGGGGGAGACTGCTCCCAGTTGGGCCTGGCCTTGTTCAGGACAGCAGTTCAGCAGTAGAGCTGACCAGGGCTGGTGTGCGCCAGGGCCTGGCTGGTGTTTGGCTGGTGGTGAAATAAGAAAGCCAGGAGGGTCCAGACACAGGAAGTGAGCAGACCACGGGGATGTTTTGGGAATCGCTAAGCCACTGGTGACTGGCAGAGGCACATGTTTGTGGTAGGGGAGTGTGCAGGCCACTGGAATGAGCCTGTCTGCCCAGAGCTGCCCTCTCCTGGGGCGTGAAAGGATAGCTCCTTTGTCAGACTCTGAGTCCCTTTCAGAAATTGGTATTTTGGGGTTATATTTAGCATGCATTCCCTGGGGAATGGGCCATGGAAGGCCTACTCTCGGCCTGTCCCCGGCTGGATAGGGGACATTCGTGGTGCTTGGAGTCACACCTAGAGGCCCTCTCAAACAGGATGGCCACTCTGGAAACGTGGCTGTAGAAATTTACCCTGGGCATAACCACTGAGGACGCCAGACTTCGTTTCATTTGTAATCTCTGTGAAGCAATCCTGGACGATGTCCTTGCATTGATTGGAACCCATGTGGTTCCTGCTGTATGTGTTCTGAGGCGTGACCGCTCTACAACTTCGGCATACATGTAACTTGCTTCTTTTTCAGTAGATTCCTAAAAGCCTCTGTTTGTATTGTTTGTATTATTAGAGACTAACACCCTCCCCTCCCTCGCCGGGGGTCAGGCTGGGTCTCCTTGGTAGAAACAGGATTTACTGAGAAAATTCCATTGTACATCAGATTTGTGTGTGTGTGTACGTATATATGTGTGGGCACGAGCATGAATGTGTTGGGGGAAGGGCAAAGGTAAATTTCCTTAGGAGTCCCTGGACAATTAGGGTTTGTTCTCTTGGACCTTCTCTTAAGCGAACCTTCCTGAATCTGGGCAGATTGCGTTAAGACTCTCTGTGCTCTCTCCTTTGGCTTGATGTTCAATTCAGAATCAGATGGTGGGTTTGGCAGTTCTTCAAACAGTTAAATCCAGACTTACCATAGGCCCCAGCAATGCCACTCCTAGGTATATACTCAAGAGAGTTAAAAACATACGTTCACACAAAAACTTGTGTATGAATGTTCGTAGCAGCATTATTCACAAGAGCCAAAAGGTGGAAACAACCCAAATGTACATCAGCTGACGGATAAACAAAATGTACCTCCATACAATGCACTATCACTCAGCCATAGAAAGGAATGAAATACTATACATGCTACAGCTTGGCTGAATCTTGAAAACATTATGCTAAGTGAAAGAAACCAGACAAAAGGTATGGAATGGGCAAATGTGTAGAGACTGACAGAGATTAGTGGCTCCCAGGGGCTGCAGGAGGAGGGAATGGGGAATGACTGCTAATGGATGAGTTTTTTCTTTCTTTTTTTTTTTTAGGGCGTTGAAAATGTTCTGGATTTAATCGTGGTGATGGTTGTACAATTTTATGAGTGTCCTAGGAACCACTGAATTGTACACTTCAAAATAGTGAATTTTATATGACTAATATCTCAATTTAAAAAATTAGTTGGTAGGAGGTCTGCCCTGTTTTTAAAGCTTTATTATTTCTGTAAAAATGACACACTCATTTAAAAATATTCAAGCCGAAGCCGGTTTGGCTCAGTGGATAGAGCGTCGGCCTGCGGACTCAAGGGTCCCAGGTTCGATTCCGGTCAAGGGCATGTGCCTTGGTTGCGGGCACATCCCCAGTAGGGGGTGTGCAAGAGGCAGCTGATCGTTGTTTCTCTCCCATCGATGTTTCTAACTCTCTATCCCTCTCTCTTCCTCTCTGTAAAAAATCAATAAAATATATTTGCCGAAACCGGTTTGGCTCAGTGGATAGAGCGTCGGTCTGCGGACTGAAAGGTCCCAGGTTCGATTCCGGTCAAGGGCATGTACATTGGTTGCGGGCACATCCCCGGTGGGGGGTGTGCAAGAGGCAGCTGGTCGATGTTTCTCTCTCATCGACGTTTCTAGCTCTCTGTCCCTCTCCTTTCCTCTCTGTAAAAAATCAATAAAATATATTAAAAATATTCAAACAATACAAAAAACAAACAAACCCAAAAACAAACTCAAAGAAGAAAGTAGAAACGTCATCTGGGACCGTTGCCTCCTGCACGTCCTCCCCCCTCCCCCCCCCACTGGGGATTGCGCCCGTAACCCGGGCATGTGCCTTGAGTGGGAATCAAACTGTGCAGTGACCTCCTGGTTCATAGGTTGACTCAACCACTGAGCCACACAGACCAGAGCTCAGGTCTGTCAGACTGTGAGGCTTGACCTTGGGCAAGTTACTGACTTTCTATCAAAAATGGAGAGAACAACTCACAGATAAAAAGGCAATGAATGCTAGCTGTTGTAATTATTACATGTATATGTTTATATGTAGCTAGTACACATGTCTGATTGCCCATAGTGGGATTAGGCTGTTCTATTACCTGACTTTTTCATGGACAAACTTTGTTTTTGTTGCATATTTTTATTGATTTCAGAGAGGAAGGGAGAGGGAGAGAGATAGAAACATCAATAATGAGAGAGAATGATTGATCAGTTGCCTCCTGCACGCCTCCCCCTCCCCACTGGGGATTGCCCCCGTAACCCGGGCATGTGCCCTGAGTGGGAATCAAACTGTGCAGTGGCCTCCTGGTTCATAGGTTGACTCAACCACTGAGCCACACTGGCCAGGTAACAAACTTTGTTTTCTAAGGACTTTATTTTTGTGGAGTAGTTTTAGTTCATAGCAAAACTGAGGGCAAGGTACAGAAGATTTTTCATATGTCCCCTGTCCTCACACATGCACAGCCTCCCCCATTATCACCATCCCCCGCCAGAGTGGTACACTTGTTACAGTTGATGAACATGCATTGACACAGTCACCCAAAGACCATAATTTACGTTAAGATTCATTCTTGGTCTTGTACATCGTATGGGTGTGGACAAATCGTGGACACGCATTTCATGTAAAAAGCATCCCCTCTAAAATTGAATGGCTCCAGAATATTCCATTGTATGTGTGTATAACAGTGTATCCTGTAGTCTTCTGTTGATGGGGTCTCCCATTGATTGAGGCTGGATATTTTTTCCATTGATTTTTAGAGAGAGTGAAAGGGAGGGAGGGGGGAAAGAGAGAGAGAGGAAGAGAGAGAGAGACAGAGAGAGCTCGAGAAACATCGATATAAGAGAAACCATCAATTGGTTGCTTCCCACACCCTGACCAGGGCCGGGGCTCGAACCTGCAACCCAGGTACATGCCCTTGATGGGGAATCGAACCTGTGAGCCTTTGGTGCACAGGCTGATGCTCTAACCACTGAGCCACATTGGCCAGGGCTATATGTGCTTTTTGAGCACCTACAGGGTGTGTGGCTGGGAAGCAGCTCTGTGGCTTGAGTACCTGGTTTAGGTATCTTACAGAGTGGATAGTGGCCTCAGGGGCCAAGCAAGAACTGGCACTGGGCCGTGGCTGGGTGGCTCAGTTGGTTGGAGCGCCGTCCTATACACTGAAAGTTTCCAGGTTTGATTTCTGGTCAGGATACATACCTAGGTTGTGGGTTTAATCCTTGGTCGGGGCATGTATGGGAAGCAACTGATCGATGTTTCTCTCTCACATCAGTGTTTCTTTCTCTCTCCCTTCCTCTCTCTCTCTCTCAAATCAGTAAACATATCCTCCAGTGAGGATAATAAAAAAAAAAAGAATTGGCCAAGGCAGACCCGGGTGTGCAAGAATGTTGGGCAAGGGAGGCTGCAGAGGAGGAAGGGTGGATCAGCTGGAGAGCCGCCAGCCCACCATCCCCCAAGTGAGGGTGTCAGAGGTCAGTGGAGGAGAGAGAAGAGCAGATTCCAGGAGGGGCTTCAGGACCTCCTCGTCGCCTCATCCAGCCCCTCATGGTGGGGCGCCCTCAGGCCCAGACCCTGGAACTCTGCTCACTGGAGCTCCAGAGAAGCACCTTGCCTTCATTGAGGGTGTACCTGGTTGGGTGGGCCAGGGTTTGCCCTTTGGGGAAGCCAGTTGATCCTGGGCCAGTTTGCTGCCCCCCAGGCCTGCACTGGGGTTGCTGGGCTTACTCTCCTCCCCGGGAAGGGCCCAGGGCAGGCCTGGTGGTCAGAACTGGTGAGCATGTAGGTGTGACAGGCACCCTGTGCGTGCTGGCCCCTGTCACCTGCCCTCCTGGCCACCCACCTTGTTCCCTGAGCTCATCTTCAGCCTCCCTTTCTGCCACCGGACTTCTTGGCCCAAACTCCATCCTCCGTGGAGAAGGTCGCAGGTATTTTCTAAGGCTCCTCCTGAGCTCCCCTAGGTGGTGCAGTGTGACCTGACCATGGTGGCCCGCCCCTAACCAGCTGGGCAGCCTCTCCCGGCCTTTGCCCAGCCGGCTTGGAAGCAGAGCTCTGGCCTTTCCCTGACCGTGTGGGCTGCTGGACCCAAAGGCAGGCTGGCACAGAGGGGGCCGTGCTGAGGGGAGGTGACACACCCCTTCCATCGCCTGCCTTATTCCCAGCCTCTGCTCAGCTCCTGGTGTTTACTCCTGACCTCGGACGGGGCCCTGGGCCCTCTTCGGTTTTGGCTCCCAGGAGACATTCTCCTTCTGGCCCAGTTGGCAGATTCAGCCCGATGAACACTCAGGACGACCTTTCTGAGGGCCTGGAGCAGTGAAGGTGGCACTGCCTGCTGGGGACTCGTCCTGGGCTCAGCACTGCTGAGGGCTCTTTCCTCATCTGTAAATGGGCAGAATGCACAAGCCTCAATGAGTTGGGGACCATTTAGCCAGTGAGAAACAAAATCCCCTCCAATCTTCTCTGTCAGATCTACCTCCCCCACCAGGTTCTCCCTCCTCCATCAGCTTCTCCCCCACCAGCTTCTCCCTCCTCCACCAGCTTCTCCCTCCTCCACCAGCTTCTCCCTCCCCCACCAGCTTCTCCCTCCTCCACCAGCTTCTCCCTCCCCCACCAGCTTCTCCCTCCCCCACCAGGTTCTCCCTCCTTCATCAGGTTCTCCCTCCCTCACCAGGTTCTCCCTCCCTCACCAGGTTCTCCCTCCCCCACCAGGTTCTCCCTCCCCCAGGGGACAAATTAGGCAGTGGACATTTGAATACCAACAAGAACAGTGCCTGGAGCTCCAACCATAAGCTGCCCCTATAAGTGTGGGGACCATTTGTGGGGCCACCATGTTTTGGAAACCTATGTGTGCAAGGACATCTTAGGGTGCCCCCTCACATTACAGGGGGTAAATGGAGGCCAGGGGGGGAGGGGTGGGCCTAGGACAGTGGGGTAGTCTTCCAGCTGCTGGGGTGCTGCCCGAGAGGGCCCCAGGCCGGCTGGAGCACGCTTCCCCATCAAGGGGAAGCTGTCTGCCCTTCAAGGTTGACCCGAGTCCACATCCTCCTCCTTGCCACCCCCTGCCGCCCCCACTGTGAACCTCCATCCCTGATGCCCACGGCCGCTGTTGGGCCTCTCTTGCTGCTTTCTGTGCATGTCAGCTTTGCCGTCCTTGAGTGTCTCTCCTCGGCAGCCTGCTTTATTTCTGCCTCCTGAGAGCCCGGCACAGGCCAGGAGGAGGTGTGATTGCCTGTTGCCTCCAGCCAGCATCTCCCAACAACCCCTCACTGCTCTCAGGATCTCAGCTGCAGTCCAGGTGGCTCCCCAGGTAGCTGGGCTCCCACACTGGAGAGCCGGAGGCCCCGCACCATGAGCAGCCTTCTCTGGGGTTAAGCTGGACTGGGGTAAGGCCTCTGTCTGCAGCCCCAGGCCAGCTTCTCAGCCCTCGGACAGACTCTGGGATGCGCCAGGGGACCCAGGCTCTTTGGATGGTGAGCCTGATAGATTGCTTCTCAGGCTGGCTGGGGGCACCAGGCAAGCTTCGCCACCTCTTCCTTTTCCCTCTGTGCTGACTCAGCCCAGGGCTGTCCTCTGCCTCAGATGTCCTCCAGTGTCATGCTCTGGGCCAAGGGTTTTTGAATTTCAGCTCCTCAGGAACTCAACCAGGGTTTGCTCAGTCTGCTGGACCCTGGTCCAGCTGCACCAGTCCAGGTGTGAGTGTGGGCCTGGGGCACAGGTGGCCTGCAGTCCTGGCCCTCCACCCTCTGCAGACACTGTCCCTGGCATCAAGCAGGTGCTTGCTCCCCTCTCCCCCTCACTGGATCCCTCACGATCAGCACTGCTCCCTACCGTCCTTCTCAATTCCTTCGCAGTCTTTAACCAGCACTGTTTCTTCTCGCAGCAGACGTCTCTTCTGGCCCCATGTCTCCGGGGAGGCTGCCCAGCAGTCCTGGTGTACAGCCCCTGGCCCAGGAATGCTCGGGGAATGACCTGCCCACTGCAGGCCTCTCCTCCCTGCCCCACGGTCACGGCCCAGTCACACCGCATCCTATTTTGCAGGTTGATGGTCAAAACCTGTCCCTTGATCTCCTTAGACCTGGGGCTCAAGCTGGTGACCTGAGTGGGCAGAATCTGGTCCGAGTGTTTGCTTAGCTTGGGGCTTAAGAATGTTATTCCGTTCCTGTGACGTGGCCCGTGCTTGCAGCTCCCCACAGGTGTGCCCGCCGTCTCTGTTACTGTGCACCTGACCAGCTTCCCAGGTCCGCATCCTCCTCCTGCCCTTCGGTCTGTAAGCCCCTCCTTCGCAAGGGCAGGGACCATATCTGCCTGTCTGTCTCTGACATCTGTCTGTCTGTCTCTGACCCCAGGATCCACAGCACAGGGCACATCAAAGAGCAGGAGCTCATTTAAGTTACGTTGACGAGTGAGCAAATATATTGAATGGGGAAAAATGCAGAATAGTTTAATGTGTGCAAAAACAATTACGATTGTAGGTACACAGAAAATCTCCGAAGGACTCATATAAACTTGGTAACATGGATGCAGTGGAGAACGGAACTGTGTGGTTGGGGGATGGGGTGGAATTATGATACCCCTGTTCCTTTGGAATTCAGATTTTACAATTAAAATCTTAACGATGACATAAATTAAAAAGGTCAAGTCTCAGCATTTGAGGCCTTTCTTGCTGTGGGCTCACCCTGCCCTCCCAGCCTTGAGCTTCCCCTGACTCCGATGTGGTCTCTCCTTCTATCCCTGCAGTGGCGGTTCGAGATGGGGTCCCAGGTCTCCATGGAAGTGAGAGGTGTGCATGTGGTGATCGTAGGCGGGGGCTTTGGCGGGATAACGGCCGCCAGCCAGTTGCAGGCACTGAACATCTCCTTCACGCTGGTGGACATGAAGGACTCCTTCCACCACAACGTGGCAGCCCTCCGGGCCTCCGTGGAGAGCGGTAACGGGCTCCTTTCTGGGGCTTTCTTGGTCTTACCACACTGTGGGCCTGGGGCGGTTTTCTCGACTTAGGGCACGGTACCTAGATTCAACCGCTAGACAAATTCTGGAGAATCTAAAGGTCATTGGCCTTAAGCAGCTACCATATCAAGGCCCTAGAGTAAGAACTTGAGCTTCCCTGAGGCCCCTGGGCCCAGACTGGCACTTTGGGGTGGTGGATACCCTGGGTACACCACTGGCCCAGATGTGTGGTCAGGGGCACCCCTGTTGGTATGCAGTTCAGGAGAGGTTCTGGGTTATTCTGTCTCCTGTGGGCAGCCCAGTTTTACACTGTGACCTCCTCTGTGTCCACTCCCAGGGTTTGCCAGAAAGACATTCATTTCCTACTCGAAGAGCTTCAAGAATAGCTTCCGGCAGGGCGTGGTGGTTGAGATCGATCTGAAGAATCAGACGGTGCTGCTGGAGGATGGCGAGGTGAGCAGGGCTGACAGCTGCTGGTGGGAGACCTGGGCAGGTCTACCTGGCAGGCCTCACGGGGGTGAGCGGCCTCTGGCCCCCAGCCCTGCCTGGCGCTGAGAGCAGCTTCCTCATAAGCAGAGGCCTGACTGCAGCAGCCACGGAGTGTGGGGGCAGACATTTCCTGAGCCTTTCCTGTACCCGGGCACTGGCTTAAGCTTTACACGGTCTCCTGTGATGCCCGCCATGACTCGGGGAAGTGGCGTATCCTCCTGTCACGTGGGGATAAGTGGCTCTCCCGGGATCCCACAGCCAGGAAGATACTCAGCCGGGATTTGAACTCAGGCAGTTTCCTCCCAGAGCCCACGCTCAGAAAGCCAGTGTCCTGGACCAGCCCCAGGCCTGGCCAACCTCCGCGCCCACTGGAATCAAAGGGTAGGCACACACTGGATCCACATCCCTGGATTGGGAAGTCATGGGGGCAGACTTTTCCTCCATTCCTCTTCCTGTTCCTCAGCCCGGGTAGTAGCTCGGCGCCTGGTATACACCTGCAGTGACGTGAGCTCCACCCATGAGCTGCCACCAGCCCAATCGTCCTGTTGAGGGTCACTAATTGCCCTCTGCTTTATCCAAAACTGAAGGGGAATTGGAAAAAGGGGATGCAATGTCTGTCCTTTGATTTGGTGTGAATCAATCCTACTTGGATTAATTTTAGGGCCGGGAATCTCTCGGTTGGAAAGATTGCTGAGAGTCGCCTTGTTCTGTGGTTTCGGGCCAGACTTTTCAGAGCCCTGGAGGGTCCATGAGGGTCCATGGGAAGAGGGGGCCAGGCGGGATGCAGACCTCCCGTCCTCCTCCCATCAGAGCAGCACTGGTTTTGTCAACTTGATATATTTAGGCTCCAAGCAGGATCTCCCTCCCTCCCTCCTTTCCTTTGTTTTGGGGGTGCAGGGGGCAATTTCTTCTAAAATACCTATGAGAGTCTAAACTAATTCCCCATTGGAAGCTGGAATCCCCCTTATTCCCCACAGGTAGTTTCCCGTTTCCAGCTTCCCTGCCCCCCCCCCCCCCCCCCCCCTGTGGAGAGCTCAGCCCTCTCATTTCCATGCTGGGGGCTCTGGCAGGAGGCAAGTCTGCTTCTCTAGGTTCTCCTGGATTCTAGCACCGCCCGCCCCCCCTTGGCTTAACCATGTGATGGTTTTGCTCCCCACCGAGGAGGGCTGCCTCAGTGCCCAGAGGGCTCAGTACCCGTGGGCCTGGGGTTGGATGAGGAACCCGGGCTTGCCCTCACCTTTCTTTCCTTGCCCCTCACAGGCTCTGCCCTTCTCGCATCTTATCCTGGCCACGGGCAGCACTGGGTTCTTCCCCGGCAAGTTGAACCAGGTTTTCAGCCAGCAGGAGGCCATTCAGGCCTACGAGAACATGGTGAAGCAGGTGAGCGCCCCTGGCCCCGGGCAGGGCAGTGAGCGCAGACTGGGTGGCCCCTGGAGAGCAGAACAACTGGGGGGACAACAGGGAGGCCCTAGGAGGTGTTCAGGGCTGTGACAGTGGCTACAAAGATGGAGAGTTATTAGAGAGACTCCTGGGAGGAGACCTTTGGATCTGTCATCAGTGTCTGGACATGAGCACCCAGACCTGCTCACGTAGCGACTGGGGATCCCACCTCCTCTCTCGGGGCTCCTGGTGGCACAGGGCCTTGAGGTTTATAGAGCAGGCTTGGTCCATGCCCTCAGTCAGCTCTCACAGCAGTCCTGAGAGCGGGTGGGTGCTCTGTCCCCTTCGAAGTGATGAGGAGTGGAGACAGGGGAGGATCTCGGGGTGAGTGCTGCTACCTGACTTGGCCAGGTGTTCCCCTCTCTGCACAGCTCTGAGAAGCCGGGAGAAAAGACACTCGTGTAGAGGTTAGGAGCCCGGCTTTGAACTCAGACAGACCTGGGCCATGGTCATCTGAAGGCTGGGCAGGTAGTATGATACCTGCCTCTTGGGGCTGTTGTGAGTGAGCATCAAATGAGAAAATGCAGGGAGACACCCAGCAAGTGCTAGGCCCCGAGGAAGCACTTTAGACCTCACATTTGGAAAGAGTTCTCTACTCTTTTGGCAAGGACCCCTGCCTCCCCCCGACCCCAGTGCTGCCCCTTGAGGCAGGGTGAATTTGAGGGGGTGTTTTCACATTTGCTTCTGCTCCAGGTCCAGTGCTCACAGTCCATCGTGGTGGTGGGCGGAGGCTCTGCTGGAGTGGAGATGGCAGCGGAGATTAAAACCGAGTACCCCGAGAAAGAGGTGGGCAAGCGGCCTTGGCTTTGACCTCTCAGTGGCCGGCTTCTTTCTGTGTTGTCGAAGGAAAATCAGGAATTTGCTCAAGGCCTGGGAGGTGGAGCTCCCTTAACACACAGTGGGAGTCTGTGTTTCCCATCTCCTGCTCTCTGCACTGAGGGATCCCTTAAAGTCCCTTTCTGATGGGAATTTTCCTGGACAGCCAGGATGTGTCCTAGTTCAGTGAGGGGTCCTGCCTTCTGGTCCAACCAGGAGAATCAAGGCCAGGGGAGACCCCTTACAAAGATTAACTCCTGTGTCCCCTCAATGTCCCAGCTTTGTGATCTGAACATAGACTTTACTGCCTCTTTTTGGGGCAACTAGCTTGGTCACAAGTACCTTTAGTTGTTTTTTTGGTCTTGAAGAGACGGTAGCCCTTGCCCTGGACAGCTCAGGGGGAGCCTGTGGTGCAGCCCCTCACCAAGGACTGGCCGGCACTGCCTTCTGCCCACGGGAGGGTGGCCCTGTTCCCTTTTAATGATGGAGGGATAGAGCATCTGGCTGGCACCCTGGAGAGAAAACACACATCCTGGCAGCTGCGAAGGCTCAGCTGAGGGCTGAGCGATGATTGGTAATTACGGAGGCAAGAGCATGCTTGCAGCTGATGCCAGATCCGCTTCTGAGAGCCGCGTGGAGCCTGTGGCTGCTTCTCTTTCCCGAGGGAAAGGCACGTTGGTTTTGAAAAGTGAGATCAATATGGGCTAATTTAATTATACAGTTGTTCTCTGACAAATTGTTGGAAATTATTATGAATAATTGATGTAAAAGTTCATTAATTTTGATTTATGGGGTAAAGACCAGTCTGAAGTAAGAAGTAACTCAGGAAAACTTCCGTATGTTTATGATCAGTAGACACATAACAGTAATAACAGCCACCGTGCTGTTATGTGCTTTATACACACATGCTCATTTCATTACATTTCTTTTTTAAAATTTATCTTTAAAAAATATTTTTATTGATTTCAGAGAGGAAGGGAGAGAGAGAGAGAGATAGAAACATCAGTGATGAGAGAGATCACTAATCGGCTGCCTCCTGCACGCCCCGTACTGGGGATGGAGCCCGCAACCCGGGCATGTGCCCTTGACCGGAATTTAACCTGGGACCCTTCAGTCCGCAGGTCGACCCTCTATACACTGAGCCAAACCAGCTAGGGCTTAAATTTATCTTTATTGTCGAAAGTATTACAGATATCCCCTTTGGTTTTTTTTTTTTTTTTTCTCCATTGACCCCCTCAACCCCCAATCCCTGCCCCCATCATTCCAACATTTCTAGGAGTGGGACCGCGATCCGTCTTACTGAGTTGTCAGGTAGTGTCCAGGTGAGTATCCAAGATGGGATTTCAACCCAGGCAGTCTGATTCCAAAGTCCAGGCTTTGAACACCGTTCCAGGCTGCCTCTCGCTTCCCTGTGCTGACCCACATGCCAGGAAGTGCTAGTTTTAGAACCAGCTTTAATGTAAATGTCAGGTTGACGTACAGTTACAATGTCAATGGCTTATATATAGACTGTGTGACCATAAGTGCCCAAGGACGTTCGAAGTAATTTTCCACGTGGCGCTCCGTGTGGTTGTGGCCTGCTGGCCCATTCTGAGAGTCCTGGACCGGGAACGTGGGCTCCAGCCCAGCTTGCCGTGAGCTGGTTCCAGTGTTGAGCAAATTGCTTCACTTGGGCCCCAGTTCCCAAACCTGTGACCTGAGGTAGGGGAGGAGGTGGGGGAGGCAGGCTGCGTGTTTTTGAGCCCCTTACTGTGTGCAGGAGGCTCAGTGGCTCCTCTGTCCTATGGTCGTTTGTCCCCAGGTCACTCTTATTCACTCCCAAACGGCCCTGGCTGACAAGGAGCTCCTGCCCTGTGTCCGGCAGGAGGCGAAGGAGATCCTGCTCCAGAAAGGCGTGCAGCTGCTGCTGAGTACGTGCCGTTCCCCCGGCCCTGCCCTCCCCCTGGCCCAGTGCGATTGGGCTCGAGGCTGGGTCACTGCCCTCAGCTAGAGGGTGGCCACGTTCTCTGAGTCCTGGGGTTGAGCATCAAAGCCCATTTGAGCCCTGATGTCCGAGGAGGTTGTGTCTGCCCTCGGGCAGGACAGAAGCCCTCATACTTACAGGATTTTATGTCACGGACCAGCACTGTCCTGGCTGTTGGTTTGGACAAAGTGCAGGTGGTACCTATTTGTTGAATGATTTTTAAAAAATCATCTAAAGGATTTGACCTGGATTATGATGTCTCTGTGGTGGAGAGAATAGGTTTTTTGGTTTGTATCTTGAGGGTGGTGAGAGTGTGGCTTTTGTCCAGAGCAAGAGGGAGGAGAACCACCCAGCAGCTAGCGAGTGGGCTCTAACCCCAGGGTGTCCTCCTCACTTCGGGGGCTCAGCTCTTTGTTTTATTCAGGGAGGGGGTGGTGTCTGCTCTATGAAAGCCAGGCTGGCACTTGTCTCCTCGCTCCTGGCTCTGCAGTACTGTGATCACCTCTACTTTCAGGCAGTGAGGAGGGTAGGCTGGCTTCACCTTTGTCTGGAGGGCCTGTCCTGCCTGGGCAGGTTGGCATAGCTCACCGTCGGGGAGGCATGTTGGAGGTCTTCCTCAAATAGCTTTTCCCAGAACTTGGGAAACTCAGCCTCAAATTGCTTCTTGGAACTTTCCTCCCATCGTATCCCTTGGGGCCTGGTGTCCAGATTGTGCTTGTGGGGGTAGCAGGTGGACTGGGGGAGGAGCAGGGTGGGAAGGGGGAGTGGAGTCATTGCCTAATTGGGCTACAGCCTCCAGGCCTTTCCTGGGGCCTCATGGGTCTCCAGACTTCCCCAGGTCAGCTTTGGCGTGGACCAGTCTTGTCCACCCTCTGCCAGCCTCCTGGTCACAGACCTCCCTTGACAGGTGAGCGGGTGAGCAACATGGCAGAGTTGCCTTTCAATGAGTATCGCGAGTGCATCAGTGTACAGACGGACAAAGGCACTGAGGTGGCCACCAACCTGGTGATTGTCTGCAACGGCATCAAGATCAACAGCTTTGCCTACCACCGTGCATTTGGTAAGCAGGTGGCAGAGCCACTGTCCACACCTCAGGTTGCCTCCTCCTCACTGCCCAGTGTCCAAGGCCCCTCAGGCCTTTCCCCCAGGAATCGGCACCCCCTACTTTTCCCCTCCATCCCAGCAGCTCTTTCGTCTCCTCTGAATGGTGACATCAAACTTTAAATTTAGGTTCAGGTTCACTCTTGCTGTCCTTTCCTCAGCTGTGATAATGATTTAGCTCAAGATGAGACTCTTCCAAAATGGGGGCCCGCCCCCAAGCAGCAAGAGACGAGAACAGGTTTCAGAGAGCTGGAAAAGGTCTGCTTTCTCTTCCTGTCCTTGGATCACGGATGCAGAGGAAATTCTGGGGTCAGGCCTTTCTCTGTCCACAGGTGTGCTGCTCTCCCCAAACCCTGACCCAGGTGTGTGGCCACTTGGGCTGGGATGACCATTTGGGAAGTGGGGGCAATATTGTGGCCTCTTGTCCTTAAAGCTCAATATTGGACCATCGAGCTGATTGAAACATCGAGCTGATGGACTCAGGCCTCCATGTGTGAATGGAGACTCAGTGGCTCCTTGTTGGTCAGGCCCCATGTCGCTGTGTCCTCAGGTTCCCTCATTGATTCCTGAGTCCCACTCCTGCCCGGGGAGCGCCTCCTCTGTGCCTGCAGCAAAGACTTATCCATCCCAGAGGAAGGAAGCTAGTCCAGGCCAGGCATGTGTGTGGAACTGCGGGTTAATGGACAGAGAGCCCAAAATTTAACACCTAATTGTCCTAATGATATACTTCAAAGATAAAAGTCCCTTAAAATGAAAAGTTTATCATTTATTAAAGCCCTGTATTTATTTTAAAAAGCTGATCCACGTTCAAAAGAAAATTCAAGAGTTGGCCAAGTTGTGAACGTAAGCACCGTGTTAGTCATGGTAACTTACAGAGGCATGCACGTTACAGAGAATGGCCCTGGCCGTCTTTCTGGTCAGTTTCCACCCTGGAATGGTGACCTTGCCTCTGCAGAGGAGTTCTGCGGTGGGGCTCTGAGCGGATCAACTGGGGGGGCGGCGTGCCTCGGAGAATGTGCCTCTTGTGGTGGCTTGACCGGCACCAGAGCTCCTCTTCTCTGTGCTCCGGGGGCCACTTCACATGGCAGCTTAGGGTTTTGGTTTCCTGTTGGTTTTGCCTGGCAGATAGTGGACTGGCCAGCAATGGTGCCCTGAAGGTGAACGAGTACCTCCAGGTGGAGGGCTACAGCCACATCTACGCCATCGGCGACTGTGCCGACGTGAAGGAGCCCAAGATGGCCTATCATGCTGGCCTCCACGCCAACATCGCCGTGGCCAATATCATCAACTCCATGAAACAGAGGCCCTTCAAGGCCTATAAACCAGGTGAGGGAGTCCCATGTGCTTCACAGTTTTTAAAAAAATATATTTTTATTGATTTCAGAGAGGAAGGGGGAGAGGGAGATAGAAACATCAATGATGAGAGAGAATCATTCATTGGCTGCCTCCTGCACGCCCCCTACTGGGGATCGAGCCTGCAACCCGAGCACATGCCCTTGACTGGAATCATACCTGGGACCCTTCAGTCTGCAGGTCGAGGCTCTATCCACTGAGCCAAACCAACTAGGGCAACTTTTGCTTCAGTTTTAAATGAGTAGGGGTTAATCATGGTCAGAGTCTTTGAGATGACTGACCACTAGTACCAACATTTTTTTTCTTTTTAAAATTTTTTTATTAATTATGGGAGAAGGAGAGAGAGAGAAACATCGATGTGAGAGCAAAACATCGATTGGCTGCCTTCTGCACGCCTCCTACCGGGCACTGAGCCCGAAAGCCCGGCAAGTACCCTGACTGGGAATCGAACCGGCAACCTTCTGGTGCACAGGACGACATCCAACCCCAACGGCCAGGGCTAGGACAAACTTTTAAAGCTGGCGACAGAAACACTCCCTAGAGCGCTTTAATAATTTGTAATTAATCAATAAATCTGGGAATTGCCTGCCACCGATGGTGAGCAGGACTCGTTTGTGCCTCTGCTCCACAGGTGCACTGACGTTCCTCTTGGCCATGGGGAGAAATGACGGTGTGGGCCAGATCAGCGGCTTCTATGTGGGGCGGTTCATGGTTCGGCTGGCCAAGAGCCGGGACCTGTTCGTCTCCACGAGCTGGAAAACCATGCGGCAGTCTCCACCCTGACGAGGAGGCTGGGCGGGAGACGAGGTACCACCGTCACCTGGGAACGGATTGCCTGACAAGTGGTACCCGCCTGACAGCTGTCAAAGGGCACTCTTTCTGGAGTAAGATGCCACTGATGTACTCACCAGAAACACAACTTACTGAAAAGCAAAAATGGAGAGGAGAGAGAGAAACAGAAAGGGAGAGAGAGAGAAAGAGAGAGACTAAAAAGACACCCCCTAGAGGATTCTTTCTGGGTTTGGCAAGGCCGAATGCTTCACTCGGTCCTGGGAGTGCGAAGCCAGCCTTCTGCATAACAGCTCCCCTTGGATGTGTGTGCGTGTGCCGGCGCTGGGTCTCCTGAGGGCTGGCTTCCTGTCTGGAGGGCAGGAAGGAGGGCCTGCCAAGTGAGACCAGCTAAGGAAGGGGGTCTTGCACCCCAGTCTTGCCCGTCGTTCAGAGGGTGGGGAAGCCCACACATCCTGCAATACTCCAGTTGTTAGTGGGAGGCTGATTTTAAACTGTTAGTCCCTATAGTCTTTAATCTTAACGAAACTTTCTATATTTCAATTTTTATACCATATATACTATGATTATATATCATAGGTTATATTTAAGAAGAAAGAGATAAAAATTTCCCTGTTGGTTAGTCCATGCTAACAGTGAGTTTTTACTAAGCTAAGGGAAGTTAAGACCGAGACCTGGCCTGCCAGCTGCTGGAGGTGTTTAAGGGGAGGCAGCCGAGCTGTGTGACCTGTGGATGGGTCGCCATCGGTTAACATCCAGGGAGCAGACGAGCCCCTGTGTGCTTCCAGGCTGCTGTCATGAGCAGAGTTACAAGTGAAAAAACTCCTTTGTGGTTTTGTGCTTCTGGTTTCTTGGCCAACCCTAATGTCACTTACCTGGAGACGCGGCCTGGTAGGGAGGATGCCTGCCAGCAGCTATGTTAAGGGTGTACTGACTCCTCTGCTTGGGAGAGAACTTCAATCTGGAGGAGCCTATTTTGGACCCCGTAAGTTCACTCTACAGCAGAAGTGGTTGATCAGTTCATCCGAATAAACTCAGGTTCTGGCCCTGCCCAGCCTGCCCCTCCCTGCTTACCTTTGATGTGGCCTCTGGATACTTGGCCAGAGTCCTTGGACACCAGCCTCACGGGGGCTCTCACTCCATCCCGTGTGGGCTGTGGCCTGGGCTAATGAGACATGCGCCTCTCCCCCAAGCATGGCTTCCCCACTGGGGCATCGCCCAGGGCTGAGTTCCTGTGGACCAAGGCCAACGAGGCCCCCCTTCTGGAAGCAGGACCCGATGCCTGAGAAACAGGCCCTTCTGTGCTGTCTGACCTGGGGCCTACCTAGCATGGCGGGAGCCAAAGCCCATTGGAGACAGGCCTTGTTCTGTTTATAACATTCTAGACGTGCCCACACCCATGGGGACAGTTTTCCAAACAGGAAAATGTTGCAATAAAAGAATATGTTGTAAGAAAGACACTGAATCTTTTATTTTTTTCCTTTCATTTTCTTTTTCTTTAAAAAACAAAACAAAACAGAAAAAAGCCTGAAGTAAATCCTTTTTAGGAGTAGTTACAGGTATAAGGGGGCAGGGGGATGGCGGGGCACTAAGAAAGATAAAGCACCAGTGAGATGCCTTTCTAATTTTCTCCTCCATCACGGAACACAGAAAGCCTCTGAGCAGAGCCCGGGACACTTGTATGCCCTCCTCCCTTGCAAAAGGAGAAACAGAAGACAAGAATTTTGAAAGGATTTTCTTTGTGTGTGTAAAAGTCAATGCTATAAATCTAAAATGAAGTCTGTTTTTTTAAAAAGTTCTAAAACAACAGGAAGAAAACACATGGAAAGAACCCCTCATGGAGACCTGGTTTTTAGGACGGAGGCTCTTTTTAACGAGAATATAAAACGCAGAGGCTCCTTCCGTGGGCGGGACCTGCTCCCGCAGCCTCTGCCACCCACTTCCCTTCAGCCGCCCAACACTCCCTTTCTCTCTCCTTTTAAAAAATAAAACCTGCTCCTGTGACCGATCCTCCTGCAACTCCTGTTGGCAAGTGCAGCCGCGCGGCTACTTGGTGTCGAGCTTGGCCATCTCCTGCACGTAGATGCCGATGCTCTCGCTGTCGAAGAGCAGGAAGTAGACGTTCTTCAGCGAGGACGCGCTCGAGTCGTCAAAGTGGGCCGAGATGGCTTTGAGGGTCACCTGAGCGGCCGTCTGTTTGGGGAAGCAGTTTCTGTGCCGAAGGAAAGGAAGAGCCCGTGTCACTTCGGTCCCTGGGACCCACGGAGTAACAGCCCAGGGCGGGACAAAGCAGGCCCTCCTTATCTTGGCCCCGGGCGCTGACTGCCATCGCACGGGGTCTAACCACGTGCAGGCTGGTCCAGCACGATCTCCTTTGGTGCGAGTCAGAGCAACAGCCGGGTGTGAGGGGGAAGCAGGGGACCCACATCATCCCCTTACAGGTGCCACACTGACGCAGGCACAGGTTTTAGCCAAGATCATAGGACGGACCAGTGAGCGGTGCCCTGGGCTTGAATATGTAGCCCGACTTAAGTCAAGCTTGGCTTTAAAAAACACTACCAATTCAGCATTTCAAACACCTGGTCTTCAAAACAGCACATAAAGGTTTCATTAGCTCCCTCAAAACCAGTTTACATGGTAGATGGTTTATTAAAGGGCAAAAATAGATGCTCAAAAGCTTGTGTTCATACTTCCTTTTCATGCACTTAATGTTCCTCTCATCAACACAGACAGATGTGCGGATGTCATTTCAGCAGCAGTGACTGACAGAAACGGGACCTCCCCTCTTCTAACCCCCGAAAGCAAACCCTCGGTGAGAGCTTTTCCTTTCTCTGGGTGTGCATGTCACAGCCTTGGCCCCCTGGCCTTCCTTCCGACACTCCCCACTCCCAAAAGCAGCACAGGATCCCCATGAGTAGCAAGGCCTTCAAAGCCTGGTGTTTTCTGCCTCTCACTTCTCCCCAAAGCTGCCTCTCTCCGAGTGTTCTGAAGGACGGAGGCTGGGTTTCTTGCCCTATCACCTGGTCAGCACGCTTGCTGCGCTGGCAGCCTCTGGTCCTGTCTGCATGAGGGTGGGCTCTGCAGTCCGCTGGGCCCCACTATTGAGTCCGTCTCGCCTCTTAGGCTGTCTGGTGCTTGTGGGCAGGAGAGGGATTTATTGCCTTTGGGGCCCTGGCATCAGGGCAGCACCTGGCACTGACTAGCTGGTCAGAGGCTAAAGGCAGCCTTTCAGAGTGGATGTGTGAGTGGAGCGCACTGGTTCCCAGGGAGAAGGCTGGACTCAGAACCTCCCTGCCGCCCGGAGAAGCCCCTCCTACCTGCCACTGGGGAAGGGTGGGAAGGCCACAGACTTTAGCTTCTTGTCCTCAGCTGCCGACAGGCAGTTTTTGATGGTCTCTTCAAGCTGCTCTTCACATTTGTCGGAGCCCCACTGAGGGATGTGACAGTGGATGACAAATTTGGCTGCAAGTCCGCTGGATTGGCTGACGGCAGCTGGGACATGGGAGAGAAATGCTGCAGGTTATTCCCTAGCCTTCACCTTAAGCCAGGGGGTTAGGCCGAACCCCGCATACACCTGTTAGATGTGTGGGGACAAGGAGGCGACAGAGAAGTTGACTGGACAACCTTCGAAGGGGATGGCAGGTTTACAGAGCAGGAGCTGTGCGGCATGGCTCTGACAGTGGCACAAGCTCCGTTAAAGCTGATGTGGCACCACCGGACTTCCTGTGTCCTGCCAACTAGTCACCGGGTGAGGCTACCTATTCACCAGGGTTCCCGATCCAAGGTGCACATCAGGGTCACCTCTGGGGCTGTGGGAGGCTGCGGAATGGCCTCCCCAGATGTCCACATCCGAATCCCTGGAAGCTGTGCATGTTACCTACATGGCATAAGGGGCTTTGCGATGGGATTGAGTGAGGGATATTGAGATGGGAACACAATCCTTTCAAGAGGGAGCAGGAAGGTCAAGGTAGGAGAGGATGATGTGATGATGAAGCAGAGATGGGAGAGCGGCGTCCAGGAGCCAAGGAACATGGCAGCCCAGGACTGGAACCAGCACTGCTAGCACCTTGGCTCAGGAGCCTGTGGGCTTCTGACCTCCAGAGCTCATAGAGAATAGATCGGTGTTGTCTGAAGCCACGAAATCTGTGGTAATTTTTTAAAAATATATTTTTTATTTCAGAAGGGAAAGGGGAGACAGAGAGAGAGAAACATCAATGATGAGAGAGAATCATGGGTTGGTTGCCTCCTGCATGCCCCCTACTGGGGATCGAGCCTGCAACCCGGGCATGTGCCCTTGACCGGAATCAAACCTGGGACCCTTTGGTCCGCAGGTCGACACTATCTTCTGAGCCACATCGACTAGGGCTTGTGGTAATTTTTTATAGCAGCGATAGGAAACCAATACAATGGCTTTTAGACTGACCAATAGACATGTCCATCCCCACCCTGAGATCCCGACTCAGCAGGTCTGGTGCGGGCCTGTGCTAGTGACCAGATCCTCCGTAAGTCAAGAGCCACGCCTTTGGGGCCCTAGCATCAGGGCAGCACCTGGCACTGACCAGATGGTCATTGGGGGGGGGGGGGTGATGTGGGTGGGGACACAGATCTGAAGCTGAACACATCCATCAAAAATGACCCAATTGTCTTGAAGACAGGTGTCAAACAAAAACTTGTGCACAAATGTTTATAGCAGCTCTATTCACAATAGCTAAAGGTGGAAACAATCTGAGTGATGAATGGATAAGCAAAATGGAATATTATTCAGCCATAAAAAAGGAATGAAGTTCTGATACCTGCTACAATATGATGAACCGCGAAGAAATTATTTGTGAAAGAAGTCAGACACAAAATGTCCCATATCGTATGACTCCATTTGTATGACATGTCTAGAACAGGCAAATCCACAGACAGAGGCAGACTGACGGCTGCCAGCGGCCGAGGGAGGAGAATGACTTGAAGTTACCCAAGAGCTCCGGACCATTTTTGGGTGACCTGAAGCAAACTGACTTGAACTATCCAGATACTTTATGGCCCCCGAAGGACATGACAGGATCCACCTGCGACTCTTCAAATTAAGAAATAGCCTTCTGATTAGGTACGGCATATTTTCCTTTGCAAAGTGAGCGTGTGGGAAGCATGTACTGCTGGAGAGGGAGGTGGCGAGGCTGTGCTGGGAACATGGCCCAGTTCCACACTCACCTTCCGCCACTTCCAAAGGGCCCTGGGACTTGCGGAGCTCCTTCACCGTGTCCAAGAACTCTTTGCCCCCAGCCTTTTCCAAGGCCTTCCCTGTGAAGGAGAACAGGCGGGAGCCACTGTGGCTATTTTCAATGCCACCAACCACACTGTTAGACACGCTTTCACTGGCCAGAGCAAGCAAGCAAGCAAACAAACAAACAAACCCGTACTTAGAAAGTCGGAATAAAACTTTGCAACTGACATCCTGGTTTTCCAGTGGTCACCTGGGGCAGGGTCTGGCTTCTGTCCATCGGGACTTAGATTCTAACAGACTCTTCAAGGACCTTCTTAGGGGGTGATTTGACCATAACGTGTCTCCTGACAGGAATCCTGAAGTTGATTTTTTTTTTTTTAATTGAGGCTCCAGTGTTCTGTTTTCTGGGCTCAGTACCTGTTGTGTTCATTTAATTCAATGCCTTGATTTGATGACCACCTACTGGGGATTGAGCCCACAACCTGGGCATGTGCCCTGACTGGGAATCGAGCTGGCCATCTTTAGATGCAAGGGGCGACACCCAACCAACGGAGCCACACCGGCCGGGGCTGAGATGGTGACCACTGAGTATGCTGTTCTTTCTCGTGCCTTCATAGCTTCCCTTCCCAAGCTCCTCTACCTAGCCTGGTAACACCTCCTGCCTTAAAGACTATGAACTTTTCCTAGGTGTCCATTTCCTTTTTATCAATGGTTTTCTCAATATTTAAGTTTTAAATATATGTAGAATTTTACCCAAAACATGTACAACAATGTTTGTAGCAGTATTACTCATTATTATCTAAACCCAAAACCACCCAAATGCCACCAATGGTAGAATGGATCAACAAATTGGGATAGATTCCTATAGTGGAATACTATACAGCAAAGAAAAATGAACGGACTACAACCATACTCAACAATATGAGTGAACTTCACAAATACCAAGTTGAGCAAAAGGAGGCAGACACAAAAGAAGACATACTGCATGATTTCATTTATAAAGACTCCAAAGCAGATGACGCCAGCTGTGCTGTCAGAAGACAAGATAGTGGTCACCCTTGGAGGGAATGGTGACTGGGAGTGGGGAGAAGGGGACTTCTGAGGTGCTGGTTGCAAAGATGTACTCACTTTAAGAAAAATTCACCAAGCTGTGCACGAATGATCTGTTTTTATATAACATTTCAATGAAAATTTCAAAAATATATGCAGATTTAAAACAAAATTAGTTACTCTCTAGGAATGCTGTTCAGCTACATACAAAGGTAGGCACCCCAAGCAGGGGACAGCCAGCTGACAAGGACCAACCTCACAAGAGCGTGCCTGAACAGCGGGCTATCCTGTGGCACCTCTACTCAAGTCCGGGGACCTTACCTATGTCTTCTTTGAGGTCAATTTCGGCTGTGGTTGGGTGGACAATGCCCTCCACTCTCATGGAGCCAATATGGCTGATGTCACTCTGGGTCAGGGACAGCTGCATTGGGAAGAAAGGATGGAGTGTGGGAAAGATTAGATCCTGTTAGACAGCTTCATATTTAACATCATATCTGTTAACTCTCTCAGTTACTAATACCGAATGTCAACGCAAAGGGCTGTCCATGGAGCAATGTCTCAAGGTTCCCAGGTGTTTGGTTTTCCACAGGCTCTGGAGCTCAGTGGATTTGATTTTCTCTTTGAGGTTAGCAGCTTGCACACATCTCCCCTTCCAGGAGCAGAAACGGGACCTCCCCTCTTCTCCTGTCCCTACAGCCTATGTCTGCCTTTCCCAATCCTGGCAGCCTTGCTGGTCGGTGACAGAGTCTCTGAGTAGCTTCTGCAAGGGAAGCCCGGGGCTCACTCTCTCCTCTGCCTTCCATTTCCTCCATCCTTCCCAGAGCAATGCAGACCTGTGGGGCAGGGTCGCAAAGCTGCTGACCTTGCTTGAGTGACGCGATGGGCTCCAGGACCCTGACCTGCCTATGTCTGGCCACCTCGCCTGTAGTGGACCACATTCTTGGGGCTACACTTGTGAAATGCTGCCATGCGTGCACAGGGCTTAGTGGAATGGAGGCATTGTCCACTGCCTCCCCATGTGAGCAAGAACTTCACGATCCCCTCAAGAAGTGAGAGAAAGCTAATCGCCTTGTGACTGCGGACGGCCCCTGGAGGGAACATGAATTCCACCTCTTTGCTCTGGGCTTCCATCAGCGATGCCTGAGGAACCTGCCACATTTACTCTTCCCACACATGCTCGTCCCAACCGCCTCAATCGAGATTCACACTGTACTGTTGTCAGGCTGCAAACACTGCGCTACCAGAGATCTGATCAACTGCTCCTTGTGGATCTTATTTCAGCCCCAGTTGATCTGATAGTTGTCTGTTTGGTAAACTTTTATGCTGGGGGAACGAATTATTTGCATGTCTGGCTGGGCCGCCGCTGTGCTGCTGGAGACTGTTCATGTGTCTGGCCTGTTGGTTTCTTCCTGCAGCTGAGAAAGGCAGGCCGACGAAATGATTGGCAAATAATTCATTTCTAACACCAGGGGTTTCCAGGAACCATATTTCTATTTTCTTTCTCTGATGAATTACAGTGAGCCATGTAACGTGGACCTCCCAAACCTGCTTGGGAACGTTAGCTATGAGTATTTTGGTGAGCACAGAAATAACGGGCTTGGGCCATTTCCAGCAAAACCAGTAATGCCATCCTATCTACTGACCAACTATCTACTCTCTATGCTTACCTTTGGCCGACCAACGTCAGCATGAACAATTCTCAGCACGAAAGAACTTGTTTACTCTTTAGTTCAAGGCCAGAGCGAAAGTCAGATTAGGGGAACTGGGGATGAAGGAGGCATCACTGCTTGTAAACAGTAGGTTATAAAAATGTAACCATGGCCCTGGGGGGAGGCTCAGTTGGTTGTGGTGTCATCCCATGCACCAAAAGGCTGCGGGCTTGATCCCTGGTCAGGACACAAACCTAGGTTGTGGATTCCATCCCCAGTCAGAGCAAGTATGGGAGGCAATCGACTGATGTTTCTCTCTTTCTCTTTCCCCTCCTCTCTCTAAAAGTCAATAAACATATCCTCAGGTGAGGATTTAAAAATGCAATCATGTTTCACTACAGCACAGCACAATTCTCTTCAGTACCTTCTGCCCTAGAACGAGGCTCTTAGAAGACAAGATGGTGAACCCATCTCCTGGCCCGTCTTCAGAGGTGGAATTCGAAGTCCCTTCTTTATCGCTGTCCTTTGGTTTGGACTGTGGGTAGAAATCAGAGGAACAGGTGGGCAGTCATTCGAGAAAAAGGCCAAAGCTCTTCCCATGGCCACCACCGTGGGCACGAAGGCAGTGGTTAGCGTATATTCTACTGCTCTTGATGGAGGGAAGCAAAGGGTAGCAATATCAGGACAAGAAAAGGGAGCTGCCAAAAATACGACGTGTTCAAGGGTTCACGTGCACCTGTAGTTCTCACTCAAGCCCGCACACAGCTGTGTGATTCTCGCTCTTCTCATGATGACAAGCATCAGAACCCGGGAGGGTCATTCTAGCACACTGCTCCACCACCTTGTCCCTGGGGCACCGAGGCAGGAGGGAGCTCTCACATGACCTCTGTGTTGTCATGAAGGTCTGGGGAGGGGAACTGACAGCCTCTGACGCTGCGCTGTCCCACAGAACGTCCCGTGATTGTGGAAACGTCCTGCGTCTGTGCTGCTCAGGGCAACGGAGCACTGAGCTCGTGCAACCGAGAAAACACTTTTAAATCTGATTTAATTAAGTTAAACGCAAACGGAAAGAACCGCACGTGGAGAGCAGTTACTGTGCTGGGCAGCACCTGAAAGCATCACTCTGCAAACGGCACCTCTGGCTGTAGCTGCTCGCGTGTCCGGTTATCCGCCACCTGACATGCCATCGGCCGGCCCTAGGGGCCTCTCTAGGGGAGACTAGAGATATTTCAGTGGCAACATGGAGCGCTGGAGAAGTGAAAGGCAGCCTGCCAGGCTGTCGGCTCTCCCGTGGGCTCTCCCGTAAGGTGTTAAGGGGGCAGTGGCAGGGATCTGGAAACATGAGAACCACCCACGCTTTGGAAACCTCTGGTGGACCCCGCCTGACGACTGGAGCTCATGCTTGGCATTTCTCCCAGCACCACGCTGTGGAGTCCCCCATTTTTGGAGACGTGGCTACACCTCCATCTTTGATGGTTCAACTTTCCTGCTGTTCCGAGAGGCCCTGGCTCACAGACGCAGCCTGGCTCACCTTTTTGGACGTCCGTGGTTTGGCAGCCTTGGATTTCTTGCCCCCCTTCTTGCCTGAGGTGGCCTTCCTTCCTCTTTTCTCAGGGGGAGGGGAGAGGATAGTTTCCGACTTGCCTTTGGTCCCTCGCTTTTTGGCCAGCAGTTCGGGATGGATTCTGGGCAGGACGCCTCCGCTGGCAATGGTCACTCCTTTTAGCAGCTGAAGAGAGAAACGCAAATCTATAGAATTGTTTTATACCATCTGTATGCTTTCTTCTTTTTCCTCTTATTTTGTTACTAGAGGCCCGGTGCACAAAATTCGTGCACGGGGGGCAGCGGGGAGGGTGTCCCTCAGCCTGGCCTGCACCCTCTCCAATCTGGGACCCCTCATGGGATAACCAGCAGTTGGACATCCCTCTCACAATTCAGAACTGCTGGCTCCTAACCGCTCACCTGCCTGCCTGATTGCCCCTAACTGTTTCTGCCTACCAGCCTGATTGTCCCTAACTGCTCCCCTGCTGGCTTGATTGCCCCTAACCACCTCTGCCTCGGCCCGCACCTGGTACCCAGGATTCCCTCCTTCAGCTGACCACAGGCACCCAGGATCCGGGCTTCCCTCCCTCTGGTCAGCCATAGGCACCCAGGCTGGCTGCAGCCTCAGGGGATGGTGGACTGGGGGCTTTGCCTGTGCTGCAGCTGCAAGTGCTGGCGCCCAGGACCACAGGGTGGGCGGCTTCTTTGTCTCCCAGGCCACAGCCAGCCACAGGTGCTGGTGCCCGGGACTGCAGGGTGGGCAGCTTCTCCATCTACCAGGCTGTAGCCAGCTGCAGGTGCTGGCACCTGGACCGCAGGATGGGTGGCTTCTCTGTCTCCCAGGCCACAGCCAGCCACAGGTACTGGTGCCCAGGACTGCAGGGTGGGCGGCTTCTCTGTCTCCCAGGCCACAGCCAGCCGCAGGTGCTGGTACCCAGGACCGAAGGGTGGGCGGCTTCTCCATCTCCCAGGCTGCAGCCAGCCTCAGGTACTGGGGCCCGGTTTCTCCATCTCCCCCAGGACGTAGGGCGGGTGGACATGGGGTGGGTGGCTTCTCCAGCTGGCTGTAGCCTGGGCTTATAGGGCAGGCGGCTTCTTCGTCTCCCAGATCGCATCCACCCTCAGGTGCTGGCACCTGGTTTCTTGTCTCCCCCAGGAAGTGGGGTGAACCGCTTCTCCAGCTGGCTGAGGCCTGAGATCACGGGGCAGGCAGCTTCTTGGTCTCTGTGGCTGCAGCCAGCTTCAGGCACTGGGGCCCGATCTCCCCAGGAGGTGGGGTGGGTGGACCTGAGGCTTCTGAGGCTGGCTGCAGCCTGGGATCATGGGGCTTCTTTGTCTCCTGGCCGCACCCAGCCTCAGGTGTGGGGGCCTGGTTTCTCCGTCTCCCCGGGACGTGGGGCAGGCTGACATGAGGCAGGCGGACCTGAGGCTTCTGAGGCTGGCTGAGGCCTGGGATCATGGGGCAGGCGGCTTCTTGGTCTCCTTGGCTGCAGCCAGCCTCAGGCGCTGGCACCTGACTTCTCCTACTCCCAGAGACCTGGAGAGGCTGGGGGGCGGGGCTTCCGCCATGTTTTCAGTTTAATTGCATACTCACTCTGATTGGATGGTGGGCGTGGCTGGGGCGTGGCTGGTGGGCGTGGCTTGTGAGTGTAGCAGAGTGATGATTTGCATATTACTCTATTATTAGATAGGATTTTTCCTTCTTCCTCAATGTTAGGATGTTCTGCTAAATCAAACTTGTCTGCTTTTAAAAGTATGAATGAGCCTAGTTCAGACGACTAAGAGCTTGCTGACTCTGGATTGAATACAGTTCCAACTGTTGGCAAAACAAGGTTAGATCTGGCCTTTGTTTCCCTTAAGTTACATAATACACAGTCTAATCAGCTTTTCCTGTTTCTCTCACAGAGAGTATCTCCATAGGTATTAAGGCCCCTGTGATCTTGTGCAGAAAACACAACAAGCAAAGCAAAATGAAAGGGTACAGAGGCTGACACCGGCGATGTTGCCGAGGGCTCTGGAATTCCAGACATAACAGAGGATAAAGAGCCTCACACACGGGGAGTGCAGCTTGACAAAATGAAGTTCAAAGGTCAAAGCTGGGGCTAGGCCCAGCAGACCAGTGGTCTCCGCACTCCTTTGAGGAAAAGAAGGTCTGGCCAGACCCAGAATATATAATAGGATCTACTCCAGAGGCAATTTTATTTTGAAGCTGAATGATATGCTAGCAGAACTGATTCTTCTCTTTTATGATCTAAAAGATCTCTTTTGGTGTAAATGTGACTGGGAACTACAGCAGGCATGATTGCAGCCAGCTGGGTCCCATGCAGTCGTGTGTTTGACGAACCCAATTGGGGGCACATGTCCGTGGGGCAGAGGTACCTGATTGAGCTCCTCATCATTGGCAACTGCCAGCAGGATGTGTCTCGGGGCTATCCGGGCCTTCTTGTTGTCCCTCGCAGCATTGCCAGCCAATTCTAGAATCTCCGCTGCAATCACAAGGGGGAGTTAATAGGCAGTCACAGAGTGGGGTCTGAGCTTCCTGCAGCTTTTCCTTGGGAATGGTCTTTGAGTTTGACCACACTGATTCACTTGTGATTTTTAAGTCTGGGCCTGGAAAGAAATCCAGAAAGCTGAAAAGAATTCAGGTCCTAGACAAGTAAGATATTTTAACAAGACCTGACATATGATCCTGTAACGAAGTCTTCTAGTTGTCCCTTGACATGAATTCCTCCCCATCTTCCTTGGCATATGGATCTGATTTTTTTGCTGAGCCCATATCCATGGGAAGGAATGAAGACAGTGTTTCCCAACCTCCCTTGTCGATAAGTGTGGTCATGTGACTAAGTTCCGGCCAGTGAAAGGCAAGCAGTCGTGTTGTATGGTACCCCTTCCTTTTCTACTGCTGGACTGGACTGGGGATGTGATGGCTGGGATTTGACCATGAAGAAGCTGCGGATGATGGAGTAACAAGACAGAAGGAACTGAGGTATCTTATGGCTGTGGAGCTTCCTTACCAACCTGGGCTATGTTCTATAGACTTCTTTTGTATGAGAGAGAAATAAACTCTTGTTTAAACCCTAGCATGGGACCTGAGCTCCTTTCAGCCTACTGACAGCAGGGCATCTCTGAAGAGAATAGTGATGTAGGTGATGTCTGTCTTTGGTACCCAGTGGGACCCCTTCCATAATCCCCTTTTCTGCTTCACTTGATGCCCCAGGTCCCTCTTGTCCTAAAGGAAAGTGGACGGGAAGAACTCACTTACACTAAGGGATGAGGTAATGCTCAACCCGAGAGGTGAATTCCTATGGGGAGACCGATGAGATCTGCCAAGGAAGGGATGTTGGGGCCCAGGGGTTTCCTCAAACCCCTCAGAGCCTAAGCATGGCTCTGAGTTTAAAACATGTTACGTGGTAAATGTGAAAGAACTGACAGAAAGGAATTTTCCTAATACTACTTCACCTGCTACCAAATTTTTGAGTCAAGTTGAAAAAAAAAATCTATAGAATTGTTTTATACCATCTGTATGCTTTCTCCTTTCTCCTCTTATTTTGTTATTTTTCCTTCTTCCTCAATGTTAGGATGTTCTGCTAAATCAAACTTGTCTGCTTTTAAAAGTATGAATGAGCCTACAAAGAAAAATTCCTTCCCTTAGAAAGCTAACAACAATGTGCCATTAAATTGTTTCACCAATACGTGGGGGGAAAAGTGTACGTATGTGCATGTGTGCATAAATTTGTTGTGAAGTGTTTGCACAGGCGTGTGTGTGTGTGTGTGTGTGTGTTTGTGTGTGTTGGGGATTTGCCGGTATAATGGCATAAATATTAAATCCTAAAATTAACAGGGGATTCTGTATGTCTTTACAATCAACCTAATTTCAAATAAAACAGCACATGAAATTGCCATCACTTATAAAATATATGGCAATAAAATAAAAACTTGGCATAAGTATGCCATATTAATTAAGCAAATGTAATTAACAAAAATTACAATAAAATTATCATTAGAGTTAAATATTTATATGGCATTTCCATAATGAAAAGTGCTAAATCACTGCAAATTCATCTCATAGCATCCCTTCTAGGTTATTAAGCAATGAATACTGTGTTTACCAACTATTCATTTATACAGTAGTTATGTTTTCTGAATCAAAGATTGAGGGGGCACTGTAGTTTGAGAAGTATAGGCATATTTGTTGAGACAATGGGACAGAGTATTTGAAATTAATGCCATATTGGATAATCTGATGTGCTGCATTCAAACTGCTGCCCAACCCTTTCTTTATTTAAAAAAGTGTACCCATCAAAAAGAAACGCAGTCACAAAGCTTTCACTAATAGGCTTGCTGGCCCAGCTGGTGTGGCTCAGTGGTTGAGCATTGATCCATGAACCAGGAAGTCACGGTTTGATTCCCCATCAGAGCACAAGTCCAGGTTGTAGGCTTGATCTCCAGTAGGGTGCGTGCAGGAGGCAACCAATCAATGATTCTCATCTTTGATGTCTCTCTCTCTCTCTCTCTCTCTCTTTCCCTTCCTCTCTCTGAAATCAGTAAAAATGTTATTTTAAAAAAATAGACCTGCAGTATGACTCTAGGTTAAAATGTGCAGCTTCCCACTGTGCGCAATAAAACGGAGTTTCCTGCCCTTGCTCATCTCGGGGGCCCCAGGCCTGGGAAGAAGGTGCACTCCACTCACCCTTTTTTCTAGGTGGGTGTAGGGGCCAAGGAGCCTCCCAATTTTAAGCTTCTGAGAAATCAGATTTAATTTAGCATGTTGGCCCATCACTCTCCTGCCTCTGTCACCTGCATTTAGAGGAAGAAGTTAAGCACCCTCCCAAGTTCATTAACTTAGTCGTCAGCAGGAGAAGCAGGGCTAATGGGAAACCCTCCATGCTTGGAGCCTGCAAGAAGCCCCTGAAGGTCAGGTAATGTTCAGCTGGACAGAGAGATGCACAGACATGAGATTCACAGACGGGGAATCTGCCAGAATTAAATGCGGCTCAGGAGAGAGTGACCGCAGTGACTCTGCAGGCGGCACGGAGCCGGGCACAGGGCGAGGCTCGCGTGCGACTCAGCTCCCGGACTAGCCCTTCCAAAGTCCGTTCTAGAGAGGAAACCTTGATCCTGTGCTCCAGTGAAAAAGCAAAGGTAGAGCTTTATTTATTTATTTTTTCTTTAAAGCGGGAAACTTAATGATACACACCAGAAAATCGAGACCAAGGAGTTCTTTTCTCTGTTGAATGTTTCATCTGAACATTCCTTGCGACAGAGATGCCACCATTTAAATGTGTGAAATAACATTAATCATTATTAATATTTTCAAATGCCGTTCCGACAGATGCATTCATGTGGATTATAAAATAAGCATTAACATTAAATATTTATAGGGCATTTCCATAATGAAAAGCGCTACATCACTGCAAATTCATTCTCACATCGTTTCCACGTTATAGTTGCTACATTGTTGAGTGACTTTATTGATCTTGGGAACACAAGTCTCTTTCTCTTGGCAATCAGTAGGAAAACTGGGTTTATGTGGCACACATTTGTTTCACTGGAAATTCTGTGGGGAGAGCACTATTCCATTAAGTGGTGGAGACTTCCCTGGAAGTTCATAGACTTCCCTAGCAAACCTCTAACTTCTTGGAAGTCTGATTTCCAGCAATAGTAACCATCTGGCACGCACCTGAGTATCTGGTAGTAAAAAAAAAAAAAAAAAAAGATTTCTGTAGCCAAAAGGGATGTTGCACATTATTTTGGAAGAGCTTGTGTCCTCTCATTTTGTACACGAACTGAATCAACACCGGATATCCTGGCCCCAGCAGAGGGGAAATAGCACATTAAATGGAGGGTTGGAACACCTGCTTGCACACCTGCCCGCTAGATGATGGGGCCCCTGGGCTCTGTCTGGGCCCTTTGCTCTGCTCAGGCCCTGAGTCTTTTGGGGGAACCCCATCCCCTCGTGGCTCCAGCTTCCACCTACCTTCCTGTGTGGTCAGATCTGCACCTCCAGCTCTGCTGAGATGTCACCTGGGCCTCCTCACCTGGGTGTTCCACAGGTAAATCAAACTCCCCCATCATATCACCCCCTTCCCAAACCTGCTCCTCCCATCGCCCTTGGGACTGGCAGCTCCACACAGACCTTAGAGCCATTCTCTCCTCCCCCTCGCCCTCTCTCCTCCCCCCGGCCTCAAGCTCACACGCCTTTGCCCCTCTTCTCCACGCCTGTTGCCATTATCCGAGTTAAGGCTCTCTTCTCTTCCGGCCCAGAAAACAGTAGTGACTGTCGAAATGGTTTCCCTGTCCCCGTTTTGTCCTCCTCCAGATCCATGCCAACAAGGCCACCGCTAGGCCAAAGGTGCCTTTGTGCAAATTAGAAAAAGATGCCCCTTCCTCAAGACACTGGACTGCCCTGATTTAGTACTTTGAACAAGACCCTTTACTGCCACCTGCTGGAAATGCTCATAATAAATATAGTTATTTGAGGTCCATGATGTGAATGGCAGTCACTTAAATGTGTGTCCTTGCGCAGCGTACAATCTGCACAACCACGCGTGTGGCTCTGGCTGCCAAAGTGAGCTCTTCAAAGCACAAATGCAGTAAGTAAAAATCATTAGATAAAAATGCTTGGTGTTAAATAGATAGACCCTGTTGTCTGGAAATGATGTGTAAATGATGAGTTCCTATGTTACACAATGATTTCATGAGGTGCCCTGAAATTCAACCCTGCTTTAAGACTTATTTGTCCTCTCAATTAAAACTATATCATAAAACATTTTCCCAACATAAAAGGTAAATTATTCATTCTCAATAGCTCATCGTGGTCCTCCATGGTCCCCCCCGTCCCCCATCTCATTCCCACCCCCAACCGCCGGCCCTGCCATTTCCCAGCTTGTTCCTGGAAGACAGAACTTCCTCTAGTTTCTGGAAGTGTTACATACTTCCTCTAAACTTCATCCTTGTTCCTCCCAACCTGGCAATCTCCCCCAGCTCAACCCCTCCCATCTGAATCTGGTAATTCCTACCAATTCCCAACTCTGTTGTCCATCAGAATCATTTGGGGGAGCTTTGAAAAACCCTGATGCCCAGAACATACCCCAGAATTTCTGGGGGTGAGACCCAGGCATCAGGAAAGGAGAGGGATAGAGAGATAGAAACACTGATGAAAGAGGAAACATCATTGATTGGCTGCCTCTTGCACGTGCTCCACTGGGGATCGAGCCCGCAACCCGGGCATGTGCCCTGACCGGGAATCGAACCCTGACCTCCTGGTTCACAGGTCTACGCTCAACCACTGAGCACCACCGGGCAGGCTCGCCTTCTTCATCTGATTGAGGAAGATGCTGGATGCTGGGACTGGCTGGAGAGAGGGGGCCGGATATTAATGGTGATGCCTTCCTTCTAGGTGCTCAACCTCTCTTCTATTTCATGTGCAACTCATGAGCAAATCCTGTTGACGTTGCCTTCAAAATGTATCAGTACTCTACTCTTCCTCGGTGCCTTCACTGCCCACTCACTGGACCTCTGCTGTAGCCTTCCAGCTGCTTCTCCTGCTTCCACCCTGTACCCCTCCCCCAGGATCAGATCCCTTCCGCCTCCACTCCAAACCCTGCAGAGCCGCTATTGCTAGCTCTTATCCCCGCTCCCCGCCTCCAATCCCAGCCCCTTCTCCCTTGGGCCTCATTTACAGTCCAAACCCCCTCCCCCGCTGTAGCCCTCTGGCCCCACTGCTGTTCCCCCAACACTCCCAGCACCTGCCTTCCCTCAGGCTAGGGCACCCACCCCCAGACATCTGCAGGCCCACTCCCGGGTTTCCTTCAGATGGGCCTTGCTGGGTGGCTCTATTTTACAACTCCCCTCCCCCTCCCTTTCCTGGAACACCCTATCAGCAGAAGCCACTTTATTTGTCCCCAGCACTTAGCACGCCTGATGCAGCACACCCTCCACTTGTGTGCTTGCTTCTCCCTCAGGAATGCATTCTGCTGAGGGAGGGATTCCTGTCTGCCCTGGTCTAGGCTCTATCCTCAGCATCTACAACACCTGGCCCACAGCAGGTGTTCAATAACTGTTTGTGAGAACTCCACTGAGAAACAGAAGGACGCTCTACTCTGGGAGGTACTATAGGTCCTTAAAGACCCGCTGGCTCAAAGTCACAGTGTGATTGCTGTGCAGGCTGGGGGCTCTAATCCAAGACACATGAAAAATCCTAGCAACGGTCCAATTCTATGATCAGAGAGCAGCCTGAGGAGAACTTAGTGTGTGTACTGACATGCAGATGCTTAACAGATATGTGTCGAATAAATAGATGGGAAAATGTAAGCTTTTATCTGAACCAAAGATGAACAGAGATGCCTGTGATTCAAAAGGCCAAATTGTGTTTTATTATGCACAAAGTGTGACTTTGGCCAAGCGGAGACGTAGAAGGTATTTAATTACTTTGATTATACACACAATGTAATGGGTCAGGGTGGGGTAGCAGAAAGTGCACAGCTTGGGGTCGGAGGGTCTCAGGGAAGCCCAGCTCCTGCTGGGAGGCTCTGGGATCTCTGGGTCACCCAAGTGGTTTCCAGTCTCAGTGGGTGACAGGAGTTTAGCAGGTTGTTTTAAAGTTTCATTCATCTTTCTCGAAGCCAGCATCCCAGAGCCAGCAGGTTTCCCATCAGGATTCTGGGTTCTACCCCAGACCCAGGGAATCAGGCCACCGGGAGGGGCGCAGACAGGAACTTGCATTTTGAACAAGCATCCCCCAAGCCTGTAGGCCTGCTGCTGAGAGACTGGCTACCACCTGGCTCCTCCGAGCGGTCCTGGAGCCAGCAGCATGGGCATCACCTGGGAGCTCGTTAGGAAGGCGGAGTCTCAGGCGCCACCCGGCCCTTGTTAACAAGATCCCAGGTGACCCCACCTTGAAAAGCACTGCTCTATCTCCCTGGACTCAGTCGACTTTCAGAGCCCTCCAGCCCCTCTCCCACCTCCTAAAGCAGTGGTCGGCAAATATCAACAAATAAAAAAGTAGTCAACAGAGCCAAATATCAACAGTACAACGATTGAAATTTCTTTTGAGAGCCGAAAACTGACTTCTGCGCATGGGCCACGAAGTTTCAATTGCACTGTACGTGCGCGCCCGCACGTGGAAGAGCCACACTCAAGGGGCCAAAGAGCCGCATGTGGCTTGCGAGCCGCGGTTTGCTGACCACTGTCCTAAAGGATCCCCCTGAAAAATGTTTTGCTCAGGAGGGCTTTTATTTCACAATAAGGGACAGGCTCATGGTGCCGAGGTCTGTATGCCCGACAGAAGGTCCAGGGGGAGAAGTTTCCACGAATGGATCAAGGCAAACCTTTCATCGGTAACGGTGCTCGGTGAGTGATGGGGACCAGGAGGGCAGAACAGGACCGTACATTTAAGGAGGAAGAGATTGCGCTTGAGGGAGAAGCAGGAGGGGAAGAGGGAGCTGGGAGAGAAACTGGGTCCAGCCCTGCCCGCCGGGGGTTTTCATGCTGTGGCTGCAAGGGGCTCAGCTCCCAGGGAGATGGTTTGGGGAAGTTTGCTTTTCTCCCTGGTTTACTTTCCAAGGATTTGGTGTCTAGGGAATCCCCATGGGCAGAGTCCAAGACATGATTGCCAATGACTAAGAGGACCCCTTCAATGAACTAACCACACTTATTTATATAGATTTGTATTTTTATATATCTTAAAAATTAAAAAAAAAATAAAACTGATTTCAGAGAGGGAAAAGAAGAGGGAGATAGAAACATCAATGACGAGAAAGAATCATTGATCAGTTGCCTCCTGCACGTCCTCTACTGGGGGATCAAGTCTGCAACCCGGGCCTGTGCCCTGACCGGAATTGAACTGTGACCTCCTGGTTCAACCCACTGAGCAACACTGGCCTGGCTCTCTCTCTCTCTCTCTCTCTCTCTCTCTCTCTCTCTCTATATATATATATATATATATATACATACTAGAGGCCCAGTGCATGATTGAATCATGCACGTGTAGGGTCCCCTACACGCTTTCGCTTTTCGCGGTGGAGCTGGATGCCTGTCCACTGGTGCCGGAGCAGACAGGCACCCAGCTCCCACGCTTTTGATGGTCCGCGGCCGCTGAGGGGGGCTACCCTGCTGTTGAGAGGCGCTGCCACGGACACCTGGCTGCCCTGCTGTTGAGAGGCGCAGCTGGGTGTCCGCGGCAGGCCCCCTCAGCGGCCGCGGATCTGGCCGTTGAGAGGCGCAGGGGGCGGGAGTCCTGCCCCCTGCGCCTCTCAACAGCAGGGTAGCCCCCCTCAGTGGCAGCGGATCCGTGCCTCTCAATGGCCAGATAGGCCACCCCGAGTCCCGCCCCCCAGCCTCCCGCTGCCCAATCGTGGGCGTAGCGGAGTGATGGTAATTTACATGTTACTCTATTATTAGATAGGATATATATATATATATATATATATATATATATATATATATATTTTAAAGTATCCTTGAAATTGTGAAGTATATCTTCTGTTTACGACATAAGAGTACAAGAACAAAAACGAAGTAAAAATTTCCCAAATACATAAAGAACCCATGCAGCAAAACTCTCATCTCTTAGTAAAAAAAGTAATTTTAACAACCAATATGGGAAACGATTTCCTACGGACCCACTGTAGACAGAGAGCCACCTCTGTAAAGGGGCAGGATTAGAATGTTGGCTTCGTGGAACCCACTGAAGATGCCTCTGATGCTCTGGTCAACGCTGTGTATGGACACTGAGTCACAGTCTCATACCCCGGAGAACCGATGGGTAATGGGACTTTATGTAAAGTGAAGACCCCCTTTTACAAAACGAACAGCAACCCCCATCCTCCTGTAGACTCTCTTCTTTGGGACCCGAGATTCTCACGCATTGCATCTCCCTACGCAAGACACAGCTTTTTCAGGGCCGGGCTGGAAAAGCCACTCTCCCGTGCTGCTCACCTGTCCGTCTTATGCCCCTTCCTCTCCCCTAAAGCCTGCGGAAACTGGTTAGCAGGCAGGCACGCCGCCACCCAGCTGCCACCCACAGTAGCCTTGAGACAGCACCCCTGCCAGCCTGTGTGAGGGGGGCCGAGCGGACGGTGCAATCTGGGGGCGGGTTACCTGCCCTCGGGGTCACATTACCTGCCAGGTACTCGATGACGGCCGCCATGTACACGGGAGCACCCACGCTGATCCGGTACTTGAATGTCCCTTTCTTCAGGTAACGCATCAGCCTCCCCACCGGGAAGATGACACCGGCCCTGGCTGAACGGGACAGCTTGGACATTTTCTTCTTCCCGCTCCGGCCCGACATCTTGCCTCAGTTTCCCTCTCAGCTTGCTGATACAGTGGCTTCCTGGCGCTAGCACAAGGCTGAAAAGGAAAGAAACCAGGGTGAGGAAGGGTGGCTGGAGAGCATCTTGGGAACAGTGAGCGGTCCTAGAGCACTACGTGACGTGCCTGACGGTCCTGGGAGGTGGCTGAGCCTGGCTGCCACCGCAGGGTGCTGCAGGCAGGCAGCGGGGCGTGGGGTCTTGGCAGGCCGTCGGCAGGCCCACCCACAAACCTCTCCCCACCCCATCAAGCCAGCCCAACCTCAATACGAGAGGCCAAAGACTCTGTCACTAGGGAGAGGCCATGGCCTTTCAGTCAGCGAATAATGGTTTCCAAAGATGTCCACTTCATCACCCCAGAACCATTTGCGATGTGTAGCCTTATATGGCAAAAGGGACCCTGCAGATGTGATGAAGTTCAGGGTCCTGAGCTGGGGAGCCTATCCTGGATTGTCTGGGCGGCTCTAATGTAATTGCAAAGGTCCTTCCAAAAGGGAGGCAGGAGATGAGAGTGAGGAGCAATATGAAGGAAGGAAACGAATTCTCCCCTCAGAGCCTCCAGAAAGGACCAGACCTGCCGATGCCATTTTATTTTAATGTTTTTTAAAAATTTTTTTATTGATTTCAGAGAGGAAGAGAGAGGAAGAGAGAGAAACATCAATGATGAGAAAGAATCATTGATCTTTGTGTATTTCAGGAAGCTATTTTTGTGTGAAGATAAAACAATTCTATGCTTCTGAAAGAGTCTCTAAAAGGCTAACACTAACTCGGAGAATTGTAATAGAGCTTAACTTGTGGGTCGAGGGAGTACTGTGACCAAAAAATAGAATATAATTCAGAATAAATAAAAGAATTAATAAAAAAAAAGTAAAGGTAAAAATCATGAACAACAAAAAGACATCAAATACATACCTACCAACAAGTGAACCTAAAAATCAAGTGAATAAAAAAAATCTGAAGAACAGAATGGACTGGTGAATATAATAGAATCAGGGACATAGAAAGGGAGGCGACAGACAATTCTCAGGGGGAAGGGGGTGTGAGGGGTGCAGGAAGAGATTGGACAAAAATCTTACACCTATGGATGAAGACAGTGGTGGGGGGTAAGGGTATGGGGTGGGGAATCAGGTGGAGGGGAGGTATGCGGGGGGGGGGGAAGAGGAACACCTGTAATAATCTGAACAATAAAGATTTATTATAAAAAAAGAATAAAGAATTAAAGAATTAATTAATTTTCTTAAGTATGAGAAAGAATCATTGATCAGCTGCCTCCTGTGCGCCCCCTGCTGGGGATGGAGCCCGCAACCCGGGCATGTGCCCTTGATGGGAATTGAACCCGGGACCCTTCAGTCCAAAGGCCAATGCTGTATCCAATGAGCCCAGCCGGCTGAGGCTGCTGGTGCCATTATAGCCCAGTATAAGGACTTCTGACTTCCAGACTGTGAGTCAGTCTGTTTTGTTTTAAGCCACTAAATTTGAGGATGATTTGTTATAGCAGCAATAACAAAACTAACATATTCCTCTTTTCTCTGATTTGCTTCTGCCTATTTTAATACATAGTACTTTATTCATAGCCTTGACCTACAGCTCACGGCTGATTTCCAATAATTCTTAAAAACCGAAACATGCCAGAAGAGGCCACTTTATTGAACATGTTAATGCATAGTAACCAAACACCGCGAATTAAACGTGAGAATGCAGCCCAAGCTTCTGCTCCTTGGAATTTGGGGGAGAAACTTCAGAATCAGCAGGAAGAGGTGACTTCAATACAATGCCCCCAGACATGTGAATTTCAGGGAGCTATTTTTGTGTGAAGATAAAACAATTCTATGCTTCTGTAAGAGTCTCTAAAAGGCTAACACTAACTCAGAGAATTGTAATAGAGCTTAACTTGTTGGCCGAGGGAGTACTGTGACCAAAAAATAGAATATAATTCAGAATAAATAAAAGCAAATTATAAAGGGCAAGCAAGCAGGACCAAAGAAAAGAAGCCAGAAAACTTGTAGGAAATGTTTCAGCGAATCAAAGCGCTCTGCCCCAAAGGCAACACCATTCTATGTGGCCATTTCGTTTGGGGATGGACAATGAGAAAGTCAAAGCTAAGGTGAAATTGGTTCTACCTGTGGAGACAGCCATTTCACATTTTGGTTAGGTCAGCTTACTAACAGCCAAGATGGCAACGAAAAGGCCTAAGAAAGTGGCCAAGAATACAGTATGATGGAAGAAAGCTCTAAATGAATGCATGGCTAGTGTGAAAGCTACAAAACTGGGATTTATTTAATCCAGATGGAAGAATGAACATAGTGTTCAATTTTCTAAAGTATCTGATTGCTCTGTTATGACTGAGGAGTTTTATATGAAACTATGGAATTAGCAACAAACCCCATTCTCAACACCCTCCCATCCCCAAGTTAAAGGATGCGAGTTTGAGGCATATTATTACATACCTCACATACATTAATTTCAAATGCATCTGTGTATTTACTAGGTTCCCCCTATATGTGTCATTTTGCCACCAAAAGATGTAGGTATTCATTCTAAAAAGAGCAGTCAGTCTTAGATTATTATCCCTTTCACAGTAAGACGCGGCAATAAAATAATATCACCATTTTTAGAGCTACACTGTCCGTGCTTCGGCTGTTCAAGGCTGCTAACTCTCAGAAGTAGACTTATAGATAGACTAGAGGCCCAGTGCACGAAATTAGTGCACTTTGGGGGTGTGTCTCTCAGCCTGGCCTGCACCCTCTTGCAGTCCGGGAGCCCTTGGGGGATGTCCAACTGATGGCTTAGGCCCGCTCCCCTAAACCATCAGTTGGGAGATCCTTAGCGCTGCTGTGGAGGCAGGAGAGGCTCCTGCCACCACTGCACTCACCAGCCATGAGCCACTCACCAGCCATGGCTGAGTGGCACTCCCCCTGACCACCAGCGGGCAGCTCCTGCATTCAGGCTCGATCCCCAGTAGGGGGCGTGCAGGAGGCAGCAGATCAATGATTCTCTCTTCATCATTGATTCTTCTCTCTCCCTCTCCTTCCTCTTAAAAAAAACACACACAACAACAACAACAAAAAACCCACAAAAGAAAAAACACCACCAAAAACAAGAAAATGAGTTCTGGAATGTAAAGAGCCTGTGCATGTTCATAACAATGTGTTAGTACTGGTGGCTCCACTAAGCCAATTTTGTGCTCTTTCTAGTTACTGGTAAGTGGAGGGAGGGGAAGGATTAGTAGGTCTGGTTGCCAAGGAACCACCTAAAAAGTGCATCCCAGGGTGGACATGCCCTGTGGATAGGTGCATGCTGGCTGGTCACATCTCTCCTGCCAACAGAGAACCATGCACAGAGGACAAAGGCCACAAGGGCAGGACCTCCCTCCTTCTCTTTCATTTTTCTCAAATGAAAATGGCCAGAGAGTGAGTAGGTGTGCAGGATAAGGCGAGGGGCTTTCCCAATGCCAGTCAAGAGGAGTCACACACATCCTTAACAACTGGGAATTAGGACCAGCAACAGAAGAACAGGTGACATCTGGGGATTGATGCCAGAAACACTCATGACTATAAAACAGTCAAGTAAGGAAAACCAGGGTTAGATCAAATAGACAAACATATCAGCTGGATATTTATAACATGTAGGGGTCACCCCAAGCACAGCGTGTATAACAAGACTCTTTCTTTGGCTCCCAGACTCTCCTCTATGTTAGGGCCTCAAGACTGAGTGAAGATGCAGCTCCATTTGAAGTCTAAGTGTGACACTGACTGTTGCCTGTGCTTTTAATGCATTAAAAAAAAAACTGATTTTTGGAGAGGGAAGGGGAAAGGAAGAGAGAGAAACACTGAACGGCTGCCTCCTGCATGCCCCCTACTGGGGATCGAGCCTGAAACCTGAGCATGTGCTCTGGCCAGGAATCAAACTGGCAACCTTTGGTGCATGGGACGACACACAACCGAGCCACACCAGCCAGGGCTGTTGTATGTAGTTTAATAGACCTGGAGAGTTCTTTGTACCTGGGGAGCCCATCTTTTCAGACATTGTGCTGAGTTAAAGCAACCAGGCTCTTAACTCCTAGGACCCAAGGGCTGGGAGGTCCCCGTAATTGTAAAAACTGGACCATATAACAGAATCCCTGGGGAAGCAGGGAGGATGCTGGAGGGAGCTGACATATCCCGCCTACTGGATCCCACAGATGAAAGGAAGTGTTTGCCTCCTCGCCTCCCAGAACTCCTTGAGAGAAGACCCTGATTTCTGAAGACCGCTCCCCCCCCCCCCTCAAGGCCTGAACTGGACTCTGCTTGGAATTGTAAGAAATTATAATCTCTGGCTTCCTTCTTTTCTAAGTCACTCTTTCCCCAGACTCTATCCTTTCTTGGGAGGTCATGTGACAAAAACTTGATCTGCTTCCTGTGAATTTGAATCTTTGAAGGGCTATCCACCTAAAGAGAAAAGAACTATTGCAGTGCGAAATTTCTTTCTATCCGACTTCCCTTTCCATCCAAACATTAATATTTCAATGTTTACATTTATTTACCTTCTGCTCTGCAGCAAGTTTTACTCTAATTAAGCAAAGCTTAAGGACTCTAGTTCATTATGTTTGTTTTCATGTTTGAAAAATAGGGTCTTTGCGTGGTTACAGGCACTATGTGGGCCCCCCTGGAGGCCCCGTGGCCATGCTTGGGTGGCTCCATCCTCCAGGCTACTTTGGGCTTCTTAGGAGAAATTGGGAATAAGATCAGAAAAATACAACCTAGATCTGCAATATAGCTGTCCTTTCATATCTGAGGGACCAAGAATACCAAGTTTTGTAATTACTTGCCAAGTGAATGGGAGAGTTTGAAACATGTTAACAGTGGGGGACAGGAAAATAAAACTCAAAATTCAGGGAAGGAAGGGGGAAAGGCAGTGCTGACTGCTCAGTCCCTTTCACCTCCAAGAGTACAGCAGTTGGAAGAACAAGACTGGTTTTGTGTGTGCTGGGGAAGGCGACATAGTCAAACTCCATTGTTTTAGGATTTATTTCTATGGTTGGTTTTAAGCCCATAAAGACACCGATGAGTTTGACTTTACAGATATCACAAGGGTAAATATTAAACTGTAGCACTGACTCAGACATGGACAATAAACTCACAACAGTCTATAACTACTGTATTTTATTGATTTTATGTTTTTTTAAAACATTCTACTATTTCTAGAAATCAGTATGAATCTTGTAATCTATGACATCATAGATTCAAATGAAAGTATTTATGGAGACTTTATTATTAAAAATATGTTTATTAATTTCAGAGAGAAAGGAAGAGAGAAACATCAATGATGGGAATCATTGATCTATTGCCTCCTGCATGCCCCCTCCTGGAGATTGAGCCTATAACCTGGGCATGTGTCCTGACAGGGAATCAAACCAAGACCTCCTGGTTCATAGGTCTATGCTCAACTACTGAGCCACACTGGCCAGGCTATGGAGCATTTATTTATTTATTTATTTAATCCTTATCTGAGGATTTTTTTCCATTGATTTTTTTTCTATTTTTTTTAAGGGTGGAAGAGAGAGGAAAAGACAGAAATATTGATGTGAGAGAAATACATCAATTGGTTGCCTCCTGCATGTGCCCTGACCAGGGCCTGGGCCGTAGAGGAGCATGCAACTGAGGTACATGCCCTTGACCAGAATTGAACCTGGGACTCTTGGGTCCACAGGCTGATGCTCTTATCTACTGAGCCAAACCGGCTAGGGCTGGAGCACTTATTAAACAAGAAACTACATTAGATATTGTAGAATATACATGGCCCTTGTCCTCAAATGTTTTCCAATAAAGTTTCACAATTTCAAATAGATGAGAGGGACACAGTTCCCAAACTGTGTGCCAAGGCACCCTGAGACTCATCAGCGAGTGTTTAAGCTTTCAAAGAAAAATACATTGATACTCAACCTCTGTTGAACCCCACAACTACCAGTTCGCAGTGGTTCTACCAGTGGTTTGTGGTAGTTTGCATTATCTTCCTTTTGATGATGCCATATCTTTGTAAAGCTGAGCTTTTGGCTGCCACTCTGATTAAGAGCAAGTGTCAGGTGAAAATCAACATGGAACAGAAAATGAGAGTGGCAGGGTCCAATCTGATCCTCAGGTTTGAGAAACTGAGGTGTCCAATGGGTGCACACATCCTATTTGTAATTCATTATGGTTATTTAAGAATGGAATAAAAATATTCTTTTTTTTCTTCTAGTTCATGTGTTAATATTGTTTTAAACTGCTACTAAATTGTGAAGACATATGTACTTATTAAGTTGTTTGGACGTAATCACTGAATAAACAGAACTAATAGGCATTTCTTTTGGCCTAGGAGCTCCCAGAAATGACTCAGACATTTTGTCCTCTGCGGACTGAGAAAGTTTGGAAGCTTCTTTATTAGTGCCCACCAACAACAAACTAAAACATATAATTATGACTTGCTTCAGGTCACCCTGAAGCAAGGAAAACAACAAGTTATTTAAATTTTTGAGTGTATTTTATCTTTAAATCTAAGTAATATTTGCACATAACAAAGTGAATAAAAAAGGAAAAGAAATGCATAAAATAAAAAGCAACCATTTCTCACTTTACTCTTTCTACCCCAATCTCACTTCCAGAGGCCATTTCATGTAACAATTTTTAATTTTAGTTCTGGTGGTTACCTCCAAAACTGTTTATACCTCTTCTTCCTGATTTAGTTTCACTTTTGGAGTGTCTATCAATGCTAAGGATGAAAACTTAACTCCCTTTCCTCCTCCCTTTTCCAGTTGTTGACAGTATGTTTTCATTTTTTACATCTCCCGCTGATTACCTTGGAAATGTCAAATAATACACTTCAATCTCTATTTCCGACTCCACCAACTGGAGGTATAATCTCCTGAGTCATTGTTACAGAAGATGCGGACGTGTGTGCCCTTAATCTTTCTCTGGTCCACTCCTCTCTACCTCCTTATTTCTATCTCTCTCTAATATACCTTTTTTTAAAAAATATATTTTTTATTGGTTTCAGACAAGGAGAGATAGAAACATCAATGATGAGAGAGAATCATTGGTCGGCTGTCTCCTGCACACCCCGTAGTGGTGTGCAACCTAGGCATGTGCCCTGACCAGGAATTGAACCATGACCTCCTGGTTCATAGATCAATGCTCAACCACTGAGCCACGCCAGCTGGGCTGTCTTCTATACTTTTGATTGTTCATAACATTTATATTTTGTTCTGTAATCACAATGAAATCTTCATTTTTGTCTCTAGGTTTAATTTGGAAATTAAATGCCCATAAGCAGCACGTACATGATTAGGACTTTGTAAGTACTGCGCCCTTCAGAAGGGAGTGGGGTACTAGCCTCGCATTTCCTCCTCTGTGGTCCAACTCTAGGGCTCTTGCGTCTCAGTATCAAGAAGTGGATTCTCTTTGTATCACATAATCTCACTCATATGTGGAAACCATAGTAAACTGATGAACAGAGTGGACCCAGAGACATGGAGCATGGGACAGAGTGCGGAATCTCTGAGGAAAGGCAGGGGAGGGTGGGTGGGTGGGATGTAATCAACCAAGGACCTTGTATGCATATATATGCATGGCCCGTGGACACAGACAGTGGGATGGTGAGGGCTTGGGTGGGGGCGGGCTGGAGAGGGTCAATGGGGGAAAAAGGGGACATATGTAATACTTTCAACAATAAATAATTATTAAAAATTTGTGGGTGGAGATATGAACAGAAAACATGTCCCAACTGATGGCAATGTGTTGCATCAGAAAGCATTGAGCTTCTACGAAGACGTCAGCAAGGGTATTAATGTGTAGGGAAACAGAGTACAGGGTCCTTGAATAATGTCGTCTCATTCAAAGTCATTTCACTGTTAACGCTGATGAGAAAAAAATCAATTCCCAGCCCTGGGCCCCTGTCTGTGTGGAGTTTGCACTTTCTCCCCATTTTTACATGGATTTCCTCAGGGAACTCTGGTTTCTTCCTACATCCCCAAGATGGGCACGTGGGGTGAACTGGCGTATCTAAGCTGTCCCGGTGTGAGCGAGTGGGGTGTGACGCGTCCTGTGATGGCAGGTGCCTGCCTTGTGCCCCTGAGCGACCGGGACAGGCTCTGCCACCTGCAATCCTGAACTGGAATAAGGGGGTTGGAAAACAATCTTGTTTTCACTCATTTTTCTTAAATATCTATAGAGCTCACATTCTTATTTCAATTTTTAATATTAGAAGTGTTTTGGGCCATTGTTTAGAAGTTGGTGATGTTTTTGTGACTAGAAAGATGCCGTGGGAACTTAACTCTTGTTTGTATCAAGTAGCCTGCGGTGGGATTGGTTTCATCTCACCCTTAAAGTTGCAGTTTCCAAGAACCTATCGATGATGTGATGTGGGACCTGCTATATATATAGGGTTCAGTGCTGTCTGCGGTGTCAGGCCTCTGCTGTGCCTAAACATGTATCTTCTGTTGATAAGAGGGGACTGCGGTGGTTCTGTTTACACACGAGCCAGAAGCCCTGGGTCGGTGAGCAGTGAACGATGCTCCTGGGGGAAACAGGGTTCGGTTGCTATGGGCCTCTGGTCACAACTTCCTCATCAATGGATCGATACATAACCTTGTTTTACGTGTGTTTCTATACACAGACACCTTATTTAATAAGGATTATTGATTCATTAACATTGAACTCGGGCCTGAGCAAACCTTACCTCACACGTGTTTTCTCCCAGCCCTGCTGTGCTCAGGAGCCTACACAGCTCGTCAGCACGACACCAGGGGCCATTTTAAACAGCGAGATCACCAACACAAAGCACAAAACTGTGCAAAACGTGACACCTAAGTGAACCATGACAGGACACTAGTTTACAGTGTGAGAGACGAAACAGGAAGGCGGAGAGCGCGGCCTTGTCCGGCCTCAGCTGGGAAGGTGCGCGATGGACGGCTCCGGTGTGGCTGCTCTGTGCACATCCCTGAGTGACAGCAAAGGCCCCGGGGCGGCGTATTGACTTGGGGGTTACAAACACAGTTTATTGAGTAGGTGGGATGTGAGACTATGGAACCCGTGAATAATGAGGATCAAATGCACTTTCTTTGTTCTTGTTGACAAAAGAGAAATGTGCCTTTACCGTATCACCCAGCTTCTCAAGCACATTGTTCTTTGGGGACCACTTTCTTCCCCGGGACATTTATCCGGACGCCCTCTGCCCTCTGGCCGTGTGGAATGGTTGTCCTGCCCTGCGGTCCTCGGGGAACTGTCTTCCCTGCTCAGCCCTGTCCCAGGACCGCCTCTGTCTGGGCTTTCTCCGTGGGGTCCTTGGCATCCACGTCATGAGACAGCCCAGAGAAGTCAACTTCGCTTTCTGACAAAATGGAGCTGTTTTTATGGAATGACCTTTGGATTGTAGTTTGGTGGGGTATATAATTTTTAGCATCAAAATCATATTGTTTCAACCCTGTGAAGCCACTGATCCATTGCTTTTAGTATCCTGCATTATAGAGAAGTTTGGTGCCCTCCCCCCAAGCTTCCAGATCTTCTTCTTCTTCTTTTTTTAAAATTTATCTTTATTGTTGGAAGTATTACAGATATCCTCTTTTTCCTCCCGTTGGCCCCTCCCCCCTTCACTACTGTCTGTGTCCATGGGTTTTGCATGTAAGTTTTTTGGTTAATCTCCGCTCCTGCCCCCCCTCCCCCGACCCCCACTCCCCTCTGAGATTCGTCAGCCTATTCCATACTTTCATGTCTCTGGATCTGTTTTGTTAGTCAGTTTATTTTGTTCATTATATTCCACCTATAAGTGAGATCATGTGATACTTGTCTTTCTCTGACTGGCTTATTTCATAATTAGCATAATACTCTTCAGGTCCCTCCATGCTGTCTCAAAGGGTAAGAGATCCTTCTGTTTCACAGCTGTATAGCATTCCATTGTGTAAATGGACCACAGCTTTTTCACCCACTCAGATTTTCTCTTTACGTTTATCACTGCACAAGGATATGTCTAGGTGTGGGTCCTCCCCACCTCATTCATCCTGCTCAGCACTTGGCCATAAGCCTGTTTAATTTGAAGATTCACTTCTTTCGTAACTCCTGAAACTTTCTGTTTTTGTATTTATTTTCCTGCATCTTAAAAAAATAATTTTATTGATTTCAGAGAGGAAGGGAGAGGGAGAGAGACATAGAAACATCAATGGTGAGAGAGAATCATTGATCGGCTGCCTCCTGCATGCCCCGAATCGGGGATTGAGCCTGAAACCTAAGCATGTATCCTGACTGGGAATCAAACTGTGGTCTCCTGGTTCATAGGTCGACGCCCAACCATTGAGCCACACCGGCCAGGCTCCCTCATTTCTTGATTCCTCTCACCTCTCTCTTTACTTATCTCTCTGGGATGCCTGTATGGCAGATGTTGGATCTTCTGGATTGTTTATTGAAATCTCATACTTTTCCTTCTACCTTTTCAGTCCTTTGAATATCTAATTTGGGTAATCATATGATTAATTTCCAAGAACTCTTTGTTGTTCTTTGTTCCACTTCCATAGCATCCTATTCTTTTATGAATGCACCATATCTTCCAATCTCACTGAAACTAGTTATGTTATCTTCTGTTCTCGAAATCATTTTATCCAGTCAGTTGTCCTATTTATTCTCATCTTTCTCTTTCATCTTGGCTTTCCTTAAACGTCTGGTGATCTCTGGTCGTGCATGCATATTTAAGAATGAAAGACAAGGTTATCACCGGCAGAGAGAAAAGCTCTCCTCAGCTACTGTTGGGTAGGCAGGTTCCTGTGTGGGACCTCTGGGTGCTTTCACAGGACATGCCAACGAGCAGGCGTCACCTTAGAGTGACCTATTAGTTGGAACCGAGAGCCCCCGAATGCCAGAATGGGGAGCTTTCCTTTGTGGGGCCATATCCATCGTAGAAATTCTAGACCTGCTCTATAGTTGTCCAATTTCTTTAGAGGGGAAACCTCAGATTGTTAGTTTGGGGGATAAATGTCAGTCATGCCAGATTGTCAGAAACTCAACTAGGAGTAGGGGAGGGAGAGAGGCCAATTCACCTGGCTGCTCTGCAGACAGATCTTCAATGACTCCCCATTTTCCACCCTGCCCAACCTCCGTGCAGCGCCTCCTGCTTTCATTCTTAGTTGTGGCTTCCCTGTGATAGTGTCTACATGGTCCTGTGCACTTCCAGTCTTCCACAAATGTGTTGAAATCTCCCATCTGCTGATGACGAACACCAGTTCCTGCTCCCTTTTAAAGTATTTATTTTCTTTGTGCTTCTTTACCATTAATATTATTTTTTTTGAGGGCGGGCTCTAGAGATGGGAAGCACGTGTGTTCAGTCCATCATTTTTGAACTGGAAACGGAAAGTGTCATTTTAATTTAACATCTTAACAAACATCATTTGGGAATTAGCCTAGAAATGAGTATGCTGGCAAAGAGAAAACGCTCAACTGTTTTATAATTGAGTAATAATGTCATATTAAGAAATTTAGATCACTTTCATTACCAGGTGAGTCACTGGAAACTAATTGGTCTTGAGATAATTGAGGAATATAAAATTTTGTATCAAGAGATTATGTAAGACTCATTAATATAATAGAATCAAATTCAGTGTCTCTGTATTTGTCTGATTATAGCGTATGGTATTACTGTAAACAATATTTAAAATTATACTGTAATGCCATAAGGGAGGAGAGAAAAGAAAGCAAAACTCTTAAGCATTTGCCATGATTGAATGAATTGCTGTTGGTGGGAAACAGCATGAAAAGACAAAACAGTCTGGCTTCTTTAGACCCATATTTTCTTTTAATTTCAATAAATTCTTTCTCAAGCATAAAGAGCTGATAAAGAGTAAACTATTTTTTTAAACCTCTTATACAACTTCTTGAAATTTTTATTCGATCTTAACTGATGAGAAATGTGACAAATCCTAGCCAATCAGCAAGATGGTTCGTTAGAAGTTGCCAGCAATCTTGATTTAAATGACCATTTTTCTGCCGTCAAGCTTCTGCTTTTATTTATTTACTAGAGGCACCGGTGCCCGAAATTCGTGCACGGGTAGGGTCCCTAGGCCTGGCTGGCAGTCAGGGCCAATCTGTGGGGTGATTGGCGGGGCCCCCGCTGGCACCCACCTTGGCTGGCCTGAGGCCTGCGGGCTGGGGGCAGCTCCTGCATTGAGCATCTGGCCCCTGGTGGTCAGTGCGTGTCATAGCCACCGGTCGTTCTGCTTTTCGGTCAATTTGCATATTAGGCTTTTATTATATAGGATTACGCTTTGATTGGTGAATGGCCTACCAGATGACTGGACACTTAGCATATTAGGCTTTTATTATATAGGATTTATTTATTTATTATTGTTATTTTAAAATGTTTTTTTTATCGATTTCAGAAAGAGAGAGGGAGAGAGATAGAAACATCGATGAGAGAGAAACATCGATTGGTTGCCTTCTGCATGTGCCCTGACCTGGAATCCAACCAGCAACCTTCCGGTGCACAGGATGATGCTCAACCAGCTGAGCCACAATGGTCTGGCTGCAAAGCAGCTTTAAAAAAAAAGAGAGAGCAGACAGTCACTTGAGACTGAGAGCCGTGATTACAGGCCAGCGAGTCACAGGTGCGGTTTAGCTGGGCTGATGGCCCACCTTGACAAAGGACCTGGAACTATAAGACCACGATTTTAAAGCTCTCTTTGAGATCATTCTCTTCAGAAGTAAACAAATCTAAGGCTTTCATATATACATTATCTTAAATCTGGAAATAACAGGTCTTATAGCTTTTTAATGATATAATTTAAAAAGAACTTTACTGCTTTCTGAAATGTATACGAACATGAAATTCATAGTGTCATCCCCAATGGATTCGTGTACTGTTTTAAAATTGTTGAAATTTATTCATTTTTAGTCCCCATGACATTTCCCTAATCTGTATAATATTGTGCTTCAGAATATTTTATATTGTAAATATTTATGAAAAAATGAAGTAGACACTGCAATGAAGCATCTTTACTCTTGTCAGTTGAAAGTTATCCTTAGGGAGAATAAAATGAGATGAAATAAAACTAGGTAAGACATAAGGGAATTCAATATAAACATATTCACTATATGTAGAAATATATTTTTAAAGGGTATGAAAAAAATCTCTTAGCCTCGCAATTAATAGAATTCTAATATATTTTGGTGTGTTACCCTAAGTGCTGTATTAAAATGATAGTTTGTTAGTATTATTTTGTAGCTATAAAAGCCATTCTCAGTAATACTAGCTAAATCACTTGCTCTATTACATTTCCATTTATGAACTCCAAGGGCAAATCATTATTGCGCAAGTAATCCTTTTCAAACCATTTTCTTCCAAGGCCACCTTTAAGTGAATGAGAACAGTCAATAATTTTATCGTCATATCTGTTAAAGCACATTAACAATTTATAATGTAAAGAGCTCTATCAAATGCAATTTCATCAAAATGACATGAGGATCAAATTAACCAAATTAACCATCCATGAACGTTAGAACCAAGCATTAACCCAATTTATTTAAATTATACCATTGGATTACAAATCATTCCCTTTTTAAAAAGTATTTCAAGTCATGTCCTGGAATAATCTAGCAGGAAGCTCAACTCCCGACACATTCTTTCTAATACAGAGGCAGAGAATGTGTGGCTATCTTGGGCCTTTAGAGGGGAGGGGCATTCTAGAGGCAGCACAGCGTAGGATGGGAGCCTATGATATGGGGTGGATTTAGGCTATCTGTGGCTACTGCAGTATGCAGTGACTTTATTTTTAATTTTTATTTTGTTTTATTTTTTTGCTTTGTGTGTGTGTGTGTGTGTGTGTTTTGCAGTGACTTTAACACTTGTTGTCTTTGTTGGTGTGTTGTTGTTTCTTAAGAGAAAAGTACAAGTTGTTGATATATATTGTTTCCTTTTTATTAGCCTTATAGTATTTTCTAATCTATCCTACATAATAAAATGGTAATATGTAAATTACCATCACTCCGCTACGCCCACGATGGGGCCAGCAGGAGGCGCAGGGGGCGGGACTCAGGGTGGCCGGGGTAGCTGATTGGGCCAGCAGGACGCTGAGCTTGCGGCACCACTGGCGCCGCGAGCTCAGTGTCTGTGTCATGGCTGCGCCGGAGGCTTTCGGAAGGCCTGGTGCACCGGCGGACAGCTGGCCAGCTCCCCCGCGATCAAAAGCCAAAGCGGGGGAGCTGGCTGGCTGTCTGCTCCGGCACAAGGCCTTTCGAAAGCCTCCGCCGCCCCGGAGGCTTTCGGAAGGCCTGGTGCACCGGCGGACAGCCAGCCCGCTGGTGCACCAGGTGCATGATTAAATCATGCACTGGGCCTCTAGTATATATATAAAAGCCTAATATGCTAAGTATCCGACCCAGCGGTTGACCTCTCGACCAGTCGCTATGATGCACACTGACCACCAGGGGGCAGATGCTCCAACTGGTAAATTAGCTTGCTGCTGGGGTCTGGCTGATCAGGACTGTGCGAGACAGGCCAGACACGCCCTGGAGCCAACCTCCTGCGGTCCCTCCCCAGCCTCTAAAATATCTCTTCTAATTAATTTCCTTTCAATGTGCACGAATTCATGCACCGGGCCTCTAGTATTAGTATAAATATATTTGGCTACTTATGGTACTAGCTGGATGAGAAATGACTGTATAAAAATAACTTTAGTGCCCCTTGAATCTGAGTTATAGTAATGCATCCCAGAAGAAAATGAACGGGTTTGCCTTCCTGAATCTATTTATTCATGGAAAACAAAATAAGGACAAAACCCTTCACTAGGTCCAGCCTGGTCTCTTGTCTTTTTGCTTTTTGGGAATTGGCAAATAGGAACTGTGAGCAACCTATTTTCTTAAAATCAAAGTTTCATATTAACAGCGAGGTTTATTGTTCTAAACAGCGGCCTGTCTCGCTTCTCTGAGCTAAGAGGAGCTTCTCAGGTGGGATGAGGGGATCTGGGAGCTCCCTTTGGGGGTGAGAGTGTGAGTACCAGTACCAGGCAGCAGTCCAGAGACAAGCATGATTGCTGGGCAACTGAGTATATGGGGGGGTGGGGGAGGGGGCGTGGGACCAGTTTGGGTTCTCAAAGCTACAACATACTGTGCTCTAAGCAGAGCCAGCTGCCCCTTTCTTCATCCCTCCGCCTGCCTGCTCCTCCCTACCCTGCTTTCCTTACTGTCAGTCCTCAGGCAGTGGGTGCACTGTGGAGACAAGTGGCTGGGGGACGTGGCTTCAGTTGCACTGTTTTATGCTAGTGACAGGCAGCGCAGCTCCTGGTCATGGCCGTGTGAGTCCTCAAGAGCCTCTGGGCCCTGGCTCACTGAATCAGCTGCACCAAGCAACCACTAGCCATCCCACGCCATTTCACCTGTGAGTGGAACTGGTTAGACGTCTAGGGGGCATCGTGGTGCGGGAATGGAAGGTGCCATGGACCAGAGCGGAGATGTGTGGGAGGGGGAAGGGGTCCAGTTCTCTATTGACCAGCAAATCAGCTGATTTTTCAGAACTTCCCTTTTGCTCAAACAAAACCTTCCCGGAGCTCTAATTAATCAAGCAGATGGAAGGAAGGGGACTGTGCTGGTTGGAGCTGGGAGGTGCCTGGGAACCTCAGTGGCTTGGTCCCCACATTTCCTGCCTTGGGTCTCTGAGGAACTCTGAGCTCTGCAGAGCTGCACCTGACAACCGCTGCACCAGCTGACCTCGGAGGGCCTTTCCAACCTGAAAAATGATGCTTTTCTAGGAAGATGCTCAAAATGTCACTCCTCCTGACCCCCCATCTGTAACCTACATTCATAGAGATGGAACAACCGGGTAGAATTCAGTCCCATCCAGGTGAGCTTTCCTTTGAAGTCACTATTTCATCACCCACGATAACCAGGGAAAAGGAAAACTGGGCCTGAAAACTGCTTTATTTTGTTACGGGACTGCTTCTTCTCCACCTGGAGACAATGATCTCCACTGTTTACTACACAGCAGCTGGGGGGACAATCCACGTTAATAGCAAGGGGGCCACACTTGCGTTCAAAGAATTTCTGGAAGACCGATCGATTTGGAAGTTTAGCACTCTGGTGGCGAACCCAGTGAATTATCATCTGATCTAAAAGTTTATGTTCTTATTTTATAAGCTGCTGGAATTCACCTTTTTGTGGTCCACCACCACTATTTAATTTTACTGAGCAATGAAGGCAGGACAAAACCCCAGTTACATAATTCTGTGTACATACTATTTGCAGGCCAGTAAACACACGGCCTGGGTTTTCCAGGGTAAGTTTGGTTTTATTTTTGTTATATTTTTGTCCTGTAGTCATGGAAACGCCCCAAATTTAGGCACCTAAACTATGCCATCAGGACTGCCTCTCATCCAGAAACAACCCCTGAATATTGGCTCAGACCGTGTGTTGCGATTTTGGGCTAAACAATATGGTGGCTGCAGCTAATTCTCCTGACATCCTCAGCTGAAGTAAACGTCCCTGTACCGAGCCTGGTGGCCCTGCCCATATTTGCACACACACTTCTGTCACAGCGAGAGGATTCTGACTTGAAGTACTTACTCTATTCCAAGTCCAAATTGGCAATGTCAGTCAAATAAATCGGGCAAAGTATGATGGATGGTGAGATGGATAAATGAACATTAAAGCCTTCAGAGAAACCACCAAATTTATCTTACTTAATACTTTGTGACAAGACGGTTTAAAGTACAGCGCTGTGTGGCTCAATCTGATGCTCTTTATCTTTCTTTTGGCATAGTCAGATAAAACAGATGCAAATAAGGAATTTTAAGATAAAAGTTTGCATAATATTAAACAGAATTTGAGAGTCACTGGAATGCTGGCTTGTTCCCCCCACATGGACGGAAGGACATAGGGCTGAGAAGTAAGGGTGCCAGGGCTGGAGTCCTAACTCCACTACCTACCAGTTGAGTGGTGGGTGACCTTGGGCACATTCTTAGCCTCTCTTCTGTAAAATGGCTATGACAGTATATACCTATAGGACTAGGTATTATTTAATAAGCATCTTATTTAGTACACTTAACCTTTTGCACTCGGATGTCAAGTGTGACTCGACACAGTTAGCATTAGAATAAAGGAATTGAGAAAAAAGCAATCGAGTGCAAAGGGTTAATAAGAATTAAATAGGTTAATACATGTAAAGTGGTTGGAACAGTACCTGGCAGGTAGCAGGCATTTAATAAACATTGGCTATTATGGCTTATTTCCACAAAATAAAGGTTTAGAGAATTATTTTTAGGGAATGCTAACATTGTCCCTCCATTTCACAAGCCACTACAGTAGACCCCCGAATGTCAGGGTTAGGGGTGCTGACCTCCCAGCACAGTCGAAAATCACATATAACTTTTACTCCCCCCCAAACTTAACTACTAATAGCCTACTGTTGACCGGAAGCCTTACTGATAACATAAGCAGTCGACTAACACGTTCTGTATGTTATATGTAGTATATACTATATTCTTACAATAAAGTAGGCGAGAGAAAAGAAAATTTTATTAGGAAAATTGTAAGGAAGTGAGACCAGAGCATTTTCTCAGACTGTGGAGCTCTTGCTTCCAGGCATGCCCTCTATGTGGCTCAAATAAACTCTTATAAAAATTCTCTACAGCTGTGGACATTCTTATGTCAACAGAGGAAATACGTTTACAGTATTTATTGAAAAAAAATTCTCATATAAGAGGATTCAAACCAGTATTGTTCAAGGGTCAAATGTACTATAATGTTATAGTGCTTGACATTGTGTGTATGAACACGAGACTTAAAACTCAGCAACATCTTTCTACACCACTGATCTTAGGGGTGGCGTAACGGGGTGATAATGCAGCTTTAACCCTAGAAAAGCTCGGGGAGACACATCATCTACTGAGAACGTCCATGACAGCGAATATTTTTGTTTTTCCCCAAGGCTGGGCACTGCTGGGCCCTTCCTCGTCTAATCCTATATTCCCCCAATTCCATCCGCCTGAGAATTCACAAGCATTGCAATGTTAGAATCCTAGGATTTCACAAGATCATAATCTAATATTGAAAGGGACTTGCGTGGTCAGTGGATTCCCTTCCTAATTTTAGCCACAATAAAAGGTGTGGCCTGGGAGGGGAGTGGTCATTAAGGACTCACACAGTCTGTGTGAGATCAGACGAGAACCAGCGCCCTAGGCCTGGGGCTGTTTTTCCTGTACTCTGCTGTGGTTTCACGCCCCCGTGGCACCCAGCATAGTTATGGACATAATCAACATTCAACAAATATTCCTTAAGTGAGTGAATGAATAAATGAAACCAGCCTTAAATATTTGTTTTAAAAGCAGTTTTGAGACTTTTTTTTTTAGGAAAATGAATTATCTTCTCAACCCTTATCTTTCTCTGCAGCCTAATTTCCAATATGTATCCCAGCGTGCATTCAAGAGGAAAAAAAACACACCCCATTCTCGTTTTCACTACATTTCTTAAAAACATATATATATATATTTAAATTGATTTCAGAAAGGAAGGGAAAGGGAGAGAGAGAGAAACATTAATGATGAGAGAGAAACATTGACTGGCTGCCTCACCCGGGCTTGTGCCCTGACCAGGAATCAAACCATGACCTCCTGGTTCATAGGTCCATGCCCAACCACTGAGCCACACCGTCCATTCCTTTTAAAAATCACCACCTTCCAATACCACTGTTAGAATTCTACTGGCTCATTCTTTTCTTCTAAATCTAATTTAAGACATCCATAGAATCATCGCCGTGCAAGAAATGGTGACCTGTTTACTTAGTTCACGCCTCCATCTGGACCTTAGAAGGGCAGAAATCAGCCTTGCAAGGGGATTTATATAAACCTGATGAAGAAAGAGGAGGAACAAGCTGGAGCTCTGAGTCTGCATCAGGCTTCCTTTGACCTGCCTTGTCCCTTGTCCCTCTCCTCACTGCATTCTCTATGAAGCCTAGTGCAAGCCCTCGCTTGCAGCCTAGAATTCTCTTCTCCCTTTCAAAATTGTTGGAGCATTTTATTTGTGACTTTTATTGCACATTATTAGTCCCTCTTAAGTTGTTAATTGTTATCCAACCAACTTATAAATTAATGCAAATTTTAATATTTTAATCATGGTTATGGGTGGATATCTACACTAATAAAAGAGAAAGATGCAAATTGACTGTACCTTCACGACGCCCTCCAGCCAATCAGGAGTGAGCATGCAAATCAACCCAACAAAGATGGCGGGTTAATTTGCATACACAGGCACCCAGCGGCCAGGGGTGGGGTGGGATGCTTGCGTCGTCACCATGGCGACGACACAGGTTTTCCGCACCACCCCAGCCATTCAGGGCCTCTGGGCAGCGTGGGAAGGCAGGGCCGGAGCGGAAAGAGGCGGCTCCGGGGCCAGAGCAAAGGTGATGCCGGCAGCCAGGGAAAGGAAGGCCCATTCTTGCAAGAATCTTTATGCATCAGGCTTCTAGTGAATAATAATATGACTAAATGCCTCCTTGACAAGTCCTCCAATTCTTGTCTCTGAGTGGGTATCTCGTTCTACACACTCCCTATCCATTTATGTATGCGTTTGTACTTATAGAAATGCATAGTTTTATTTTGTTTTTAAAATGGTACTATACAGTATGTATGGTTCTGCAATGTGGTTTTTTCATTAATACTATATGTCTTGGTGATCTTTCTGTCTCCGTATAGACAGACTTACTTCATTCTTTTTAACTGCTGCCTAATTTTCCGGAAGATAGATGTACCAGGTTACTTAGCCATTCCCTATCGTTGGCCATTAGATGTTTTCAATTTCAGAATTAGCAAAACTCTGCAATGAAAGGGAATTACAAAATCTGTGCTGGTGTGAGCCTGCTTCTCTAGGACACATACCAAGAAGTGGAAATGCTGGGTCCTAGAATGTGCACGTTATAAATTTTCATGGTGCCAAACTGCCCTTCAACTTAACTACACCAATTTACACACCTGTCAGCATTATATGAAGGACCAGTTTTCCCACCAGCTTGCCAATATTAATAACTTTTTACCTTGTTTTCCCTGCATATATATTTTATCTCCTGGGCTTGGGGTTGAAAACCCTGAGAGCAGACCCATGATGACTTCATATTTGCATATCTTCCCGTATTTCAGAGGTGTTTAGTAATTGGTGTTCAATAAATGCTTGTTGAAGGATCTCTAACCATAAGTTCTTTGCTCATCTCTGTGCAATACACACTTTTCAAAAAGCATTTACCAAGGTCGCATCTAACTTTGAGGCTATTTCTTAAGAATGAAAAACATTCTTAAGAAAGCTGGTGGAATTTTTGCACACACCTCCCTCTGAACAAGTTACAGACATCTTTCATTTAAAGTTGCCGAAGACAGGGTCCCCTCCTGCTTTGCTGGCAGGAGGCAGAGAAAACAGACCTGGTTTTCTCAGACAATAGATGGCAGGGTGTCCCACCCACTGGGAAAGAGCAGGCTAAAGGCGCCTTAGAATGCCTGGGAACTAGACAGAAGGCAGAGGATGAGGGAGTAAGGTCAGAATCCTGAAACATTCTGCATCCAAGGAAATAAATTCTTTTATAGAGTTTCAAAAGAGAGGAAACTATTAATAATGTCTAAAGCATGGCAATAAATGGATCCAGGTGAGGAGGAACTGTGACAGGGTAGGAAAACCTGGAGTGGAGAGTTGGGCATATTTTTAAAGGAAGTTTAGAGAGAGGAAAGAGAGGTTTTTAAAGGTGTGAATGACGGTGCGTTTGTTTGTTTGTTTGTTTGTTTGTTTCTATGATAATCTTGGGCTAAAACATTTTTAAAACTCCATGAGCGTGATTCCAAATGATGGCACTCCGAACATTACTTGGAAATACGAGTTTTCCAGAACGGTAAGAGGTTATCTTTCAATTACATATGAACGAATCGAGAATTATGAGTAGCTCAGTGTGTGTTTCACAAAGGAACTGGTTCTAGATGAGAAACAACATAAGCGAAGACATATTTCCGCTCTTAGGAATGTTTCTTTTTCTCTCACCAACTGCGCAGCCCAGCGAGGGTACAACTGCATCTCAGCGCAAACACAAATGCGCAAAGCGAGGAAAGCGTTTGTGATGGTGGACTGACTGCCTACCCCTCGGGTCCTGCGGTCTGGGGGGGCCCTGCTTTGAATTCCCTGCGCTGGACGGAGGCGGGAGCCCTCAGAGCCCCAGGGCTGTCGGAACACCAGGACGGCCTTTGCCGTCGGGCCTGCGAGGCGTCTGCACCCCTCACACACACGTGCACCCGCGCTTTGGTTTCTCAGCCCATGTCCCCTGGCCCTTGCCCTTTCGATGAGCTGTTACCGATACACCCCAATTCGTTTACCAATACACCCCAGCAGCGAACAGGCCTAAGTCAGGCCCATGGTGGCCCGTATCAGCGACGGGAAACTCCTGGAGGAGGGGCACGTGGCTCTCTGGGGCTCAATGCCCTTTTGGCCATTGTTGTGTGGAACAAAGAGGGCAGGAGCGCAGGGCGCCCCCACGAGGAGAGGCGGGAAAAGACACCACGGGCACGATGCAGCCGGCGGGCGAGGCTGGAAGTGGGGTGCGCACCTCCTGGAGAGCCGGCTGGGAGCCCGGGCGGCAGGCCGGTCCGCCCGCCGCGGGCCGCCCCCCCCGCCCCCCGCCCGCGATCGCACCGCAGCCACTTTACTTTTACCCCCCTTTCCTGATTATTATCATTTTTTCCCGCGCAAAGCCGGAATCCGGGGCTGCCCCAGCGAGCCGCGCAGGGGCCGCCATTTCCCGGGGAGAGCGCGTCGCGCGTCGGCACCGGGCGCCCCGGAAAGGGAACCGGAGGGGAGTGCCCGGCCCCGAGCCCTCCTCCGCGCCGGCCGGGCTCCCGGCTCCGGCGTCCTCGCCCCCCGGGCTCCGGCCCCTGCCCTCCGCCCGGCGCCCCCGCGCTCTTTCCATTGTCAGCCCGGGAAGCCGGCGCCCGGCCCGGCGCCCCCCGAGGCCCCCGAGCGGCCCTGCGGGCTCCCTCGGCCCCTGCGCAGCCCCCGGCCCCCCGCGCCGGCTGGGCGCCTCCCTCCTCCTCCTGCGCCCCAAACTCGGCATCCCCGGGAGCCGCCCGCTCCCGCCGCGTCCAGCCTCGCCCGGGGCCCGCCGCTGGACCCGCACCCCGCCTCCGCCCTCCCTCTTCGCCCACGATGCCCCGGCTCCTCACCGGCCGCAGGAATTTTACCGCTTCTTTGCCGCCCCCCCTCCCCCTTATTTCCTAAGGAAGCAAGTTGGGCAGCTTGATTTATAAATGTTTCTTTTTGCGGGGAGAGTCGACTATCCCGGGTGCACCCGCAGGGGCTGGGCAGCGGGGAGAGGCGGGGGGTTCTCCCGGGCCCCTGCACTGTTCCCGCGGCCGGTTTTGTTTCCAGACCCCGAAGACCCCCGAACAATAATGCCATCGCCATGGCGGGCTCACCTGGTGCTGCGCCGCCTGCTCCGGGCGCCGGTGCCCTCCGCGCGCCGCTCCCCGCGCGCAGGTTCGGCCCGCGCGGCGCCGGTGCGGGGCAGGACTCTTCGCCTTTCTTTAGGTTCTATCTGTGCGTGTCAATGGCGGCAAGCAGCAGTTCTCCGGGCCGCGGATCGTAGCGGGGGGAGGAGGAGGAGGGAGAAGGGATTGCTCCTTCTCCACATAACCACCTCTAGGAGGAGTTGCTCTGCCTCATCCCCCGCCAGCCCCAGCTCCGCGACGGGTCCAGGGCTTTCCGCGGGGCTTGATGAGCTATTGTCCTCCTGGAGCGTTAAGGATGGAAGCGCGCGGCCTCCGCGTCGCTGGCGGACCTGCTGGATGCTCCGAGGGCCACTGGCGAGGGCCAGGCTTTCCCCAGAGCTGGGCACCGGCGCTATGGTCGCGATCCAGAGTCTGCAGGACCCACCTCTGGTGGAAGAAGGTGTGGGCGATCGTGGGCAGCTCTGGGGGAAAGCCTGAGAAGATGAAAGCAAAAATTGCCACCTGCGATGGCCTCGTGTCCTTTCATCGTAACAAATACATTAACGTTTGTGCCCACCGCTGGGACGAGAGCACAGGGTGGCCACAGCCACAAGGACTGAGAATTTATGCCCACGCCTGTGGGCTTTTCATAAAGTAAGACTGATGTAGAATCCAGCGTGGCGTAATATTTGGAGCAGCAGATGTATGTTGTGGTGGTTATAACTGCATGGACATAATTTTTTAGTTCAGTTGCTTTACAGTCCGTTAATTTGTAATATTTCAACTCTTACTAAGATTAACACAAGGCTATTGTCCTAAGGACCAATTTTTATTAGTTTCTAGAAAATACGTTTTTGATGGCCGTGTGGTGGGCAGTATCGGGTGTGGTGATGGGATTAGTAGTTGGTCTGTTTCTTCTGGAAGCCAGTCTCTTCTTTGTAACCCGAGATGTTGGCCAGGGCTCTATGGCTCGAGGGGCGAGTCAAAGGAATTTGTTTAATTTCAGTGGGAAATGCTAACTTGCTATGGGCTACCCACACTTCCTCTGATTTTGTCCTGATGAAGGACTGTAAGAGGCAACATTTTTATTTGTCCACAAAGGAGAAACCCACGATTCTCTAAGCAGTGAGCAAATGTGTTTTAAAGCTTCTCCCATTTGGCAGTATTGTGTATATTTGTGTGTATTTGTGTATAATTGTGTATATTTGCCCCTATAAATTTATAAATGTTTAGGCAAGGGGGAATCTTGGGGTGACTGAGAGCCTGCAATTGCTTGAGTGGGAAGAACCCAGATGCCCACTGCCTTCTGGATTTATACCAGTTAATCAGGGCTGTTGACGTATTTAGTAGATAGCGCTTTGGACCACGTGCATTTTAAACAAGTGTCTGGGAAGTCAGCTGACTCACCCAAAGATCCTGGATGTATCGTGAAGGTGTAAGTAAACCTCTCACTGTTTAAATCTCATATGGTTTCTCAAACTCACCTGGACTCACTGGTCTCAGTTTAGTGAGGTTCCTGCACTCTTCTTCCTACTCTCTTTACCCTCTCTCTAGACGACTTCCCTGTCTTTGTCTTTGACCTGGTACTCTCTAGGTCAGAAATCTAGTTGGGATAAAGCCCTCTTTGCCCAAGACTTATAATTAAAGGGTTTCAAATGATCCCCTGGGCATCTCATAATGGTTTCAAGGTCCTCTTCCTATAGGAAGCGCCTACCTCCCTTCTTATAGAGATTTCTGGTGTCTACTTTTGATCAGCATTAGCCTCCAGGCCAACATTCAGGAGGGTTCAGGAGCCTTCTGGGAGTGCTGGAAAAATGATCCAATCAGCTAGGCTGACTGAGATATGATTTAATAATTTATCAATATATATTAGATTCACATTCTCCCTGTAACTTCCCAATAAAAATGACAGGTGTGGTCATTTTTATGTGCATATTATGTATCTCGTTTCATCCTAGCATTTTGTTTAGTACTATTCTGAGAAAAGCTGGGTCTAAGAAACTTGTCTCCCATGTCCTACAGGTTAGTTTCTTCAAATAGATGATATAGTTGCAACTCAGAGAATCAAGGAGAATGTCAGCTTCATGATCCTCTTGTTCTTAGAAGGGGTCACAGAGTTCAAGCGCTTTATGTTATAGGGAGAGGTCTGGTATTCAGGTGGGTGAAGTGACTTCACCCAAGGCCACGTGGGTAGTTAGTGGCAGAGACTCTGGTGCATTTTCATATACCCAGCTAATGTCGTTTCCACCAACTCCAAACTTCTCAGGATGTATATGGGACAAATAGGCAACCTAATATGCAGATGTAGTTAAATTATAGCTATTTAATATTGAACATTTAACACACGAGCCAAATTTAACACAAATAATAATGTGTAGTTAAAATACATTAAAAATAGTCAACGTGACTATCAACTCATCAGTAATCTTGAGTTTTGCAGTGGCTTCCAGCTCAGGGAACCTCTGACAAGGTGAATAATTGTGATAATAAGAATTTACACGTATTGAATACTTACCATGTGCACTGAGCTTTCCCCTTACCAACTCATTTAATCCTTCCAACGACTCTATGGGGTGGGCACTATTTTCTTCCTTTTGCAGGTGGAGAAACAGGCAGAGAACGGATGAGAAACGTGCTCACAGTTACAAGGTTAGGAAGTGGCAGGTTAGTGCTCTTAATCCCTGCCTTAGTCTGGTGGTATGGATGTGTTTATTCTGTTTAAACAAAGGAATTTTGTGATTAGTCACATTATTGAACCATTACATATACATATCCTTGGACCTTTCCCAATACATATCCTGAAGCAGTCAGCAGAAAGCCTAATTATAGGATGTTTGCTTGATTACTGTTGCACTGAAAATACTTCCTTAACCTTTGACCTGTATGTGTGCATAATGTTATGAATAAATGTATTGATTGTGTGTTGACTCCATTAGCGACAGGGATGTCTAGTGAACATTTTATTGGGATGCAGGATGGACTTCTTCTCCACTTAGAGACAGGCATGCAGCATGATTTAGATACTGAACAAATTAATCAACCATGCAACTAGATTCATATTCTATTAAGTCTACTAGTAATTCATCCACAAAATCACCTATTTAAAAAATAGCTTCATGATTTTTGTCCCCCCAAACCTTTTATTTCTCATGATCCAAATTTATGATGTGTGGAGTGAGTGGGTTTTTATTTTCCATGATTAGTCCTAATGACTTTTATATAATTTGTGACACCTATTATAATTTGTGATCGTTTTACCCTTCTGAAGTCCTGTTATGCCATCACCCTATTAATTTCCTGGCCCTTGGCTCTTCCAGAAAGGCTATGTCATGTGGGTAGGTATTGATATCTGACATATGTGGATATGATTTACATATCCAGATTCATTTTATGTGAGGTTTCTCATCTTCTTTGAAGTAACCTGAGATTTCCTGGGAGTATTATAAAAGCAGATGGGGATCATTGGTTTAAACTCTTCTTTGAATGTAAAGAATCAAGGAGACTGTCAGCTTCATGATCCTCTTGTTCTTAGAAGGGGTCACAGAGTTCAAAGGCTTCATGTTATAGGGAGAGGTCTGGTATTCAGGTGGGTGCAGCGACTTACCGAGGCCACGTGGGAGAGGCTCTGGTGCATTCCCACATACCCAGCTCATGTTGTTTCCACCAACTCCAAACTTGGGGCAATTCTAGACGTTATATTAATTCCATCAAGGCACCAACCGGCACAACTCTAGATGGCAAGTTGGGGCCCTGAGGTTATGAATGCAGACAAAGCACCAAGCGAAATGGTACCCTTTTATTCTAAGACATAAATACAGCTTCTAAATGTACCGTATAGTCTGGGAAATACTAGGCAATCTGACTTAACATTTTTTATTAGCTAGAAATATGCAAAGTCTTTTCTAACCGGAAGATACGCTTTTTTATTGATTTTAGAGAGAGAGGGAGGGAGAGAAATATTGATGTGAAAAAGAAACATTGATCTGCTGCCTCCCATACATGCCCCAAAGGGGGGTCGAACCCGCAGCATAACCCGAAACCTGGGTATGTGCCATGCCCAGGAATCGAACCCACAACCTTTTGGTGCACTGGACGATGCTCCAACCTACTGAACTACCGGGGCCAGGGCTCCTGCTGTTATATTTTAAATAGCGAACATGATTAACGCTAAACATTTATTTCCATGATCAGAACTGGTGGCGTTAGGATCTTACTCATTGTGGAAAGGATTAATGTCCTCAAAGAAAAGACACCTAGGCAATCATTATGCTAACAAAGCCCATTCTTAGTGTGGCTGGCTAAAATAAACATCTTCCTCTCTAACAAAAGAAGCACTTTACTACAACAACAACAACATTACCATGGGTAGTTTCCACTCACAGCGCTTTGGATACTAAGTCCTGACCCTTTGTTTCTGGAAAAGGAGATTTAATGAGTGGGAACGTGTGTATAGATGCGTACCTATGTATATGCATCTGTATAGGAATAAATAAATATTTGATGTGTATGTTACATGTGTGTACTTTATAAGATGGATAGCGACTCAGACTATAGTAGGCTCAGAGTTAAGGCTGATTTGGATTTTAAAGGGATCTGCCAAATGTTTAGTGTTTAACCCATGAACTATTTTGTAAAGGAAAATGACATGTTTTAGGCTTTTAAGAGAAATATCTTGTCACCCCCAATTACATAAAGTTGTGGTTAGGAAAATAAGGCACATAATGTCATTAAACTTAATGGAAGCAGAGCCCAGAGCTCAGGGGAGTGTGCCAGTTGGTGCCTGGGTCTGTTCGGTGCCGAGCTCTCTGGGAGATCAACCTCTAGGCAGAGCTCTTTGCAACTCGGTGCTGGGGAGTGGCAGCATGCAGCGCGAGAGTCTGGACCTTTGCATCTGTGTTGGGAGATCTGGGCAGTGTAGCCTCGCACCTAAACCAAATTGCTCTCTATAATTTAGATCAGCTCCAGAGAATGGGGGCATTGACTCTCCAAATCTACAAAAGCAGAATACCATAGTAAAACTATAATTTATTTATACAAGTGGTGTGTTTTTACAAAGGCCATCTGTCAGTTGACTCTCTGATCTAAAACAAATCTGTTTGTTCCCCAGAAGAAATAACATGTCTGTTGAAAACCGATATGGACGACAGGCTGCCCAATCCACCAGCCATTGTATAATAGTAACTATTTATGATATATTTACTTCTAAGGGAGTGCTGTGAGTGGAAACTATTACTTGTAAAGTACGGTAATTAATTTTTCATTGCTTCAAAGCCAAGAAATAGAGCCCAGTTGCATTTAGTAAGATTGCTGCACAAGAAACATGTTTCTTCTGGAAGAAATATCCAAATAAAAGCATTCAGAGAACTTTGGCCACGCGACAGCTCAGTGCTCTGATGGGTGGGCATAGGCCCATGTGCTTGAACTCAAGCCCTGAATTCGCTTTTGGAGGACCGAGGACGAATCACTGAATGACCATGACCACTTGATCTCTAAGGCATCATTGATGGCCCTTATTAAAAATTAGATCTTGCCCGGCCAGTGTGGCTCAGTGGATAAGCATCAACCTAAGAATCAGGAGGTCACAGTTTGATTCCTCATCAGGGCACATGTCTGGGTTGGAGCTCGATCCCCAGTGTGGGGTGTGCAGGAGGCAGCTGAGCAATGATTCTCTCTCATCATTGATGTTTCTATCTCTCCCTCTTCCTCTCTGAAATCAATAAACATATATTTAAAAAAATTAGATCTTATCATTAACTAGAGGCCCGGTGCATGGCAGTCTAGGAGCCCTCGGGGGATGTCCAACTGATGGCTTAGGAACAGGCCTAAGCCGTCAGTCAGACATCCTTAGCACAGTGGTGGTGGCGGGAGCTCCTGCGTTGAGCATCTGCCTCCTGGTGGTCAGTGCGTGTCATAGTGACCGGTCGTTCCACTGTTCGGTCTATTTGCATATTAGCCTTTTATTATATAGGATACTAAAAAAAAGGACTCTAGGCTGGAAGAAATAGAAATGGAAGAAAAGGGAAGGATCCCTCTTCCAATCCCCCTACACATAAAGGAGACACTTGAGTGAATGTTTATTTATTTATTGCCTAGGTGTCTTAATTAAAGATATTCTTTTTTAATATATTTTCATTGATTTCAGAGAGAAAGGGAGAGGGAGAGAGAGATAGAAACATCAATGATGAGAATCATTGATTTGGCTGCCTCCTGCATGCCCCCTACTGGGGATTGAGCCCACAACCCAGGCATGTATCCTTGACCGGAATCGAACCTGGGACCCTTCAGTCTGCAGACCGACGCTCTATCCACTGAGCAAAACCAGCTAAGGCTATTTATTTTTAATATTTATTTTGTAATGCAATCTAATATTTCTTAATATGTACTCTCATCACATGAAAGGTACAAAGAGGCATGTTCTTTTCTCTCAGGAAACTTGCAATCTACCTGATAACTCAGGACATGGCAATAGGTATAGTAATCACCTTGAAATTAATAAAGAAAAATAGTTAACAAGACACCTGGCCGCTTTGACTCAGTGGTTAGAGCGTCGGCTCACAGACCTCAGGGTAGCGGGTTCAATTCCTGGTCAAGAGTGATTGCCTAGGGGAGGCAACCAAAGATGTGTCTCTGTCATGTCGATGTTTCTTTCTCTCTCCCCCTCCTCCTCCCTCTCTTCTACTCTCTCTAACAATCAATGGAAAAATATCTTCCGGTGAGGATGAAAATAAACAAAGTTAACAAGAGTCAGGAGTAATCACTGAACACTTTTCTTAAGTTAACACGAATTCTTACTTTTGGTTTTCCAAAGCACTCTTAAAACTAGTTTAACCAGGTACTCCCGCCTGTTTTTTTTTTTAAATTTTATTTACTTTTTATTTACTTTTAATTTATTATTTTCCAGACATTTAAAAATAGGCAGTGCTTGAGTATGATAGACAAATCAAAAGGTGGAAAGGTAGATGGTCTAAGGGGTCCTTTCCCGTGTCCCGCATGTGGGCAGTCACCCTCTCCATGGTAGCCAAAGTTACGTTTTTTTTCTGTCCTTCCATGCATGTACTTTTCTCTCAGGTTTCTTTTTGTGGCTAGAGGTCTTATTTGAGTCTTAATATTCAAATCCCAAAGGGGACAGTTTGTACGGCAGCACATGTACTCCTGTCTGCTGAGGTCTCAGACGCTCAAAGGCACGATCCATGCGGGGCCTCCTGCTGATGCGGCTGTGAAAGGTCCCTCTCAGATCTGGGAAAGGCCTCACCTGGCTTAAGTCAAAGCCAGGGACTCGCGGGCACATTTGTCTCGCAGGCTGACAGTTCAGGATCCCAGCTCTGGAGATAAGAGGATCCTCCCTTTACCTCTTTGTTTTGTTTTTCTGTTAATCCTCACCTGAGAATATTTTTTCCATTGCTTTTCAGAGAGAGAGAGGAAGGGAGGAAGGGAGGGGGGAGGAGAGAGAGATAGAGATAGAGATAGAGAGAGAGAGAGAGAGAGGTGAGAGAGACACATCGATTGGTTGCCTCCCACTTGGCGCTAGGGCGGAGAGCGAACCTGCAACCCAGGTACTGGTAGATGCTGGTGCTCTAACCACTGAGCACACCAGCCAGGGCCTCCCTTTACCTCTTGATGGATCCTTGAAGATGCCTCATGCCACTCCGCTTCATTTCCCACAAAGCACCCCCTGCAGTTAGGTGGGAGACCTAATACGGGGAGCTTTGAAACGAGGGTGAGGGCTTGGTACTGGCTTCAGTAAGCAGCGAGGTCTTGGAGCTGCTCCTGGATAGGGCAGTGGACAGTCTGAGAGCCACGTTTTTGGAAGATTCCCCTGACAACGGTGCATGCGCTATGGATGGTGGTGGGGAGACCCTGGGGCAGAAAGACCAGCCCTTCCTCACCTGCTGGAGCGGATCCCCCCTGAGCTCCACTGTCGACAGAATCACTTTCCCCTTTCCGCAGGGAGGTAGCATTTTGATTTCCCCTACTGTATAACAAGAGAGCGGGCCACATTTTTTAAACTAAGCGATGTGCATTACAATCAGCATTTTGAACGAGAAAAGACGAAGAACAGCCCATCACAACCAATCACTGAAATTTACCTGGGGCACCTTCTTCCCTCCCCTTTGCAGCCTTCTCTGAGAATATCGCAGGCAGGAGGCACCCTTACTTCAAGGTCGTCTAACCTTGTTGTGTGGGCCCCCGAGTCACGCAGCTGGTTAGTGGCCTGGCAGGCATCAGAACCCGGGCTTTGTGACGGAGATTCTAAGGTTCTTTCCATTCCCGCTCCCTGGCCCAGTTAATCACTCCCCATCCCTGTGTGTGTGTGTGTGTGTGTGTGTGTGTGTGTGTGTGTGTGTGTGTGTGTGAGAGAGAGAGAGAGAGAGAGAGATATCACATCACAGGCTGGAATAGACTCCCAAATATTTCAACGTGAGAATGTTTGGAACTGGTTTTATGCGGAGAAATAAAAATGGCCCAATCTCTTTATTTACACATTTATTTTCATAAAAAGACACCCTTTAAAGAGGCGTACTAAATGGCCCTGTCTAGACTCTTAAAGGCATAGTCATAGATCTATGACTGATAGACTGTGTCATCACCGTTTCCCGATGACGCTCTCTGTACACAGTGGCAGCAGCCTGTCCTTTGAGAGCAGTTTTGCCAGGAGGCCCCGTTGTCTTTCTGGCTCACCGTTCCGTCTCTCACCATTCCGCCCCTCTCCCTGGTGGTTCCTTTCATCCAGCTCACGCCGTGAGGGTGTGCTCCACTCCGTTCTATGCCGACGATCATAAAATTCCGTGTTCTCAAACAATAGGACAAGCGAGCAAGGAGAACCTTCCTGAGAGCCAGAGGGACGGTCACCATTAAGATCCTGAGCAACTTTCAGAACAACATCCCTGCAGAGTGGGCCTGGCAGCCGCTGCTCCTCGGGGTGAGAAACCACGGGCTCAGAACCAGCCCGTTCTGAACCGCGGGGCTGCCTGCGCTGCTCCAAAGCGTTTCTTTCTTTCCACGGTGGCTGCTGAAATGCGGGCTCCAGGAAGCCTGCTCTAAAGGTGCCGCCGGGGACCCGGGGTTATTAAGGGTTATTGCTAGTGGTCCCCTGTCTAGGAAATGATTCCAGGACTGCATTCTCCATCTTGGGAGTCAGCTTAAGGGACTGCATACATTACTGCAGCGTGCTGCAGTGATATATATGTTTGCGTTGGTAACCCATATGGTCATTTGTAATGAAAATTATGTCCGGGACATTATGGTACATAACCCACCGAAGCAAATGCTCACCTCTCAGAGGCCCTCATTCTTTAAAGAATAAACTCTGTAGTCGAACCCTCACATGTCCATAGTTCTACTTTCCAAGCCAGAATGAGTGTTCAGGTTACCATTAGCTCACACTTACGTAGCCTTAAAATGGTTATGGGTATTAATGACTCAATTGAATTCAACTGGGACTATTTAACATTTTCTTACATTGCTTCAAAGGTAGATAAAATCCCAATTTTGGAATTCTGTTATCACAAACTAAACTCTGCATTATACTTAGTGAGACATCCCATGTGCCACAATGCATTTTTTTTCACTTTTGTAAATGTAAAAAAAAAAAAAAATCAATAATCAAACTAGGCATTCTTTTTTTTAATGTGTACTGTGGTTCCTTTGCTAATATTTTGAATGCATGAGGTGTTTTCTTGGGAAACACTATAAGGTTGATATTCTGTGTGGTTAATCTTACTAGACCCAACCCCAGTCATTCACAAACAACAGATGTTCATGGTATATTTTTCACTTTCCTGCTTGCTCTGTGAGCAATTAAGTGTGCAGTACTCTGTGCCTTTTTCAGGGCCTCAGATTTCCAGTCACACTTGGAATTTTCCTTGTGCCGATTCTCCTCTTTGGTGTACAGTGTTTGGGTGCGGTTCGAGGCTTGTGGCTGTCTTCATTCAGGCTTGTTCTTGTTTGGGGGTGCTGCGAGTTCAGGCATAAGGCTTGTGTCAGAGGTAATTTAGAGGCACTTGATATTTCTGTTTGGAATACTGGGAACACAGGGGTTTTTCTACAAAATTTGAAATGCAATAGCTCCGTCTCCCTGTTTACAAAACAATCACATGATTTCTTGGACAATATCAGAGCCTCACAGAGAAACCTCCAGGGTAGCTGATTGTCAGCTCTGGCTTTGGAGTAACTGTTCATCATCCCCCGACTCTCAGCCAAATATTATTATTAATTAGAACAACAGATTCATAAAATGTGATTTTAGCTGTCTTTAATTCAGTTCTGTGTATAAAATTATTTGAAAAGCCTACTTTCGGTTGTTAGCACGTACCGTGAAGCAATTTGGATAGGAATGGGTAGGACTAATGCAATCAATCCAAAGAAACAAAAGCAGTAAAATGGATCCAAAGGTATGCATTTTGTCCCCAAGGACCATAACATACAATTTCTGGGTAAGGTATTTCCATTTTAATTATTTTTGGTTTTATTTCTTTTTTTCCCTGATTACAAAAGTGAATATTATTCATTGTAGGCATTTTGGGAAAAACAGAAAAGTAGACATGATTCTTAATCTCAACATCAATAAAATAACCATTGTTAACACTTTTTTTCATATCCTTTCTGTCTTTTTTATCTTTTAATACATTTTTATTGATTTCAGAGAGGAAGGGAAAGGGAGAGAGAGATAGAAACACCAATGATGAGAGAGAATCATTAATCAACTGCCTCCTGCATGCCCCACACCAGGGATCCAGCCCGAAACCCAGGCATGTGTCCTGGCTGGGAATCGAACAGAGTCCTTCTGATTCACTCAGGCAGGGCTAAGATTTTATCTTAATCACTGGTTTTAAGCAATTTAATTATGATATGCCTTGGTAGAGTTTTCTTCTTGTTTACTTCTTGAATCTATGGGTTAGTAATTTTGATACAATTTGGAAAAATTTCAGCCATTATTTATTCAATTATTTTTTGGCCCCATCCCTCCTCTTTCCTCCCCTTTAGGGACTCCAATTGCATATTTTTAGGCTGCTGGAAATTTTCCCACTGCTCACTGATGCTCTGTTTTTCATTTGTTTCTTTGTTTTCAGTTTGTTAAAAATAATTCAGTCTTTTTTTCTCTGTATGTTTTATTTTGTATAATTTCTATCGTAGTGTCTTCAAGTTCATTAATCTTTTCTTCTGCAATATCTAATATGCTGTTCCTCCTATCCAGTGTGTTTATAAAATGTCGGATGTTGCCGTTTTCACCTCTAGCTCATTTGGGTCTTTAAAAATATATCTTTCATATTTCCACTTGCTCAATCTTTTCTCAGCTTTATAGACTATAGAGACTGTAATGATAATAACTGATTTTGTGTCCTTGTTGATTAATTCTATGCATATCATTGCTGTATCTTCTTATTATGGATCATATTTTCCTGGTAATTTTTTAAATATAATAGTTCAGCAGTTTCTTTTTTTAAAATATATTTTTATTGATTTCAGAGAGGAAGAGAGAGAGTGAAACATCAGTGATGAGAGAGAATGATTGATCAGTTGTTCTACATGCCTCACACTGGGGATCAAGCCAACAACCCAGGCATGTGCCCGGACTGGGAATGGAACCATGACCTCCTGGTTCATAGGTCGATACTCAACCACTGAGCCACACTGGCCTGGCTCCTGGTAATTTTTTTAATTGGCTCTAGGTATTGTGGGTGCTGTATATTTTGCATTCCTACCAATATTCTTGAGTTTATTCCTGGGGTTCAGTTAATTGGAAAGAGTTTGATTCCTTTGAGACTTTCTTTTAAGCTCTTGTCAGATGGGATCAGAGCAGCTTTTGTTCTGGGGCTGATTTTGCCTCACTAATGCCTCAGGAATTACAAGCCTTCTCTACTCGAGTTGGTGCAGTCACAGACTTCACCTGGTTCTATGTGAACTCTAGATGTTTTTCACCTTGCTCCTGTTGAGTGGTTCCTTCTCCAGATTTGGGTAGCTCCTTATGTCCATGTGCTCATCAGTACTCAAGGAGTGCCCTCTGCAGATAGATCTCTGTGTGCTCCTCGCTGCTCCTGTACTTCGCCCTGTGGATTCTAGCCACACAGCCTCCTTGAATTCTGAGTTTTGTCTCCTCAATTCAGGAAGACAGTTGGGTTCCTCCTCTCTATGTTTTGGCCTGAATATTTTCTCCAGGCTTAAGCAAGCTGGGGCAATTTAAGAACACACCTCATTTGTTTCCCCTCTCTCAGGGATCACTGTTTTGGGCAGTCAGATAGCCAATTTCTAAAACCAAGTGTTTAAAATACATTTAGTCTTGTATTTTATTTATTGCATGCAGGAGGGTAAATCTGGTCCCCGCTACTCCATTGTGGTTAGAAGCAGTGGTCCCTATCCCAACTTTTATAGTGATCACTTCCTTAAGTTACTTTGGAGTTTTATCACCCAAATGTACATCTCCAGAAATTATAGGTTAGTCTTGCCCATTAAAAATATTATACAGCCCTGACCGGTTTGGCTCAGTGGATAGAGCGTCGGCCTGCAGACTGGGGGGGTCCCGGGTTTGATTCCAGTCAAGGGCAGGTACCTTGGTTGCGGGCACATCCCCAGTGGGGGGTGTGCAGGAGGCGGCTGATCAATGTTTCTCTCTCATCGATGTTTCTAACTCTCTATCCCTCTCCCTTCCTCTCTGTAAAAAATCAATAAAAATATTAAAAAAATTATTATATATCTTTTAAGTCTATTTTAATATACAGAATCCTTCTCCATCCTTCGTTTTCATTTCATGTTATTTGTGGAAGAACTGGACTGTTTGACCTGTGGTTTCTCATGCTCTGGATTTTGCTGGTGAATATCTGTGGCTCAGTTCCTTCACACATTGCGCTAGTCTTTTGTGTTTCCTGCCGTGGGGTAGCACCAGAGGTCTGATCAGACTTGGGTTCAATATCTTTGGCGAGATTACAGTGCTTCTGTCCTCTTTCACCAGGAGGCACATAATGTCAGTTGACTCTCTTTTTGTGATGTTAGCATTAATGCTTAATGCCAAATTTATCAATTGATTGAGGATTGTAAAATGGTGATATTCTAACTCTTTAATTTCTTTTTTCATTCATTAGATGGAGTACCTTTATAAAGAGTCACATGACCTCATTACTATTTGATTACCCATGGTACAGTTATATGGGAAGGCAGAATAAACGATTCATTTAAGATAATGAATTGGTTTCATATTATTCTCTCAGGATGACCTATTAGTTTTTTTAAAAAAATCATTTTAAATATTTTAACTCATAGATTGATGGGTTTTAATCAATTGCAATAATTATCCTTTTTGAAGCTCAAATTGTCCCTTCTCTGGCTCGGGGGAGCCTCTTCAAGTTGGCTCTGAGTCCTTCTAATACCTTAGTAGCTTGATAGCTGCCTCTTTATCTAGTGTGACAAGATGTTTTGGGCTCATTTTGTACAAATTCTGCCCCAAACTAGGAACAGCAACTTCCCCGAGAAGCCCTAATTTCTTTCTGTGGAAAAGGTATTACAAACAATCTGAGGGCTATGGATGATCACTGCTATTAGGTCATCATTGTTTCCAGGCTTCTTTATGAACAGAGCTAAGATTTTTTAAAAATTTAATTGTATAGGTATTTTAGAGAGAGAAGAAGGCGGAGGGAGGGGGGAGAGAAAGAAACATCAGTTTGTTGTTCCAGTCATTCATGCATTTATTGGTTGACTCTTGCATGTGCCCTGACCGGGGATTGAACCCCCAACCTTGGTGTATCTGGATGATGCTCACCAACTGAGATAGCTGGCCAGGGCCCAGAACTAAGATTTTATATGTGTGCTTGTGTGTGGACTTTTTTGTTGTTGTTGTTAATCCTCTTCTGAGGATATTTTATCCATTTCTTTTCAGAGAGAGTGGAAGGGAGGGAAATTGCATGAGAGAGAGAGAGAGAGAGAGACATCAATGTGAGAGAGACACATCGACTGGTTGCCTATCTTGAGTACCCCACTTGGGGCCAGGGAGCAGACCCACAATCCAGTTACATGCCCTTGACTAGGAATCGAACCTTCCACACTTTGGTGTGTGGGCCAACACTAACCACTGAGCACACTGACCAGGGCTATGTGTGTGTACTTTTTTATTTTAGAAGAGAAAATATCTTATAAGTTTATTTTGATACTTGTAATTCGTAACCACGGAGTTGTAAAATTCAACCTTTTCTATATTGCTGTATCTCCTCTCTTCTCCACCAGGAATTTTGATTCTCAAGGACACAAGAGATGATATAATTAGAATAACCCATAATTTTACTTTATCCCTCACTCATACAAAACACCCTCGGGACAATAATTGTAATACTACTACCACCAATGTTATCACTAAGAGCAACTAAATACTTTTTTGCATATCGTCTCCCCATTCTACCTCCATTTAAAAACAATTAGCTGTATCTACCTTGTTTGAATTTCACAGCACGCTGTTGCATAAATCTCTTCCTTTTAGTGTTATTTCTATAAATAACTACTTGTTCATTACTTATCACTAGTCCTTGTGTTAAATATTTCTTCAGTCATTTTGCTTGACTGAAGCTCATTCATTAGCATATTTCTCAAGGAGGGTCTCACGGGACCAAAATTATCTATTTTTGCACATGGATAACAGTTTTTGCTCTTTATACTTAAAAGTCACTTTTAGTGTTTATACAATCCTTGGCTCATATTTTCTATCTTTGAGTATCTTAAAAATACATTCCATTTGCTTCTGGAGAAGTATTAGTGCAGAAATATTTTATGATAGTATAATTCTTTCTCTTATAACTCACCTACTGTTTTAACTGGATGCTCAAAGTGTTTTTTCTTTAAAGTTTAGTGATTTCATTAGAATACTTGGTGATGTGGGTCATTCTGAATTGGTAATCTTAGGTACATGGTGTGTTCTTCTAAAATGTAGTTTCAAAACTTATTTTATTTAAAAAATGTGTTTTTGAATTGCAGTTTTTGGCAATGATTCTGTTTCCTTGTTTTAGTTTTCCTCTTTGGAGACTCCTATGAACTTATATATTGAATCTTCTTTGCCTATATTCAGTATTTGTTACTTTTTCTCTAATCTTCTTTCACACTTCTGAAATTAGAGCACTTTTAAGGTCACAGCAAAATTAGGTAGAAAGTACAGAGTGTTCCCACATCCCCCCCCTCTTCCCCCCCTCCCCTGGCTACATACACATAATCAACATCCTGTCCTTTAATGGTACTTCTGTCTCAAGTGATGAAACTATCTTGACATGTTGTTATCCAAAGTCTATAGTTTACACTGGGTTCACTCTTGGAGTGGTTTCAGCAAATGTATAATGACATGTATCCATTGTTTAGGAACATGCAGAATAAAAATAATAATATATTTGGATTAATATCTACTATATTTATTACTGTTTTTCTTTTGGCTGCCCTTGCTCTTTGTTCCTATTTTTGCTTTTTGTGGTTTCAGTTGAGCATCCTATCTAATAAAAGAGTAATATGCAGATTGATCATCACTGCAACACACAATATAGCTGCCCCCATGTGGTCAAAGATCCTGCCCCCATGTGGACACAGGATGGCCACCACAAGATGGCCAGCAGGAGAGGGCAGTTGGGAGGCACCCGGCCTGCAAGGGAGGGCAGTTGAGAAGGACCAGGCCTGCAAGGGAGGGCAGTTGGAGGTGATCAACCCTGCAGGAGAGGGCAGTTAGGGGTGACCAGGCCGGCAGAGGAGGGAAGTTGGGGGCAAACAGGCTGGCAGCGGAGTGGTTAGGGGGTGATCAGGCTAGCAGGCAGAAGCGGTTAGGGGCAATCAGGAAGGCAGGCAGGTGAGCAGTTGGGAGCCAGCAGTCCTGTATTGTGAGAGGGATGTCCGACTGCCCGTTTAGGCCCGATCCTGGATCGGACCTAAACGGGCAGTCGGACATCCCTTGAGGGGTCCCATATTGGAGAGGGTATAGGCTGGGCTGAGGGACAACCCCCCTCCATGCACGAATTTCATGCACTGGGCCTCTAGTTTTATATAATTACTAGTGGCCTGGTGCTCGAAATTCATGCATGGTTGTGTGTCCCTCAGCCCAGCCTGAACCCTCTCCAATCTGGGACTTCTGGCTTCTAACCGCTCACTTGCCTGCCTGCCTGATCACCCCTAACCACTCTGCCTGCCCGCCTGCTTGCTCCCAACTGCCCCCCTCCACTGGCCTTCTCTCCTCCAACTGCCCCCCCTGCTGGCCTGCTTGCCCTCTACTGCAACCCCCTGCCAGCCTAATCACCCCCAACTGCCCTCCCCTCCTGGCCTGATTGCCCCCAACCGCCTCTGCCTTGGCCCCGCCACCATGGCTTTGTCGGGAAGGACGTCCAGAATGTCTCCTGGTCTAATTAGCATATTGCCCTTTTATTAGTATAGATACTTTCTCTCCTTTATTAGTACAGCATAACACTTTACAAAAAAACCTTTTATAGTGGTTGCTCTAAAGTTTGCAATATACATTTACAACTAATTCAAGTCCACTTTAAAATAGGACTATACAGCTTCGTGGATAGTCATTTATTTTACTTGTACATATGCAAATTTAAGCATTTATCTATATAATTATCATAATCAAATACATTGTATTATTATTTGAACAAACTGTTAGCTGTTATATCAATTAAGAATAAGAGAAATAAAAGTTTTTTTTTAGCTTTTCTTATCCATTCTCTGATGTTCTTCCTTTCTGTATGTAGATCTGAGTTTCTGACATATATCATTGTCTTTCTCTTGAACGAACTTTTAAAATTTTTGGCAAGGCAGGTCTGCTGGCAACAAGTTCCTTCAATTTTTTGTTTTTTGGTCCGAGCAAGTATTTTGAAGTATAATTTTTCAGGGCACAGAATTCTAGGTTGGCATTATTTTTTCTTTTAACACTTTAAATATTTCAGTTCATTCCCTATTTGCTTGCATGATTTCTGGGAAGTCAGCTGTAATTCTCATCTTTGCTCCTCTATAAGTAACGCATTCTACCCCCTCTTCTTCCAAGATTGTTTCTTTACTTTGATTTTCTGAAATTTGGGTAGGATATGCCTGGGTGTAGTTATCATTTGTGTTTTGCATCCATCCTTAGTGTTCTCTGCGTGTTCTGGGTCTGTGGTTGGAGTCTGGGGTAAAAGGAACTGCAGGGAACAGGCCTTTAGTAATGTAGTGGTGAGATGCAGGGGAAGAGGAGTGCTCTGTAGTCTATGAGGGAGTGTCAGTCTTTTGGTCAGCCTGTGTCCATGGACTATGAACTTCACAGGGGCAGTTCCCCCCACCTGGAGGCGGGACAGGATGCTAGAGGGGTCTGGAGTTAGGTATTTCCTTTTCCCTACGTGGAGGGCTAGAGGGAACTGGAGTTGGGTATTTCCCTTTCACCAGGCTGGTTAGGCTCTGATAAAACCCAACAGGTTAGGCTTTGGAAAAATAATCTCTCCTAAGGGCAAGACTTGTTAAAAAGAACAGCGTGCTCTGGGGTGTTTCAAAATGGTTCCTTTCCCCGCTTCCTGCCCTAAGCACAGGGCATTTTTCTCTGATACTCGTGCTGAGGACCTTGGAGGGCTCCTGGAGGTAAAACTCACAAGAGTGGGAGGGTTACCCTGGGAGAGGGCTCCCGGGAGTTACTAACTCTCAGACCTGTCCACGCTGAGCCTCCAGCAATGCATCAATTACAGCTCAGGTTTTCCTACCCAACCCTGGTTCTGTGGAAGTTGTGATTCTCTGTATCCACCTGTCAGTGCCTCCAGCTTAGAGAGTTCACGTTTCCCTTTAGCTCTTCAGAGTCTCATCTAAAAGGTCTTTCCTCCCTGGTGGGCTCAACTTCGATTTCTGTTCTCCCAGCCAGTGAGTCACCTGAGAGCTCTGCCCCACCTCTCAGCTGCTGTTTTCAAGTCAGCAAATAAAAAGAATATTAATGTAGCTTTTATAGCTGTTTTCAGTAGAACAAAACAAGCTAGCCTATCATTTTCAGAATAGAACCTACTTCACTGGGTTTTAATTTTGGTAAATATTTAAATGATTTTTTTTTTTAGCATTTCTAATTGCTTATTTTTTTAAATGGTCTGATTGTTTCATAGTGTCTTGTTCATTCGATATAGCTTCTGCACTTAAAATATCTCTAAAATTTTAAGCAGATGGTCTTTATTCTATCTTTCAGTTTTCTATTATTGTTGGTTCTTAGGATATTATTTCTCCTGTGTGAAGCTTTGTGCCTCGTGTGTTCTGTAATTTTTGATTGCAAACTAATCTTCACCAAGAGTCATTATGTTGGAGTTCTTAATACGGTTTGTAGAAATTTTCTAATAGACAAGTCTGCATTTGCCTCTGGTAATACTGTAGGGGTTTTACTATCTCCAACCAATTTTAATGTTAATTTCAGGGTTGTAGGTAGAGGGGGAATGGGAATTGCTATTAACAGTAACAGGATTTCTTTTGGGGTGGTGAAAATGTTCTGAATTAGTTTTGATGCTTGTACCACTTTGTGGATAAACAAAAAACCACTGAGTTGTACACTTTAAAGTGGTGTGAATATTATTTTATGCATTTTTATTTTATTTTATACATAAAAACAAAAAAATCCAAGTTTATATTACCATTCAAATAACATAAATTCAGACTGCACATTCTCCCCGCCCCAGCCCCAAGCCCCAGGCCCAGGTGGACAGCAGATTTTTTTGCTGCATCCCTGGGCCTGTGGATAGTGTTTTTTAGTCCCTCTTTTATTTTTATTTATTTATTTTTTAAAATATATCTTATTGATTTTTACAGAGAGGAAGGGAAAAGGATAGAGAGTTAGAAACATCGATGAGAGAGGAACATTGATCAGCTGCCTCCTGCACACCCCCCACCGGGAATGTGCCCGCAACCAAGGTACATGCCCTTGACCAGAATTGAACCTGGGACCCTTCAGTTTGCAGGCCAACGCTCTGTCCACTGAGCCAAACCAGTTAGGGCTTTAGTCCCTCTTTTAAAGACAAAGCGATTCAAGGTTGTTGTTGTTGTTTTGTTAGTTTTTTAAATTTTAGCTCTTGCCTTATATAAGCCTTAGACATTTGTTCATGTCTTCAGTGGGCATGAAAATCCCAACCTCAAACTCTTATGTCTTAAGTGTAATATCCCTTTATGCCACCGTACTCTTTCTTCCTTCTTATCATTCTAATTTGAATTATCTTTTTACTTTTGGTTCTTGGAATTTTTTCTCTTGCTTTAGAGCTGTCTCTCTAGGTTAGCTAATTATTTTTAAACATTGGTTAATATAGCCCGACCGGTATGGTTCAGTGGTTGAGTGTTGACCTACGAACCAGGAGGTCATGATTCCATTCCCAGTCAGGGCACATGCCTGGGTTGCAGGCTCAATCCCCAGTGAGGGGCGTGCAGGAGGCAGCTGATCAATGATTCTCTCTCATCAATGTTTCTATTTCTCTCTCCCTCTCCCTTCCTCTCTGAAATCAATAAAAACATATTTAAAAAAATTGATTAATATAGCATATTATCACTCTAGAACATACATTGAGTTAGCCTGGTCCCTATTTTTACCACTACCAATAAGACTGCAAGAAAGATTCTTGCTGAGTCTTTCAGTTTTTTTTGTAAGGTATAGTCACAGAAGTGGGACTGTTGTGTCAAAGGTATGTGCATTTTGAATGTCAATAGCTATTGCCAGATAATTTTCCAAAAATGTTGTAGAATTCCTCACTCCCCCCAGCATGGGTGTGACAGCACTGGCCAGTGCCGCAGAGTGGCAGCAGCCTTCTCTCAGCTTGGCATGAGACGGAGGGTTGAAGCGCCTTAACCTGAGTGAGCTTCCGCGGAGTTTATGGTGGAGGAGGTGGTGGAGGAGATAGAGAGGTTACCTCAAGAGGGATCTATTGTTGTTGGACTGCTTATAATTGGGCAGGTGGTTGAATAATTAATTTTGAAAAAGGGAGAGAGGAAAATTTATGAAGTTGTGAAGCAGGTCTTATCAGTTGTAGAAGGTCTAATTCATACTAAAGATTAGCCCTGTCCATCTTTTAAAGTATATGCTGTTATGTCATGCCAATTGGCCCATAAAGATAACTCCCAGGCCCCCATTAAGGTGATTCCACCATCTGTTCAGTCGTTCTGGAATTGCTGGAGCTTCAGTTCAGTTTTGTTCAGTCTTACTCTTTGGATCCACCTCTCAATTTTTATCCCCAAAGAAACTGACTTTGGTAACTGTTCTCTCTGGCTGAACATCTCCCTGTCCCTGCCCTGGGATGCTGGCTTTAGTCTTCTCTCCCAGCTTTTGACTATTTTGGGATGTGACCTTTACATACACTCACTTGGCCACCCCTAAGTCCCACCCCTGGCCCACCTGTGACGGGTTGTGGTTGGAAAAGAATAGCCATCTAGTCATTGAAACTTCTGAATTTTCTTTTGCTGTGATGGAAGACTGTTGGGAGTTAAGGAGAAGATGCGTTACAAAGATGTGTCATTTTGAGAATATTCATATTTAAAACTAACATTGATGTTTTTGAATACATGGTAAGGAATTGGAGAGAACAGAGTAATGGGTTTTAAGCACAGAGGGTTTAACAGGGAAAAAAGTTATATCAGGCAATGTTTTGTAGCTTATTTTGATAGCTTTTAAATGAGAGGAGATGCAGTAGATGCAATGTGCTTATGTGTTAACAACACATTTCAGTGTTTGAAAATTTTGCCAGTAAAATTTAAGATGCCTTGGAATTAGAAACACAGTCACATGGTTTGCAATCTGTTTGAAAGACTGTAAACTACAAATGATATTGTTTAGCAATTGGCTGAGAAGTTTAACAGAGGTTGTAGAATGAAAATGATTGCTGGAATCCATCATTTTAAAGAAAAAATGTCTAGGAATTTTAGGAGTCTCTGAGCAGGATATTTATGGGAAGAGAAATAATTTCAGATCCGTCCTCTTAGAAATCTTGAGGTGCTGGGTGAGCTGACTTTTCAACGAGGTGGCAGAGGGGACAGTGTTTTATGGAAATGAGCATTTTATGTTCCCCTAGGGTAGTGGTCGGCAAACTCATTAGTCAGCAGAGCCAAATATCAACAGTACAACGATTGAAATTTCTTTTGAGATCCAAATGTTTTAAACTTAAACTTCTTCTAATGCCACTTCTTCAAAATAGACTCGCCCAGGCCGTGGTATTTTGTGGAAGAGCCACACTCAAGGGGCCAAAGAGCCGCATGTGGCTCGCGAGCTGCCGTTTGCCGACCACGGCTCTATAGCAACCAGCGTGGACCACAGCTTGCTCCATAGGAATTCTGTGGTGGGTGGTGGTTTCCTACTCTAAGTGTTGAAAGGATGTAGAAAGCTTTTCTTATAAATTAGCATTGTTTGTATTCCAAAGCCTTATGGTTTGATATAAATTATTACATTCATTTTCCTGAATAATTTTTGGGGTTCCTTGCCAATTGTACTGATGTTATTTTCAATGATAAAAACCCCACAATTTTGTTATTCAGGAAGAAACTACATTCTGTTGTTTAATTTCCCCCAGACTTGTAAATGTTTGATTGATTTTTTTCCCCCTGGAATGTAATTAATCTGGTTAATCTGGGTGTGTTTTTAAGGAGGTTACAAAGCATTTTTAGATCCTGTCTTAGCTTGGGTTCTACAACAAAATATCAACAGATGTTTTGTGCCTTAAACAACACGTGTTTATTTCTCACAGTTCTGAAGGTTGGAAGTCCAAGATCAAGGTGCTGGCAAATCTGGTTCCCGGTGAGGCTCTCTTCCTGACTTGTAGTCAGCTGCCTTCTTGCTGTCAGCTCACGTAGCAGAGAGAACTGTGGTCTCTCTTCCTCTTCTAGCAAAGATCCTCGGGTCAGGGGGCCCCACCCTCATGACCTCAACTAAATCTAATTCCCTCCCAAAGGCCCCATCTCCAATTACCATCATATTTGGGGATAAAGCCTCAACATATGGATTTTGAGAGGACACAAACATTCAGTCCATAACAGATCTCATGCCTTTAAATTTGATTCTAAGAAAATGCCTACTAATTACACATTTATAATGGGAAAAAATTTATATACACATATTATCTATATCTGTATTTTTTCTATATCTCTATCTGTAGAATATATAGATATGTATATAATTATGATCTATGATATACAGAGGATAATGAAAAATATTTTGAAGTTGTACAAAGGGCAATGTCGGGAACCAGATAGAATTCACCATGAAGCTTTTCCTTTTGGGAAGTTTTAAAATTACAAATTTAATCTCTTTAATTGTTATAATTATATTCAGATTTTCTATTTCTTCTTCAGTCAGGTTTGATGATTTGTGTCTCTAGATTTGTTCATTTATTTTATGTTATCTAATTTGTTGGCAGACAATAACTCATAGTATTCCTTTATTATTTTTTTTATTTCTGTAAGGTCAGTAATAAAGTCTCTCTTTCATTCGGTTTTAGTAATTTGAATTCTCTCTTTATTTGTCAGTCTGGCTAAATCAACTTTTTTTTTGAAGAACACATTTTTTTGTTATCAGTGAGTTTTCTTTATTGTTTGATGTTCTCTAATTTCATTAATTTCTCATTGGGTCTTTATTATTTCTGTCCTTGTGCTTTCTTTGTATTTAGTTTGCCTTCTTTTTCTGTTTTCTTCAGGAAAAAATTAAGTTATTGATTTGAGACTTATTTCCTTTCTTTGCTTTTTAGGTATAGGCATTTGCAGCTATAAATTTCTCTCCAAGCACTGCGTTAGCTGGATCCTCTATGTTTTGGAATGTTGTATTTTCATTTTTAGTCACACAAAGTATTTTCTAATTTCCTCATGATTTTTTTTCTTGACCCACTGGTTATTTAGGAGTGTGTTGGTTTAGTTTCTTCATTTTTGTAAATTTTCCTAATTGCCTTGTGTTATTGATTTCTAATTTAATTCCATTATAGTCAGAAAACATAGTTTGTATCATTTCAGTCTTTTAAAATTTATTGATACTTATTTTGTGGCCTAACATACAGTCTAGCCTCAAGAATGTTCCAGGTGCACTTCAGAAGAATGTGCATTCTGTTGTTTCTGGATGAAATGTTCCATAGATTTCTGTTAGGGTTGGTTTGTTACTTTATACCATTGCTCAAATGTTCTCTCTCTCTCTTTTTTTTGTTGTTGACCTGCTACCATGTTCTTTTAATGTATTATTGGAAGTGAGGTATTGATGTTTTCAACAATTATTTTATAATAGTCTGTTTTACCTTTCAATTCTGTCAGTTTTTACTTTACGTATTTGGGGATCTGTTGTTAGGGGCATACATGTTTATAATTTTTATATATTTTTGATGGATTGACCCTTTTATCATTATAAAATACTCTTCTATGTCTCTAGTAACAATTTTTTTCTTAAAGTTTATTTTGTCTGATATTAGTATAGCCACTCCAGTTCTCTTTTGATTACTATTTGGATGATATATCTTTTTAACATTATTTTCCTTTCAACCTATTTATGTCTTTGAATTAAAAATGTGTCTCTTGTAGGTAGCATATATTTAATTATATATTTTTTACCCATTCTGACAATGTCTGTGTTTTGATTGGCAAGTTTAATTAATTTATATTTAAGGTAATTATTAATAAGGTATTATTTACATCTGCTCTTTTGCACATGTTTATTTAAATATTTTTTTCTGTCCCTTTCACTCTCTTCTCCTTCTGAGACTCCTATTAGCACATGTTGGCATGCTCGATGATGTCCCACATGTCCCCGAAGTTTGTTTAGTTTTATTCTTTTGGTTCCTCAGACTGGATCTCAATTAATCTATCTTCATGTGTGCTGACTCTGTCTTCTATATGCTCAAATCTGCTGTTGAATGTCTCTAGTAAATTTTTCATTGTAGTTGTATTTTTTAACCCCAGAATTTCCATTTGTTCTGTGTTATAATTTCTATCATTTTTTTCATATTTTTTATATGAAGAGACATGGTTTCATATTTTCATTTAGTTCTTTAGCTATGGTTTGCTGAAGTTCTTTCAACCTGTCTAATACAGTGATTTTAATGTCTTTGTCTATTAAGTCTAAGGGCAGTTTCTATTGCTCACTTTTGTTTTTTCCATTTATGGATTTCCTCCCTTCCTTCCTACTTATCTTCTTTCTTTTATTTATGCGTGTATATATATACATATGTATATATATATATTTCTTGAAATAGAACACTTTAAATAATATTATATATCATCTCTAGAAATCAGATTCTCCCTTCTCCCCAGAATTTGCTGTTGTTGCTTTTTCTTGTTGCAGTTTTTTAAAATTAACTTTTATGAATAATTCTATAAAGTGTGTATTTGTCATTTGTGGCCACTGAAGTCTCTGCTCAGTTAGTTTAGACATCAGCTAATGATTAGACAGAAATGTTCTCAAATGGCTAGAACCAATAAGTCTTTCATTCTTTGCCAAGTGTCTCTGTGTATGTGTTGGGGCATGCCTTCAACACTCAGCCAGGTACTTGACAGCTCTCCCTTAGCCCTGACTTGCTATACAGGGAGGACCTCAAGGTCAGTCAAAGGTAATTGCCTAGGACCTTCTCAGGTTTTCCTGAGCATGTGAACTGCCTAAGCATGCGTGTGGCCTTCTACATTACCAGGAATATGTTGGCGCTTTTAAAAGTCTCCTGCGGAAGTCTCATTTCCCAGCTTTACTCTTTAGAACTTGTTGGTTAGACAGTTGTTTGTTCCAGCTGGCATCTACCACCCAGGAGCCACAGTGTTAAAAAAACCACTGTGATGGTTTCTCACAAATGCCCCTCCAGGTCAAATAAAGATAAACCTGTGAATAGAGCCTTCCAGGTAATGGCCAGACAGGTCAGGTAATGCACATTCTCTGCAAATGTAGCCTCAAGTGAATCCAAATCTGGTTCTGCCTCTCACTCCCTGCACCACCTCCCTCCCCAGATAGTTGCTAGACTGCTGATTTTCATTGTGATTTTAGGTTGTTCATTTTCAAGACCACCACTGAGCTGGGGAGGAAGGTATGGAAATGAGGCAAGTCGGTTGTCACCCAGTTTTCTTTAATTAATGCTCTTTGGATTGCTGTAAACTTTTAATTAATTTCTAGAGTTCTGAAAATGTTGATTCTGAAATTTTTGCCATTCTTCTAATTGTTTTTATGGGGGAGAGGATTTTTGGATCTCTTTAGTCCACCTTTCTTACTGTTGATACCATAGATACCTTAAAATTTTTAGCACACAGCATCTCCTGTATATGTCCACAGTTAACCAGTAAGTTTATCTTCCTCCTTATTCAGAATAAGGAATAATCTGGGGATGGTTTTACTTTCTCTTTCCCTAGGTCTCTGACACTTTTGTTGTTGAGAAAAAAATTCTCAAACTTGATAATTCTGTTTGTTCTATTGCTATCAATAAAACAACAATTTAGGCTTACCTGTACATTTTACTAATTTCTATGCACATACCAGTTTCTTATATCCTATGCTGCCCTTTTTGCTGGAGTATACTTTCTAGTAATAATTTCAATAAGAGTTTATAGTCTAAGAAATATTTTGAGTTCTAGATATCTGAACATGTCTTTATTTTATTCTAATACTTAAATGATAGTTTGATTGGATATAGAATTTAGGTTCGAGATTATTTTGTCTCAGAACTTCGAAATTATCTCTACACCATCTTCTTTTTAATTATATCTTTTGAAATAATTTTCAAACAATGAACAATTACAGTAGTATAAGGAACTTCATATCCTTCACCCAGATTTACCAAATGTTCACATTTGTTTATTATTTTATTTTTGTCTTTATCCTTTCCTATTTTTTCTAAACTATTTGAGAGAGAGTTGTAGATACTCATCTCCTTGACTTCTAAATACTTCAGTGTTTACTAAGGGCAAGAGTATTCACTTATATAACCACAATGCCATTATAAAATCAGGAAATTTAACATAGATACGATACTACTATCTAATCTTCAGACCATATTCAAGTGTTTCCTATTGCCATATAGTGAAATTTATAGCATTTTTCTTTCTGGACCGGGATTCATTTTGTTCTTATGTCTCTTTAATCTTTATTCTTCATTAATCTGAGTCAGTTCCTCAGCCTTTCTTTGTCTTACGTGACATTGATATTTTTGAAGAGTACAGGACAGTGTTTTGGTTGAATCTCCATCCATTACATTGTATTCCTGCATCCAGTGTTGTTGGTTAGAATTTGGAGGTAGAAGGACTGAACAAGGGTGCCTTTAACGCAGCATAACCCAACTTCACTCTTAAAAAGCCAGGGAGATAAACAAGTCTACTTTTGGAACATCCAGTACCCAAACTCCTCAAGGCCTGTTCAAGCTCAGAATCCCTGGAGATACCATTTAACAGCTCATTTTGGGGAATTTACTGCTCTCTCAAATGGAACATGAGCTGGGAGAGTGATCTCTATGTTTGGTGCTATCTCAACCAATATCTTCTCATTCCCACTTTACAAATCTAATCTCTGAGAGGTTGTCTACTGACTTTTGTCAGTCACACTTACAGCTGTCAACAGCAACTATGCTCATATCATATAGAAAATACCAGTGGTCACAATGTATCTCCAGTTATCACTGTGGGCCACAGTAGTATCAGAAGAGAGCTAGGGTTTCATGACTTTACTTTATGAAGAAGTAGAAGCCTTGGGAAGTGAAGAACTAATGAAGGCCACATACCTTATTAGTGCCACAGCCACATCTTGAATTAATATTCTGATTTATTATTTAAACTTGAGATGATCCAGCAATCCTAAGGAAATGAATATTTAACAGTGGCAAGAATACAGTGGCCACATTAATTAAATTAATACTGGAAAAGGGGGAGGGGCATGGTTCATGTCTCCATGACTAAGACTCTGAATTCGCCAGCATTCAAAAGGCCAGGTGAGTGATATGCATACAGTATTACTGAAGGGCGCTCTAGGAGGTCAAAAAAAGAGAGACTGAGTGCAATTCATTATTCGAAGAGCATCTTAACTGTCAGCACATTAAATTAAGGGGCCAGTAGCAAAGAGGTTCTTCCCAGTTAACAGCCACAAATGTGAGGGGTCAGGGGTCTCTAATTCAGAGGTAAGACTCTAGCCATATAATCGTAGAGATTTATTGCTCTTCCAGCGATGAGTGTTATGAGATCCAGGGTCAACATCCTTCACTACATCTGCTTTTGATAAGCTCTGCAGAGTTAGTTATTTATGTCAAGAGTTCTTAGCCCCAAGCAAAGTGGGGGTGGGGTGGGGTGAAGAGACAGTGAACAGAGAGAGGGGAAGGGCACTGAGCTCACAGGGGTCAGAAGGTTAATACTCAGATACAGGGCTCCATCAATATCTGCTCAAGGGTTTTCCTGGTTACACATTTACGAGCATAATGTATGAGTTGAAAATGATGATGGGCTTTCATGTCTGTGGACTAGGTCTGGGAATTAAATAAAGCAGAGCATTGCTGTATAATTGTAGAAAATATTCTTCTGTTTCAATGGAAAACTATGCCTCATCTATAGCGGATCCTTCTGGCGTGTCCGATTCTAGATCTGTTCATCGTCTCCGAGCTATTTTACAATGCTTTGTAAGTTGTAGGTAAGTGGTAGATATGTAAATTCCATCCTGGGTGATAGTGATCATTGACTTTGTTCTATTTGTAAGTCTTTCAACATGCCTTTACTCTATATAAATTTGTGCTTTTTTGACTTTTCCCCTGGACTGGTTAAAACATTTTCAACTCATACAATATGCTAGTAAATGTTCCCTCATCATGTGAGTCAAATAAAATATTTAAAATGGGTTAATTTTTATATCTACATGAGAGTCAAGATTTTTACCTTTTCCTGACGAGTATATTTCTTTTTAAACATAATTTTCTATGGTTTTCTTTGTGTGTGTGTTTTAAAAAATATATTTTTATTGATTTCAGAGAGGAAGGGAGAGGGAGGGAGAGAGAGATAGCAAACTCAATGATGAGAGAGAATCATTGATTGACCACCTCCTGCACGCCTCAACTGGGGATCGAGGCTGCAACCTGGGCATGTGCCCTGACTGGGAATCAAACCATGACCTCCTGGTTCAACCACTGAGCCACACCGGCCGGGCCTGACAGTATCTTTTAACACAAAATTCTCTGAGCTTGGTTGTTTGTGGAAAAGTTCAGCCACTCTCCTCTTCCCTGTTTTTCTGAGGTCTGGTTCTGCAGGTCATCGCTCTGGAGATTCCTTCCCTGGAACTTTTAAACATCAGTCATTTAAAACAAAACACAGCCGAGGCCTTTATTTTTCTTTTTTGATGCTGTTTTCAGCACTGTTGGGTTTGTTGATTTAAAAATCACAGGCCTACAAATCTAAAGTACTTACCTGTTGAGCCAAATGTGCATCCAGGCGCTGAGAGAAGTTGGTGGCGGTAGGAGAGGGCAGTGGGACAGAAAACGTCGGAAACTGGAAACAGAAGAGGCTCTTTATATATCTCACCCCGGTGCAGGCATTTCAGGACAGGAAATGGCACAGTTCATGGCAGACCCAGACCTGGCATCCATATTTCCTGGTCTGCCCTTTTCTTCAGAAAAAGAGGAGCGGAGAGAGAAGCCTTAACTTTTAGAAGCCCTCCTGTTGTGAGCAAGAAAGTGTCCCGGGAAGCAGTCACTCACACATGTTTATGTCTTCCCACAGCCAACTTTATCGGGGGAGACCGGCCCAGTAAGCCAACTGAGTCACACACAGAGAGGGGGAGCTTACGGGATAGACGTGAGCCGAGTGAGCTCCAGTCATTGGCGGCATCCGCAGGTGGACAGGTAGGTGTCCCCCTCAAGCCAGGTGGCTACAGTGGTGGCATGCGCCCAGTGGAGTGTAGGTCCGGCAGGAATCCAAGAGTGACCCCTGGTACAGCCAAGCTCAAGTGTTGTGTGGTCAAGAGCTCTGAGTTCTTACAGCCCAGAAGGGGTGGAGGTCCCACTCATACAGGGTCCAGGGGGAGTCCTTATCCAAGTGTCCAGACTTGTGGTTTTGGGCCTCTACTAAGGTGTTCCCATGTCAAGACCTAGTACTTGACAATGGTCATGGCTGACAGTGACTCCATATTGTTTTGTCTAAAGTGTCCAAAAAGTCCTCTCTGCTTTTGCTCCATATACCCCCAGCCAGACTCCAAACTGTCCGATGCAATGACTGTATTTCTGATGCCTTAATCTGAAGACAGCGGCCGTAGGTGACTGAAGATGAACGCAAGTTCCCTTTCACCTGCCCACCATGAGCACCGTCTTGAACAGCAGGAAGAGAGGGAGGGACCAGCTCCAGAGAAGGACCTGTAGATCCAGCGCCCTCCCGCTGTCCCTAGCTGCTTTTCTCATGAGCTGGAGGAAACATGATGTTGCGTGATCTTGGCTGACTCACGAAAGTTCTCAGACGCTTCTGTACAAGACGAGGTGGGTACAGACAATCTAAGGCTCATTTCTATTCAGACACGGTAGGAGGTCTGTGGTCTGTTGAAGTGAGAAGCAACCAGCTATTCACGTGGCTTTCTTTGGAATTAGATGCCTTCAGTTTGGTCACCCACAAAGGATCCGAGGGTACTGCTCAGTGTGACAGAGTTATATGCAGGATTTCCTTGGCTCCATCGTAGAGTCTGCATGGGACATCCCTCGGGGTTTCTGCCCACTTTAAAAGGACTGTCAATCCTAGGCCACTTGATTATATTTCTGACCCAGTAAAAGTCTTCTTCATGGGGTGTTAGACATCAGTGAAGAAATTCTGGTGTCTAACAAAGAACATACTCAAAGTTTGAATATTTAAAAACATTTTTTTGAAATGTATGTCTTCCCTAAATGCTCTTAAAGCTAATAAAATAATTATTGAGTACTGACAGGAAAAGTTAACTTCACACTCAATTTCTTTTCGCTTCATCTCAAAATAGAATTCAAGCAAAATACAATCTTATATAAAAATGTCCATCTTCCAACCAAATGACATAATGAAAATTAAGATTAAATAATTCCATTCCTTTGAGTACAGTTTTTTTTTTTAACTTTCAAAGTATTTTGCAGCTGTTACCTTTTGGATTTCAAAACAACTGTGACAGCTGTTTTCATTTTTAGATGAAGCTCCAAGAGGTTAAGTGACTTAGTCAGTCCCACATCTGTTAATGCGAGAGTCAGAACTAAAACCCACTCTCCTGACCCCTAATCTTTTCCTCTTTATATGGCACCATCTTACTTCCATTAGTTAGGAATGAGGGTTTCCTTTAATCATGAAACTCTTTCCCTTCTGAAAGATATTAAAGTAAAGGTATATAATTTCCAAACACACACACGCACACACACACACACACACACCAAAAACCAAGATGTAGATGATTTGTAATTTATTACTTAGGTCAACTTCCATTTTAGAAAAGACAGAAACAAAATATATAATTCATATTTACAGTATTTACATCAGAACATATTTACACCATAGATATTAAGTACAAAACAGCATAGAAAACTCTAGGACACAAACAGTAAGGACCACAATTCCAGCAGAGAATTTTCTGGTTACGTTTCCCCTTATACGTCAAAGTGCATTAGACTAACGGTTGCCCAACCATTTTGCTAATTGAGCCCGTTTCTCTTTCATCTTTTTAGCTTGATGGTCTCTCCTAAAGAGCTCTTGTTTAGTGTAATTAGTAATTAATCTTTCCACACCACTCTCTTGGGTTCACCTTTGATCCTTAGGATACCTATTCCATCACTGTGGTTCGGGCCATTGGCCCTTGTGGGTTTCCAGATGGCAGCGCCTTCTACTTAAAGGAGCAGTTGTACTCATTTGCTAAAGTTCTCCCCATTTGGGAGTAGGGAAGCTACGTATTAAGGAATAGGCTGATTTGTTCAGCTACATTGATACAGAATTTTCCAGGTGTAAATAATATTTAGCGCTGCTCTTTATAATGCCAAGGCCCAGAAAGGGTTGACATTTAGTGCATTAGTAGCAGAACTGAGATTGGGACCTGGGTCTTCTGACCCCCAGGCCGGGCCCTTACCTGGTGTCCCTCTGGCTGGGATGGAGTTGTTCAGAATTCCAGGTTGCAGGCTACCTAGATGTGTAGAAGTGGGAGGCAAGCAGTTTCAAAGAGATATGGGTATGGGTTAGCTGGGGGCTCGGCTCTCTACTTCAAAAAACATTTGCCACTTGTGAAGCCATCTGGTCGTAGGTCCTTAGGCAAACCCCAACCACCTGGGATGTTTTTTCTGGGGTTCACTTTTAGCCTGGAAGTTATTGAAATGAAATGAGACCCTACCGTCAAGGGGTAAAATGCTATCTTTGGCCTGGTATGTTTAGGCATGGCTAATTGAATCATGGGTAATTAAAAATCAAAGTCAGAAATGGGAAGGACAAAATAATCCACAGAGAAACATGTTTTGTTGAAATAGCACCTGATAATGGGAAGAAAAGCATATAGGTAGCATTTAAAAGGACCCATCTTTTAACGTCAGTATCTATCAGAGAGCTTGCTCCCTGCTTAAGCAAATCACTTTCCTATATCTTCCTAATTATCAGCCTTCCAAATACCAAAGGTGATTAGAAAAATAAATTGAGTGCACCAAAAAAAAAAAAATCTCCAAAATTAAGAATGATAATAGAATAATAGTGATAATGGTCACAATAAAAAGAGAGACAGTACTTAAAACACCAACATATGTCAAAAGGTATTTACATATATAAAGTTAGCTACAGCTCAACATCTATAAAATGGGTAAGATTTAAACATTTCTAAAATTATCTGGAAGCTGTGAGAAGCGAGAGAAACTGTTCCATTATCAAACTCATTATGGAAATAAAATACTGTGCATTTAAACATTGCGCCAAATAACAAGAAAATACAAAGCTTCAATGAAAGTGTAAAGGTAACAAACGCATAAAATCCCGTTGCTGCAATGAACTGGCTGGGAAGATCAGCCTGGAATTGCCATGGAAGTTTGCAAGTTCAGTTGGGCAGAGAGGAAGTGCTGGGGATAAGGGAATCAGGTACCTTGCCCCTAGTATCGTTTTTCTGGTAAAATGACATTTTTTACTGAATCCCTGAAATATAAGATTCTATAATCTTTCTTACAAAGGAAGCTCTTATGGGGTCATTGAAATTCTTTGGAGCCTTTCTTCAGATCATCCATGGAAGAGGCCGCGGTGCTCAGTGGACTCTGGCATGCAGAGGGCTGTTGGAGAAAGCCATGGTCTGAGGCACAGGGGTGCTGCCCAGAAGGTCAGTAGTGAGAGACTGAGTCTGAGGGTAGGACCTTGGGAAGCTCACAACAGCCTTCGTGCTCTTGAGTCACATCAAAAGTGGAATGCGCTTCAGAGCCTGGGAGTAGAAGCTCAAGAGGCCCCAGGTCTCCCGGGCCCCAGGAAGGCTTCTTCCTGCCACGGCCAGCCGCCTGGTGTGGACAAGCCGGGAGCTGGAGCCCTGATGGGCAGAACCACGTGCATTTTGAAGAAGCCAAGGCGAGTGCCTCGGGACATGGGGAGGGACATTTCAAACAGGAAAACTTCTGAGAGGCTATTTCAGAAAAGAAAACTTAAACCGGAGACACCTGATTTCTGCTTCCAATGTGGGGACATCCCGGTTTACGATTAGGTTAATGTTTGGGCCGGGGTCAGAGGGCTGTGCCCCAACACAGCACCAGCCAGTTCCGTTGAGTTTGTGTGCCAGGTAATGTCATATTTCTCGGCCAATCGGTACAGAGGAGCGTTGCTCTGTGCTGCCTCTACTCCTACTTGGTGAGGTTTGCAGGACATGTTTTTGTCTAATTCACGCAGAACCATATTCCCAGAGACAACACGTCCCCCTGCATGAACCCGTGGCAATGCCTTCCAGTAGCACATAAAACACAGGCGTTGAGTTCCCCTCCAACACAGATATTATAAACCCTTTCGGCCAGATGACAGCTACAGAACCACGTAGGTTCTTGACAGTTGGTCATTCTAGAGCACACACTGACTTCCAAGGCCCGGGTGACAGGAACCCTGCAGAACTCTGCTCACTCATGGGAAGGAAATACTGGGCGTCTTTGGGGGCTTTGGGGGGTGGGGGGGTCTTGGATGGCCCTGGAACAGGCTTGCTTGGTTTTTGGCTAAGCTATGAAGCAAAGAGTTGGTTTTTAAGAAAAAGATTAGCTCCTCTAATTTTATGCCACAAATACCTGGCACTGGGTTTCTCTGAAGGTCTCATCACATGTTAGAGACCTCGCCTCAGATTCCATCGACCCAGGAACGGGGGCGGGGGAGGGGGAACCAAGCGGATTTCCGAAGGAAAAGAGAAAACCAGCACAGGGAGCTTTAGCTCTTCCTTGTTCACTGCAGCTTCCCATCCAGGTTTGGTGGGAGGGGCCTTTATCAACTCAGGCCAGAGCACACGTTTACATTAGAAATAAGTGGTACCTGGGTGGTGAAAACAGAACAAACCAGCCCCTGACAGGCATAAGGAAAAGTGCATTTGACCTACAAAAATCAACAAAAAGTTACTGAACGACAGAATCACAACATATCACCCTCAGTCTCACCCTTTCATTTTAAAGACACTCTTTGTACGCTAGCCCCTGCCTTCTGCTGAGATGCAGCATTCCGTGGGTCTGTGCTAAGGAGTTTGCTGTGACACATTGAACTTAGAACCAGTAGGAAACCCTGGAGACTTTGCTTATGACCCTGAAACCAAAACACAAAGAACACAAAGCATTTCCTCACCAGTCGTTCTTCATAACAATGTTTTACCAGACTGAGAATAGAAACTGAAATAAAAGTAGGCATTTCTCTTCTTGTGGGGAACATAAGATAATGATGCATCCTTTCTATTTAAATGGAAGTCACCAGGAGTGTTTGATCGGAAAACGAAACTTTCAGAGGAGATGGCAGATCTTTCTCCCCAAGGTACTCGTTCAGGGAAGGTGAGCTAGACTATTGCTCAGTGGACGGAACTGAGAGATGGGGACAAGGACGGAGGGAGCCAAATGGTCTGAGAGTGAGAAGTAGATGGAGGGAGAACTGAAAAATAAATAAACAGAACAAGGGCAGATGCAAGATAAGGAGGGGAGAGGTTCTCAGGGGGGTGCCATAAGGAGAAGGGGTTGGAGCTTAAAAAATAGTGATGGCCAGGAAGACCATCTGAGCTGCTGGCCTGGCTTGGGGTCTGATCCCTCCAGGGTCAGAGAGAGCGAAGAGGCTTTGGGAACCATCTGGGAAAGCAGCAAGAAGGTAGGCACCTTCCAAACTCTCCCCACCTGCTGGGCCTGGTGGGAGATGGAAAAATGAGGCCCCCCGCGACCAGCCACTGACCTGCTGCCCAGGATAGGTCCTGTGTGAAAATGACCTCTTCTTGGTAACCGGCACCTGGGAGAGAGGGGCTCCGGAGGGGGTCAGGATGGGACAGCCATGCATGTTGTGTGTGTGTGTGTGTGTGTGTGTGTGTGTGTGTGTGTGTGTGAGGGGGGGGGATACCTGGGGTGAGGGGCGGGGCTTAGCACCAGGTTGCCTTCACGGGAGGCATTTTTGACCCAAAGGAGAGCTCAAGAGAAATAACTTTTTAAAAGTCATAGGAAAAATATAACAGCAAAAAGAAGACATCTTGTATAACATTAAGACAGAAATGATAGAGCAACTTAAGCCATTAGCAAACTATATGCAGGTAAATGTTTTGTTCCACAAAATAACCCCCACTTCCCACAGTATGGACAGGTCCAGCCCAAACATAATTACCTCCAGGGAAAAAGGTAATTAATTAGTGCTTTTGTCATCTAGGGGTGACTCTGGGAATCCTTTTTCCTACCTCCTCCTCCATACAAGCAGATGAGATAAGCTGTTGACCTTCCTTAGGCAATTCTGAAAATTAGGTTCTGACTTACTTAAAAAACAACACCAAGAAAACATTTAAACCTCAATGAACTGCACTGAAGTTTCCTGCATGACGAGTTTTCGTCAATGAAATAAAACTTCTACTGAAATACTAAGGGGATGACAGTTGAACCTAAGGTGAAAGATGGACCACCTGGGGTCTCGCCCACAATGTCGGAGAGGGCACAGGTGGGGAGGATGAGGGAGGCTGCTGGGAGGTGGAAGCAGGACCGGTATAAACAACACACACCCATCTTATGCTGGAGCCAGAATGGGAAACCTTCTCATTCAACCAGAAATACGAAGAAAGCAAGATTTTAAAAATTGCCGATTTTTCTCTTTTAGGGAGAAGAACTAAAAGCCCCTATGGATGGTTATGGACTTTAGTTTTAAAAAGCAACTTCCCAAGGCAGTCTGCATGTCCCGCCCCAGATCAGCCACCGTTTCCTATTCGTTATTCGGCGTCCACAATGTTGGTGAACAAGGCCCTCTGTGTGCACACACTAGAGCCTCCTTTGAACCTAATTTTGCCAGAAGTTTTAATGAACCATTTTTCAAGTTACTCCAGTGAACTGAGGTTTGTCTATGAAAAGCAAGGCTTTATCAGAACAGTGAACACGAACCCTCACGCTGTCCAACCTTCGTACAGTACAGTACACTTCTCTTGGGTGTGCCAAGTCATGTCATGGAGATGTCCTCCCGTCACCTGCGGGCCCTGCAGAACCTGTCCGAGGCCACAGAGGAGGGAATGGAGGCTCAGAGCCTGGGAGGCCTTGCCCCAGGTCGCTCTGCGGGGGAGGGGCCGAGGGTCAGCGTGCAGCCTCCTGCCTCCAGGCCAGAGTGCTGTCCCACTGGCTGAGGGCACTGCAGGCACATTTATTTTGGCCAACATTGTAATAAAACACTTGGTCTTTGGAATGAGTGGAGTGCAAGAAAAATGTCTTAGCAGGCGGTTTCACTGCATGGCTTCCAGGGAAGTGAGCCCAGGGACCTCGGTATCCTCTCTCAGGAGGGGGCTGTGATGGATCTGTCTTCCTCGACGGTTGTTGGTTCAGAGTGGGTGGCTTGCTGGCAGGTGATGAAAACCATCTGACTGTATACAAGTGTCCAGGATTCTGTGAGTCATCGAAAGTCCTCAAGCCCATTCACTTGTGTGTCATGTCATGTAAGGATGTGTTTAATTTCTCCCATGCCCCGGGGATGGCAAGGAGAGTTGGGCAGCTGGTTAACTTGGCTGTACAAAGGCCAGTGGTACCCACTGTGCCCCACGTCATGTCTGGATCACCACCTGGGTCCATTAGCATGACTTTGGCCACATCCAGTTATGCACATGCACCCGTGTCCCCAAAGGGGGCTGAGATGGGCCCATGCCGTTTGTCCGAAACCCTGGATGAGCTACTCCTACTCCGGTAAAGAGGCTGCCGTCCCTACTTACCACACACATCCAAGGAGGGAGAGAGGTGGAGTTGTCAGTGAAGGTGGGACTGTGATTGACAAGCTTTGTGAGCCAGACACTCTGCATGGGAAAAATAGTAAACTTGTTCTAATGCATTTTCTGTAACCTACAGGGCTGAGAAAAGATGTTATGGATTTAAAGTGAGAGCGTGGGCCCTGGTGACCCAGCTCCCCAGCGTGGAATTGTCTTAGAGAGGCATCTCTCTGAGAGTGAGTTATTCAAGAACACCACTGCCCCTTGTTCCTGCCTCCTCTGGCCCCCTTCCCTTTCCATGCAGGTGTCATTTGAGTTCTGATTTTAACTCCCCACCAGATGAGACTGGAGGTGAGAACAGGGGGTGTTTACCTTTGTTCCCCAACTATATGCACCTGGCCCCGACTTCTCAGGCCCTCCTAAATAGGTTGTAGCTCTAGGGAGCCAAGAGTCATTGCTGGAGCTTGGCCTGGGGGCTGGGGGAGGGCTGGTGTGTTGGGTCATGGTTAGTGTGACCCTACCTCCTGGTTTGCCAGGTTGACTTCTGTTGTCAGGGCATAATGATTAAGTGCCTCCTTCACTGGCAAAGTGTCCTGGACTGAACAAGAGAACACGGCCACCCTATGGGAGAAGCGGGCAGCAGGGTGGTCTGCCTGTGGTGGCCACGGGAGAAGGAAGGCAGTGGGTGGCGAATTTCCAGGCACTGTCCCTTTGACAATCTTGCTAAAGGAAGATGGTTTATTCAAGCTCCTCTTGAAGATACTGTATGTGGATTGCTGCCTCTCCATCGGTGTCAGCTCAGTCCTGGCTGGGGCATCTCAGGGCATCAGACTGAACGCATGAGGCCCTTGGCTCTGAGGACCAGACCAGGGTTCCAACCCAGGAAAAAACGTTGTGTCTTCTTCTTGAAGACCATGTTCTCTGCTTTACTAGCTTGGAACACTCATCAGCTCATGACATTTGAGAAGCCCAGGGAGTCAAAGGGCTAACGGTGGCAGCACCAAAGGGAGTTAAAGGAAATCTGTTGAGAAGGAGCTGGGAAAGGAGGCAGGCCTCTGGCCCCGCCTCCTGGGGAGACTGCCCAAGGTCAGGACCTGGCAGCTCCTTCTCAGAGAGGTGCTCAGAGAAATGCAATTCTCCACGAGGAATGGGCATCCCAGCGCCCTGGCACGGCAGCAACAGCAGAGGGCCCAGCGGCGGGCACGGCAGAAGCCCCAGCAGACAGCTGGGGAGACAGGGGCGCAAGCCTTGCTCTTCGGGCTGGGCTCTGGCTCTCGGAGAGGGCAGACGGCCATGCTGTCCTGCGGTCACCCTCTGGTCACCTCCTCGAGCCAGGCCCCCGGGAAAGGTTCGGCTGGCGACCCTCTGTCCAGGGGCAGCTCCGTGTTCTCACTCCTCCAGGGAAAGGCGCTTCCCCAAGGCTCTGGGCTGGCTGGCTTCACTTCTTGGCAACTAACCATGGACTCTGGCCCTTGAGGAGGTATAAAGAAGGGGATGTTTCAGACGGAACCCCGTGGGTGAGTGACACATGGGGGGTGCCTCCTGGGCCGGGTGATCCCACAGAATTGGCTGACCTTGGCATAAGTCCAGCACCCTCCCAGTTTGGACCTGCCCTCTCTGCCCACTTTCTTCCAACAATTTCATTTGCCATCCCCTGATTTGAGAAGCGAGTGTGGCCCAGGATCATGCTCACTGGAAGATGCTATCAGGGAAAGGAGAATGAGGCAAAGGAGGGGACTGCCTGTGTGTCAGCCAGCTCCTCCCTCTCTGCTTTGTAATCCCTGCTGGGCCCACTGGGCTCTCCACTCTGGCCATGCTGTGCTCTCTTCATTCCGGCCGTGCTGGCTGCCAGTGTCCTCATTAAGCACTCAGCCTCTGATGAATTCGCCAGCCAGACAACAATGCGAGAAGCACCCTCTGCCACCAAGCCTGCCCTGGGGGCGCTGACCCTTCACCTCCTGTGTGGCCAGGGTCCCTTGGGATGCTGCTGGTTAGAGTTAGGAAGCACACGCATGCCACACAGGTTTGTAATGCCAACTCCATGCATAACAGCATCACAGCCAGGAGCTCTCGGGGAGGGGCCGGAATGCTGCCAGGAGCTGAGTGGTCAGTGGAATCTGAAGGTTTCAGGGAGTCAGAGGTCACTCAAGACAACTTCCTCATGGGACACTCAGGACCACTGACCCCTGGAGTAAGTTGCCCCGCTCCAGGTGGTGGAGAAAGGACTAGAAGCCGAGCCTCCCAGCTCGCTGGCCAGTGCCCACCTTTTTCGTGGACTAACTTGACTCTCCTCATGTCCGTGGCACTACCTTCTGCCAGGTGAAGGCAGAGCCCGGGAAGGGAGGCCAGCGTGGGCCTGGCAGGGAGGAAGCACAAGGGGCTGAGTCGGGGCGTGTGTGTGTGTGTGAGGGGGAGCTTCCTTTGGCTCACATGACTGCAGAGGCACAAGTTGGTGAGAGCCACTGTCACCCTCGGGGCACTGGCTCAGTCTTTGTCAAGCCAGGTGTTTGCACGTCTCCAGGTAGAGTGCTGGGCAACCCGTCCCCTGTGCCAGAGCACAGAGCGCGGGCCAGGGAGGGAACCAGAGGAGGCAGCCACTCTCAGGGCCAGAACCTTCCAGCTCACAGAGCACGCTGCCAGCCGGGTGGTAGTTTGGCCCACGGGGCAGGGCTGGGTTCATGGCTTTCTCCCTGGGCTGGCAGGTCTCAAGAGGAGGGGCTGCACGTCCCCAGAAGGCCTGAGTGTCTTTACCTCTGTGAGCCCTCTCTGCCTGCAACCCTGAGCGGCCCTTCCCTGATCCTTCCCTCCCGTCTGCACCTGCGCTTCCTCCCAGCACCTGGTTGTCCCCTGTCCACTGGGCTGCTGGCGTGAGTTCGATCCCCAGCTACTCTGGCAGCATCCTGCCATTTGCTTCCCTATTTCTAATCTCCCCGCACCACTTTTGATGCAGAGTGGAGTTAAGGTCCAAGTGGAGAGGCCCAGGGGTTCCTGGAGTCAGGAGGGTGGGGCTGGGGGTGTGCAGCTCGCAGCCTGTGATGGGAGGAGGTCCTGGTGGAGGAAGCACCAGGCTACTTGGGGAGACAAGGAGCTTGTGGACACGGAGGGTGGGGGAGGGAGGCAAACCTCTGTGAACTGCCACCCCCTGTGGAGGGCAGCATGGGCGCTGAAACCAGGCAAATAATTTGTTTTTTCTCTGAGCACCAGGCAGCCTGCAGTGGAATGTGCTGAGGGCCTCCCCGCCCCCCACCTATTTGGGGTTTCCTGCCACTTCCTCTGTACTTACTTTCCTTGACTCTGAATTTTCAACTTTTCTTTGCACACATTTCTATTTTATTAACTATACTAGAGGCCCAGTGCACGAAATATGTGCAAGGGGGTCCCCTGAGCCCAGCCTGCACCCTCCCGCAATCCAGGACCCCTCGGGGGATGTCCGACTGCCGGTTTAAGCCTGCGGGATAGGGCCTAAATAGGCAGTTGGACATCCCTCTCGCAATCCTGGACTGCTGGCCCCTAACCCCTCTGCCTGCCTGCCTGATCACCCCTAACTACTCGGCCTGCCTGATCGCCCCTAACTGCTCACCTGCCTGCCTGATTGTCCCTAACCACCTCTGCTTTGGCCCCTGCCCACCGTGGCAGCCGCCTCTGCCTCGCCCCTGCTGCTGTGGCTTCATCCGGAAGGACATCCGGAATGACGTCCAGAAGGTCGTCCGGCTGTCCGTCTAATTAGCATATTATGCTTTTATTATTATAGATTATTGCGAAGGACCTCAAACACTCGTGGTATTAGCTGGGGGGTAAGAAGCAAATGAACGACGGTGGGACTGAAGCACAGTCAGAGGCTTCTGTTGGCCCGAAGGGGGTTCAGCTAACACAGAATCCCAGCGTCAGAAGCTTCCCGGTGAATGCTGGGATCATCAGTGGGTTCCAATTGCTCCGAGCAGGACTGCAAGGGAATGAGGCAGTGGGCCTAGAACAGCCAGATCCTCGGGATCTCAGACGGGGCGAGGAAGCAGAGAAAGTGGTGAGCAGAGCACATAGAGGCAGAGAGCTCAGCTCACGGAGCTCAGGACGAGGCAGGGCCTCAGTGGGCTGCTCCCTCCATAAAATAGAAAAAAATTATATTTTATGACTGCTCTGATTGGAAGGGGAGTCAAACCCTGCCTGGGTTCATGATTACATATTAATTTTTTCTTCTTAAAAGAAATAAAAATGAAAATATTTTCTCAGCCGCTGAAAGTACTTGGCTGTGCCGAGTGGCGAGGCTGGCCCGGATGGGGCCGTAGGAGCTGGTCAGTGTTACCTGGAAAGCGCTGCCCCCTGGCACTCTCCCTCGGTAGGAAAGCACCTGTGCCAGCTGGTGGCATGGGCCAGGTCCCTCCCTCATGCTCTGTCACGTGGGGAGGGGCCGATGACTCCATTCAGTGGCCATGGAGGTCAGCTCTAGTTCAAGTGCTCCACTTCTCAAATGAGGAGGCCAAGACTCAGAGGAGGAAGCTGTCTATATCCGAGTGGACATTTAGAGTAAGAATGCTGGCACAGTCCCCGGCTTTGGGCAGCAAGAGTTTGTGAGTGACACCTCACCAGCAGTGCGGCAGGGTCTCAGACGTGAAGCCCACCGGTGTAGCAATCCTGTGACTGCGTGCGGACAGGTTTGAGTGTAAGTTTGCCTGTGTACTTTCTACAAAGAGAGGAGATACAAAGACAAGTGAAAATGGAAGCAAAATGAGAGGGTGTTTAAACTACTCAAGTAGTTTGTTATTGTCAAGACCTTCAGAAGCACCAGTTGATGTTGTAAGGCATCTGACAATAAACTTGTGTGCTGCACCAGTTAATTCTTTTGTCTCTAAGATAGGTTTCCTGAGACCTCTACTAAGCAAGGTGCTATGAAGAGGCAGCAGTAAAACTCTATTTCTGAAAAAAACAAAAGTAACTTCAGATGGACCCAATCTGGCCCAGATTTGTGACCGTTTTCTGCCTGTTCTTTGTTGGAGTGAAATGGCAGCTGAGGCAAACCTTCCAACTGCCGGCTGTGGGTGGACCTTGCAGATTTATATCAACTCACGGCCACCACCAGCAATGGCTGATACTAGTGACAAGCGCAAAGGAAGAAAAACAGAAAACTACCAACAAACAAAAGTAGCAAAGAGCCCTTTGTAGGTAAGTCTGGGGGCTGCGGGGGAGTGAGGGGGGTGCCTTCATCACAACGGAACCCTAAGTGCTCAAACGACACCGTCACGAACGTGGAACATGTTACAGTAGACATTGCTGAACGGAGTCCCCGCCCTCCTGTCGGACTTCACATCTCAAAACATGACACTTCCGAGAGCCCTGCTTCTGGGACCTTCTGCTTTCACAAGAAATAAGGTCCTCAGTTTAATGACTAATCAGGATCGTGAACTGCTATGTTTCTTTTTTCTTTTTTTTTTTAAATAATGAAAATCCATACGAGTTTAAAAGAGACTTAGACACACCTGGTTTGGCAAACACCACGGACCTTCATGTTTTTGTGGGTTCACACATGGGCAGCAGAACACAATAATTTATTAAGTTTCCATACTTAATAAGTGTGCACAAATATCATGCAAACATGTGACCATCTCAGAAACAGGAAGTGTATTAGAGTCACAGACTTATACAAAACATCTTGTAAACAAAAGAGGAGAGGTTGGTATTTTCTGTACAAAATATGCAGGTTTTTACTTTTTTTTAATAATCTGTAAGATGCATCATACTTCGGGCACTTTCCAAAAGTAAAAACTGTATAAAAATAAATATTCTATGTACAAACACACACACAGGCCAATCCCAGGTTAGAGGCATCACTGCAAAACAAAAACAAACACAAAACAGCGTAGAGTTAGTGCCAGGGGGCCTCTGGGTGTTTATCCCCCTCGTGTGAAAGGAGGTCGATCTTGTCCTGGGTTGGATGGGCGTTCTGGATGGGCAACTGGGGGTGAAAACCCTGGTTCTGACAGTCTGCCCCCTGAGGGTGGGAAACCGCTTTCACCTTCCAGTCCCTCCCCTTCCTGGCCACTAGAGGGCGCTTTCTGTCTACGCTGCCTCTGGAGGCTGGGCAGTTGAATTCCTGACCATCCCAGAGTGAAGTTAGGATAGGAACCAACAGACAGGAGGCTCTCTAGCTGCTCTTCCAAGACACGGTAGCTCTAGAGAGTGGCTGTTCGTCCCCTGCAAAGCGCAACCATCTCTAGTCCCTAACCATCAGCAGCAACCTTGGAGGAGAAAATCTTACTCTGAGGGGGCAAGGGGTCTCATTCAACACACCTCTTACCGGCTTCTGTGGAGCTGTAACTAGGTCTAGGGGAACTCGCCAGATGACGAGGCACAGCTGGAGGGACAGATTCTTGGGGAGGCATCGGCCTGGGGTGCTGAGCTTTCTCTCCCCGGTGAGGGTGTTTAGGTACCTGGGCAAGTAGGTGCTTCACCAAGGGCCTGGGGTCTTGGTTTCACTACTTTCACCCAATCCCATGAATGAGTGAGCTTTGGGCATTCAGCTTAGAGGAGCGTATGTAGCTCAGTGCCGGTATGACCCTGCTGCCACGGGGACAGGACCGGGTTAGCTAAGCACGCGCTCTGGGACAGGCTGGGGGTTCCAGCCCTGTTACGAGGAAAAGTCTTCGATGGGGGGCAAGGTGGAGGCAGGCTGTGGGGCGACAGCACGGCAGTGTTATCTTTGCCGGGGATCACGCTAGGTTTCTGGGTTAGTAAACCGATGGCCCGGGTCCGGCTGGGGAGCTCTGTGTGTCGGGGGCTGTGGCTGAGGGAGACGGTTGTGTGCCAGGGCACAGCCCTTTGAGGTCAGATGGCTTTGACGATGGCAGAACCCAAGGCAAGTGTGAATAAATGACAGCTCCTTGTTAGACATTCTGGGCCGCAGGTCTCACGTGTGGAAGCGTGAAGCTCTGACACTTACATGCAAGGGAAGGGCCGAGCGGTGAGCCGGCCAGGCTCTCCGTGGAGGGATAGAAGCCATGTGGATTTATAGTTTAAGAAATTTAGATTTCTTACATCTGGATAAATGTCATCGTATGGCTTAAATGACCTCAGATGAACACTATGAGAATAGCTAATGACAACCAATTTTAAAACAAGGTCTAGAGCTCCTTGGAGAAAAGGTACTGTCTACATTAACCACACAAAGCATACAGATGTCATCTGTGTGGCTGCATGGAAATTCCATACACGGGGTTTGCTGGTGCCTTAAAAAGCATGTGTGAATGTTCTCCAGTGCGTGGGATGTCTAATGGGCACCCTGCCTTTGGGATCGGCCCTTTTCCGACCCACATCTACTGCCTCACCTGCAGCAAGGCCCCGGATGGAAATGGTGCTTGCCTATCACGCTGTGAGAACAGCGCCCGAGGCACAGCGGCCGCTGGGAAGACTCACCTTGTTCCAGCAGCCCTGGACTGGTAAGCCATCTTCGCCCTGCAGTGAGGAAGGAAGCACACGGCTCAGACTCTCCGGACGGCCCATCGAGCAGGCAGGACGGGGCAACAGGGCCACACACTGTGGTAGCCGGTCAGGACCCGGCCCCGGCCTGCTCTTGTCTATTTCTTTTCTATTCCTATTTCCTCTCGGTCAGGGCCTTGGAAGGAGGCAGGACGCAAGTCCATCTGTGTTCCCATTGGCTCAGATCACATGAAATTACAGTGCGAGCCCAAGAGGGGCTGTTCTCGCCTGAGGGTCGGTGAGCAGAGGCGACCTGAGCCATGGGAAGAACCGCCTGCTCCCTGCTCTGGCTGCACGGAAAGCTGCGTGCTCAGGGGCAGGTCCCTCAGCACCGGGCAGCCTGCTTCCTCCTCTGTGAAGCCTGGGGAAGGCAGGGCTGCAGGACATAACTGCCAAGCCCCCCCCCCCCCAGCCCCCCGTCCTCCCATTCTCTTATTCTTTTCTCTTTCTCAGCAGTGGCAGGAGGAGATGCAGGTAGTTCCCATCTGATAATCAGTAAGGAGGAGGGGCACAAAGGGACATGGCTCTGAGGGGCCTTCAGTGCAGTGACAAGGGCTTGCAGGGAATTTGGGAAGAAGATCCAGTGGCCAATGGCGATGAACTGTGCACTGTTGTTCCCTTTGCTGGAGGCATCCCCGGAGCACCGGCAGCCTCGGGGTGTCCCATCTTCTGGGGCCCTGTGCCCTGCCTCTCTGGCCACCCTGGGGGAATCTAGGGACCTCTGAGAGACAAGGTGGGAGCGGGAGGCTGGACCAGGGCAAAGATCGGGTTCTCAGTCCTCGTGTACTAGAATTGAAACCCAGATCCTAGAATTCCAGGCTCCAGGGCAGAGGAAGAGATGGACACAGAGATTCAGGGGCCCAGAGCCAGGGGTCAGCCCCAGGGAGATTGCGTGAGAGCCCCCTGGGCCTCAGACCCATTTCATCCACCATGACGGTGCCTAAACCTCTCACCTGGCGTTCAGCAGGCGGCCAGCCGGTATGGAGGCCTAAAGTCTAGTTATCTTGTACTAAAACCCATGATCAATAATAGCACCCCTGCCCCACACCCATAATAACACCGTGCAGGAGACAGCGACGAGAAGTGAAGGGGAGTTAGGTGCACTTCCACAGCAAGGTTAATACACATGACACCTCCACATGGGATGTTATTGGAGAATATGCTAGTTTGCATTAAGGGTCAAATAAACACGACCTTCATTTGTCCCCTCTGGGTGTGGGGGGTCTGCAGGGGGAGGTGGCGCATTCCAGGGTTCATGACGACCTCATGCCCCTCCCCCAGCGCGCCACAGAGCGCCGCTGCACACGGACTCTGGAAGGGAGAGGAGCCTCCGCTGGCCACAGTGGCATCCCATCGGCACATGGATGGTGGCGGGGTGGGGGGCAGAGGGCGGGCAGGTGAGGAGAAGGGCGAAGTGTGAGGGGAGCAGGGAGGCTGCGGCTGGCGGAACTCCAGGCGCTCAGATGTGGGAGGATGTGGCGGAGGACCTGGCTGATCGGAGGGACGGGAATGCCACAGCTGAGAAAGGTGCCCGTGCGCGCCGCATGCTCGGGTTCAACAGGCCGGGCCAGTGGGACGTGGGGGCCAAGCAAGGGTTCGAGAAGAGGGGACAGGCGGCATGCTGCTGTGTGTGCTTGTACGGTTCACCTTTGTTGGTGGTCTTAAAAGCTCCTCGAAGGGGCTCTATGGCCATCTCTTAGGTCACACATCATATTTTAAAAATAACTTTCTTCTTCTGCTCCAAGATAATTCCTGTGTGACCCCAGGTGGGGTGTGGGGCTCCTACCTCGGGGAGCGGGGGTGGGGGGGAAGTGGAGGGGAACCGGAAGCTTTGATCCGTCTGCTTCCTTGGCAGGAAGCGGGAAGGATGCTGTGGCTCTTTAGGTCCCGCCTAGGGAGGGACGGGGCCCGCTGGGAGCAGAACTGCTACCCTAGTCTGGGATAATACCCCCCTCCCCACCTCTTCTTCTCTTCCTTAACTACATTCTCAACCTTTTCTCACTCTTCCAGACGGTTCACCGATGAACCAGCTCGGGTGAAAGAAAGGGAAACCCAGGGAGGGTCTTTGGGGACTTAAGCAAAAAGGACGAACCCTTTAGGGTCTAAAATCCTGACCCTGGACCCCCTCCCCCCTCCATGGCAGTCATCAGGGCAGCCGGATACAATGGCCCGGACACCTCCTTCTCAGTGTGCCCCGTGTTTATAGGTGTGCCCACCTGCCCCGCCAAATCGTGAGATGCTGGCGCAGGGAGGGCTGTGGGCGGACTCGGGCCTCTGTCTCACATGCTGTGCCAGGCGCTCAGCCATGCCTGCCGAGCTAACGGCGGGGTGCAAAGGAAGAGATGTCCCCGTTCCTACGAGCCTGCCCCGAGAACCCACTCTCCTAGTGTTCTCTCTGGGAGCAGATTTGTCTAGAAGCAGTTGTGGAAGGAGGATGAGGCACCGCCCACGCTGGCTCGGTGGGCAGGGATGGCCCGCACTAAGGGGATGTGCTTATGAGGCAGCTGCAGGACGAGGCCAAGAAAGCATCCTGGCAAGCTTTGCATGCAAGAGTGGGTGCGGCGGGAGCCCCGAGGGCCAGCCGAGGCCGGTGACCCTTGGTGTCTACAGAGAGGAGAGGCGGGAAGTGGAGACTGGATGGATGGAGCAGGAGGAGGTGGAGGGTGGTGGGGAGGAACGCAGGCATGAACCACACACGTGGGGAAGCCCAAAGTGGCCATGCAGGCAAGGAAGGGTGATGCCATACCAATGGGCACGGGGCATCCAGTCCGTCCAGCCCTGGTAACCCCGGCTCCCCTTTCTCTCCTTTAAAACCTCGGTGTCCCTGTTCACAAAACCAACCATGATGGTTATTCAGGTCAAGGCTGGCCAGCTCCGACTGTGGAGGCGCGAGGCCCCGGCCTACCCTGCCCAGGATGCAGGACCTCCTCAGTTGATGTGCGTCTCCTAAATTCAGCCTTCGCTCTCCCTTTGGCCGCCAGGAGAGTTTAGCTTTGGAGCATGGGCAGCAGCCCCCTCTCCCTTGACAGACGCACTTGGAGTGGACACAGATGAATTTCCATGTCCACGTGTCAGAGTTTTTGGAGCCTTCAAACGGGCTGCAAAGGCACCTGGGAGGCCGGCCGATGAGCCACGAGGCATTTCTTACTGGCTCGTTGGGAGGGCTTCCTGGGGTGCTTGCTGACTGATGCTGGGCTGCAGCTTTTAGCTGGGTGGCTGGTGGGCGCTGGGAGTCTGTATATTAAAAGCCACCTTTCTGGCCTTGTTTTGCCTAGTGGGGGCACAGGGTGCCCTCAGGAGACGCTAACCTGGGGGTCCTGCATCCTGATCGGGTGAGGATTCCACCAGCGCGAACTGCTGGCTGCACAGGTGGCCACGAAACGAAGAAGGCAAACGCATGGCTCACAAATGCTACGCTGGCTGCCACAGCCATCCTGGAGTTAGGATTTGAGGCCTTTTCCCAAACCCCTCTCCTCAGGTCTCTCCACATCCACACATCAATTGTTCTGCAGCTTCAAAGGAGAGGGATTTAGCCAGAATGACTTGCAGCTGTGGCTTTAAGGCCACGCCAACGGCAGGCAAGCATTCCACGGGCCACAGGCACAGATTTGGTAGCATCAGTGTAGTCATTCGGCTCTCATCTTAGTGTGTTTGCCTTCTTTGTTCCCAGCTTGCACACCTCAAGGGAAAAACCAGAACAAGGCAAGTGATAAATGAAAACATACCAACGGACAGGGGGCATCTAATCCAGGCGCTCCTTGGTCTCCCTTATCCCCTTTAGGCCCTCTAGAGCCTTTCTTCCCCCTCTCCCCCTGCAAATAATAGTTTAGTCCGAGAGAAAAAACAACATCAAAACTTTAGGATCATTCATGTGTTAAGGTTAGAGATAGACATAGAAAATAATAAAGAGGGGAAAATAGCTTCTCTCAATTAGGATGGTCTCCCCAATAGGATTTGGGGTCAGTACTCACTGCCACCCCTCTAAGGACCTGAGGGTTTGGCTAAGGCAGGTGGGGAGGGGCAGGGGAGGTGAGCGAGCCCTGGGAGCAGGAGGGCTCGGAGGTGGAGGTAGGGGGGGGGGGGGAAACGCAGATGGAAGATACTGTTGGGCAGCTTTGCTAATACTGAGCCCAGAGTGTAAATAGGGGGACTCACTTCCTTCTATCTGAGGGTCCATTTTTGAAAGATTTTGGCTTGACCACTTTTGTCCCAATTGGTTTTCATCCCTTTGATATTCTATTAGGAGGCAAGGTAATTTTTATTTAGAGCCCTGGTGTGCGTGTGTGTGTGTGTGTGAACACAGCATGTATGGATGTGTACATGCACATGGTTGTGCACATGTGTGAGCCTGTGCTAGTATGTACATGTGTGTCCAGGGCTCCTGGGTGGTCCCTGGTTCTCAGCTGGGTCCTTCCATTCTGTGTCTCTTGTCCATCCTGGTCTGAAGCCATAGGCAGCTATTTGTACACAGACAAGTCGGTTCAAGGAATTCACTTGCTTCTGAAAAGCTTCAGTGAGCATTGTCTTTCTCAGGTGAACCCCATTTTACATGTGCCAGTCACTCTCCGTTTAAAGAAGGGCTGTGGGGGATTCTTTGCAATGAATTAGAGTTTGGATTTTCGCAGGTTGGAGGGCCAGGTGTGCCCCCGGGAGCCTTCCTGGGAACGCCTGTCCCCTGCGATGGTCTAAGGCTTCCACAGTGTAGCTCCAGGGCCCCAGGCCTCGAAGGAGGGCAGCACATTGGTCAGAGCAAAAGCTCACCGGCAACGCAGGCTCTGCCTGTGATCAGCTGTGTGACTTTGGGAAGTAACTTAACCTCTCTGCGCCTCAGTTGCTTCACCTGTAAAGTGCGGATAATAACACCTGCCTCAAAACTTTATTGGAGGCCTTTGTGTATGTGAAGTGCTTCATACTGGCACATGGTAAATGCTCAGTAAATGACGACAACAATTACTGTTTCTCGTTAGCTAGTATGAGGTATGGCCTCGTGTGCCTACTGTGCTCCTGTAGTGGAAGGGTAAGGGTTTGCTGGAGGGAGCCAGAGGATAAGAATGTTTTTGATGCTTTCCAGGATCTTTGGAAATTCCTTAAATCTCTTGATTCCCGAGGTTCCCTGTGATTGCCAATGCGTTGTTCTGAGTGACTTTTCTAAAGTGCAAATGTTTACTTAGAAAATGATACGAGTTTACGAGGGCTCGTGTGCTGCATACCAGGCAGAATCGCATTGGCTCTGAGACACTCCCGCCAACGAGAACATCGTGGCGTGAATAGTCCCCGGACAGTGGACAAGCAAAACCACTTGCTGTGGGGAGGAAGCCCACGTGAGCTTTCTCAGGGATGCGACTCCCTTGCCCCTTGGGTGGGGCCAGGGTAAACGTGAGCACCGTTTCCCAGAGCCGGGGCTCCCGGTCCCAGGTGACCGGCCTGTGGTGATGGAGGCTGTGCTGGTCCTGCCTTTCAGGATGGGTGACTTGCATTATGGGGCATCATGTTCTAAGGGCACAAGAAATGGCTTTATATCGGGTGCCCTTTGGAGACACTAGAGGAGTAGCTTTGCCTACATCCTCCTGCTCCCAGCGAGGCCCCGGCAGAGAGAGGATTCCAGCTGCAACAGGGAAGGCAGATAAAGCCAGCTGCAGAGGTTCCCTTACACAAAATCAATGCAGATGTAACAACTGATTTTAGAGGAAAGAAATTGAAGCTGGGGGAGTGAAAGGAACAGGATGAGGGAGATGGGGTTGTTATAATGTCGGGCACAATATAGGGGGATGAATATTGAGGAAGTAAAGGAAGGAAGAGGCAGGCCCAGGCCAAAGAGATAGTAAGGAGGCAAGGGGGCTTGGGGAAGCAAGATACTCACGCGTGCATGCACACACACACACACACGCCTGTACACACAGGTACACATGCACACACGTGCACACACACAGGGCACACACACGTGCATGCACCTCCCCCCCCCATGGTGCATCTTGGAGAGTGACAGTAGCCGCACTACATGCGTGCAGACCTTTCAGTTGGCTGTGGCTTGCAGGCAGTTCCACCTTCACACCCAATTGTCCTGGTGCCCAAATTGCCAAATTCACACCCCCTTTTATCCTTGATGGACTTTTTCATCCTCAAAGTGGCTCCTAGGCCAAATTCACAAGGCTGTGAAGGGACAAGAAGGTGTCCTTAGTGACAAGGACAGAACGTTCTTTGCACTGGCTGGTGTGTCCCCTCAGAAAAATGCCTGTTAGGGGCTCTGAGCCTTGCCCACCACCACGAGGACCTTCCTCCCTCCATGAATGGGAAGAGGTTCAGGACCACCTTCTGGCGGGACGTGAAGGAGCAGTGCTTTAAGATTGCATCTCAGGCCACCGTCCGATAGAACGATAGCACGCAGGCACCGTCTGATAGAACACTGGGACCTCTCCGATGGGGTCCCGGCATGTGTGGTAGAGTTTGGAGCATCCCTGCAGGCAGCCGCCCTCCACACCTGGTGGGGCAAGGGCCTTAGAGCATCTCCAGCAACAATGAGACTTCTAACCAGACTGTCATCTAAGCCCTCCCGGCCTCTTACCTAGACCGAAGTGTTAATTCTGAGCTTCCAGCATCAGAATAAAAGCTGTCCCTAGCCACGGTGCAGATTCTCCTTGGACCTTCCTTTGTTTTGGAGGCTTTGTGTCCAAGCCCTCACAAAGCCCCCTCAACGACCTCAGAGGCTGGTGGCACAAGGAGGTCTGAGTGAGGAGGTGAGGTGTAGGGGGACCGTTCCAGGACATTCTGGCATCCTGTCAGTCAAATCTCTTGGGGGGAGAGAATAAGCTGCTCCTTGATTCGCTAACTGGCTCTGGGGAACACTAGTCAGCCAATGGGCTCTTTGCCACACTCAAAAGAAGGCTCAAGCAATTTGACCACTCTCGGACTTGACTAAGTGACATTTGCTAATTTATATATGGGACGGGGAGAGCGTGTAAAACCTTAGAAAGGGGAGGTGGAGAAGAAATATTTTCCCACTGATTCCCAGGGTCTTATTGCCTCATACAGTGGCCTTGGTTCCATAAACAGCAGCGCCTCCAGCCTCCAGCCTCCAGCCTCCACCTCCCCTCCATCTGTGACAAGGGCGTCTGCCTGCCCTGCCCCCACCTCTAGAACCACACAGTCGCCACGTGGGCTGGTGTTGCAGCCCTCAAATAGCTCAGTGCCTCAAGCCAACTGAAAACGTCTTAAGAATTGATTTAAAAAGTTTTAATTGACTATAATAACGAAAACCAGAACATGTTAGAAATAAATTAGAAAGGAGGTTAGTATGCCAACGAGCAGGTGGAATGATCAATTTTTTTAGTGGCCTAAATTCTTGGATGCCACAGCAATGAAGGTGGGCTTCCCAGCCTGCTTTAGCAGGCCGGCATGTTTCTGGGACTAGGTCTGTCTATTCCAGTGGTTTCTAGACTTGGTCTTCCCGTGGACAGTCTGTGCGGGCAGCTCTTCCTGCTCCCTCGTGTTTATAAAACATATGGGACAAATGGAGTTGCTTTTGGCCAGCTGCCAGAAAGGAGAATTTAGGGATATAGATGTACTCTAAACATACATCCTAAGTTGAAGAGACTGGAATCAGTGCTAGATTTAAGCGTACGAATTCTGGCACTTTCTGTTCATGATCATGATCACCAGCATTCAAAGCTCAGCTGGAGTCCACCTGCTCTGCCTTCAGCTCTGTGGGGATTCAGTGCATTTGATCATCATTCTGGGCCTGTTTTCCCATGTGTTCTTCCCACTCCTCTTCTACCTCCAAGATCCTTGGATCTTTTCACCTACACAGGGGTGGGGAACCTTTTTTTCTGCCAAGAGCCATTGGGATATTTATCACATCATTCATGGGCCATACAACATCAGCTTAAAAATTATCCTGCTATATTTGGTCAAAAATTTAATTAGCTCACCTCCAATGCCTTGGCAGAGCCAGACCAAATGATTTTGCGGGCCTTATACAGCCTGCGGGCCAGACGTTCCCCACCCCTGCACTAGAAGATGCCCTTGGCTGTTAGGGGGCGTGGGTCACACTGAGACTCACTGTGATGAGCAGCAGTTGAGATATTCTAGAAAGCAACTCAAAGGTCATCTCTTGGTCAGATGGAATTAAATGGTCCCTGCTGGGGCCAAGTATGTCATGTGTCATATACATGGCATGTATCATATACCATGACGTGTCTATGGGTGCTGTGGGCATTTGGTAACTGTGTCCTGGTGAAGATGGCAGAAACCAAAGGGAGAGCTGGGGGCCTCTGAAGGCGTGAGTCATTTCCTAGTCCTGCTGACTCTTTCCAAGAGAAATAATGGCTGTGCAAGGGCTGGCTGCTTACAATAGCTTTCTGCTTGTTCTCAGAACTGGAATTTATTTTCTCTCTCACCAGTGGCCTGGGATGCCTGACAAAACTGTTTCAGAGTTTGCTAGGACTAGGCAACGCCGGATTTAAAAACATCATTTAGGGGCCCATTATCAGGGCACCGTAGAGAGAGCTGGGCACGTGACCCCCATCACTGAATGGCAATGCTAATCTGATGGCCACCATGGGATTCTGTCCCCCCTTGTCAGGCAGAAAAATACAAGCTTCAATTTCAGGATCAGGCCCCAGGCTCCCTGCATGGCCACAGATTAAGCCCCTCACTAGCAAGCCTTTTAATTTACAACGATTTATCAGGAAAAACTGTATTTGCCATGTTGGGTCAGGAATCCCCAATTGGTCATTCCACCACATCATGAAGACATTAGGAACCAGAGCCAAAGGGTGAGGGGTCAGACTCACCCGGTTTCCTTTGTCCCCGGGTGGTCCGTGTAAACCCTGCAATAAATCAGGGACATGGAAACACATTAACGAGAAAACACGGGATGGCTGTGCAATGCTTCCTCCCAGGCTCATAAAGTTCTTCTCCGATGCCTAATTTATCCAAGACAGATTTAATTATCCCCATTTAACAGAAGGGGGATAAAGGGGCTCAAGGAACTTAACCTAGGGATAAATCATGAATTATGGGCAAAGCCAAGAGTGTGGTTCTGGTTTTCTGCTCCGTGGCCAACGTCCTGCTGTGTTCTTCAAGATCACTCAGGCTGAGGAGTGACGTGTGCTGAGGACGTCTGGGGAGGGAACTGCCTGGCAGAGGAGGTGTTTGCATGGCTCTGCAGCCAGGTTCTTGCTAGAAAAGTGGCTACAGAGCTCCCAGACCCTCTCTGCGAGGTGCACGCTGCCCTCCATGTCCTCAGCGGGGGAATGGGCATAGGCCAAGGCTGGCCGGGGCTGCACACTTAGCCAGAGCAAAGCCGCCTGGGCAGCCACACATGGAACCATGAACAGGTAGATGGACAATCTTCAAGTGGGTGGGAAATAAAATTCTGGTTTTCTCAGGCAATCAACTTTTTAAAACAAAGCAATGGGGAAATCTGCTTCAATTATGAAGCCGTCCCTTGGGAAAGCTGTCCTCTCCTTCTTGTAGGATAGGATTTGGATTTGATTCCACCCCAACCCCCCCCTCCCCCCCCCCCCCGCAGGACAGGGCCATGGCACATTCATCTGTGAGACCCCCACTGCATCGGACACGGAGCCTTGTAGTGGATGGGGCTCATGATGTGTTTGCTGCATCCCAGCAGATGGTCCACACAGTGGAGGACCTGGTCCCCCCGCAGGGATATTCCAGCGTGTCGACCAGTTGGCTGTTGTCAGCTTCTTCTGCCATAGAAGTGAGAATTCCTGCTTAGCTCTAGATTTTTTGCTGTGGGCCCTGGGCATTCTGTTGTGACTGTTTCTGGTGGACAGGGTGCATGAAGAAAACCTTTGACCCTGTGAGACTTACCGGAAGCCCAGCTGCTCCCGTTGGTCCTGTCATCCCAGGGTCGCCTTTGCTGCCCTGAAACAGGAGACAGAAGCCAGTGAGCCCTTCTGGACGTAGTAACAACCTGCCATCAACTGTTTTCTGTTTTAAACCTGGGACTCCTCGCCAGGTCCCCCCCAGCAGCCGTCTGGGAAGCAAGGTCTGAGCGAAGGGTTGGGGTTACTGGTGTGGACTCTGTCCCGGAGGCGGCTGGAGGCCCCTCCCCCTCCCTCCAGCAGAGCCTGTTCCCCAAGGCCTCTGGGAGGATGGAGCAGTGTCCTGGGGGTCCCGGCTGGCCAGCAGCAGGAGCAGGGGAGGAGAAGGAGGGAGGAAACAGGCGTGAACAGGAAGGCAGGGAAAAGAGAACAGGAGAAAAGAGCTGTGATTTCTTCCTTAAAGCTGTCACCCCGCGAGCAACCCCCCTGGTTGAGGACGGCATTCGCTTCCTCCAGGAGGGATGGGTAAGGGCGGAGACTGCGGGCTGAGCGGTGACCCTGGGGCCGGTGCCAGGCTGACGGCCTGAGGCTGAGGAGGGTGCCAGGCTCCCCGCTCACTGAACACTCACCCTCTCACCCTTTGGTCCGGCTGGGCCTGGAACTCCAATTGGTCCCGGAGTGCCCTGGGGAGGCGAAGGAGAGCAGAGGTGAAGGCCTGAGGCGGGGGAGCCCTGGGCACCCGCCCGACGCCTGGAGAGGAGCAAGGTCCAGTGGCCAGTTTTCAGGGTTGGCGAGGCCAGGCTCGTTCAGGGCAGTCATTCGACTGAGCTGTGCTCCTGTTTGGGTTTGGGGGCCTCGGGGAGAGAGAGCCTCCCCTGCCCCAGGGCCGGATTTGAGGAAGAAAAAGGCCCTTTCACTTCACAGCCAAGCTTGCCAAGGCTGAAAACGGGAGGAAAACAGTTGCTTAGTTTGCTCCCAGAAGCGCTTGGGAGGGAGTCGACACCAGCCCGGGGATGGGGGCCCGAGGGTGGCACCCCTTTGCCGTCACAGCTCCACATGCAGCGGGAGGGGCTTCATGCCAGAGACCGATGCAGACGCACACACAGAGGCAGGCGTGGGGGGGTCATTCAGCCATCGCCCACCCACCTGCCCCACTGCCGCCCGGCCGGCCTTCAGCCTCTGGCCGGACCTCTGTCCCCACTCCCGGCCCAAGGGAACAGCTGGGTTGGAGAGTGAATTAGTGTGCCTCGATGCCTGGTCTGCCGACACTGCGGGGGAGGGAGGTGTGTCAGACGCTCCTCACCCAGGGCCGTGGGGGGGGGGGGGGGGCAGCTGGAGCTATGGGAGCTGTGTTGCTTAGAGACTGAGCAGGGCTTGCTATGGTATAATGAAACATCTTCCCCGGGTTCCCAGGTACAGCCCGGCTAGATGCAGTCTATGTTGCAGAGCTTCCGATTGCTCAGCCTCGGTGTTTGTGTTTCCTGCTCAGACGTGAGGGGGTGTGGGCTGGGCCTGTGGACAGTCCCCCGTGTTCCAGGTGCAGCTGTGGAAGGCGGGGCAGGAGCAAGAGGGGAAATGCTGATTTACTTTATGGGGAGGGCGGGGGCGGGATGCAAAAGGCTATTCTCAGTGCTCCCTTTGCAGCTACCAGGGAAGAAGGAAAGCTGTGGGCACCAGTGACAAGAGCACGTCAAAAATGACAGAGGCCGGATCAGAGTAATGGCTCAGCCCAGGACTCCAGAGCCACTGGACGGCTTCCAGTCCTGCTTGAAGGCTTTGAATTCTGCGATACTGCAGACGTTCCTTGGCCTCTCTGAGGCTCAGTTTTCCCACCTGTAAAATGGGGATGACAACACGAGTGTCTGCCTCTCAAGCCGCTGCCAGGTTAAAATGGATGAACACATGTCACGCATTTGGCGCCCAATAAATATCAGTATTGGCAGGGCAGGGTGACTTTTCCCATATACATTTTCCTTTAAGGTCGTGATATTGATTTTATGAAAAAATAAACCCTCAGGTCCAAGGGGACAAAATTTACTGCTGCCCTCTGTTCATCATGAATGGAGGAAGAAGCTGAGAGGAAAGTCTCGGTTTCTCTGAGTCCAGCCACAGATCATCTGCCCAGCTCTGACTGGGCGCCTGGGAAATGTGTGCTCGGGACAAGGAGGATGGAATTGGAGGGCCTGTGGTGCAGGAGCAAAGCCGTAATAATGCTCAGAAAAGGGGCATATTCTCCATTTATGAGAGTCTATAATTTTAACTCCATAAACACGTAGTGGGGAGAGGCCCCTGGGAGGCCTGTTGCCAGGGTGATTTGACATCTCCCTCTACCCTGAGCGTATGTCCTTCCTCCTCAAGTGAGCCCTGCAAGTTCTCCTTTTCCCCCAGGTGTCGTGCCAGCCAGCTCATTAGAACCTTGTCTTCTAGGCAGACCAAGCACCCGTGGCCTCAAAAATGTCCTGCAAGGTCAGAGCTGAGATCGGGCTGGCAGGGGCTGGGCACACATACAGCTCTGGTTATAGCTGCTCCTGAGTGGGAAGCCCAGCCTCCTGGCCCTGCTGGCCAGTGATCCCAACACCGTGGAGAGGGACAGGCTTCAGCCACTGCCCTGAAGACCTGATGGGGAGCTCTGGGAGGAGGACTGGAAGGCGAAGAGGAGGGCCTTTTTTCCCTGATGCTTCAGTTGTTAAAAAAGAGAAGGTTCAGGTACTTTCCAGTCAAGAGTAGGTGATGTGTGTTTTCTGGAATCAGGAAGAACAAAGAAAGAGGGGGCCCAAGTGTCCATCAATTAGCTCTGCATAAACCCCCTGTTGGAATGGATGACTGTGGTGCAACAGGAAGTGCAACATGCCCTCAGAACATTGAGCTGGGACTGGTCTGTGTGCTCCTAATGCTACACCTGCCCTCACCCGTCCATGCTGTCCCCACCCACTACATCAAACTGGTGGCTATGCAGATCTAGGAAGCCCCTATGGGCAGACAGGACATGGACAGAGCTCACAGTATGAAGACAACACAGCATGACGGGCACATACAGACACTGTTGTGTTTGGTGGGGATGAGTCATGGCCCAGATCCCCAGGGCTGGGCTCCCAGCCCGAACTCAGCATTCACTTAGGAAGAGTCTGCTGCTGGAGTGGGACTCCCACTCCACATCCAGGAAATTCATAATTGAGGACCCTGGGTGCATACTAAGAGCAGGGAAATTTAGATGAAGGCCAGCCATCTTTGGTCAAGAGGCCACAATAAGCACTTCTGAACAGAGCACAGGTGGTACCTTTCTGGTGTCAGTAGTGGGATAAGTCACGACTCACTGGGAAAACGAGGCCACAGTGGGATAGACGAGAGGGAGCACAGGCTGGGGTGGGGTGGGGTGAAGGGTAATGGAGAAGTGACACTCACCGGTGGCCCAGGTCTGCCGTCCAAACCTGAAGCTCCCTGGACAAAGGGAACAGTTTGACCAAAAGAAGGGTAAGGGAGGAACGGGAGGGAGAAAAAGGGATCAGGGAGGGAAGAGGTGAGTGAAGCAGTGACTCTGGACAGACACAAATGCTGGTAATCAAACAAAATGGGAGAAGTAAGCTTGGGAGGACAGGTAATGGTATTCACATGGAAACCAACAACAACATGGAGACACCGAATGCAGTGTGGCTGACTGCTGAGCAGGCTGGATGGAGATCAGTGCACATGACTGTTCTGATCCTCTGTGCCCCCGGCTCCCCTTCCTCCTTTGATCCCCTCTCAGAAACCCCTCCCAAAGGGTGGCAGCGCTCTGGGGGAAAGGGATATAGAAAGTGAGTTCATGGGGAGGTGTCTGGAACCTGAGCTGGTGCCTCTTTCCCAGGGCCAGTCTCACTGGGGAGAGACAAGCCTACTTGAAGGGTGGGGACCTCGTGAGGGGGGTCTCCCCAGCCTATTTTGCAAACCTGTTGAGACTGGGCAACATGGGGGACCCTGAGAGGCTTGTCACTGAGTTACAGCACCTGGTTTTGAAACCTGAGTTGATGCTTCTACTCCAGCCAGGTGGGAAGAGTTGGTTCTTAAATGATAATACTAATGATGCCTGGCATTTCTTCGGACCTTCACAGTTTGCAAATCTCAACACAAGCTCAGTCCATTCGTGTGATCCCAGATGAGGGTTCTTTTACAGAATAGGGCTTTGGGGCAGCTGACTGGGACAGAGGTCTCAGGCCATGTATACCTGGAGTAAACTCGCTGAAGGTGGGATGCTCTTAAGACCCACTCACTATGCAGTGTCCGGTGTTCTATGCAGTGGGAATGGGAGTTCTTCCTCAACCTTGGGCTATAAATCTACCCCTGAGATCCACCTTGGAGAACCAGGGGAAAATTATCGAATGATTCCAGTGTGACAAGCCAGGGAGAAGGAAGCAGGACACTCCATCTCAGTAAGGCCTGAGTTATTGGAAACTGCTTCCAAATGGGCCTAGGACAGTGGTCGGCAAACTCATTAGTCAACAGAGCCAAATATCAACGGTACAACGATTGAAATTTCTTTTGAGAGCCAAATTTTTTAAACTAAAACTTCTTCTAATGCCACTTCTTCAAAATAGACTCGCCCAGGCCGTGGTATTTTGTGGAAGAGCCACACTCAAGGGGCCAAAGAGCCGCATGTGGCTCGCGAGCCGCAGTTTGCCGACCACGGGCCTAGGACTTAGGATTTGAAGGTGGAGGAATGCCCCCAGGCAAGAGGGCAGGGAGCTGCTTCCTCCTGGGGGAGGGGTGTTAGATGTAGGACTCTACAGAGCCTTGCTTCTCAGTTCGAGACCCTACTTACTTCTGGGACGATCTTGACTTACACTGAGTGGCCATATTATTATGATTTCTGAATGCATAATAATCTGGCCAATCAGTGTGTGTGTGTGTGTGTGTGTGTGTGTGTGTGTGTGTGTGTGTGTGTTAGAGGCCCGGTGCATGAATTCATGCATGGGTGGGGTCCAGCCAGCCTGGCCAGGGGGAGGGGACATGGGCAGTTGGCCGGCCTGCCTGCTGGTCGAACTCCTGGTCTAGGGGACAATTAGCCTTTTATTATATAGGATATATACTGAGTGGCCAGATTATTATGCATTCAGAGATCATAATAATCTGGCCACTCAGTGTATAGCCTAGAGAGCTGTGGTTCTCAACCCCAGCTGCAACACCAGAATTTCCTGAGGCGGATATGAAATAATACAAGTGCCTGGGTCCCACCCCAGCCCAAGTCAACCTCAGTCTCCAAGAGTGAGGCTGGGGTCATGGCAAGCTAGAAAGTCCAGGTGACCTCAATGTGCAGCTAGTGCTGAGAACTACTTATATAAGGCAAATAGGAAGAAGTCAATAGGATATGCCTGGAAAAGCATGCTGCTAGTATATAGAATATAGTATTGAGGTAAAGCCCCAAAACAGAACATTAGCTAAATCTCCACAAACTTTGTCTCTTCATATTAATACTGAGTTATCTTGAGAGGTCTGGAGCACAGACGGGAGGTTTTCAGGCCCTCTGTGGGCCACTGACATATTCTGTATGGTCAGTAGTGCTGCAAGTAATTTTGATTGAATGTGAGAGACTCGGGAGATTTCACATAAAATGCCAGATTATCAAAACTAGAAAAATGAAAGATAGACTGGGCACCGTGTCTTTCCTCTGGCATTTTCTTTGTTGATATGACTTGTTTGGTCTCTCTGCCATTTGCATTTTGACGGAATTCTCCATGTTCACTAGGGTTGTTGGGGCCATGAAGGTGGACAAGGAGAAATTCATGGTTGAGTGGGGGCAGGGACGCTCTTTAATAGGAAGGAGTTCTTCACCATTCCAGATGCAGCGTAAGACAGGGGAAAGTGTCTGCTAAAGTCATCAGTTTTCTGTAGTCTGTCAAGTGCATCCGCTCCTTAAATGTTCCTGCACTTGATGCACTAATAGGATGTAGTTGTATCTTTTGCTCTTGCTTTTTGCTTGCTGTGATTATATTAGCCAGACCTTCAAGCTCTGCCAAACTGGGGTAATTGGGCTTCCCATTGTTCCCCTGCTCTTTACGGCTTCCTGGGGGCGGGGACTGGCCTGCTGCCTGAGACAGAAGAAGACCCAGTGGCTGGAAAGAGGCCCTTGAGTGGCTGTGACCTCAGGGGAGGAGCAGCCTCTGGCCTGGCCACCGACTTAATATGTGACCTCAAGTGAGTCACTTTCTTCTCTGGGTCCCTCAGTGAAATGATCAGGTGGGTCACTGAAATCCCTTCCAGGCCTTGATAAACAAACCAAAAGCAGAGCCAGCCTCACTGGGTTTGAGGGAGGGTGGAGCCCAGGGCGGTGGGCTGTGCTCTCCCGGTCGAGGTGACCTGCCCACCAGCCCACTGAAGCTTGGGGCAAAAGGCTTTGTCCAGGACACACCTGGAAAGGCCTTCCGAGCGAGCCCCCTCCCCTGACTGGGGGCCTCCAGCCCTGGGCAGGCGGAGATGAGAGATTTAAGGGGACTGGGATCGAAGTGGCCTTAGCCAGCGGGGACAGGAGAATCTGACCCTTTACAAGCTTTTCTGCTGTGGCCAGAGCTTAAGAGCAGAGATCAGGGGTGCTCTTGGGGCCCCTCCTGGGAAAATAGAAGAGTGATGGAGCAGACACCTCTGCCCCACTGCTCCCAAGTTCTCCAAGTGTGGCCCCTGCGAGGGCACTTTCGTTGCTTCTGAATCAGGCACTCCTAGGGCCCAAGGCTGTGCTTAAGCCACCTCTGGCTCTCCAGCTGGGTGCTCTTTGGGGTAGGGGGCCCTGTCTCATTCAGCTTCATAATCCCCCACACTGAGACAGGGCCCGGCCACAGCAGGCCTCAGTAAGAGAAGCAGAGCACAGGGTCTTGCCCAGGTGGGAAAGCAAAACCACACCAAGCTCTGGAGTGCCCGGCACCCTTCAGGACCCCCGGCTGGGCTCCTCGCAACCATTGCTGGGTCCGCGATACTCACGGGCAATCCCAGAGGACCTCGGTCTCCTTTTTCTCCCTGGACACCCTTCTCTCCTTTTGCTCCATCTAGTCCTGCTTCCCCCTGAAGGCAAGGGAGATGGGGAGATTACAGAAGGGCATGTCTCAGACAATTCATTCTAGAATTCTGAGGTCCTAGGGACAGGAGTGGGTGCAGGGATGGGGAGATAGAGGAGGAGGTGGCTGGCCCAGGGATGGCAGGCTGGGGACTCCAGGGATCCCTGGCTTAGCCCTTCTCTGCCTCAGCTGGAGCCCCCTGTATCCCTGTAGTAACTTTAAGGTCCCCAAAGGGAAAAGAGATGGTGGAGTGGACATAGACTCACAGGGAAGCTGCCCGCCAGGCTTTGGCATAGGTGACTGCATGGCAGGAAATAGGGGACACTGCAGAGGTTGGCTGGCAGATGCCTGAAATGCCACCACCGGAGCTCTGAGGCTCCCAAACAAGTTGGGAGAAAAACTGCCCCATAGTCCCCTGTCATGTTAGGGCAGGAGACCAGGGCTGTCACGCCAGCAGGCTCCAGCTCCTCTTAGCCATTTGAAGTGCTTTCAGGGGGAGATTGGGAGAGCCCCAGGCCAGTGTGCAGCAGAGTGGCTCCTGGGAGGGGTCCCACGCCATGCCGCTCTGTCTCCAAGGGTCTGGGGCAGGTGACGTGGGAAAAGGATCTCATCATTTGCCAAGCACCTAACTTGTCATTCTGTAGGGTCCACTGGTGGATGGGAAATTTCTAAATCCGAAGCCTGCCCGGTGTCAATGATGGATGTTACAAGGACCATAGGACTTCATTGTGTCCTGATCATACCCCACTGGCCAGAGGGTCACATGATTCCATTTAGGGAAGGGGTCAGCTGGGCTGCCCACCTCTGAAGCACTTTCCCTCTTTTCTGCCTTAAGTCCTCTTCCCCCATGCCTCACCCAGAACCTATCACATGACCTCTTCTTACCTTTGGTCCAGGAATGCCTTGGAGCCCCTGCATTTGGAATGAAAACAAGGCGCTTCAGAGCTATATTTCTGGTTAAGTCAAAAATCCTTGTCTACAAGTTGGACCACAAACGTGCAAGGGCTCAGCGTGCAGAGCCTGGCCTGGGTCCCTGCCCAGGGGAGGCAGAAGGGAATGCTAAGAGAGGGTTGTGCTTGGGGCTCCCTAGGGTGGGGTCTGACCCAGGCTTCCCCAGCCAGAGAGTCTCCTGAAAGACTGAGAGGAAACACAGCAAAAGTTGGATAAATTAATATATGCAAAGTGCTTAGAGCAAGTTACAATAAATGTTGGCGACTATCATTATTACTACTACTACCTCTACCAATAACAGCAGGTGACACAGTGCCTGAGCGAGGTATGAAGCCCACAGAGGCAAGAGCTAGCATCTGTTGGTTTGGGGTGCTTGGGAGCCCTCTAGGTACAATGCAAAGGGGTCTTTTTAAAGGCCTTTCCTCATCTGTAACCATGGAAAGGCCCATCCAGTGGGGCTTGTTGTAAATGGTTCACTTTCTATTTTAATCCCAGTCTTCTTACTGGTTGGTTAGCAGGAAGAAGGAAGAACAGGAGCTGATGTCTGAGGGCAAAGGTTAGAGCTTAGTGACAGCGCCTTCTGCAGAGCAGTTGGACTTGACCCCAGGGCCGCCATGCCAGTCAGCTGTTTCCAAGAAACCAGGCAATGCCCAATCTCTTTAGTGTCACTGGAATGGTGTCTGTCTGACATGGGAGGGAAAAAGAAGGGGTCTGTGGATGAGAAAAACCCCACCCTGGGAGGAGGAGGTGACAGTGACCTAGTGGTGAGGTGGAGCCCAGTGACTACCCTGGGGAGGGGACATTAGGGACCCAGTCACCAGGAACTGAGGCACTGATGAACCTGCCAAACTTACCGGAGGTCCGGGAGGCCCCTCTGGTCCCGGTGGCCCAGGAACCTAGAAGTGAGAGGGAGATGGTTAGCCCATCCTGTTATGCTCTAAGTGGTCCCGCCTTCCAACATGGCCTGGGGTCTGGCTGGAGACTGCAAAGCCGAAGACGGAACTGCCTGGCATACAGTCTCCCAAAAGAAGGCTTAGAACATGTCACCAACTCATGGCAGCTCATTAGCCTTTATAATGTTGCAAACAAATGAGCTATTGCTGGCAAATGTCCTTGAAACATCTACCCACCCTAGATTTTTTTTAAACTAGAAAATTTGGCAGCACTAAGTTCTTGTTCCTGCTTGTCAACAAATGCCTGGAGCTGAATGAGAGCTTTCCCCTCCAGGTGGGTCCTGAGACCTTTCATTTGACCCAGTCCCCACCGCTCCCTTTTGTGGTTTAACCTGAACCTTGGTGTTTGTTGCATACCTGGCTCTTGTAGGCATTTGAATTTGAGACCCTTGGCTTAGAGGAGCAGAGATTGGTTACCTGGAATTGAGGGAGGCTGAGATATTGCCTCAAGTCCCCCCAAATTTGTAACAGAGACTGCTGGTCTCTGTTTCCCTTGAGGGCAAGTTGAAGTTGAAGAGATGTGGATGGGACAGTGCAGTTGGGGAACCCAGGGCCGTCTTCCTCTCTAAGGGGGATGGTATTTAGTGATGAAGATGGACACCCATTTGTCTACAGCAGCCACCCAAGAGGTGGAAGGAGACCTGCCTGCTCCTCTCTGAGCTGGTCACCCCACTTAGGCTTTGGGGGCTCTTCTCACCTTCCCAGGGATGGAATCCCCTGGGTGTGACCATGGTGGAGACCCTCTGTCAGGCCACCATGGAGGGAGGCCCTGCACTGGGCAGATGGAGACCCTGACATCTCTTGGACCTTGGACTTTTCAGCTCCAGAATATACAGTCTCCTTGCAGGGAACTCAATCTTTGGAAACTCTACTTGGGAAAAATTACTGCTTTTTCTTCTTCTTATAAATAAATAATTCATGTATCCTGATTGTGGTCATACAAATCTATGCATGTATTAAAATTCACAGAAGTGTACACACACTTCCCCAAAAGTTAACTTTACTATATAATAATTAAAATATAAAAAAAATTTAAAGCAATGCAAACCCATTAAAATATTTTATAAATTAAAAAAAATTGAAAGGAGGCAAAGGAATGAATGTCTGAGTACTGCTAATATTTTGCTTTATTTCCTTCCACTCTTTTTTTGATGCATAAAATATATTTGAATATATGTGCATACTTATGATATTATATATCAATATATATGTCATTTATATATATACATACATATATATGTATGTATAACTTGATTCTCTGCTCTTTTTCATTTAACACAAAACCCACTTTTTCATTCTTTGAATGTTGCCCACAAGCCTCCGTTGTATGTCAATATGCTATTCATTGAGTGCAGAGTTGCTCCTTAGCCGGGGCTCGGAGCAGTGCTTGGCACAGGGACGGTCCCAACATGAGGACTATTATTACCATCAGCATTATTACCAGAAGTTACTTAATCATTTCCTTCTTGTTAGAAATGTAGGCTGTTTCCAATTTTTACTTTAAATACGTCTGGAAACAACACTTTGGGGTATAATGCTTTTCCTGAATTTCAGAGCATTTCTTTAGGAGGCTATCCATCTCCAAGTAAGTAACATGCTATACAGTCAGGTCTGTGTCACTAAATGCAGACGGGGGTGACCCTAAAGGTGACAGGAGCCAGGGGACTTCTTCAGGGACTGAGAAGGCGTGGCGGTCTCTCCCTTAGCTCTGCGGTGGTGTCTGGGGGGCCCAGGTCTTCCCGCCAAGCACCCTCTCCCTCATGTGTCCTTGGCCTCTTGCTTTCCTGGCTCTTTCCCTCGATCCTACATATGTGACCCTGGCTTCTATCCTCTTACGCCACTGTTCCCTCCTCTTCCCTTCATCACCGCACCTCTTCCCTTATCACCACACCTCTTCCCTTCATCACCGCACCTCTCAGAGAATAATGCCCCCTCCCTGGGAAGCCCACCTCTGCAGCTTCTAGGCAAACTCCTACAGTCTTCGAAACTGCTCAAAGGACCCATTTTGGGGATGCCCACCAGACTCCCTGAGTTGGTCTCATTCTAGTACCCACTACTGGGGACTGTTTGCTGCGCAGGCTCAGCCCCAGGAATGAAATATGGTGGGTGCCTGGTGAAATGCCACTGAGGATTAATGGGGCGACCGTGGAGCAGACTCGGGGCTCCATGGCTGGCCACTGTGATGCTCGGTGAACGTTCCCCTCCTCGCTCCCTTCCTGAACAGGGCAGCTCTGAGTTTCATTCTAGATCGTGGAAATTCTGCCCACACTGGAGAGACCAGGTGTGATGAGGTTCCTGCCCATGAACCCCCAGGACACAAAAAGGCAGAGCAGGCACCACCTACCTCTACTCCTGGGTCACCCTTTTCCCCAGGTTCTCCTTTCTCCCCCTGTGGGCACAAAACACCATGGCGTGGATGCCAGCACTCAGGGGAGCCTGGGACAGACACACCCTCAAATCTGTGACAAACCAGACGGGAGGCAGACTAGGCCTAGGCGTTGGCAAGGAACACCTCAGAGGCTATGGGGTGGTCAGCCTGAGGGACGGAGATGGGGCAGGTGGCCTGTGACCCCTGCTTTTCAGAACCTGAGTTTTCAGCATGTGGGGGGAGAGGCTGGCATTCTCTCTGGGTCCTGTGTTTATAGTACACAAATGATAACCTATGACATATGTTAAGATTGTTACAAATATGTTACACACACAGAGTTCTGTCCTGCCAGCACACACGGAGAGACTCCTGCTGACCTTGGCCTTGAAGAAACAAGCTGCTATAACGTGAACTGCCTACGTGGGGAAGGCGGTGTGGCAGCCCCTAGGAGCTGAGGGGCCGGTCCCGCTGTAGCAAGGAGCTGCACGATGCCCACAGCAGCGAGCCTGGGAGGGGTCCCAGCTCTAGATGAGAACGCAGCCGGCCGACATCCTGACGCAGCCTCGGGAGGCCCTGGGCAGAGGACCCCACTGGGACGGGCCTGGACTCCTGACCCACAGAAACCGTGACATCATAAGTGGGTGTTGTTTTAAGCTGCTGAATTAGTGGTGGTTTTTAAAACGGCTAGAGAAATGAATAAGGCTCCAGAGGCAGAGCGAGGGCCAATGGGGGGATGGTGATGAGGGAACTTGCACCCCAAATCTAGGAGCACTCCCTTCAGCGTGGAGATGCCCCCCCAAGAAGGGGACATGTCGGAGGTGCTGAGCTGCCTCCTGTTGTAGCTGAGTGAGGCGGCCGCAGGCAGTCCCAGGTGGGACTGGTGGGCCTCTGAGGTCTTCCCACTTGTAAGAGGAGAATTCTGACTCTAAGATCCTGGCACCTTTGAACTATGTTGTCTCTGAAGATAGAGGCCATCATGTGTGGGCCGAGGGAGTCGGAAACCTTGTTTAGACTCAACTGCCCCTCAGGAAGTATCTGCTCATTAAGAGGACCCCCTCCCCGGGCCCGGCCGGCTGGGGGTTAGTGCGGCCTCACTGCAGTGCCAGGCACCTGCTAGGCTGCCACCCACGTGAGGGGCACCCCGGCTCAGGTGCCCTTGTCCGCAGCTGCCGGCTGACCACCTGGGTACCCAGCCCTCTGGCCTTACTGTAAATCCCGGGAGCCCGATCGGGCCAGGCAATCCTGTCGTTCCGGGTCTCCCTGGGCCACCTGGTTCTCCTTTCTCCCCAGTTGGGCCATCTAGACCCTAAGGACCGACAAAGATCTCCGTTAGTCAAGCGCAAGGTCGTCACGCTGAGCAGCTGTGACCAAGTGTGGCATGCACGCATGCTCCCTTCCTCAACGGGCCGGCGTCTAGGATGGTGACGATTCAGACGGAAGCCACCGATGCCAGAGAAGGCCCCAAGTCAAGGCAGTGGCCTGGCTGGAGTGGGCTGTGATCCCTTTTTCGTACAAGCATTCTCTCGTGGTGAGAGGCCTTCTGCATACTTCCCCCAGAGGCAGTTTTCTACCCATGACTTCCTCTCCTTCCTGGCATCCTCGCGAGGTTTGCAGGGAAGGCATTCTAAGCCCACTGCAGAGAGGGCACCGAGGCTCTGGCAGGCTCAGGGACTTTCAGGGGGACACAGACAGAGACGACAGAACAGGACCCAGGTCTCTTGAGGGGGGACACTGGCCTTTGTAAAGGAAGGGGCCTGAGGGGAAACCAGGTGAGTCCCCTTCCCCCAACTCCCAGGTTAGCAGCCAGGCCCCACGTCATGCTGGGGTGGGGGGTAGGGGGCGGGGGAGGGGCGGTCAGGGCGGGGCGCATGCAGAAGGGCAAAGGGGTCCAGACAGTCCTGGCACTTACCGGTGGGCCTGCCTGCCCCGTCTCCCCTTTCTCCCCTTTCTCTCCCGGGCTCCCTGGATGTCCGTCTTCTCCCCTTATTCCTGCAGGCCCAGGCTTTCCTGGGGGGCCTTGGGGACCAGGAGGGCCCATGTCTCCTGGTTTGCCTCGAGGTCCCTTTAGAAAATATCAACACCACTCATTAGATACACGAGTGCAGAGCACAGGAGAGAGAACGTGAAGGAATGGGTGGCCTACAGGACTGGCTCCTCTGTGCTTGGTTGGACCAGGCAGAGAGCTCGTCCGACTCCCTGTGGGAACCCGAGGGGCCTCGGCCCCCAGCCCCAGCCCAGCCCATGTGGCCTGCTGGCTTCTCCGAGGCCGCAGCGTGGGGCTCAGCAGGGCATCTTCAGGGTGGGCCTCCCCTCCCTTCCTCTCTCCCTTCCCCAAAAGGTCCACCTTGGGCTTCCTCCAGAGCCCCTGCCCATCACCCCCAGGGCCAGGACCAGCTTCTGAGGTTTGTCTGGGCGTGTCTGTTCTCACCTTTTCTCCATCGTGGCCTGGAGGGCCTGGCAGTCCAATCTCTCCCTGTGGCCAGAAAACTAAAGGTTACTCTCAAGGGTGACAGCTGCCACCGAGGGCCCTGGACACTCACTCCCTGGCTCCATGGGAGGGGCGCCTGCCTCTTTGTTCCCTTCAAACCCAGCCCTCTGTCCTGGCTGCACCACAGGGCACGCCTTTCGTTTTCACACCAACCCATGCCTCTTCTTTAGCTCAGAGAGGGCGATGAAGGAGGTGTGGCCTCTGTCTTGGAGGCCAGGTGGCAGCCTGCTGCACCACCGAGGTAAAATGCCGTAGGTGCTATGAGAGAAGCGGAGAGGGAAGGACAGTGAATTCTGCCTGATAGATCAGGGGAGGCTTCCAGGAGGAGGTGAGCTTTGAAAGGTAGGGAAGAGGGGAAGAGGTTTCAGGATAGGGGCCTCATGAGCAGAGGGCAGAGGGGCAAACACACAAGGCCTTCTGAGAAAAACCACAGGGGCTGGGGCAGAGTATAAAAGGGAGCCAGGGCAGGGAGCGAGGAGGGGTGAGATTGGGGATGGGCTCAAGGCCCTGCTCCCTGGTGGCAGGTTGGGGTCACTGCTGTGGGTTTGGCTGGGGCAGGGTCTGGTGGGGCAGGCTCCGCCACATCAGAGGGGTTATGGGCGCCCAAGACAGCAGCCAGGGAAGAGTGGCAGAGCCCAGGGTGGGAGGAGTGACGGCAGCTGGGATGTGGGTGGCGCCCTGGTGCATTGGGAGGGATTACAGGCCAGAGCCAGGTGGTGCTCTGGGAAGATGAGAGGGTCTTGGGATGAGGGGTGGCCACGGGGTCCCACGCTCAGAGTCACATGCTCTGTAGGGTCAAGACAAGTGTTACCTTCTGGCCTGGGATCCCTGGAGCTCCAGGTGGGCCGATCTGCCCGGGAAGACCAGGGGGCCCCTAGGAAAGAAAACAAAGACTCAGGAAGGACGTTCTGAGGAGCAGGAGTGGCCTGTCACCAGAGGGGAATAGCTATAGGCTGGCTCAGAGAGAGCAGGCATTTTCAAACGTTCTGTCAGTGGCAGGAACACCTTTTTTGCAAAGGAGATGATGTGGGGACTTCACAATGTGTAGGCGACAGGCACCGAGTGTGTCTGGGTTAGAGGAGGTGGCGGGATCCAGAGCCATGCCCAGCAGCCTCTCTCCTCCTGCCTCTGAGGCACCGCCGGGGCTCCTGGGCTCCCAGAAGACAAATCTGACCTCCCCTGACAGTGACTTAAAACGTCTCCCGGAAACCAAACGTCCAGCCACAGGTGAAGGTCTGGGACATCGATGCCATGGAGCGCTGCCGGCGGTGAGAGAACAGGGACTGCACCCGCCGTGCCATGGCGAGACCCAGACACACGGCGCTGAGCAAACGAAGCCGGACGCAGACACTACACACGGCGCGCTCCCACTCACAGGACCCCAGGGAAGGCACAGCTAACCCAGGGCGACAGAAAGCCGAGTGGTGGCTGTGGGCTGGGGCAGGTGTGGGACTGACCCCCAGGCCCACCCATGGAGGAACTCTCCGGAGTGACTGGGGTGGTGGATACATGTGTACGGACCCGTTTGCCAAAACTCAGCAAACTCTACACCTAAAAGGGGTACATGTTATTGTTTGTAAATGATACAAGGCTGTTTTTTTAAAAAACAACAACACACACACGTGTTTCTAGGAAAGTTTTGCTTCCAAAAGCTATTTTGAAGAATCCATTTTAATGTTTCCAAATGAAGCTCATTGATTCCAGAATCCTGTGGTTAACACCCGTTGCTGGGACTGGGGCATCCTGTGGCGGGTGCGTGGTTCTGGGTTTGTGTCGTCCCCAAGTGTGTCCGTGGCTCATGGCCACTAACAGTATTGGGTGAAACATACGCCAGCCGTTTGAGAACGTGGAGCCCTCCCTGGGCCCCTCCACCTGGTGGTGGAGTTGGAACTACAAGCATTCACTGCAGGCGGCCACTGGCAGGCCTGTGTGCAAAAGCCAGGCTTGGAAGGCTCTGGTTCCCAGGTGCCCGTAATACAATTGATTTGTAGGAAATGCAGAGGGTCGTTACTCATTTTTCAGGGTTATGCACTTTATCAACTGAAGGTGGAGAAAAAGGAGAAAGATAAAAGCATCCTCCTCTATACCTCTATTTCCTTGACAGATCTGTAATGAGAACCCAGCATTTAAACTGTGCCAAATATACTCTGCCTGGTAGATCAGGGGAGGCTTCAAGGAGGAGGCGCACAGCTGACCCAGTGAAGAGCCACTCCAGCAGACAGCCATGATCCAGGCTGGGGACAGCTCCTGAGACCCCCTGTTCAGACTTAGGTCACCCCCTGCCTCAGCCCTGCAAGGCCAACCCTCACCCAAAAAAGCCCAGCGTCTGCCTTCGTGAGGCAAGACCTCCAGGCCCTGTTTCCAGCCCGCCCTCCCCATGGCCCCAGCCTGGTGCCCGGGGAAAGTGAAGGAAGAGGAAGACTTATGATCAAGGTCAGTGTCAGGGTCTCCTAAAAAACCATCACCACGCCATCAGGTGAAGGGCAAGTCAAGAGCCACCTGTAGGGTCTCCTCGGTCCAGCCATGGACCGTGGGAGATGGGCCCCTCTAAGGAGCAGGCTCCGTGCCTCCCAGCCCCACGCACCCCCACCTCTCCCAGAGGTTTGTGATCACTGGGCAGGGAACCCCCCACATCTCGCTGAATGCTGCTCTGCGGCTGTCTTACTATGACTCAGACAAGCCCTCACACAGCCTGCGCCCTTTCCCTCACTTTGCCAAAGAGGGAGGAAGCAACATCCCTCATGCTTTCTAGCCGCTGACTGGGAGCCTCCCTCGCTTTTCCCTCTTGTCCCAGCAGCTAGATTTCAAGGTTCCGCCGCACCGCCCTTCAAACAAACAGACAGCACAGCAAACTATGGGATCACTCAATTGTTGGCATTAAAAAAGAATTATACAGCTTGTAAATGGAGTCACATTTCCTTTAAAGGAGTGGCTCTCCACCTGAGGAGGTGTTGCCCCAGGGGGCATTGGGCAAGGACACATTTTGGTTGTCATCACGGGTGGGGTGCTACTGGCATCGGGAGGGTGGAGACCAGGCATATGCTGAACACCCTGCAACCCACAGAACACCTCCCCCCACAGCTCCGAGCAGAGAGGACCCAGCCCCGCTGTCGACAGTGCTCAGCCTGAGGAGCTCTGCTTTCGGGGGTGGGTGTCGCATGAACTTGAAATACGATAAAATTGACGCAAAAGGGAGACGTGGTCCAGGAAGACATGTGAAAGGGGCGTGTGTGCTCTGAAGAAACGGGCCCCCCAAACCCTGGATGGGCCAACACCCTGCAGGGTGCCAGGATGCTCCAGGAATGGCTCTCAGTTACCCAGAGCCAGGAGAGCGGGCCAGATGGGCCCAGTGGGGAGCCAGGCCACCTGGATGCCAAATGAGCGGGCCATTTGCCCGGAGGCTGCACAGGGGGACCCAAACAGCAGGCCGAAGGAGGGGCACCAAGGGAGCCTGGCTCAGTGGCCTGGCCCCAGGGCCTCCATCCAGGTGTGCAGCGCTCCCCTCTCAGGCCTCCAGCAGCGCGAGGCCCGCACCGGCAGCTCTCTCGTCCCAGGCCAGCCCCACGCACCTGGAGCGCCTCGCTGATGCCGGCGTTGCACTCCACCGCCTCGCCTTCCCCGGCCTCTCCCTTGGAGCCCTGCAGGACAAACAAGATCTCAGCCGCCTGGGCCAGCAGGGACCCGACCACAGCTGCCGCCCGCTGTCTGTCCAATGGACCGTGGACAACGCTGGCTGCGCCTGGCTGCACACAGGTGGGTCCAGGGCAGCAAGAGGGGAGCCTAGCGGAGGACCCCAGTGCTCTGAGGCTGCCTGGGAGTTGGACTCCGTGAGCACCGAACTAGACCGACCTGGAGAAGACTGAGCCCAGTCCTGGCTGCAAGGCCAGACCCTTATCGGGGACCATCAAGCTCTTCTCCTCTCCCCTCAAGACCCCAGGGACCAGCCCCTTCACTCTGTGACCCCAGGGAGGTGAGAGGCGCTGGGACTCTGGGCGAGATGCACGTACCTTGGGGCCAGCTGGTCCCTGTGCTCCAGGCGCTCCGGGGTCCCCCTGTTGCACGACAAAACTGGAGTGAAATGGGGATGAAGCTACGTACAGAGAACCTGATACCTCCAGTGGGCCACGCGCTAGGGCCATGGGCGGCTGGAGGCTCACCCTAGCTCAGCCACGAGGACACAGAGCTCCCTGTGCCTGAAAGTGCAGGCTCCCCTCTCCCCGGAGGCACCCCCTCCCTCTGCCCCAGCTCCCTCAGCTTGCACTGAGGGGTATTCTTTCTGTCCTGCGTTAGTTGTTAGTGACCCCACCTGTGTCCGTCTGCCACCTCCCCAGCCCCCTAAGCCAGCCACCTCCGTGGGCGCAGAGATGAGCCCTCTGGTTCTCCTCATTCCCATTCTGCTCAGGAAGCAAGGGCTCCGAAACCTTTTGCCAATTAATTGCCTGGGCCAATATTTGCCATGAAGAGCCCATGCGGTTCTTTTAGGGGCCCCTCTGTGAATGATCCAAACTGCAGGACGAAACATGGGAGGGGTGGGGAGCAGAAGGTATTAGGAGCCCCCAGCCTCCCTGAGTGGGGGACGTGAGGGGCCTTTTTCCTGTTGGAAACAGGACAGAGGGTGGGGAATAAATGAAACAGTGGTGTACATTGTGAGAACAAACCACGCTTCAGTTGTTCTGGGATAGTGTTAACATTGAGGACAATTTTTAAAAAAAGATAGAAAGTGAAAATAAAGGAAAAGTGAACCCTTTAATGTAACTCAACTCCTGAGGACACTGGAGGCGGAGCTCATGGAGCGTCTAGCCCAGGGGTCCTCAAACTTTTTAAACAGGGGGCCAGTTCACTGTTCCTCAGACGGTTGGAGGGCCGGACTATAGTTTAAAAAAAACTATGAACAAATTCCTATGCACAATGCACATATCTTATTTGGAAGTAAAAAAACAAAATGGCAAAAACACCCACATGTGGCCTGTGGGCCGTAGTTTGAGGACGCCTGGTCTAGCCACTGGCACCTCCAGGTCACCTGCCTCCCCGCCTCCCGCCACAGCATTTCAGTCGTGCTCCTGTGAGGCGCACAGCACCCACCCGCCCCTGCCTGGGGAGCAGCTGGCGGGAAGACGGAGTCTCCTGAACCAGGGCTTGAAGGCTAACAGAGCAGGGGCTCTGGGCCACTCCCCAGCCCCCACGTCCAGCCCCTGGACCAGCCCTTGCATGACTGCTGTCTCAGGGGACAGACAGCAGGCGGGAGTCCCAGCCGGTCAGCCTGTGCCCGGGGGGTCCAGCCGCAGGGGTGGCCACACTGCTCATCTCTGAGCTGGGGCTTGAACTCCCAAGCGGACCCTCATCCTGCAGTTTTCAAGTCTGGGGCCTCTGTACCTTGTCCCCCTGCTTTCCGGGGGGTCCGGCCTGGCCATGGACACCAGCTTCTCCCTGGGGAAGGAGAGAGATGGGGTGAAGGCTTGCAGGGCACCTTGGACAGCCGCTCAAGGGGACAAAAGATGGTCCTGCTGTTAATGTCCTGGCTATTGTGCCTTTGGGCCTCCATCTCTTTCTCTGCTGGATTCTACGAACTCACCCCATTCCACCTATCTGACTCCTACCCACGCTTGGGCCCAGCCCTGGTCTCACCTCCTCCTGGCAGCCCTTCTTTCTACTCCCTTCCTCCTCTGAGGTCTGTTCTCACCACTGGCTGGTGTCCACCCCACGCCACCCACCCTCCCCCCCAGCCAGGCCACCCGCAGTTCTCAGTTAACATACATGTGCCCAGTTCTGTCTTGGCCCCAAATGTGGATGCCAGCAGCCCTTGGCGGGTCATTTTGGAGCCTGAAACACTTGCCAAGGCACACCTCACCCTGCCTGGGGGGTGAGGAGAGGGTGAAGACCCTGGGCCTGTGTGTATGTGGGGGGACTCGGGGAAGGGGAGTACTGGAGGCCTAGGACAGGAGGGGAAGGGGAAATGGGAAGAGGCCCATCCCAAACACATCGCTTATTGAACATGTGCCTGGGCTTGGAAAGAGGATGAGAGGTTGGGAACAGTCTTCTAGCTTTCCCTTCCTTTTGCCCCAGGGCATGAGGACAATAGTGACCAGGTTTCTCCGACCCTAAATGAAGACCCCAGATGTGCCAGCTATTCATGCCCTGTGGGGGCAGAGGGACAAACTCCAAAACTTGGGATGTCTGGGAACCCGGTGGGAGGGCCACCTTTGGCAAAGCTGGTGCTCGTGTCAGGGAGGGTCTGTCCCCACCACAGTCAGATGGGCATAGGGCATGGGCACGGGGAAGGGGAAGCCACGTCTGCCTGTGAGGTTCCTCGTGCTCCCTGCACCGTATTCCTGCAAACTGTGGCTCTGCCTGTCCTGCCAGATTGCGGGCCAGCCCACCGTAGCAGCCCTTGATAAACGCCAGTCAGTGGGGTGAATGTGTGTACTGCTGCCAATCATGTAATTCATCTTTTCGTTATAAGCTAAGAAAGGGACCCCCTCATCTCCCCATGCTGCTAAAATAAACCAAGGAGGCATCTGCTTTGGGAAACCGAGTCTTACCCCTGCAGTTTCCACAAAGAGCAAGGAAAGGGTGGGCGGCCAGCTGTCTCCCGGCCACCACCCTCCTCCCCGAAGTGCGCCAGCACAGGCGGGGCTCAGCAGCTCGCTGGCCTGTGGCCTATTCAGAGCCCAGCCGAGGGGCCTTTCTGGCTGTCCTTAGGCCCTGCAGTCGCCAGCCCCTGACTCAGTTACATCATAGCCATTTGAGTCAATGGGACCAACCCTCTGTCCTGGGTGACATCTCTGCTGGATGGCCAAACAGTCTCTGCTTGGAAGTAGGAGCTCAGGCCAAATGGCCTTTCCAGAATCCACGGGAAAAACCACACTTCTGCAGCAAAAGACTGGAGAAGGCAAGGTGCCCAGGACACAGAGTCCCCAAGAACCGGCTGAGGTAAAGGTCTCAGGCAAACATCTTCCTTGAGCACTGACCTTTGGCCCTGGGGGCCCGGGGAGCCCTGGGGGGCCGGGGTCCCCTCTGCCTCCTCCAATGGAGTTGCCAGAATCGCCTTTCTCTCCCTGGGGGTGGAAAGTAAGAGTTATTAGTTCTTCCCTCACAGTTCAGGCTAAATTTGGTAGGGGGTGAGGGTGGGCATCAGGGGGCTGTGGGCTCCAGAGGCCCTCAGAAGCCTGGCCTAGTCTGATCCAACAGCAGGATCAGAGAGAATAGAGCTGGCTATTGAGGGGGAACAGGCTGAAGCAAGAGGCCTATCAGAACCTGGGTCTGGAACAGTGTTTCTCAAAGGGTGTTTCATGGGCCCAGTTGGCATGGCTCAGTGGTCGCAGTTCGATTCCGGCCAGGCCACATGCCAGGTTGCCGGCTCGATCCCCAGTGGGGGCGTGCAGGAGGCAGCTGATCAATGACTCTCTCTCATCATTAATGTTTCTACCTTTCTCTCCCTTTCCCTTCCTCTCTGAAATCCATTAAAAATATATATATTTTAAAGGATGTTCCATGGAACACTTCTTCAGGGGGTTGAAAATATTTGAAATGTGAGAAAAAAGGGGTCTGGTGGCCAAACAACGTTAGGAAAGGCGGAATGAAGTGAAGCTTTGCGAGCTCCTGCATGCGGTGTGCTCAGAGCTCTGACAGGCGACGGTGCCTGTCCCTGTTTGAGGGGCCACCTTACCCAGCTCCCCCACACTTCCCTGACCTCTAGTCTTTCTTCAAATGGACTATCTTATGGAGCTCATGTACCACAGAGCACATTTTCAGAGCTGCTGCAAAGAAGTCTGACCAGGTCTTTGCCATTGAATTCTTTGAATTTGGGCATTGTTTGGCCAATCAGGGCCTCCCATGTGGCACCTCCTTACCCCCCGCCTCTGGGAGGGGATGTGCAGGCGGGAATGTGGGTGGGGATGGACGTCTCACCATGCAGAGCTCCTCAATACCCACCTTCTGCCCTGGGAGGCCAAGGCCCGCGGCGCCCTTCTCACCCTGCAGAGAAATGCGGACAGTGTGGTTAGAAGCCGCTCCTCCAGGATGTGGGTGAGGCCTCACCCCGCCAGCGCCGGGCCTTGGCTCTCCTCTCTCCCACCTCCCTGCCCCTCCGTGGGCTGTTTTCTGAAGGACTCCACTTCCGGAAGGACCCCCATCTGGCCCAACTCCTTCCTAAGACCCCTTCACACTGGTGACAGCCTGCATCAGTGTTTCCCCTCTCCCATGTGGGATAGGCCCTCATCACTCATGCAGAGAGGGGAGCCACCAGCGCTTAGTCCCTTTTGGGGGAGGGACGAGCAGTGTGGAGCCAGGCACTTGGGAAGCTCTTCCCTTTAACCACCGTGCCCTTTTCATGTTCATGTTCATTAGGACCAGCCGTTAGAGGCCCCTGGTCTCCAGGGAAAGCCTTCTGCCCGCCTCCTCCTGCCTCTTAAGACAAGACCATCCCGGCCGGCATGGCTCCGTGGATGAGCATCGACCTAGGAACCAGGAGATCACGGTTCGATTCCCGGTCAGGGCACATGCCCCAGCTGCGGGCTCGATCCCCAGTGTGGGGCGTACAGGAGGCAGCCGATCAATGATTCTCTGTCACCATTGATGTTTTTCTCTCTCTCTCTCCCCCTCTCCCTTCCTCTCTGAAATCAATTAAAAAAAAAAAAAAAGACAAGACCATCTAACCAGGACTTCTCTTTGGAGGAATATTTTGAGAAGCTTGCCTCCTGTTATGGGTTGAATAGTGCCTCCTCCCCCCGATTTGTATGTTGAAGTCTGAACCCCCAGTATCTCAGAATGTGACCTTATTTGGAAATGGGACATTGGAGGTGTAATTACATCGGAGGTGTAATTAGCTGTGCTACGAGGTCATGCTGAAGTGGGGTGGGCCCCTAATCCAATGTGACTAGTGTCCTTATACCAGTAAGAAGGGGAACTTGGACAGACATACACACGGGGGAACACATGAGAGCGTGAAGGCAGAGATGGGGGGATGCTTCTCTGAGCCGAGGACCAGCAAGGACGGCAGCAAACCCAGAAACCAGGAGACAGGCCTGGGCTAGAGGCTCCCTCACGGCCGCAGAAGGCACCGACCCCGCTGACACCTGCGCCTCAGACCGCTGGCCCCCAGGCTGGGGACAATGAACGCCTGTGGGTTAAGCGACACAGTCTGTGGTCCTTTGTGGGGCGGCCCCAGCTAAGGAACACGCCTCGTAGCCAGCTCCTTCCTGAAGAACTCTCCCCCTGACGTGGACCACAGAGCCCGCCTCGGTGCAGGGGAGGGGGCTCTGTGCCTGTGAGCAGCCCGCCCCGTGTCGGCCGCAGAGCTGGTCTCACAGGCAGGTGTCCTGAGGCCCCACCTTCCACCCAGTGTCTCACATCAGGAGGCCCCCAGCGCACCGCCAGGTCAGCGCGAGGAGCTCCACTCTCCACAGCCTGAGGCTGGCGGTTCGCGTGTGTGGTTACATAAATTGAGGGCCCTGGGTCATAATTTGCTCAGACGTCTCAATGACTTGTCTAGCCGGAGCCACACAAGAAGCCATGCCAGGTCACTGGGGTCATCCCCTTGTTACCTGTCCTCGGGGAGGAGCTGAATGGCAAAGTGGCCTGGAGCTGGCCCAGGAAGGAGAGCAGGCTGGGTGAGTGCCCAGGTGACGGGAGGACAGCGAGTCGTGGGAGCCCAGCAGGCCCTGCTCTGCCTGGGCTGTGCCTTAGCGGGCACGCCCTGAAACAGCCGGGAAGGGGTGCAGTGCTGTCTACGGGGGTCCGGGGAGGGTGGGGACGGAGGGAGGAAGGGTCTTCCTTCCGCTGGGTTCTGGGTAACCCATGGCTTTCAAGGAGGGAGGGTTGCTCCCGGGTGGAATTTCTGAAGCTTTGCAGGCTGCCCCTTCCTGGGGGTACATGCACCCATAGCACACTGCAGGCAGCACCCCAGCCATGGGAGGGAGAGGTGGGCAGGGAGTGGGGGACCAGCACTCTCAAAGACACAATATCCTACCCTCTGTCCCCTCTTTCCCGGCAAACCTGGGGGCCCCGGCTTCCCTGCTGCTCCTGGGTCTCCCTTTGGGGTAAGAAGAGAAAGTCACTCCTAAGAGATGGAGGTGGGGGTCATGAGGGGTATAATGGACAGCATTTCCTTAACACTAGTCCCATAAGATGCTCCTCTGAAAAAAAGGATGCCCTGGTCAAAAAAGTTTGACATCTTCACAAGATATTACCTTTTTAAAGCTTTCCAATGCACATTTAGCATGTTAAAGGCTCTGAGAAGGCCTGCATGAAAGAAACCCGTGTAATATTTTTAATCTCCTATTTCTCAAACATATTTGGCCTTGACCATGGGAACTTTTTTTCACGTTACATCCCTTAATGAGCTAGATGAGCGAGACAGAGCCCCCAGGTGCAGGGGTCAGCAGCTCCTGGCTGCTCGAGCAGGTGTGTAGGCAAACCAGCCGAGCTGTCCAGCCCGAATCCAGGAGCGGGAGGCACTTGCTGTGCCACACTGACCAGCAGGCCCCTCCCTGGCAGGTCGTCCTCTGCTCAGTCAGGTCCCCAGCCCCAGGCCCGCCTCAGGGGACCAAGAGCGAGAAACAGCAGCGGCCCCTCCCACCTCTCCTGGAAACCTGATGCTCCTTGCAGCCCAGAACATTCCCTCTGGTCAGTACCTTGGCTCCTGGGGTTCCTGGTTCTCCCTGTGTAGGAAAAAAAAAAAAAAGATTCAGGTAAGGAAGTAAGAGGGCGCAAGAGAGCGGGAAAGGGAGCAGGAACCAATGAGCAGAGCTACTCTGGGGGCGGCGAAGCACCTGGCCAGCTTAGGCTTTCCTATGCTTAGACCTCAAGCCACAGGCCAAAGCGGCCTCCTGGACCCCCCCCCCCAATTCTCCCCCAGGTGAGGCGCGGGGCTGGTGTGGGTGTCGGTGAGGCCCCGCAGGAGAGGGAGAGGTGCCCCTGTGAGTGGACCTGCCAGAGAGACACCCCGAGCACTTGTGCTGCTGGGTGTTCCACCGTCCGCCTGCCCACCACACGGCAGTTAGCGTGGGGTTCAGGAGGGGGAATCCAGCCCCTCTCCCTGAAGCTCTGCAGGCAAGTAGCTGTGAGATTCCAGAGTGAAGGAAAGCTCTGGCTCCCCTGCATGGCAGGAGGTGAGACCTAGAGCTGAGAATGGTAACCCTTTGCTACTCCCTTGCAAGGCTTAGGTAGACACTGGCTGTTCAAGTCATGTGTGCATGCACCTGACATGGGCTGTTCAAGTCATGTGTGCATGCACCTGACATTGGCTGTTCAAGTTATATGTGCATGGATCTGGCAACAATGCTGCTTCAGGAGAAATGTTTCCCAACCCTGTCTGCCCGCTCCTTGGTTCAGGGCCTCTGAAGTTCCAACTCTGTCCTCCTCTCCCCATCTCTCACCCATTACCCCTCAGTGTTGAATTACAGCGTTTCACTGACCTTCATCCCAGCCACAGCGATGCCAGGAGCCCCCTGGCAGAGAGAAGAAAAGGCATGGAAACTTTCTGCAGTCAGGGGGAGCACGGAGGAAGTGGCCAGCCTCCCAGCCTCCCCTTGGGGAGATGCGAAGGTGGACTGCTCACGCCTGTGTACCGCCCAAACCCACGGGAAAGGAGGGGTGCTGAGCTTGGCATGGAGGGGGGGCGGGCCCCGAGGAATAGGCTCTGTGCAGCACAGCTGTGTGCCCAGGGTCCCACCCACCTGCTCAGCACCTAGGCGGTGCTGGGGGACACAGTGGGCATCATGGCAGGATGCCCACAGGTGAGCTAGATGGGGCATCCCTGGGGTGAAGTGAGGGAGGGCTTCATTGGGATAGGAGAAAAGGAGGAGGAGATGGGGGAGGGGAAGCAGGGAGAGCCTCGGGGAAGGGGAGACGAGTAGATGGAGGTGTCACCACGTACAGTGCCCCCCAGTGTGTGTCAGCAGGCTTCTCCTCACAGGAAGCTCTCTGGACCTACCCCCTCATGGACTGGGGAGCAGCTGGCAGCGAACCTCGTTTCTATATCAGCCCAAGACCACTGACTTTTGAAGTGAACAGCTTCCAAGCACACTGCTTAGTAAACCCCAAGTGGAGGTGACGTTACGGGGTGTCTGCTCACGGGGTGACATGGGTCTCAGGACTGCAGCCAGAGCTGGGGTTACCCAAGATTATTATGACCCAAAGTTGCCCAGGGGAGGCCTGGACACATCAGAAAGGGCACTGGTGAGTGATGGGGCCCAACAGGAGCAGCCCTGCCTGGAAGGACCGGCTGCACAGTGAGGGGCGAGGCCTGGGAGGATACGCACACCCAGTCTTCACCGTGGGACGCGGGAAGGAGGAGCGTGGGAGAGAGGCCGGGGTTGGGGGAGGGGCTGCCTGGGTGTGCTGAGGGGCAGGTACCTTCACTCCGTGTTTGCCCGGCATCCCTGGCATGCCCCGTTCTCCCTGAAGGAAGAAACAGAAACGATGAGAAGAGGACCAGACTCAGGGCCCTGAGACCTCGGCCCTTGAAGCGCGGCCCGCTAGGCTGTCACCGAGAACGGTTGGTCCGGGAGCTCGGGACAGTTGAGCTCTGGCAGTCACCGTGGCCACTCAGCGATGTGAACTCGCACAGGGGTCCAGGGCATGGCTCACAGTGAGGGAAAGCCCCCCAGAGAGAGCGGCCACCACAGGAGCCGAGTCCTGCGGGGAGGGGGGCCAGGGAGCTGTTCAAGATCTACTGCCAGCGGGTCTGGGACTCAGTGCTGCGGGCAGGAGCGGCCCTGGGCCACATACCTACTGCACAGCCTCCCTCCCACCCGCCTCGCACTTCCTGCCCGTTTTCGTTCCAGCAGCCCTGCTCCAGCGGGACCTGCGGGCATGTCATCGCCCTCCGGGGCTCCTTTTCCTCCAGGTTCCTTGGGTCTAACTCCTCCCAAGGGCCTGTGGAGGAAACTAACTCCTGCCTTGGCCCCTGTGGCAGAGGGTCTGCCTGCACTTGGATGGTGGGGGCTAGAGGTGAATCAGGCGCCACCTGGCACCTTCCAGAGGCACCAGGACAGCTGTCGCTGCTCCAGGATCGCGTGGGTGTGCGCTACCATCTCAGCAGTGTCTTCAGCCTCTCGTACCTCCCCGTGAAATGCCGCATCGATGGGAGGGGCTGAGCCCAGGACACACCAGGAGGAGAGGGGGTTGGAGATGCCAGCCAGTGGCAAATGGGGGCTGCCGTGTTAGGGTGACCAGGGGAAGAAGAAGAGCAGCTCCCGTCTCCATGAGTTGAACCCCAACGGAAGCCCCAGGCAGGGCCCAGAATGCTGTGCAGCTACAGGTGACAATGGCCGGCCTGCTGCAGCTGCCTGCGTGTGAAGGCCAGCGCCGTGGGTGGCCATGCCCAAGCCCGCTCCCGGCCCAGCTTCCTCTCTCAGGCCAGCGGGCACGGCCACAGTCCATGCTGCCGTTCCCACAGGCTTCAGGCAGAGGGGCAGCCTGGTCCCACCTCAGCTGTCCTCACCCCTCTCCGCCATCTGACAGAGCCCACCCCATGCTCACCGAGGACAGAGATGCTTCTAACTCTGCTCCAGGACTGAGCACTCCCTGTACGTAAGCTGGACAATAACACTCCCTACTCAAAACAGCCACTGCCTGGCATTGGCCGTGGAAAAGGGCCAGGGTCCTGAGCATGGCGTTCCATCCTCACTTCCTTCCCAGCCTCATCTCCTGATAGCCTGGCACCTCTCACCTGCGTCCCTGAAAACACCACCCACTCGCCTGACTTTCTATTATTTCCTCAACACCCTATTCGTTGATGGTCACACACCATCTGCTCTGTGGAGCCTTTTGCTATGCCCGAGCCCCGTGCTGGCTCCTCAGTGCAGCAAGGAGCCCGTGCATTTGTAGTCTGTGCACAGAGCCACGTCAGCCTGGGATGGTTCACCTCCATTCTCTTGGGGACAAGTCTCTGAATTCTGCAAAAGGCTCAGAATCTTTAGCTCCAAACCCAGGAGCCCTTTCTCATCCTCACTCACCAGGACCCCTGCGCCACAGGCAGTGACCACAGCAGACAAGCCAGTGGCCCAGGTCTGCCCTGGCCACCAAATTCCGGGGACCCCTCTGACGGGAAAGAGCAGAGAAAAGCATGGCCATTTGCTGCATCTGCCATGCGTCCGGCACCGGGCTAAGGGCTTTTCATCTTTCTACTCACTGTCCGGGAATCTACTTCGGTGTGGGAGTGGATGTTACTCCTGCTTCACAGGTGAAGAAACTGTAGCTCAGAGGGGCCGGGTACGATTGCCAGGGTCATGCAGAGCAGGGATGTGAACATAGGTCTTTTGTGTGCCAAAGCCCAGGTACCCATTTCTCCAGGCCAACCCCAGCGTCCATCCGCTGGGCTGGTGTTCCACCTGCTTCTGTTAAACACCCTCTGCGGGCTGAAAGCAGGCAATGCCCTCTCTGCGGGAGGGCCCTGGGCCTGAGCCCCACAGGCATGAAGGAGTCGGCCAGGCCTGTGAGGGCAGCTCAGCCCAGAGCCCTGGGGTGGGTCTTTAACAGTAGACAGAGAAAAGCATGGGGCAGGGCCCTGTCTGCCAGTGCGGGTCTGCTATGTGGCCAGCAGAGGGCACCCCAGGACCTCGTCAGGAGTCTGGCAACAGGCCTCCAACCCCTTCTCAGGAGAACCAGCTGAGGCCCTGCTAACTTGCCAATCAGCCCAAATGGGTTGACTCAGCCCCAAGGACATCAGACAGAGTCCCTGGGGTGGGGTAGAGGTACAAGTGGGAGGTCAGCTTGGGGGTCCCTGAGTATCCAGGGATTTCCCATTTGTCCTGCCCTGCCTCTGTCTTTCCCTCAATGCCCCAGCCTCCCCTTCCCACCTCCATGTTGAGGAGCTGATGGAGTCAGGAAAGGCTGGCTGTGTGACTCCAGATAAACCCCGTTCCCTCTCCGGGTCCAGGATCCCCACCTGCAATGTGAGATTAGACTAGATGGTTCCCAGCCACTCCTGCTCCTCCATCTTTCTCCATCGCCCCCAGCCCTGCCTGTGGGAGACCCTGAGGAGGGAGAGAGGCCACGGCCAGGGAGGGGGCACGGGGTCTGTTGGCAGGTCGAGGACAAGGCTCCCTGGTGGAGGAGGTTAGCTCTGGGTAAAGCGGCGGCTCTAGGAGGGCTCTCTGCCTTCTCCTCCTGCCCCCAAGAGACAGACAGCTTCCTGTGCCTCCGCAGGGAGGAGGGCGGGCTCCGGGCTCCTGTCTCCAGCCTCCACAGGAGCCCTGCAGAGCAGGAGCTGGGAGTGAGGCCTCCCGGCTAATTGGGCTTGTCTTCAGCCCATGTGGGTTTGTCTGTAAAGACACAGCCATGCCCTCCAGGGAAATCCGGCCCCTTGGAGCCTCCGAAGCAGGCAGCCCTCCTCATTAGCCTGGCTGACCTTTGCCCCTTCCCTCCCTCCTGGGTCAAGTCTCTTAATTCCGCAAACGACTCAGGCTCCCTTGATCCCCACCTCAGGGCCTCCCTCACTCCCAGCCCTTGGCTGGGCAGGAAGCAGGGGTGCCCTCCGCTGACCCACCCTGTGGGCTCAGTCCACTCTCATCAGCCTCCTTTCTCCAGGCCTGTCTCCACGGGCGCGCCCCAGCCTGACCTCTGAACCGGGGACTGTGCTGTCCTAACAGAAAGCACTGGCTCCTGGACGGTGGCCGAGGTGAAAGAGGGGTGAGAGTCACTGTCAAGGACTCGGGGTGGCTGTGGCAAGCAAACTTGTCTGTAGGGAGGAGGCGGGGGCGGTGCTGCTGCACACACCGATGCCTGTGCACACAGCTTTCCCCGGTGGCACCCCTCAGTGAGGGCACATCTAGAGGGCCCTTTCCTGGCTTTCTTCTTCTTCTTTTTTATTTTTATTTTTTATTTATTGTCTAAAGTTTTACATATGTCTCCTTTTTCCCCGCTTGACACTCCGCCCGCCCTCCTCCCCCTCCCCCCCGCCCCAAGCCAACCTGGCTTTCTTCTTCAAAGTGTTCCTTTTAAAAAGGTTTAAGTTTGGAATTGTGCTGAATTTGGACTCATTAACTCACCGGCTTATCTTAGGTGGGAAGGAGCTGTCACAGTCTGTCAAAGCCCCCGGCCCCAATTTACCCTCTATCTTTGCCTTCCCAGGTCCTCCCAACGGGGAGCCTCTGGGTGGGTCTTAGCCACTGGGTCTGGGCGTCCTGCAACTGGGGAGTGGGTGCCCGGGCATGACAAAGGCTCTTGCCCCAGGGGCACAGAGCATGGATGGCACAGGCTGCTGTGGGACCAGGCTTGTGACCCCAGGCGGCGCCGCCCCGCCACCTGGTTCTTTAACTGTGGTTCGGAGAACCAGTGCCTGATTGCAGGCCTGGAAGGGGTGGGTTCCATTCAACGGGGCTAAGAAAGCTCTGAGTGAGCACAGGTGGGTGGGTGGGTGGGGGGGGCACCCTGAATGATCTTGAGGACCTGTTCCAGCCAGGACTTCACAATGTCACTGACTCTCAGCTGGGCCCTGCCTGTGCTCCCACTGCAGCAGCAATAAGTGCTCCATGCTGGTCCTTGCCTCCAGGTGTGAGGACCCATCCTTTACCCAGATGACAGGATGGAAGCGAGCTCCTTGGAGCACAAGCTGGCCATGCTCCCGTCTAGGGGGAGTGGCCTCTTAATTGGTGATTTACTGTTTGTGGAACAAGCGGGGCAGGGACTTGGCAAGAAAACGCAGTCTGGAAGGAGGTGGGGGGCTTCAAGGTCAGCTTCCCAGCCAAGCAAAGGTCAGGCCAGAGAAGCTTGGGGAGATGAATGGACCTCCCTAACGTGAGGCTCCTGCTGCAGCCCAGCGCTGGGTGGGGGGCCCTGGGCCGAGGCAGCTCCACACACAGACTCTTTGTTCTCTGCAGGGAGGAGGAAGACCTGTCTGAGTGGGGAGCGGAGGGCTGGGGGGAGGCCAGCAGGCAGCTCTGGCCTCAGGCCTGGACCAGGGCCCTTTCCTGGGCTGGAAAATCCGGGTGAGGCGGGCCAATGCCTTTCTCTCACCTCAAGCGTTCCCAGGACTCCCTTCCGGGAAGAGGGCAGCTCAGTGCCCTGTTCCTGCTCTAGCAGCTCCGGGGCAGAGAGCCCTGGGACCACGGAAATGCCAGGCCCTCCGGTAATTGGGGCTGGCAGGAAGCGATCTGGGGAATTACCGGGTCAGGCGCCCCATCGGAGGCCAGGGCTTTGGAAGCGCGGCTGGCTTGTAATCTCGATGTGAGATCGGGTGATTTTGTAGTTAGTTCCAAAAAGAAAAGTCAGCTCTAATTAATCTGTGGACTTTGGAGTGCAGGAGCAATGGGGCCCAGAGAGCGGAGGCTGGGGCTGGGAACCGGCAGAGGAGGAGCCCGTCAGCCTCAGATCTGGAGCCCCTGTCTCAGCCCCCTGATCTGCCTTAACTTAAATGGCCTGGCTGTCCCCACTGGGATTTCGTGGCTTTGAAAGAGTGCTGTCCCCATCCCAGAGGCTTCTGTATCTACCGCTTCATCTGGACGAGGCACTCTGCCTGGGAGTCCGAGAGAAGCCTGGGGGTGCGCAGGTCCTCTGGGAGCCAGAGGGGCGCAGGAAGGTTCCGGAATAGCTGCAGTGCTGGGCTGAGCCAAGCTGCCTTCTCCTGGCTCTATCGGAAGCCCCGGGAACATGCCAACTCCCTGCAGGAATCACTCAGGCGAAATCGGTGCCAGTGGAAAAAACACCACTCTTCCTTGGTTCTTCGACTAAAATGCACCGCGTCCCCCATGCTTTCTGCCTTCGACGCTCCACGTGCTGCTCACAGAGAGCTGGAGGCTCAGAGAAAGGCCCGGATCCAGCCACAACCTTCCCTCACAAGAAGGAAACGGCTCAACACGCACCTCCTTTTCTCCTAGTGGAGGGAGAACTGTCTACTGGAAATCCTGGGGACCCCCAGGGCTGTAAGACCCAGGTGGTAGTCATTCAGAGCAAACTTTTGGGGTCAGACAGAACCCCCTGGCACGGACCTTCGAGGGTTCACCTTCGTGAACCTCAGTTTGTTCATCTGCCAATTGGGGATAAGAACAGAACGCACCTCAGAGGGTTGTTATAAAGATCTAGTAAGTTGATGCGTGCCAAGTGCCTCATACACAAACTGGCATGTTGAAGAGGCCCCGTTCCGTAGCTGTAATAATGCTAAGTACCATTCTACGGGAGTGTGTCCACCCACATGGCCCCTTGCTCTGACCGGCAGCTCAGAATGAACACATCCTCTCGTAGAAGGACTGAGGAGCGGTGGGGAGGCTGGCTGGCCGGAAAATGAGGACTGACACCCTCACCTCAGTGTCCTAGCCATCCAACCACAGGGCTCATGGGCCTGCTCCCCTGGGAGTCCCTGTTTCTGGGGAGCCAGCAGCCTCCAGGAGGGGTGACTGCAGTTAGCAGCCGCTCTAGCACGAGGTTCTCACATCCTGCCTCCTCTGGTCGGAAAACGCACAGCCCACAGCTGCGGAAGGGAGCGTGCGCTCAGCCACAGTCCTCCATGCAAACCCGGGGACTTAACACCCAGACCACCACCTGCGTCAGACGCACCCCCCTGCAGAGACAGACTGACCAGCTCCGATTGCTTAGAGATAAGCCCTCACCAGGTTTGTGATCCACATACAGTCTGACAATCCTCGTCAATCCTCTTGCAAGAGAGCCAGGGTTGTAATGTTTTAAACACACTTTGCGTCTTGCAACATATTTAAAGGAGATTGGCGTCATAAATTTGGATCAAATAGGTACCACATGGGCGCACAACAATACTCGCAGTGTCTAGGCCGCGGGGCTGGCCCGGAGTGGGGCTGGGGCAGCACAGGGCCCGCTGGCCACATCGGCTCAGATCCCGAGGAGCTGGTGGGGAGCCTGCCCTGCTGGCGGGCTGGCCTCTGGGAGGCTTCCAGGTTGGGTCCAGTTGCTGGGGGGAGAGGGGGTGGCTGGAGCTAATCATTAGCAAAGTTCATGGGCTGAGAAACATCTCTGCTGAGAGCTAAGTTCCGCCCCATTATGGAAGAGAGGCCTCCCACATGGGTGTCACATTGCTGGGGCACAGCAATTGAAGCAGATGCGGAGGGTCCCTCGGTTACCCCACAGGTCCCCCTCACAGCCTGGCCCCTGTCCCAGCCCTGTGTTCCCACCTGCTAGCACTCGCTCCTCCCTGGGGTGGGCAGCAAACTCGTCTCAGCACCTGTAATCAGGCGCCTCCTTACTGTGCCAAGTGCCTCTTACTCCAAGCAGAGAGCAGAGAGGGGAGAAGAGAGGAACAGAGAAATGATGGGCGAAGGAAGGATGCTTGGGGGAAGAGCCCTCTACTTCCAGGGAAACCACAGCGGACGGTGGTCTGTGCACAGCTGGCTCAGCCTGGGTGAGACCCCTGAGCAGAAACTCACTTCTGCACCAGGGTGAGAAGACTGGCCTCTTGACCTGGACTCATGAGACCTAGCTTCCAATCCCAGCAGACTGCTCACCAGCTGGCAGCCATATAAGGCCCGAGGGAGCTAGGGAATGAAGGACCTTCGGCTGAACCAGAGACGTGAAGGATTATTGCACTTGTCCTTGGGCACTGGTCTCTTCATCTCAGAGTTCCGACGGGAGGCAAACTACCTGGGCATGGTGATCAGAGGGGCTGGGCAGTGGTCAGGTGCCTGTAGCCTGCTGAGAATTGCCTGACCTTGAGGAAGACCCCAAGTCAGTTGGGGGCGAGCCTTCTGCTGCTGGCCACCAGTCCCCAGTGCATACCCTCTGGGCTTTGTTGAATTAACGACAGAACAAGGATCCCGGCACAGGGAGGGCCAGCCCAGACATGAGGGTGCTGAGACCGCCTCGGGCTCCGGGAACACCTACTGACCAGACTCAAGGACAGGCTGGGAGAAGTGGAGGCCAGAGGAGCCTTCCAGAAGCCTGAGTGACATGAGAGGGAGCTACCCGCTCACAGCCCCTGCAGACTCCACAGAGGCCGCTGGGGAAGGGCAGAGGGGGTGGTCTGACAGAGAAAGGAAGGGCCAGGAGCAAGAGCCGAGCACGGAGAAGAAGGGCCTTCTCAGTTCCCCGTAGATCTAAAAGGGGTGATGCTTGTGCCTTGGCTAGGTGGCTTGGTTGGAGCGTCCATACACCGAAAGGTCCTGGGTTCGATTCCCCATCAGGGCACATATGGGAGGCAAGCAATTGATGTCTCTTTCTCACATCTATGTTTCTTCTCTCACATCTATGTCTCTCTCTTTCTTTCTCTCTTCCCCTTTCTCGAAAGATCAATGAACATGTCCTTGGCTGAGGATTTAAAAAAAAAAAAAAAAAAGTGGTGATGCTTGTCACAAGCCTGATGTAAGTGAAGAAAGACCTGACAAAGGCTCGAGGAGACCAACACTCCTTCCAAAGCCAGGGTCACTCTCTATGGAGAATGGAGCCAACTCTGTCCCCAGGAAGCCGTAGTTTCCCTGAGCTGGAAGGACTTTAATCCTGTCTCCCATCTGATCTAGAAGCTGCTCAACACATGCCAGACCCTACCCGAACACCTCCGGTGACAGGGAGCCCCCTGCAAAGGTTCCCGTCAGCACTCGCGCCAGCCCCTTCCATGCCGGAGCCTCTCTCGCAGCCCTGAGCCGTCTCTCCCCAGAGCAGGCTCCCTGGGGGCCAGGAGCTGCCCCTGTCAGCAGGACCACAGTGGTTTTCTTGCAAATGCAATGCAGTCAGGGTTGAATGATCTGTCCCACAGTCTGAGCCCAGGATGGCTGCCCTCAGGGGACCAGGGCCTCTGTCATTATGATACTCCAGCCGTAAGCCAAGTCCTCTTAGGACAACAATCCCCCAAGCTCCTTTCTGGACGAACCAGACTCGCAGTTGGCAGGAGAATACAGACACAGCCATGGTATGGATGCTGGTTGCGGGCATCGCCACGATCCTAGGGCAACCTCTGCCGGCCCCACAGTTTCTCTCTCCACCGCTTGAAAGAACTGGCGTGGCTGCTAATGGGAAAACCGACCTGCTCTGCACCAGGAGGCAGTAAATTTTGTGAGTCTGTGCAAGTGGATAGAGACAACCGCGGGGGCTATAATTTCCACTTCCTGACACAATGCAAACGTCTCAGTTTATGCAGAACTAATTACAGAACTCTCAGGTCTCTCCAGCTCACCCACCAAACACCCATAAAATGACCCGGATTACGGAGTGTGCGGAATGAGCTTCTCAGGAGTGATTCTTCCCTTTCCACCCCCCACCCCACCCCCGTGTGTCCCCCTTTCCGTCCTGCCTCTTTCCTTCCCCTGGATGTCTCTAGAGGCTTCCCAGCCAGGGTCTGCAGGCCGGATGGGCTCCATGTAGCAGGTGGTTCCATGAGAAGGGCCCAGACCTGGACATGCAGCCTCATAGGGAGGTTTTAGGACCAGAAACGATGCAGGTCACATTGAAGAACAGCCTGGCAACATGGTGGGCATTCAGTAAGGGGTGACTTTTATTAAGATTATTTTTGTTTTCATAGTTACTGTAAGGACCGCCACTGGGCCTTGGTTCAAACAGTTTCCCTGTCTAAAATGCCATTTCCCTTGAGATTTGCTGACTGAAGGGACCAGTGGTGGATTAAAAATGGCCACAAATGCGTTGCCACTCCTCCCACAAGAAGAAGTGGAAGCTGAGTCCCCTCCCGCCACCCACATGACTTGGCCATGTGACTTGCTTTGATCAATAGGACATTAGAAAATGTGATGCCAGTGCACTGGGACTCGCCCATTTTGAACACTGCCCTGGGCCTGCTGCACTATAAGGAAACCTGTCTAGTCCACGGTGGGGGGGCGGGCAGGGGGGAGGGGGGGCGCTGAGATGCCCAGCGGAGGGAGAACAGAGGCACCCCGCCCACAGCCAGCGCCAATCACCAGGCATGTGGAGGCGGCCGTCTTGGCCTTTCCATCGCCATGCCGTGTGAATGTGTGAATGGGCCCAGCGGAGACCAGCGGTACTCTCAGATGGCCAATCCACAGAATCATGAGAAAGAAATCGTCATTTCAAGCCAGTGCGTTTGGGATGGTTTGTTACACAGCAATAGATAACCTACCCATTCACCAGGACTGAGCTCCTGGGCTGTCACCTCCCAGAAGACTTCCCAACTCCTGCCAACCTGGAATTAACCTCTCCACCACCCTGTATTCACAGCGCTTTGTGATGGCAGCAACCAGCACAGACAATCTCCACCAGGGTTATTGGTGCAGGAATCCCATCTCTCTGGCCTGTAAGCTGCCAGAGAGCAGGGCTGGGACCCTACCCCATTTCCCCAACCATGCTCAACACGGAGCTCTGCCTGGAGAGCCTGAGGCACCTTGGTACAGATACAGCCACCCAGGTTGGCAGGGGAGACTCTTCTGGGTCAGAGGTCCAGCTGGACCACTGATTTACCCAAGGCCCTGTCCCCTCCTCAGCCTCCTGCTACCCCAATTGGAGACATGACCTCTTTCCAGCCAACCTCACACGCATTATGAAGCTCATGCTCGGTGAGTGTTTGTGCAAAATTGTGTGTGTGTGCACCATGGTGAGATACCACTTGAGTTATCGCTGTGGGGTGAGGTCTTCCCCTCCCTCCACTTCTTACCTTCCGGCCATGGTAGCCCTGGATCCCTGGGTCTCCCTGGGGTGGGGGGGAAGGCAAAGAGAAGATGGTTAGAGGGGTTTTCCTAATGCCAAACGTCAGCTCCTGCTGTTCCCCTCCCATTCCATCCCTCTTCCTCCCCATGTCTAAATCCTCCCGACCTCCACGCGCAGCCAACCCTGGAACAATAACAGAGGCTGTTCTGCTCCTCAGAACAAGTCAACTTGGCAGGAGACCTGAGTTTCAGTTTTGGTTCCACCACCGATTCTCTGTCGAAAACTTGGACCAGTCGCTTTGCCCCGGGCCCTCAGCATCATCTGTAAAATGGTTGGGCTTTGCAGCTTCTCATCCTCAGAGCCTGAGGTTCCCTGCTTCAGAGGGAGAGCCTGTTTGACATCCTGAGCTTCCAGATAAGGTTTCAGAAGAGACCAGATGACCCTGAAGGTCCCTTCTAGTCTGACCCCTTAGGAAACACTTTTATTGGCTGTTGCGACAGTGTCCTGGGCATCCACCCGGAGTTTCCAACCAGCCTATAAGCTCCTTGGAGGTGGCACCAGCCATAGGACTTGGTCAGCTGAGCACACAAATGGTCCATCCTTGTGGGACCCAAGCAGTTCCCAGGGGGCCAGTGGTTTGGAAGTGCGCCAAGCCTGATCCATCTCTCAGCTCAGCTCCCTCTCAGCTCCTTACGCAGAACCCTTCAGTACTGCCTGCCCCTCCCCCTGCAGGGAACTCTCCCACCCACTCAGTGTATCACCCCAAAGGGCCCTCACCTTCGGTCCAGGAGGCCCAGCAAAGCCCTGCGGAAGCAAGAGAGAGGTGAGTGGAGGTGGGTTCCACAGGTAAACAGTTGAGGATAGTCATGTTTACAGGGGATGCTGGGGCAGAGCGGTGCTTGAAGAGCTCGAAGGGGCTTTGGATGTGCTAGAGAACAGATCAGAGGATCCTGGGAGGGTGTCTGAAACCTGCTGAGGGCACATGGGGACACCAGGCTGGTGTCCCTCTCTGGAGCCATGTGGCGCCGTGGGCATCTTCTCTGTGCTTGCCCACTGGAAAATAGGTCAGTGGCATCATGTTAAGTCGACAGTGTGGTTTGGTCCAGATCCCCACCCGCCCACCTCCTAATTGGGACCCCTCCCTGGAAAGCCACCAGTCATGATTTTGCCTTTGGCCCTGCCAGCCTGCGGGGGAGCCCTTTGTCTCCGTCCCACCGGGCGCTGTGACCATGGCAGCCCACAGCGGGGAGGTGGCGCGGGCCCAGGAGCCCGAGGGAGCGGCGAGGGAAGATGTGCTGTCTCCACGCGGTGGTGGGAGCGGGCCTGGATGGCAAACACGGGCTTCAGGAAACCCCGATGCCGGAGTCTGGGCTGTTTCAACTGGTTTAAAAACACACTCTGTGTTTTTTTTTTTCTTCTTTATAAAAAACCTAACAAAGAAAACCACCTGGCTTGGGTTCAGTGAGTGGGAGCCCGATGTGTTTGGGGAGGCCAGCCAGCAAAGAAGTGGATTTTGAGCACTTTTTGGTTTTCCAGCTTGGTTTGGTTCCGTTCCCTAAATTTCACTTCCTTTCAGGTTTTCCATTTTCCCATCTAGAAACTCATGAAAGTGAGACTAATCTCCTTCCCTGAGGTCCTGGGGGGAAATAGATGGAAATATTTAAAATCCGTTGAGGGGGTCAAGCTGGGCAGGAGAGCCAAGCCCCCAGCAAGCTCGTTTCACACCGCGGTGCCCCCTTCCAGCCAAGCAGGTGCCACTCTGCCGGAGCTGTGGCCCAGCCCAGGAGACCCCGCCCTGAACCTCAGCATTGGCAGCTGGGGCAGCTGAGGGGCTAGAGGTGAAGCCAAGTGACCCGGATGCGACTGTACTCATTGAGGGCCATTTGGCAGGGAGGTCATGACTCAGCAATTTCTCCTCGGGGGCTCCATCCCAGTGACAATCAGGTGTGCAGACATGTAGGTTCCAGGATACAGATCGCAGAAGGGAACTCATTAACTGCTCTCTCAGGCCCAGCAGCCCTAAGACCCACGTCCTGGGAGACGCCTGATGTGTGGGAAAGAGCGTGCTTTATGATGGCAAATGGAAAAGTAGCGGTACAAACTGCTGTATTAGTCAGAACATTATCAACCTGGAAATGTTCAGGTGCAGATATATCTAAGGAGGGAAATGGAAGGACTCTCCAAAATGGGAATGATGGTGAACTCTGAATATGGGAAAAGAGACCATGTAAAACCTTTTCTTTGTCTATATCCCAAACTTTTCATGATGAATGTATGAGGTTTTAGTCGTAAGAAAGACAACCAGGTTTGTTCGTGTGTTAGCCACCTGGGAAAACATTATTAAACAGACTTTGTCCTTCACCCTGTCCGTCCAGCAACAGATGCCATTAGTCTTAGCTCTGGATTGAGAGCCCATTTTCTCCAAAGCAGTCCAGATGCCTGCTGGGTTATTCTCCTGCCCTGCTGCTTTCTTGCACTAAATCGGGTTGAGAAAGACCCAGGTCTTGACCAGGGCTTGGGAATGGGTGACTTGGTGGCCACTGGGCTTAAATAGTCACCTGTGTGTGGTCTTGCCTGGAGGTGGGGTGCCTGCTAGCCTCCCTGGGCCCCTGCCAGTCCTCAGGCTTGGTGCAGGGACCCCTGGCTGACCTGGCATCCAGCTGGTGGCTTAGAAGTAGGAAACCTGCACACACCAGAAAAGGCACGTTTGTTAGGAGTGCCAGCTGGTGGGACAGCCCTCCGTCAGAGCTCACTGGCCCCAATTCAGGTTCTCCCAAGCCCAGGGGTCAGGGAATAGCCATCAGAGGTGGCCCTGGAGACTTTTCCCCTTTCTGCAGAGCCGGGGGTAGCCTGTCCGTGACTTCCTGCCTAGAAAGCAATGGCTGGAGTTGAGGACATGGCCCCAGGAGGCGTGTTTTCAGAACCAGAGTGCAACAGGTGAGTGTGGCAGGGAGGGGCAGCTCCTTGCACAGGCCACCCATGTGCAATGGCCTTGCCAAGATGCTTTGGCCATTCGGCTGGGATACAGGTTCCCGCTGGTTATGCAAAGTTTGGATGCTTCCAGAGAATTCTTAGAACAAACCTTGGGAGAGGAGGCCGTGGAGAGAGGAAGGGGGTACTTACAGGTGGCCCCATGGGCCCTGGCAGTCCTGGTTGCCCCAGAGGTCCACTTGGTCCAGGGGGGCCTGGTGGCCCTGGTGGGCCTTGGATACCGGCCTGGCCCTGTTCACCCTGAGATTCGTGGAAACAAGTGTTAGAGAGAGATCCCCAGGCTGTAGAGCGGTTCCCGCCCCAGTGCCATGCACCCGGTGAAGGCCTGCGTGGGCTCTGGTGAGGAGGCGGTGGTGGTGTGATGGTGAGGCTGCTGCGGTGGTGGCGTGATGGCGAGGCTGCTGCGGTGGTGACTACATGCAGGGACTGGTGGCAGCAAGGAGACGGCCAAGACATTGGGCCCCCGAGAGGAGGGGCTTCCTGGGAGGACTTGCTGGTCCCGGCGTGACAGCCCTGCTGCGGTGGCAGAGGCAGAGGGGTGAGCGAGTGAGCCCTGGTGGAAGGTCCGCTCCCAGCCTGGCCAGAGCGCCAGAGTCCCCGAGGCAGTCTGGGACCGGGGCCTGGCTCCGCTCCCGCCGTGTGGCAAGCCATGTCCTCCCTCTGCGCCCTGGCCTCTCAGCCACCGAATGAGAACAGCGGTCCCTTCTTTCCTAATGCAGCTGCTTGTCATTTTTGATGATCTGGCCCAGAGGATCAAATCAGATCCTTAGGTCAGAGGTCATAGACTTTTGTTTGGCTCACTAAACAATCGGGCAAGAGATTTTAAGTAAAAAAATAAAATAAAAATGGATTAATGGGTTCTGATGAAAAACTGGGAGCCCTGAGAGCTAGGCCCACATTCCTGGGGGCAATCATGGACTGGGTGGAGGGATGGCGCCCCCTTCAGGTGGGGCATGAGTTCTCCAGTTGCATCAGGATGGGTGAGGGCCTGGGAGGCAGGGGCAGCATCATGTTCCCTTAGGAGGAGAGAGCCTGGGGCTGGGGACCAGTCAGAGTTATCCTAAGTGAGCTCCCCAGGGATGATCTTGGCTCAGGTCTGTGACAAGGGGCCCCCCCTGCAGACAGACTAACCCAGGACAGCCCGTGGGGGAAGGTGTGGGAGCTCTAGGCTGGGCTGCAGGGGACGCAGGCAGCCTGAGTTCCAGGCCCGCCCACCCCGCTCAGGGGGATCTCAGCAAGCCTGTCTGACTCCTGCTTCCCTGTGTAAAAAGGGGAGCTGGTGATGCTTCCTGCAAACTCTGCAGAGGGAAATGATGATTATAAACAGGAGTGCACGACCTCAGGATGAGAACTGGAAGATTTTAGCAGCACCTGCTTGAGCAGGTTCTTGGCTGGGACATCCTAGGGCAGACGGCACCCGGCAGAGCTACTCTGGGCCCCGGGCTTCATCCTGCCGCACCCCGAGAAGCTGCGTGAGGGCGCCGAGTGCTCCCTGTGGAGGAGGCAGGTGCAGAAAAGGGTCACAGGTCCCACTTTACAGAAAACAGGCTCTGGGAGGTTGAGTTCCCTGATCAAGGTCACAAGAGAATTCAGGGGGAAGTCAGGACCCCAACTCGGAACTCCAGACTATTCCTATTCACTCCAAAGAAGCCCCCAGCAAACATTGCTCACCGTCCAACTTTCTACACGTTGGAAGTGACCTCCAACACCATCTGCTAAGCACATCATCTCTCTTATAAAGTGTCCTGTTTCAACTAACATTAGACCCAGTATTTAAGTATCTGACAGAGCCTGTAAAATCAATATTGGTTTATTGATAGGAAATGGACAAACCTTTTTATGTCCCACCATGGCTGACGGGCCGAAGCTGCCGCAGGCAGAACAGGGGCCGCTAAACCTCTCTCTCTGCTTTGGAAACCAGGCCAGCGCAGCTCAGAGAGTTCTGGCTTGCTCACCCCTGGCTCTGGAAAAGGGAGGCAGTAACATATCTGGGCCCCTCTCGATTTCTTCATCTGAAAGGTGGGGATGATGACGGTAGGACCGCCACTGGCGACGACCGGTGTGGGATTACATGAGCTGATCCATGTAGAATTCATACAACAGTGCCTGGAACCAGCGAGGGCTCAACAAGTAGCAGCTGATGCAGCTGAGGCAGCTGAGGCCCGGAGGTGGCTGCTTGGGTTGAGGTGAATGGCCGCTCTGAGAGCAAGGACCCAGCTCTCCTGGGGTGGGGTCTGGCACGGGTGGGGGTCGGTGACAGTGGGGTGGGCCTGGTGCTTCTCTGAGCTGCCAGCGGGCCCCCTGAATAGCCATGCTTGGGGTGAGCACTCAGAACACATGGAGGCTCTCGAGGATTTGGCTGGTGTAATGGGACACGCAGGCTCGGGTAACACACCCATCACGTGTCCCTCTGTATTTTTAGTTGTTAATTGGAGTGATTTTTTCAGCCTTGTTCTATCAGGTGCCTGACATGCAGGCCTCTGGACTCCTGAGTCAGGGCAGATGGTGGTGCCAGGCCATGCTGTCAGGCTTGCAGGGAGCATCTCCGAGCCCTGTCCCTTCCAGCATCCCTGTGGCCTTGGGGGTACCGCCTGCATAGTGTAAGGAAGACTAGGGGTGTGCGCGGGAACCGCGGGCTGCCTGGCCTAGAATCGAGCTGCAGTGCCTTAGCCTGAACCCTGGGTCTGAGGTCTCTTGTTCTTTGTGGTCTGGTCCTACCCAGCCTCATTGGGTTAGTAAGGCAGGAAGAAGGAATCAGTTGCTCACAGTGATTACACCTGTTGATTGTGGGCTACATTCCCTCTGCAAACTCCCTCACTCCTCAAACTCAGGTTACAAGTGATCAGATGCTAAGCAATCTGCATTTCTAAATATAAAGGGTGTAGGGCCGACTGAGAGAGCCCTGGGTGAGTGGGGGGTCTGAAGACCTGCTGCCAATTCCCATTCTGCCTCTTGCTGTTTGTGCGACCTTGGGCACAAACTCCCTTCTCTCTGAGCCTCAATTTAATGATAGCAACCAAACTGTGCTGGGAACTAGTCTAAGTACTTTGCATACACAGCAACCTGATGCAGTGGGAACTGTTATTAGCTTTATTTTACAAATGAGAAAGCCGAGGCACAGAAAGGTTAAGTAACTTGCCCCAAATCACACAGCTAGTAAGAGAGAGAGCCTGGGTGCTCTTCAATGTACTGTGTGACCTTGACCAACTTACTTAACGTCTCTGAGCCTTGACTTCCTCATCTGAGAAATAAGGATGACCATGCCCGATTCATAAAACTGTTGAGCGACTGAGATGAAATCAGGCCTGTGAAATGTGGGACACGGTGGCTGGCACCAGTGAGGGCTGTTGTGGTGGCTCCTGTGAGCAGTAATGGGCAGTGGGAGTTGGGGATCTGTGTGTCTCCGGGTCTATGGCATTGACCGGTCCATTTTTGTCTAGTTTAATTTAACCAAAAGAGAGTGAGGTTCTGTCTTCGTCTGCAGCCCCCGCTGGCCTCTCAGGCCCAGAGACTCGCGGAGCCCCAGGGAGGCCACAGGAGGTCGGGGCAAAGGGAAGGGGTCTACCTGGAAGGTCCGCCTTTTAATGACTGGGGGTGGAGCCAGTCGCACTGAATTGAGGAGAGGCAGCAGCTGAGGAGAAAGATGAGTTGGAAGGCCAGAGGGCAAAGGCCAAAGGTCGCAGGTGTTCAGGAGGATGCCAAAAGTCACCAGGAAGTCAGGGCGGCCAAGAGGGAACGGAGGAGAGATAGAGAGAAGAGAGATTAGCGAGTGTGAGGCACAGGGAGGGGAGGCATGGACCCAGCACTCTCGGCTTCGGGGGTGCAGTGCTGAACTTGCCTTGGAGGGTACACCGTCCCTTAAAGGAGGAGCGGCCCTTAGGGTGTTAGCCAGCAGCATCCCCCAACAGGGAGAGTGGTCCTCCTTGCCTGGGCCGGCCCTTGGTGGCCACGCTGGGCCGAAAAAGCCGCCTGACACACAACCCAACATTGCACTGCTGGCCCCACCCGTTCCTGGTGGTGGACACGGGCTGCTGGGCTGAGGGCGGGAGACTCAGAGGCTCTGGTTACGCAGGAGCCACAGGACCAGCTAAATTGGTACTTGGAGCCAGGCTGGTGTGTGGCTGCCTCTGGGTGCTCTTTTTGGTTGAATGAGAAAGGCCGATGTCAGCGAATCTGGGGAGGTGGTCAAGGGCAGTGCCAAGCCTGGTTCCCGGGGGCTGAGCCGACTGAGGGTGTGGCCAGTGTGGGCACAAGATAAGTGCTACCGAGGTCGCACCCTGGGGCTGGACGGCTTGGAAAACAGAGGCTGGGCAAGGATGTCCAACCACTTGTTTGGGAGAGGCAACTTGCAATCACAGTATTGCATGTGACTTCATTTCTGGAAAACCTTGCTGCTTTCCATCTCTCTACCCATGCAGCGGAGCACCCAGGGGCTCTAGGAAGTGGCTAGACCCAAGTTAAAACAAAGATGGCATCTGACCAGCATTTTGTTTTGAAAGCATTTTAACTCCCACGAGGCCCCTGGGATGAGTGTTAAGAACCAGAGGCCACCTGGGCTGAGCATGTGCCCAGCTGGGCGCTTGGGTGCCTAATCATGGCCTTTCTAGGTCATGGCCGCCTTCCCGGGCAGCTGCTGCACCCAGAGCCCCACCCTCCCCCTCCCACCAAGGGCCCGAGGACGTGCAATGTTGGCCTCTGCGTCCAGGAGCCTCTCAGCGGAGCGGGGCCAGAGACCTTCGGGAAGAGAACCTACAAACCTTCAGGGTAATTATCTGGTTGGAGTGCAGAGCTGCTAGAGAGCCGCTTAGGTACTCCTGGGAGGGAAGGGGGAATGGAGGTGGTGAGACGGGGCAAGGGGGAGAGTGAGTGCCAGGGCCGCAGACACCGCTCCCCCGCTCCCCTGCTCCCCGTCCCAGGGGACTCCATCCCAACCTTCGCCCCTGCTCCCCTCCCTGCAGGTGCTGCAGGCTGCAACGGGGCAGGGGCCAGCCTGGATCTCCTGGCATCTTGTGGATCTGGAGGCCTACCACCCACCATGCCCGCAATCCCCCGATCGACCACTTGCCCTAGAAGCCCCTGCTTTCCTACCCACTTCCAAATGAACAGCAAGTGCCGTGGCCCGCCCCGCTCTCACCCCTGCCTGACCTGTACCCCACACTGCCATGGCCATAACGTTGCTGCACCCGGTGGCCAAGGTGCTTCTGTCCCTGCCCTCTCCCTCCTCTTATGCTGGGTTTAGGGGCAGAGAGCCCTCTCCTGCCCTCACCCTCGCGCGTGCGCCCAGGTCTGGTGACACTCCCAAAGCGCCTGCAGTTGTGTTGTCTTCTGTGCAGGGCGAAGCTGTCTTTCTTTCGGGCGACATAACAATCCTGTGAGCCCATCGTTTCAAATAAACACAGCTGACCTTCTATTATTGTATCAGGATCAGGCTGGCCGGAACACAGGGCCCCTGCGTCCCTGGAGCACATGCCACTGACAGGCTGGCTCTGTCCACACGGCTGCTGGCTTGCAGCCCCTGCCCAGGCCCAGCCCAACCTTGGCCTCAACGCCAATCCCGCTGCTCATGTTCAAGGCTCCCGTGCCTCTCCCTGGCCCAGGAATCCAGGGGTAAGAGTCTGATTGGCAGGACCCTGCTAGCAAGGCCCTCCTGGTGGCCCTGCGGAGCCTGGAACACCCTGAGTCTGGCTTGTGCTTGTCTCCACTCCCTCATCCCCCTGCCCGACAGGGGTGGGCGGCCAGTGAGCCACACCATGTGTGTGTTTCTGGGTACAATGAGGCTCAGGACAGGGGAGTGGGCACCGAAAGATGCCTGCCCAGGTCTGAGAGTGGCAAGGCTCATCTACCAAACGAAGGGCATTTTCCAGGCCGCTGGGCCTCTCCCTGGAGGAAGTAATGCACACCTTGGCCCTCCCGCCTCAACGAGGGCTCTGCAGGGGCGGCTGGTGCACCCTGCAGGCTTTGGGCTGTGCAGCCTGGGGGAGAGCCAGGACAAGGAAGGAGCTGGTGGGGGTTGAGGGAGTGGCAGACCATCTCAGCCCCCAAATCCCCCACTCTGCTTGCAAAGAGCCCAACATCGCTTCTTCAAGAGGCAAAGCGGAGACTTCACCCTTGAATTGTACAATCCGCCCCCAGCTATCTCCTCCCCTGGAGGCTGGGTCATCTGAAACAATGACTAACCCCAAAGTCCCTGTGATTCGGCCAGGAAGGCAGCCAGACATACACGCAGTCATACTCACACAGACGCACAAGCCACACGGCCTTTCGGGGAAGGCGATGGGGCAGCGGGAAGCAGCTGGCACTCGGAGTCACAGATACACACCTGCTGGGAGACTCGCAGCCCAGACAGCGCGGGGCAGATACACAGACACGCACGGATGGGCGGACACGAGCTGGAGACCGGCCCTGCACAAAGTCCCACTGACCACAGGCACACTCCGGGGCCAGGCAAACACTGCTACCCAGGGCCCCACTCCGGCGGCTGGCCGCAGGGGGGTCGTATGTGTCTATTCCCAAGCTGTAGGTGCTGGGGGCCCAGGGAGATGAGGCTGATCAGTTTTAGGGGTTCACTTACCCGGTGCGGGTATTCTCCACACTGACCCTGAGGGGAGGGGAAGGAGAGGAGGGTGTTAGGCACTGGCTGGTGGCTGTCCGTCAGGGGCACCTCAGGGCTTGTACACATCTCGTACACTCACCACCCACCAGACCCCCTCTGGTCCTGGACTGAGCTCTCTGAGGTGGGAGAACTAACCCCCCCTCCCCACCTCACCCCACCCCCGACTGGCAGCATGGAAGAAACCCCGGGCCTGCCTGGATGTGGCCCCATGGAGCCTGGACAGGACTCCACTGCCGTGTGCCACGTGCCATGACACGGGCAGGAGCTGTGCTCCACGCCTGGCTGGAGGGATCTGCCCAAAAGGTGGCCCTCTGGGTGGGTCCACCCGATGCCCCTGGGCGGCGAGGCAGGTGGTGGGCAACGAGGCCCTCAGAGACGCCTTCTCTGAGCTCGGGGTGCCAGGTCCCTGTGCCATCCACCTGGGCGAGCCCAGCAGAATCTCCATTAGAAATTCGGAGAGAGTAAATGTAGGGGGCCAGGCAGGGGCCAGGCTAGTGGTTTACACACTGACACCTCAAAATCCCAGCGGCTCCTGGAGGTGGGTCAGGAGACATGTGGGGGTGGCAGGTGGGAGGGGCTGAGGGAGAGGCTGAGGAGGGCCAGGCTTCAGGGCCAACCCTGACCACCGCCCCCCCCCCCCCCCCCCACCGACCCCAAGAACAGAGCACGAACCAGAGCAGCTTCTCTTTTCTCTCTTCTGTACCAGCACCACGGGGGCCTCCCTGGTTCTGATAAGAACTAAGGTTTAAAAACAACCACTCTGGACCCCTTCCTACGTGTGTGTGTGTGTGTGTGTGTGTGTGTGTGTGTGTGTGTGTGCGCGCCCTACCTAAGATGAAAATTCTAGAAAACCTCCATCGGGCTTACCTTTTCTCCTTTTTCTCCTTGGGGCCCCTATGAAGAGATGGAGAGGAGAGCGTTAGAAACTAGAGCTGAAAACACAGCGGCCCAAAGCCTCTCTGCAGGGGAACATTGGGGTGAGGTACCAACCGGCTGTCCTCGGGGACCCGCCAGGCCCTGTGGGGAGGAAACACACAGGTCAGTGGGCGCACAGGAGGCCGGCCGGCCGAGGAGTTGGCCCAGGCAGGGGCTGTGCTAGAAGCCGGGCTTCCAGGTGCTTCTCAGAACGCCCGGGGTCGCAAGGGCTGGGCCCCACCACCCACGCCTGGTCTTCCTGGGCCCGAGATGCTCCTGGGGTGTGGCCTGTACCCCACATCGCAGCATCTTCATCTGTCAGTGGGCATGGCTAGCTGTGCCCTGTCCCCACCTGCGTGGCCAAGAAGAATAGGTGCCACCCTCATTCATTCCTCCCACCATCCTCTCTGGGCCCCTGGCCAGGAAGGAGGCTGCATTTACAGGTCAGGTGGGGTCCGCCCCTGTGACGCCTGCCTCGCTCACGCCCGTCTACCTTAAGGCTTTGGGGGAATCTTTGGCCAAAGAGAGGAAGCAGGAATTTACGACCTAAGCCAGGTCCTGGGCCCCTTGGAGGAACATAAGAGACCTTGGGGTTTCTTTTAGGGTATCTTGTCAAATCTACAGGGCTGGCTCAGGGTGGACCCACATTCTCTGAGGACACAGTGTCTGGCTGGCTCTGTCAGGAGCCTGAGCGAAGCCCGTGTGGAGGCCTCACGGCTGGTAAGGAGGGTGTGGGAGGACAAGCACTTCCGGCTTTGAGGACCACCCTGAGGCTGGCTTTCAGTATATGCTGAGCTCACACCCCACTGGCCCTCGAGAAAGGTGCTCACGTCAGCTCCATCTCCCAGACGAGGCGAGGGAGACAAGGCTCAGCATGGGGTGGCATTGGGACGTGAGTCCCAGTCTGTCTGACCATCAGGGTCCAGCTGTTTCCACTCTGCCACGCTCTCTGAACTGGGCTCGACCTCGGCAGGCAGGGCCTGGGCTTTAGACTTGGCTGAGCCCAGGCAGTGCCCCGGCTACTGGGGCCTCAGGTCCCTTCCAGCCACCATCCTCAGGGCCTGTGGGACCCACCTGCTGGGCCCGTCTCTTTGGGGCTTGACGAGCTCATGATTCCCAGGACAATCCTTCTCGGTGGGAGATGAGCCTTCTCTTGCTCCTGGCTGGCCATCTGGACCAACCGCCAGACTGGGAAAGTCCCAGGTTCATAGGGGGAGACAAGTGGCCTTTGGGGCAATCCATGTGGCACCCCAGCCCATATGGCTGACCGAGTGTTTAGTATCAAGATCCGCAGAATATGATGCACCTGGCAGGAACCAGACTGCAAGTGACCAGGCCAGAGAGAGGAGCTAGATGAGCGAGGGAGGGCCAGGGGCCAAGAAATAAACAAAGGTTCGGGATTACACAGGCTCGCAGGAGTGAGTCAGACACCCCAAATGGTGGTCCCTGGGGCACTCGTGGTCCCAGAGGTATTTGGTTGATCCTACACAGTTTTCTTTCACTTAATTGCCAACATTTAAGAACAAGGAGAGCACAACAAAAACCTGGATTTCAAGTTTCTTTTAAACATTTCAAGGTCCAATAACACATGGCACCAATTAGCTCCCACCGAAAGCAGCTGCCCCTGAAGGGCATGGGTGATGTGCTGGCTAAGGCGCTTGTCGTGTCTCCTGGGTGCCAGGCACTGTTCTCAGCACTTGGTGGGAATTAACGGTTCCCACCCTTAGCAGCCCTGTAAATGGTGGGACAAGTTGTGAGTTCAAGAGTCCCAGTGGGCACCAGTGGGACCCCGATCCTGTCTACACCTTACATCAAGTTCTTGGGGCTACTCTGAGGTGGGTGGGGCAGAGGTAACTGCCTTTTAACAGGTGAGGACATGGGTTAAGCACGTAAGGGTGAGCCCCAGCTCCCATGTTAGACGCCCAGCAGAGGGGAGAACCAGCTGGGGAGGAAGGTGAGTAGGAGACGGACAGATGATAAGCAGACCAAGATAATTACACCAGACAGAGCATTGAATTAATAGCTCGGCGTCCCCGTGCCAGGTCAAACAGGAGTCTAATAGCTCTGAGGCCTGTCGGATTTTGATGGATGACTATGAGGCAGATAGGGGATCTATCACACCGGTGTAGGCTCAAGAGAGATGGGTGGCCCCACACTTCCCCTGAATTAGCTCTGACCTCTGAACAGGCAGGTTAACTGGGGTGGGGCAGAGGGACAGCAGGAAGGGGAGCCCCATAGAAGGGTCCTTTCCTTCAAGACAAAGGGTCCTGGCAGCAGAAAGGAGGCGTGGTGAAGGGGTGAGATCTCCCCATGTGGGTCTTCATCCCAGCTCTGTACTTAGAAGTTGTATAGCCTTGGGCAAAATACTCAACCACTCTGTGCTCCAGCTCCCCTTTTGTCGAGTGGGAATAAGAAGTCATTATGAAGATTGCAGAACAGTGCTAGCTCATGACCATCATGACTACTTCTCCAGGCCATCAGGAAGGAATGCCCCAAACACCTGGCATCCAAGCCCCTTAAGCCTCGACCACAATGGTAACATGGACGTTTACTCCTGCCTTGGTCTCCATTACTTCAGACATGTGCACAACATTCTTAGGAACAGGGTGGGGGCAACAAGAAATGCATTTGCAGTGGAGATGGCTGGGATGGAGAGGAAAGCGGGCTGGGGGACCTGGGTTCCGACGCCAGTTCTTCCACCCACTACCTCCACTATTTCACTGCCCTTCTTCCGGATGTTTTAAGGACTTTCCTGTCTCAGGACCTTTGCACAAGTTCTTCTTCCATGTCCTTCCCATTCCCTTTTCTCTTAGTTAAATCCTCAGGAACACCTCTCTGACCCTCAACCTGGGTGAGGTGCTGAAATACTGAGGTTGCTCAGGGTAACAGGAGCTGCCTTTTCATAGCACTAATTACCAAGGCAATTTGTTAATTAAATCAGGGATTATTTAAATGTATGCCTCCCAATTACTCTGGGAGCTAAAGGATGGCAAGGACAGTGTCTTCCATATTGCTGTCTGTATCCCTAGCACCTGGCACAGGGTCATGCTGAAGATTCAGTGAGATAACATATGTACAGTTCTTAGCTCCATGCCACCATGAAGAAAACCCGCAATAAATGTTAGCTGGGTCTGAGTCAAGCGGACAGGCTGAGGTCCAGAGGGAGCTGAGTTGCAGGGGTCCCATGGCAAGTTAGGGAGAGCTGGGGCTGAAGCCCAGGCCTCCCAGATGACATCCCTCTGACTTCGTTTCCGTCTACGAGGTGATCCGCCTCCCTCAGTGGGCAGGGTTCTGGCCTCCCATGCCCTGGCAGTGCCCCAGGTGTGGACGGAGAGTGTCCTCACCTCGCACTTGGAGCAAGGTACCAGCCTGAGCCCGCTGGGCAGGGGGACAGGAGCCTGCCCTGTTGCTCTCACACCTGGCACAAGCCCAGGCCTGGCCGCAGAAGCTGGCAGCTCACAATGCCGATGTGACCAACCCCGGAGGCAGGGCAGATCCCACGGGCTGGCCCCTCTGCTCTTAATGGCCCAGCAGTGCCTCTGAGAACTGGCCCCTCCCCTAGAGTGGACAGCTCCCGCCAGGGGCAGACCTTTCCTTCCGGAAGAAGTGCCCGGGGGCGGGGTGGGGGTGGGGAGACAATACAGAGGACATTCTGGTTGAAGGCTCTGCAGAGGCAGAAGGGGCTGGAGGAAGGTGGGACCTCCACCAGCTTCTCCTTCTCGGAGGCTGCTTTTGCCCAGAGGGGCAGGACTGCCTAGAGTCCGGAGCAGCCAGAGGAGGCCGCATGAAGAAACCAGGCCAAGGATGAGGTGCTGGAGGGCTCCCTAGACCCCCAGTGCGAGCGCTGAATGTAAGCTCATCCCCGAGGGGCGCTACCTCTAACTCCGTGTGACATTGGCCAAGCATGGATTCCTCTGGGCCTCCCTTTCCCCATTTTTCACGTGGGGAAGCCCCCTGCCCACCTCTCCTCCCTTCACTGTTGTGGGGCTCTAAGGGGATGCACTGTACACAGTGGGGGGTGGTGGTGATTGTGGTGGCAGCTACTTCGCTGTCCCTGTCGCCCCGTTGGCCAGGCAGTGCTGGGATGATGCCCCGCCCCTGGAGGGAAGACAGGAAAGCTGGGGTCTTACCATCTCTCCTTTGGGTCCCGGGTAGCCCTGGAAGGAGAAGAGCATGAGTGCCCGGCACATTGTTTGCAACCCAGAAGCCGCCCTGCCCTGCCACGCGTGGCTCCTCCCTCCATCGCCAGGTCCTGGGAGGTGAGTGGACATGATGACCACAGACACCCCGTGCTTAGCTCTGGCCTGCAGAGGGGAGTGACCGGGCGGGCAGCCAGGCCCCTCATCTGAGAGGATGCCAGCTGCTCAGGGAGAGAGAATGGGGTGGCATCTGAGAGCACTGGAAGGTTGAGTAGGGAGGGGTCTCCTTTCCCCGTGAACATTTGTGTTATTCAAGCCAAAAGACTGAAATGAACAAGAGAGTTCAGGATGGGGCAGCAGCCTCCGTACAGACTCAGACGTGTGTGTGTGTGTGTGTGTGTGTGTGTGTGTGTGTGTCCACCAGGATGGGAGCCCCCGGGAGGATGGGAGATGAAGGAGGCGCCCTGGCAGTGTTGGGAGCAACAGTGCGAGCGAGTGCCAGGCTGTGTTTAGAGTTAGCTGTTGAGCCCTCCCCACCCAGCCTCCTTCCAGGAGCACCCCGCATCTCCACATTCTAGGGTGACTCTTGCTCCAGACGCTGAAGGCCCGTCTTGGCGGCGGTGGACTTGTGCCCGGTGGAGGCCCACTGGGGTCGGGGGCAACCCAATCTAACGGCCCCTCCTCCCTTCCCATTGGTACAAACTTTCTGCCCCAGGAACCGTCATTCTATCTAAAGCCTCTTTCCAAGGAGTTGGGGTCTTGCCGAAGGACTAAGAGACCCCAGGTTAGTGACTGGGACCAAGTGACGGGGAGGAGCTTGAGGCCCAAGAGGGTCTACTCACCGGTTTGCCGTCTAGCCCAATGGGACCCTGAAAGCAGAAAGAGGACAGATGTGAAGGCCCAGCAGCCAGGCCTCCTGCCACAGGCCACCTGGGCAGTGGGTAAGACTCCACCAGTGAGGGTTCGAGTCTCTGCTTGGCCACTTCCTGGTGATGTGACCACGGCTAAGCCAGTTTCCCCTCCTAAAATGGGGATGAGACTAATAGGCCTTCTACCGAGGGTCCTGGTGAGGAGTGAGATGTTGTCTGTGAGATGCCCCGCAGGAGGCGCCGCTGGGGCCGTCACCATTGCTAAGGCACACCTCTGCCTCAGCCGGGCGGACAGTGGGCAGTGCGTTCCTAGGAAGTCAGCCTGGCCGGCATCAGGGCCTGTGGGAGAGAGCTGCTCCTCTGCCCTCTCTCTTGGGGTCTGTCTTGGGCTCCCAGGGAGGGGTCCCAGGGCATGCAGACGGCCACCTGACTACCTCGAGGACGAGCTTGCCTCCCTGCAGTGCATCATCTGTGCCACACTCCAGTGCCCAGGGCTTGCCAGCCTGTGACTTCTCTCACGCTCCTGTCCTGCCGTCCCTCCATCTCCACGCTCATTTCCCTGCCTCACGTGCACTGCGCTCCTCTCCTCGGCTGCTCTGGGGAAAGGCCGGAGGAGAGGGCCCTATTGGCCGGGGTTGGAAGGGCAGGGCTGGCCCTGAGTGAAGGTTACCCATCCAGGCCCAGGGATCCCCGGAGCCACAGCTAACCTCAGCTCTCCCCACTTACCGGAAATCCAGGAAAACCTCGGGTGCCCGGCTGGCCCTGAAAGGAATGGAGAGGAGTGAGGATGGTGAGGAGACAAAACTAATCCTTAGCCCCCTGGTTCACCTTTGTCCCCAGAGGGGCCTGGTCGTCCTGCCCCTCCTCTGTGATCATCCAGGGAAGACACTCTCCACTGTGAGCTGGCTGTGAGGGCGGATAAAGGTAGCAACTCCTCCCAGGACTGGGGTCGGGAGGGGAAAGGAGATGGCCAGCATCCTTTGGGTCTTCCTGGGAAGTAGCCCCTCGAGCTCCTCGCTGCTGTGGACACCCTGAACCTCAGCATATAAACAGGTGATGGAGAGCGAGGACATCGGGGACTCGGCCGGCAGCACACTGAACCCCTGACTTGTGGTTTTCCAAGTCCTTTTTGTTTACAGTCATGACTCACGGCCACTTATCTAAAGACAGCTTGGCTATCAGCGGGTTCGGAAACCTGGCCTTCCAGATGCGTGTTTTCAGGCCGGGCTAGGAGTGCTTGCTCACTTCCCGCTTAGCAGGCCTCTTCTAGTTGGGCAATTTTGGATACCCCCATCTTTGCAGGATCAATTCGTGCCCATTTTCCTGGGGGTGCAGAGGAAATAGATAGATACTCAGGTTGGAGACTGCAAGCAGGTTCACTGGTTTACGGTCAATAATCAGGACAAGAGATGTGCCCAGCCAGGTGAGAAGCAGCATGAAGCTGTGCAGATCCAGGGCTGGGATGGGGTGGGGTGTGGAAAGAGGGCTGATTGGGAGGTCAAGGGCCACAGAGAGCTAAGAAGCACCAGTGCTGTCGCTCTCCTTCTCAAGACCAATAATGGCTCTCGTCTACACACGCCATTCATGGCCATCCTCAACTCATCTGCATCTGCCATCCCAGGTCCTTTCCTGCCTTATCTTCCCGCCGACGCAGGCACACTGGCTCACCTGCCTCCCCCAGACACACCACATCTTTCACGTGTTTAGCTCTCAGCTTAGAGTCCTCCCCTGACTGAGATGGCCACAATCTCTTCCCAAGCTTGGGCTCCTGAATCTGGCTGCCTCCACCAACAATGGTTGTGTGACTCTGAGCAGGTGGTCTAACCTCTCTCTGCCTCAACGACCTCATCTGGAGGAGGGGGACAGCCGTAGAACCTCACAGGGACACTGAAGCACATTCAGTTATGTCTGCGAAGCCCTTTGAAATGGCAGCTGCCACTGTCGGCCGATTGTTGGGTTGAACTGAATCTAGAAGCACCAAGATAAAGCAAGGTTGCTTTTGAGCCTGGTACTTCTTAGGGTCCAAGGAGGTGTGTCCTTGCCAAACAGCAGTGTCAGAACCAGACCCTGTCCATCTGCTGTGAACCCGGAACATCTCCAAGCTGCTTCGGTCGTCCTCGAAGCTGTGGACACAAGTGCCCAGAAGCCTCTGCTCTGGAGGCATGGCTGGTGGGAGGTGGACCCTGGCCAGTGAGTGCACTGGCCAGGCAGGGGGTATGCCGCAGGCTCAGGATGGTCTTCTGGCAGGCATCCAGAAGGGCAAGCGGGAAGAGATGCCACTCTTATATCAGAAGGACCCCTGGCTTCTCTCCTCTCCAGGATAAGTGATGCTAAGAATAGCACCAAGCAGAAAACTCGGAACCCGTGCAATGTGACCTCTGCAACCTCCCACTGTAAACTTTGGACTTCTCTGAATGCTGAGAGGAAGGAAAGGCCAGGAGGAGAGGATTCCAAGAAGCATCTTCAAGTCCCACTTGGGCTAATGTTTACATGGTGGGGATGATCACATGGTTTGCTAATTACAGAGCCTGCCTGGTAGCAGGAGGCCTCTCTCCAACCCAAAGCCAAATCCAGGGCCGACCAAGGGCTTTTTAGGGATCTTGGGAAGAATGTTGTCATTGACCAAATGGAAACTGGGATTCTACTTACTGAAGAGGTTGGGTCTGGGTAAGGCACTTGGAGAGGCTTGGAAGTGGATTTTAATTTACAACAAGTTCTATACTGAGGGTGGACATCCCTTCCGATGTTTACTGCTGGTCCTATTTATTTGTGAACAGCCTGTTTGTATTCTCTACCAATATTTTCTACGAGGTTGTTTGTCTTTTTCCTATTGATTTGAGTAAAGCTCTTTGTCAAGCACAGTGATTCTTTGGTAATCATGCTGCAAGCATTCCTCCCATTGGCATTTGCCTTTCTAATGAACTACTTGGTGCCAGATGGAAGTTTTTACATTTATGTCGACAAACTTATCCATCTTGTCAAACAATCGTTTCTTGTGGCTTCTGCGTCTTATGTTGTGTTTTGAAGGTCTTTCCCAAGTTAAACATGAACCCGGCCAGCACGGCTCAGCGGCTGATGGTGGCTCATGTATCAGGAGATCAGGGCACATGCCGGAGGCAGCCGATTAATGATTTTCCCATCATTGATGTTTCTATCTCTCTCCCCCTCTCCCTTCCTCTCTGAAATCAATAGAAATATATTTTTAAAAAATGATAAAATGTTTGCTCATGCGTTGTCCTTGCATTTTAGGGTTTCATGTTTTGCATCTAAGTGTTTTATTCATTCGAAATTTACTCAAATTTGATATAACAAGTGGGGTAGATATTCAGCTTTTTTTTTGTTTGTTTGTTTAAAATGGCTTTTTTCTAAGAGGCTTGTCAATGGGCCCAACATCATTTTCTGAACAATCAATTTTTCTCTCTATTATGAAATCAAGCCTTTATCACAGACTGACTTCTAGACGCATTTGGCTTTATTTCTGGCCTCCCCATCCTGTTCCCTGTGCCGTGATACTTGCTCCACCTCTCAGCTCCCAGCGCTCACCATCGCCCCTCCCTGGCTGCTTAGCTCATCACAACTCCCTCCCTTGGCCCTAACCTCGCAGTTTCCTCGCTGACCCCTCTCCTTGGACTGTGGGTAAAGGAGAAGACGCCTGCTTTCTATTGGCTGCTCCGTTGAAGGCAGGAGAGTGGCAGGCTGAGCTTCCCCCATCCGTTGGGCCAGCCTCAGACTCCCAGAAGCTGGCACCTGAGTAGAAGGTACAGCTCCCCTCGCGCTCTCATTGTAAACAGCAGGTGAGGAAAAGCACGTAGCAGGACGTGGAGAGGGTGGCCTGCTGCTGTGGTGGAAGCCCTGGGTGCCAGGGGTCCTGGGTTCTGGTCCTGCCCTGGCCTCTATGTGTGGGACCCTGGCCAAGCCCCTTCCCCTCCCTGGGCCAGTTTCCCCTTCTCAGAGGGCTGTGCATTCCACTGCTGAGGTCCTTTCCACCCTGACAGTTGGTGATTTTTATTGATTTTAGAGAGAGAGGGAGAGGCAGAGGGAGAGAAGCATCGATGTGAGAAAGAAACAACCATCGGCTGCCTTCCGTATGTGCCCTGATCTGAGATGGACCCACAGCCTGGGTATGTGCCCTGACCAGGAACCAAACCCCTGACCCTTTGGTGTACGTGATGATGCTCCAATCAACTGAGCCACACCGGCTAGGGGAATATTTGGTGATTTTATGGAAGCCCCGTGGCTCAGGCGTTCTTTGAGAAAAGCAGCCAGGCCTTCTTTCCAGAGTCACCACATCTTCGCACATCAGCACCCACGTCACCTCTGGCCCCTAAGGGAGCGTATCTACATGGAATCCTCTCTGCCTTTCCCAAGCCCCAGCCACTGGGCGGAGGGAGTAAGACACAGGACCAGGCTAAGCACAAAAGGAGCCTCTGAGGGCGAGGGGTGGCTCGGGCCTCCCCGGGACCAGCAGTGGGTGTGGGATCAGGGCCTCTGTGCGTGGGTATTTGCTCCAGGGGCTTCCAGAACCAGGCGTGACCCCTGGAAACTGGAGCACCCCCTCCCGGCGGGAGCGGGCACGTCCTCCCCTTTGGCTATAAACAGCAGGGCCACCTGGCAGCTGCTGCAGTTTTGTAATTCAGAGGCTGTAATTTAGGTATATTTAGTCAGGCCACTCGCTAACATCCACAGCAGCCCTGGCAACCTCGTCACATGTGGTGTCTGCCACACCCAGAGGCAAAGCCTCCACCCCGAACCCTTTTCATTAACTCACCCATCCCGCCCATCTCCGCCCCCCCCACCCCCAAGAAAGGCAAAGACCACTCACAGGGGGGCCTCGGGGCCCGATGATGGACATCCCGGCATCTCCTGGGGCTCCCTAGGGAAGAGAGAAGGCAGAGAGGGAGAGGGAGCCAGGGGCAGGGGCAGGAGGGGAGAGGGGTGGGAAGAGAAGAGTCAGAGGGAGGGGCTGGCAGGTGGGGAAGGAGGAGCATGCCAGGGTGGAGTGCCAGCCGAGGCGGAGGACAGAGGGCCAGGGGATGCACAGGAAGAGGGAGGTCAGGGGAGAGGAGGCACAGGATGAAGGAAGCATCCAGGAAAGTTTGAGGAGAGCAGCGGGCAGGCAGGAGGGATAAAGCAAGAAGAGATGTAGCAAGAACATAGGATGTGGGGACCAGGAAAGAGGGCGGTAGGAGCCCAGGCCCAGAGTGGGAGAAGAGGATGCAGCGCAGTGGTGGGCAAGAGGGCAGTGCAGGGAGAGAGGGAGGGAGGAAGGGGGAAGGAAGGGGCGAAGGGAGGCGGGGAGGGAGAAGGGAGGAGCACAGCTCAGCCATGGCTGCTCAGGCCCCAGAAGCCTCTCCCCACCACCCTACTCAGGACACTCTCCGACCTGCCCTAGTCCCACCCAAGTTTCCAGCCCCCAGGTCTTCTTCCTCACCCCCATCCCCAAATACCCATGTGGCTGCCCACCCTGCAGCCGATGGACAGCAGCCTGTCCCCAGCCGGAGCTGCTGAAACAGAGGGTGGGGACACCACACACACTGGCCGTGTGGGCCCAGCACCTGAGCCTGAGGCCGAGCTGCCTGGAACTTCCTAGTTCTGGGTTCAGGGTGACACAGAGGGGTTCCGTGTGGTGGGGAGGGCAACAGAAGGAGGATGAAGGTGTATGGAGCAGATGGGATGAGAGGTGATGATGCTCTGACAGAAGGACCCAGGCAGTGCCTGCTGGGAGGGGGCAGGAGGCCGCATCCCACTCAAAACAGGGACGTGTGCTCCTTGCCTCTGGGAAGGGTGACCGCCTGAGGCCCGGAGTCAGAGCTCCAGGCACAGGCACAGGCAGCCTCAGCAGGCGGGCCTGGGGGCGGGGGGGGGGGGTGCGCGGGGACCCACTCGCCAGGAGGCTTGGGGCTCAGCCCAGGAATCCCAAGACCCCAGCCTGACGTGTGGAAGCTGTTAGGAAACGGCGTGAGAGGCTGAGGGCCCACAGGCCCAGCTGGCAGCTCTGCTCCGCGGGCATGCCAGCGGGAGGGCTGAGCTGGGGCCTCTGAGAGCCCCCGAGTCCACGGGGTGGACGCATCGGCCCGGGCGGAAGGGCAGAGGGGAAAGTGTGGACTCACCTTCTCGCCTGGTTGGCCCTTTACTCCCTGGGGCAGCCACATGCAACACAGGGTGCAGGGGAGAGAGAGGGAGGGAGAGAAAAAAGAAAGGATGAGAGGGAGGCGCACACACAAGGATCTGTGTTAATGGCACAACAACCAAACCAAAGAAATCGCCGTGAAATGAGAAATAAAACAAAACACAGATGCTGACACATGACAGGTCCCGCCTCTGGCAAGCACCGCGTGCGCATGGCTATTGCCTCAGCCCTTGGTCTGGCCCCAGCCCGCCCCAGCCCTTCCAGATAACAGGGGCCTTCTCCAAGTCTGTGTGTGTGTGTGTGAAGAGAGAGAGAGAGAGAGAGAGAGAGAGAGAGAGAGAGAGAGAGAGAGAGAGAGAGAAGGAGAACACGTAGGTCGGAAAAATCTGCCTGAGAAGCTGAGAAGCCATGGCCCCATCTGGGTGGCCAGCTAAGGTGGGGTGGCCATGGGGAGACTGTCCCAGGGATTGCATTGTGGAGTGGAATCTAGCTGGTGTGAAGATCTAACTGAGCACCAAGCACAACAGACACACCAGGAGTCCTTAGGGCTGGCCAGGCAAGATGGCGGGAGAGGGGTTGGAGCAACATGGGAGGACAGATAGTAGGACACACACATCTGGGAGGATGGAGGATGGATCTGAGATGCAGAGGAGACTGGGTAATGGCCCAGGATCCCTGTAACCATAGTGACCAGTGGATAGACAGCCCCAGTGGACCCTAATCCTTAGAAGCCAGCTGTGCCACCCCTGGTGAACCACGGACAACCCCCCCAGGCACTTCACACCTACTGGTCCCCCCAGTTCTTATCAGGTGGCTCCTGCCGGGTCTACTACTGGGCAGCCAAATGGGTCCATTGTCACATGTAAAATAGCACCAGCAGCAGGAAACCCTCAGCTTGGAAACAGCTCTGTGGGGAAGGAAATGGGGAGACCTCCTGTGGCTCTGCCTCCAGCCCCACCACTGTGGGCAGGACGAGGCTCAGATGGATACTGGCAGGGGAACATGTCCTCAGGGCCCAAGAAGGAGGGCAGGAGGGCAGCAGGAGGGGCCAGGCCCTGAGGGGCAGCAGGAGGGGGCAGCTTTCATTTCGCAATCTGCCCAGCAGCCCGGTGGCTGCACTCTGAGTCGAGTTTCCTGAAGCTTACCTGTTAGGTGCAAAGAGTTTAGAGGCTGTCCGTCAGCTTGGCTACAAAGCCAACTCCACCCCAACCCTGGCCCGAGTCTCAACATTCCCATCAATAACGTGGGATCTTGGAGGGCTACAGTGGAGAACGTGCCTGGCGTAGGCCCACCCACAGCAAGCCCCAGAGAAAGGCTGGCTGAATGTCATTTCCCAGCTCTACTCAGCGGAGGACCCAGTGACAGCGTGGGGGACTCATGTTTGGACAGAGAACTGAAGGAGAGCGTCGGTCAGTGCTGTGGCCTGGGTGGGGGTGGGAGAGCCCATGGTTGGGCCCTGGAGGAGCTCAAAGCCCTGTGACCTGGAACACCACTTGTCCTGAACCTCTGAAACGTCCTGGATCCTAGAACTGGGTACTGAGGCTCCGCCCTAAGGATCAGACCCCCCTTAGAGCCGTGATGCCAATGTTGGGGAGGGGAAGTAGCGTTGCCAGGGTCAAGGGCACAGGTCTGGAGTCAGGCTGCCTGGATTAAAGCCTTGATCAGCCACTTCCTGGCCATGCGACCTTGGGAAAGACACAACATCTGAGCCTCAGTTTTCTCACCTGAAAAATGGGGGTGGGAACTGTGCCTACGTCCTATGGTTCTAGTGAGGACCGAGTGCGCTGATGCACGGAAGGCTCTTAGCACAACACCCGCATGCAGTTAGTTAGCATCGCCAGTGTTAGCTGTGGTCTGGGTGCCTTCGCTCTGGGCACCAGGCTCACACCAGCAAGCAAACTTGCACTGGGATGCCATTCCCAGGCCTAAAGCCGACCAGCCCAGGAGGTGAGGTGATGAGGAAAAGCACGCGAGTGACACGGAAGGATGGCAGAGGGGTAATCAGGGAGCACCCGGGAGCCAGGCTGAAGGTCAAGGCTGAGGGCAGGAGGGGGGAGTTAGGGGTCCGACAGGGTGGTGGTGAGGCCGGGTATGGCCATCAGGGCCCGGGGCTGCCAGCCCGAGTCTGTCCTGCCCTTTCTAGCCCCTCAGAGGCTGGAAACCACCAGGAAAGTCCCAGCACTGGGACCTGCAGGCCCAGTGCCGGCCTCCCCATCCCTGAATACTCTCCCTGTCAAACACTCCTGTTTCCCGTTCGCCATCCGACTTTCCGCAGGAGCCGTTACATGTCTGACTCCCAGCCTCCTGGTGAGGATTTGGAAGCGCTGCCTGGAGCAAGCCCCGCCCTCACCACCTTCTAGGCTCTGTCTAGGGAACATGCCTCCAGAAGCCGCTCCACGTGGTGTCCAGAGGGCACCTGGAGGCTGCGTTTCTCCCCATCTTTTGCTCCTCTTGCCGGGGGCTGGAGTGGTGGTGGCGGCTGCAGGAGCCGCTAGAAATCGAGGGTGAGCTGCCAGCCTCGGGGGTGGAGTGGGTGGGAATCCTCACAATATCAAGAGGGGTTCGGGCCTCACCCTGTCCTCCCAGGGTGATGGGCAAAGAGCTTTAGTTATGCTTTTTCTTGGCGTTTTCCTTTGCCATGGCAACTCTCTGGAGAGTAAAGCTATATTGGAGGAGCTGAAGGGTTGAAATAAAACTCCTCTCCTCCTGGCCGGTCCCTCTCTGCAGCTGACTTGGGCAGGGGGAGGGAGAGGTCCAATTTCCCTGCCCTCTCCCCTGGCTGGGGCAGGCAGCATCTTGTCATGGTTTGGAGGACAGGCCAGCGTGGAGAAGCAAGCAATGGCCACCCAAGCAGGTAAAAACGCCCCAACTCACCACACGTCCAGGCATCCCAATGGCACCTTTGTCCCCCTGATGAAGGAGGCAGAGACAATTAGATGCGGCTGGAGCTGGGCCAGCATGTGAAGGGCCCCCTGGGAACTGTGCACCCAAGACCTGGTTTGCATGGGCAGCTGGGACGGTGCCCAGGCATCGTGTGAGTGAACTTGCCCAGTTGGCCCCCACACACTGTTCTGCAAGCAGCCACCCCTATCGCTATCTGCACGCAGGCCTGGCGCCGCGGTAAGAGCACTAATGCAGGAGTCTGGTCCCCAGCCTGGGTTTCCCTATGTGTTCCACTAGGGGTCCAAGGCTCTTCTTCCCTTCGATCCTGGTCACACTCAGCTTCGAGGCACAGAGCAGGGTGAGTGGCAGCTCCCTTAGGACAGATACGTGAATCACTTTCCTCGATCTGTCTTTGCCAAAGCCGGGGATCAGCGCCCACCCTCCCCGGCTCCTCCCAGGCCCTCTGTCCTTCCACACCCCTCCGCGCGGCCACCCCCAGCACCAACAGGAAGGGCCGTGAGCCGTGTGGATGCAGCCGCATCATGAGCTGCCGCTGCCCGGAGGGAGATGCTTTGTTTTGTAGCCAGGGTTACATCTTCTCACTCTGGAAATCTGCTTATTAAGTTTTGTGCCTCCCCCTTTTGGTAAGAAAACATTTTTTTGCAATTATACGTGTGCAGACATCATAAAGTCTGGGGTGGGCCTGGGTTTGCTAGGAGCCCGCAAAGATGGAAGGCAACGGGGGCCAAGAATCAGACGGTGTTTGTCCTGCTGAGCAGGTGAAGCTGGGTCTGTGGATTCTCCTGAAGGGGGCGGGCATTTCTGGGGTGATTCTGTGTCTGCGGACCGCACTGAGGCAAAATGCCCTGAGGGACAATTAGTACCCCAAAATATATATGGGCGCACCAGAGAGCAGCAGCTGGCTCTGGAATTAGGCTCTTGTGACGTGCACCTTGTCGAGACGGAGGGCATCTTCGGTGACACGCTGGCCTTTGCTGTGTGGCAGGGTAGCGGCGTTGGCCCTGAGCGTGGGTCTGTTTCCTTAGCCTCCCTGAGCATCTGCGCCTCTCTCCTGGCTGCTGGGCGGCTGCCCTGGGATGCTGTCTCTGGAACGCTTACTCCCGGTGCCTGGCACCTGGTGAGTGTTGCGTAAATGGCAGCGAGGGGGAGGAAGCCCAGCCGGCAAGTGCATTTTGTGAGCATGTTTATCCTTCCCACGTTGTGCATTTCCCAATGGGCCAGCGTCAGCCAATCTCCTGCGGGTCACTCCCAGGGCCCTTCATGCAGACGCAGGAGCAGGACCCTGACCTGTGGCTCAGCGGCCCTTTCTGCGGCGGCACCAGGCCCACGGGCCGTCGGGTGTGACATCCCCGTGGCCCACTTACTCTCGGGCTTTTGAATGTTATTGCAGGATGTGTGTTTTTGGTTTCTCTTCATTTCTTTTTTAAAACTAATGTTCTTTGCAGTCCTGGCCATAAAACGCTCGGGTTCGGGACAGGCGCGGGATGGCCAGAGACTGGAAACTATGCGCAGCAGCCCCTGCTCTGTGAATTGCCCCCAAATGCTTTTTAAAGGTGGACGTTGTCAGAAAAACAAAGTCTGCCCACGTTCCCCCAGTCATCTGATTCCCCCCCTCCTTGGGTTTCATGGGACCGATTCACCCGTCCTCCTCTGCTCCGGGGCTCGGACTTACTGGGCGAGTTTCCATTTTCAAGGCTAAATATTCTCCCACATGCATTTCATTAAGAAAGTCACTGCTGGACATGAATTCTAGAAGCTGTTGGATTAGCCACGAGGTTACAGTATAATTCATGTCAAAGGAGGAGTACCTGGGGTAAGAGGGATGCACACAGGGTCTGCAATTCAGTGGATGTGGCCTTCGGCACAGGGAGAGAGGGCAGCCTGGTGCCAGCCCTGGGGCACACGCCACACCTCGCCTCGGCCCTCTGGCTGGCTGCAGCATCTTGCTGAGTCCCTCTCCAACAGGGGCCCACAGGATCCAGTACTCAATGCATATATGTCCCAGGCTACATCCTACAGAGCAATGCCTGTGAAGACTTTAAAGATGGTTCTCAGACATGGAGCATGGACCACAGGAAACAACAGTACGGAATGGCATGTGATAACATGGGCTCCCGAGAGGTTTACAACGGAAGCTTGGACGATGGGACAAGGGATGTCACCTCGCTATGTCTTCGTTTCCTCATCAATAAAATGGGCACAGTGATATCCATTTCATTGAGTCGCTGGCAAATCAAATGTATGAAGAGTGACTGGCATAGTGCTTGGCACGTATTAAGGTCTCAATGAGCAGGGACTAGTAGTAGTATTTCTACTTTTATTTCAAAGCCCCCATGGTGACGTGGCACAGCCTCTCTAGCTTTCAGATATGGTAACCAGGGGGAAAACAAGGTTTTTGAGTGTACTCTCACCAGAGGGCATAGGACAAAGCAGGGGCAGTGGTCTTAATCCTGGCTGGTGTGCAAGAGGATGCCCCTCTCAGGCCTCCATTATAGGGCCATCGTCTGGAAGTCAGACCCAGCATGGGAGTCACCTGTGTGCTGTCACCTGCCTGTCTGGGCCCAGGAGGTACCAGGGAGCTTCCCCCTCAGCGACGGGCCAGGGAAGCTGGAGAGAGGCCGCTCACCCAGCCACAGCTGGAGGAAAGCAGCCACCCAGCCTCGCCGGCGCTTGGGCTGAGGAAGAGCCCGTGAGACATATGCAGAGGAAGAAATGGAAGCTACTTACCGGGAGGCCAGGTCTCCCAACGGGACCCTGAAATAAAGGGGGAGAGTGAAGTGTGTGAAGGTCAAGGTATTGTAATACCTTCCCCCCCCAGCTATGTGACCTGGAGTCACTTCTGCTCTACGAGCCTCTGTTATTTCATGAACAAAATGAGGGGAGGGCCTTGATCACATTCAAGGATCACCTTCAACCCAGGCTGACAGCTGGACGTCATATATTTCCCTATATTCCTCCAGAGAAAGAGACATCCCTTCTTCCCTCAGTCATCTGTTTCTGTCTCATGGTTCCCATAATTAAGAATTCTCTCTTAAATCTAGTGCAGGCATGGCCAACAGATGTCAGCATGAGTGTGGACCCCAATGGGTTGAATAAAAACACTATGTTAAAAAGCCTCCTAATTGATTAGCAATGTCTGCCATGGGCATGAGGGGTTGGGCAGTGGTGACCACACATTTTGTACCACTTAAATGATTCCTGCTGCTCCCGAAAGCCATCTTCCCGTGGCCGAGTTCTCCAGGCACTGGCGGTCCTTGTGCCCACAGGAACGTGGGTCTTTCGACTGGAGTACGGAGCCACCCCAAGAGGGGTCCCTGAGACACAACCAGGGGGCAGCAGGAAGGCATTGCGACCAGCTGCCATCTCCCTACCCCTCACCTCGAGCCAATGGCATTCTTTCTTTGCAGAAGCAGAGAAAACAGGGCTAGGAGGCGATTCCCACCCTGGCCAGCTTCCCATGCCCTCCTCATCCTGCCTGCGGTGTCAGCCCCGTTGAAAGATTCAGGACTCCTCTGTGTCAGGCTGAGAATGTGGGGCAGCTTCTTGGGCTCCTCCCCCTCACTCGATGGCTCTGGGGGTGCCCAGGTGGGCAGGCATTACAAGGGGAGATTCAGATGCAACCCCCCATTTGCTCCTGCACTGCAGAGCCCACAGGAGGGGCAGTGCCCGCTCTGGCTGGGAACAGAGCTCTCAGAATGCTCTGTTCCTGGTGAGGGCAGGCCCTCCAGACAGGCAGGCAGGGACCCCAAGCTGTGCCACCGGGTGAGCCCCCGCAGCCTGGCTATGGGGAGAAGTGAACGGGGAAGTCCCGGGAGTGGGGGAGATGAGGACTCTTTTTGGCTTTGCCCAAAAAGAAGGGGGAAAGCAGCCCAGGTCCAGCTGGTGGTCTGTCGAGGTCTCCGATGGCGGAGTTTATTTTGGAAGATTGATGGCAGGAATTGAGCTCTGTCCTCCAAGACATGTCAGGATAAATCACCCCCTCCTTTTAGGGAGCGCCATGATTTCCTTCCCTCCCTGTAACTGGGAGGCAGGGGGCTGGGCGGCCTCGCCAGAGCGGGTGCATGGGTTCAGTGCACTGCCCGGGACACACGTGGAAGAGTAAATCACGTCTTACTACGGACTGGGCCGGCGCTCGCGCAGGTACAGGTCAAGAGGAAAAAAAGGATGGAAATGCCTCCTCTGCGGGAGGGCTGGGGCTGGCTGCTTTCAGGAACCTTGAGAAAGATCTGATGCCGAGGGCTGGGCCCTTTCAACTCCCGTCTCCAGCCGCCCCTGTGACCTCTGGGCCTTTTGTTGGGGTATCAAATGCTGTCCTCAAGAAGACACGCTCCTGTTCTCTGGGTCTATTACTTCGGGGGCCGGTCTCCTTGAACGCTTCTCAGGTTCTCTGGAAACGACGAGGCTCCCCGCCCCGCCCTTGGCCTTCGCGACGCCAGGGGAAGGAGCCTGAGGTGCTGCCTATGATTTGCGTCTCCCACTCTAACTGCCCGCACTGCTCTCCCAACAGCAGCCACCACGGGCCCAAAGTGGCGTGGCTGGAACGGAGCTGCCCACGCAGCCGGCAGACATCACGTCCTCAGGACCCGTCCGCACTTAGAGCTGCTCACTGACCTGCTCACTGAATGGGCAGGAGGCCTCCAAGGACCAGCACTGAATAGAGATGCCCTTTCTTCTGCTTAATACCTGGTGCTTCTCTGACTCCAGTTCTTCAGGGACAAAGGAGCTGGGCGGACAATGGAGCCTGCCCGCCTTTCAGATTGAAATTGGGACCTGCTTTGGGGGCCGCCGCTGTCTGGCCCTGGAGGGGTGCAGAGGTGGGTGGAGAGCAAAATGGCGGCCCTCTCCCCTGTATCAACCTGCTGGAGGCGAGACAGGCCAGTAAGCCAGGACAAGTGGAACTGGGAACGGAGGCAGAGAGCTGAACAAACTGGGCAAGCAATTTACGGCAGATACAGAAGGCCACCCCCTAGAGAACATCTAGGCCTCAGTTGTATTTCAGCTCCAGGCCCAGAAAGAACAGCAGCAAAACCAGGTGGGCGACGCCAGGACCAGCTGCAGTGACTAAGGAAGCCCGGCCCTGGCGCCGACCAATCGGTAGAGACCTGGACCCTGGAGGAGCACACCTGGAAACGGATGAATATTCTGCTGAAACCCTCCCCTGAGACCTCCCCTAAGATTCCCGCCTGCAAAAGAGAGATATAACCCTCAAGACCAAGGGCCCAGTGTGAGCTCTCTCTCTGGGAGCACCCCGCCCCCCATTCCCTTCCACCTCTCCTTCCCCCACAGGCGTGCGTCTCTTACTCTAAGGGACCCCACGAGTCTTGCAACCAGGGCAGCAATGGGCAGCGGCAGTGCAATCCTGGGCTCCCCCCCTGAACCTGTCTCCAAGGTCCCCTTTTCTCTGACTTCCCGGTGAGCAGCCCCGCCTCCGCTCACTTATTTTCTGTGACATTTTTAGAGAACCAGAGCGGCCCAGCCTAGGGTCTCCTGTGGCTTCTTCTGTGCTAAGCCCTTCCTTGTTCCACTGTGCCCAGCTGTAATAAATGTACCCTCACAGTCACCTGGACTCATGCTGTGAAATCTTTCTTGAAGTCAAGAACCCACACACGATGGGGCTGGCCCTAGGCAGACCCACTCAGGGCCAGGTCCCCTGTCTGTAACAGAGGGGCCCTGCAGACCGCTCTGGAGGGTGTAGGGGCTCCCCTGGAAGACAGCAGGGCCAGCTGTCAGTCCCCCCCGCCCAGGGCCCGGTTACCAGCAGGGAGCAAGGCCTTTCGGATGTGCGAGAACAGGCTGCGGCTGGGGTTACTTACAGGAGGTCCTGAAAGAGAGAGAAAATGCCGGGGTCAGTGTCGCTGATGAAAGTGTGGGGAGGGCTGCCTTAGAAGCAGCGTCCAAGAATTCTTCGTGAGGGGTTTCCATCTGGTCTTGGACGTTTGTACTTTCCTGGCCCACTTTCACCAATATAATCTCTTCTCCCTTTATTTCATCTCCAAATTCTCATTATTGGATGAGAAATCCAGAGAGCTGGGCCCCAGGCGCAGCCCTGCTGGGCCCTAACGTCCCGCCTCAGCTTTCCGCCCCACAAAATGGGCTCCTCGGGAAGCACCCTAGCTCATGTCCACGGTCGCTCTTCGGAACACAGGGCGGTGGGCACCCAGGCCCATTGAGAAGATCAAGAGTGTACAGAACCGAACGAGATTGTGATTATCAGCACGCATGTCCTCTGCACATTCCCACGAAACACAGAGGAAACGGAGCAGGAAGCAGCAGGAGCGAAGGAGGCTTCTCCTTGGGTTCCCTGCCTCCTGTCTATCCGCCTGTCCTGGTTTCTGTTCAGCTGTGAGTGAGTCAGGCGTCTGCCATCCTGGGTCACTGCCCACTAATCCTCTCTCACCGCCCACCTCTGTGCTCCAGCCCCACCTCCCTCCACGCCCCTCTCTTTTCCTTTCCCTTCCTTCCCTTCCTTTTCTTTCCTTTTCTCTCCTTTCTTTCTATATGTGTCCACTTGCCTCCCTCCCTCCCACAGGCCTCAGCAATAGCCCTATCTCTTACTGACAATGCCCAAGAATTACAAATGCAAATGTTCTGCAAAAGCGGGCAGGAGGATGGGTGGGGCGGGAAGGTAGAGAAGGCATTTCTGCAGAACGTGAGTCATGAAACCCCCAGGGCCTGTGGGATTCCCAGCTGGGCTGGTGCGTCTGCCCAGCCCCTGGCGACCTGGCCCCGTTAACACAGCTGCTACTCCAGTTGCTTCTTTTATGCTCGGCCAATAAAGACTCCTTATGTTTCCCCTTGCTCCTCACGTTCCCGAAGCGGCTTCCTTCTCTCCACCTTCATCTGCCAGCTTCTCTGTCCTGGTCCCCATCCAGGAGGAAACAGCCTCTTTGATGCTGGCCTCTGTCAAGCCATCGTGTTAAAGGGGAACAAAATGTTTTAAATTAAAAAAAAAGGCAAGAGGTGTAGTGACTGGGCGAAGTGGTCCCAGCAGCCCTGCAGGCCAGCAAGGGGGTTCAGGACAGCGGCAGGGAGGGAGGCTGAGGAGGAGGGAGCATCTGGGACCTATTAGGCTGAGGGGCCGGGGAATGTCACCCAGAATCTGAAAATATCCCCAGAGTACAGCCTGCCAGCGGAGCCAGCCCAGCTGGAAGGTCCGAGCCTCCGGAGGGGGGAAGTGTCCTCATGAGAAGCAGGCTGCTGACAGAGTTCGGCCCACAGCAAGTTTTGGATGGTTTAGCCACATGCAGGCCAGATGCCCCATGCCCTCTGGGCCTGACAGCGCCCTGGCCCTCAGCGCTGGCTCTGGGGAGTCCCTGGTGACGCAGCAGAGCTCGGGTGACGGCCCTGCCTGCTGTTGGCCGTCTCGGCTGCATGGGTCCCCGCAGATGCAGCCGCGCAGCCCAGACGTGGGATTTGGCACCCTGCCGGGTCCCAGGAGAGCCATTTGCTCAGTCCCCCTCAACGTGACATAAATTCTCTGGAGGATTTCACGGGTTTTTATATCCACCACCACCATCCTCACTGCACACATCTCTATGGCCCCTACTCCTTGCCGGGCACGATTCTAAGTGTTTTCCTTTAGGGAGAAGGTTCTATTATCCTCAGCTTGCAGATGAAGAAACTGAGGCACAGAAGTGCTGAGTTACTCCCCAAGGCCCTTCACTATGAACCTCTCTCCACGCCTCTCAGTCAAAGAGCAACTCAGCTCACCCCCGAATTGTATGGAGCTGTTCCCTCTCCACACCTCTCCCTGCTCCTCTCTCCAGACCCCGCCCGCCCACCCTCTTTTCCGGGCCCCTTTTCTGATGCGAGGGAATTTGGCTCCTCCGAGCTCTCCAGGGCTAGCGCTCTCCCATCCGTCCTCACAGACTTCAGCAAAGGGAAAGCACCTATTTGTCCGTTAACTCTGCACCTTGGAAAGGAAGAGAGATAGGGGAGTTCTAGAAAAGATTCTGCTCTCACAAACATTCCCCCCACACCCCCACCAGTGAGACCCTGAAGGGTCCCCCTTGAAAATCTTTAGCCTCCTTGGGACAATCTAACTGCTGTCCCGCCTCTGCAGCTTTCATCATCCGTCCAGGTTTCGGAGCAGACGATTCACGTGACACTGTGTTCGTTGCCCCGCAGCACCAAGGTGCCTGGGGAGCCGGCGGCTTTGAGAAACCCAGCAGTGCCTTGAGGTCACTGGTTGGTGTCCCATGTGAGTCACTTGCTCAGTAACATGGCTGTGGACCGACCTGTCTCCCTGGCCACGCACCGAAGGATATAACTGTCCCAAGCATGGCCAAGTCCCCATTGTACAGATGGGGAAACAGAGGCCCAGGGAGGGCCATGGGTCTTCTGAACAAACCACACTGTCTCTTATGTCTATGTAGTTGACCCTGCAGGGGTACAGCCCACACTGCCGCATCCTGAGGGAGGAGGACCCCACCCCTGCCTGCTGTGGCAGGGAGAATCATGAAGGCTAGACCCGTTACCAGGGGCAGGGAGTGGGGGGCAGGCGGGGAACAGCCTGCAGTGGGCCCCAGGGAAGGGTCCCCCACTGCTGCCTGGGGTGCAGAAGTTCTGCCCAAGATCCTCCTCTGTCACCCAGCGTCTTGGTGAGGACACTTCTCCTAGTAAGCTGCAATGTCCTTCCTGAATGACATGTGGGAATGGATTCCTAGGGAGGATCCTGGGGTAGTGTCTGGGCCATGGCTTTCTTCAACATTTTTGTATATTCATTCATTCATTCATTCATTCAGTGATCACCTACCATGTCAGTTTTTGTGCTGGGCTATGACTACATAGAGGTGACTAAAGCACAGTCATTGCCCGTTGAGGAAGGAAAACTTCATTTGTTAAGCACTGAATATCTTCCAGGCCTGATGCTAACAGAGAGGAATAACTCACTTCCTCTGGTTGAGAAGTCAATGGTTTCCTATGTTAGAAAGCTGGAGAAATTCCAGAGAAGAGAACTAAAACAACAAAAGGATTTAGGGGAGAAAGGTTTGCTGCAAAAGGATTCATTCATTCAATCAACAGCATTTACTGAGTGCCCATTGCGTGGCGGGTGTAATGCTGCACACGGTCATTACAGCAGGACGTTTAATCTTTACAACCACCAGGTGAGGCTGGCATTATCTTCTTCATATCACAGACGGGGAAGCAGAGGCTCAGAGGGTAGGCAACCTGTCTAAGGTGGGCTCCCTGTTTTCAGTGTCAGTGTCTGGGGTTTTTCTTTTTCTTTTTAGGTTTAATTTCCATACAGCAGAGCCTGGAAGGTTTAATTTCCATACAGCAGAGCCTGGATTTGAACCAGGTCTCTCTTACCTACAAGCCTATGCTCTTCAGTTAGAGGTCATGAAAGTCATCAGGGGTGGGATGACCTTCCAGGTAAGCTCTCACTCCCTTCCCCAGGGGTTGGCCCTGCCCAGACCCTGGACCCAGTCCTGGTCCTGGTTAGGAAAGGAAAGAGTGACAGGGTGTGTCCAGCTTCAACGTCATATGAGCTGTGATCTGACCCTGCTTGACTGCTGGGCTCCCAGCAGATGGGGTCCTAGCTCTGACCCACGCTGCTGGTGCTTGCTGCCAGGCTGCTCGGAGCTGACCACCTGCCACTTGGCTCTGCCACGTGCCGGCCCACTCACTGTGCCAGGACGAATGCTCTGCATCCAGGGCTCTCCTTGGAGCGGGCGACTAACAGTGCCTGTCACGCTCTATTGGCTGGAGTAGGGGTTCTCAACCTGAGGTGATTTCACCCCCCAAGGGACAGTTGGCAATATCTGGAGGCATTTTAAAAATATATTTTTTTTATTAATTTCAGAGAGGAAGGGAGAGGGAGAGAGAGACAGAAACATCAATGATGAGAGAGAATCATTGATCAGCTGCCTCATGCACGTCCCACACTGGGGATCGAGCCCGCAACCTGGGCATGTGCCCTGATCAGGAATCGAACCATGACCTCCTGGGTCATAGGTCGATGTTCAACCACTGAGCCACACTGGCCGGGCTGCAGGCACAGATGGCCTGTGCCTCCCCAGGAGGGGGCCTTTTTATTTTAAAGCCCTTGCTTTTGAGAACTCATTATGGGACTGGCATCCGAGTCTCTGTCTCAGGATTGCCATAAACACTAAGATTGACTGAGCGCTCACCAACCACCACCAAGAACCAAGCATACTATACATCAACTCATGTACTCTTCACAGTAGTCCTGTAAGGTAACACCACAGTTAGTCACACCTAACAGATGAGGAAACTGAGGCAGAGCGGTCAAGCTACATGGTTGTACGGCTGGAATCCAGGCATCCCCTGAGCTCCCAAACGATGCATTATCTCACTGAGTAGCAACAACAACCCTGACAGGCAGGTCAGTGCTGTTATTGTTCCATTTTACAGACGGGGCTCTTGCGGGGCAGAGAAGGTGGGTAATTTGTCTAAGTCACCATACAGCTGGCTGGTGGCAGAGACGGCCTTTGGAATAGATGCCCCCTAAAGCTTTCCTTTTTATCCCCTTACATGGACTGCTTCAGCTGTGAAAGCAAATAAGAGTCAACAAAACTTAGGTGGTAGGTGAGAGGGTCAGTTAGATTGTTGAGAAAGTAAGTCTGCAGTGAGTCCTTTGAGGAGGATGGCTTTAACCACAGGCTAACTTCAGATCACTCCCATCTCTTTCTCTTTCTCTTTCTTTGTCTCTCGCTCTCTCTTTTTAAAGAGACATTATTTGGTGTTTATAAAAAATATATATATCTTTATTGATTTCAGAGAGGAAGGGAGAGGGAGAGAGAGAGACAGAAACATCAATGATGAGAGAGAATCATCAATAGGCCGCCTCCTGCATGCCCCACACTGGGGATCGAGCCCGAAACCTGGCATGTGCCCCTGATCAGAATCAAACCCGGGACCCTTCAGTCCGCAGGCCGACGCTCTACCCACTGAGCCAAACCAGCTAGGGCTTCTTTGTCTTCTTCGTGTGTGTGTGTGTGTGTGTGTGTGTGTGTTTGTTTTTGTTAATTCTCACACAAGGGTATTTTTTCCCATTGATTTTTAGAGAGAGTGGAAGGGAGGGAGGGAGGGAGAAGGAGAGAGAGAGAGAAACATCGATGTGAGAGAGACACATTAATTGGTTGCCTCCTATAAGTGCTCTGACTGAGCCTGGGGATTAAACCTGCAACCCAGGTATGTACCCTTGACTGGGAATCAAACCCAGGACACTTCGGTGTGCAGGTCGATGCTCTAACCAGTGAGCAACACTGGCCAGGGCTCCCATCTCTTTCTTAAAGGGGGTTCCCAAGCATACTCAGTGAGGGCTAATGGCTAACACCATCCAGACACTGCCTGTCTGCGCAAGAACTGTAACTCATGGTTTCTTTATTCCTCCCTTTACTTGGAAATAATGAAATAGAAACCTGACTTGACAACTTGGACCTTTAATTTATTAAATTGAGCTCCTGCCCAGAATCGTAGGTAAGAGCATGGGCTTTGGAACCAAACAGCCACAGTCAATTCCTGGCTTTTCTACTCACTAGCTGTGTGACCTTGGACAAATTGTTTAACCTCTCTGAGTTCCAGTGTCCTTTTCTGTAAAATGGGGATAATTATATATCTACCTAGTTGAATTTTGAGGAGTAAATGAGAGAATACTGGTAAAGGTTTGAATACCATCCCTGGCTTAAGAAAGCACACTCAATAACTGGTTGCTAGGACAACTCGTATGGTGATGAATTTGGAAATGATGACGTCCTACCCCAGAAGGGTATGATACCTTCCTCTATTCTAACAGAAGAACGGCCAACACAGAGAGCTCTTTCCATGTGCCAAGCACCATTCTTAATGTTATACGGACAAGACCAAATTCAATCCCTACAAGCCTGGTGAGATGGGCCCCTTTTACAGATGAGAAAACTGAGGCACAGAGAGGTAGGGATCCTGCTTGGGGTCACAGGCTGGTGAGGGGCCCAGGCTGTTAGTCCCGCTGCTGCACTGCATTCAGATGAGCCCCTGAAACCCATGAGAAACTAACAGGCCAGGGGCAGGGTGAGCTGAGATCAGCAGGATGGCCGGGGCTGGTGCCCACTGGATGAAATAATGCAGATGGAAGTCACCAGCTTTGGACTGGTGGGACAAATTACGCATTTTCTTGCTTCCTGGGGCCCCTGACACTTCCAGGTGGGGGTCAGAATCAGAAGCCCCGAGTGAGGAAGTCTCAGGGGTAGGTCTTGCTGGTGGAGATTAGAGGCCACTTTTGCAGATTCAGGCCAAGGGCAAGCATTGTTCTCTGGCCTCCCGTTTCCTGAACAGCCTCCGGCACAGGACAGAGGGGCAGGGCTGCCGCGCAGATGGGGAGAGTGGGCGTGGGGCTATGTGGAGAGGCTCTCTATCCAGCTGCCCAGTGTGGTCACGGTGGAAAGCAATCAGGACCTCCCCTCTGTTCTGATAAGGATCTGGAGTCTCACTTGGACTTGTCGCCCTGACAGAATCTTCAAGAAGCAGTGAGATATCTCCCAAGGAGCGTTACTTCCTGCCTGACCCGCACCCCTCACAGGGTCCTTCCCAGGAAGTCAGCAGTTGAGCAAGTGATGCTCCCTTGTCACATCCAAAAGGCACAAACAGTTCTCAGCAAAAGTCTCAGTCTGTGCTCTGCCACTCCCTAGCACCTCCGCCAGGCACTTGGCTTTGACTTATCACAACCCCCTGGTACCTTGCTCACTTCTCTCCCAAGTCCCCCAAATAGTCAATTAGTTATCGTTCTCATTTCTATGTGCAGATGCCAATTCCATGTTTTTCTCCCTGTCTTTTCTCTTACATTGTAAGATTTCTATTTTATCCTTTAGTCACTATTCCAAGAGGAGTTGAGGAAGACTTAGATGCTGCAAACTCCGGTGCCTACAATGAGCCAGGCAAGTAACATAAGCGAATGAGGCAGGCCAGGTGTAGTGCGATAGGGGGTGGTAGAGACTGTGGCAAAGTGCTAAGGGCTTGATTGTGTTTCTAAAATGGAGTTATCACCCATCAGCTCTAAGCAAATACTGCCAGGTGGGGATGAAGACCCACTATTATCAGATCTTGAAATATTCAAGAAAAGCCCCACGTTGGGTATTTCATGTAAAATCTTCTGATTTTTAAATGTTGTTACTAATTTAGGAAAAGGTAAAAACAAGCCAAACAAAGCTACATTTGGTCCTCAAACTGCTAATTCACAATACACAATCTCTGGGGACCTTCCAGGCTTGATCTGTTCCAATTCCACAGCCTGGAACTACTACTGGCCCAGAATGTGTGCTCAGAAAATCCTTGCTGAATACACGGCTGAGTGTGGGGTGGGCTCACTGACTAGTACCTAAATTCAGGATCAGGGGAGAAACAATGCCGTAACAGTGGAAAATGAACTTGTGTTTGAGAGTTCGCTTTCACTAAGTGTGGATTGTTTGGTTATACCATCTTCAAGCGTGTTTACATCCTTCCCTTTTTGCCTCCCTCCTTCCACTGGACATGGACATGGACATGCACTGAATGAGGCCCAAGCCTCAGGATGTCAGGTGAGTTAGAAAGCTGAATTTTACTCAGGCCTGGAGGTAAGGCAGGGTTATGTTGAGCAGGGTTATGTTATATTAATTAACTGGGGTTAATTAATAATTAGTGAGGTACTTCATTATCCCTGGGTATCTGTTTTTCTTAAAGTATACACAATTAAAATTCTATATCATGATTAGTAATTAAGAAGTGCTAATGCTTGATCATAACACAGAGTGTTTTAATTTATAATAGCAAAATCAAGTGAAAAATTTGCTTATCTCTGTCTCTCAATTAATCATATCTCAAGCAGCTGTATGATTTGCCCACAAAGCCAAGACTAAGGTGTGCATATGTAACTGTGGGCCAGGGAGCCATAAAGAAATACATAGCCTCATGGACAGCAGCTTAGCGACTCCACCTGGGCCCTGTTCCACGCGACCTGCCCGACTGATGCCACCTGCCTGAATGGCGCCACCAACCCTCACTGTGGCCAGGATACCAGCTACCATGTGCCAGGCAGTAGACTGGGCACTTTCTACTCACTATTTCTAATCTTTATAACACAACTTATCTGCAAAGTATTCTAATTTACAGAAATAAACTCCAAGGCTCAATGAGGTTAAATAGATTGTCCAAGGTCAAACAGCTAATAAATGATGGAGCTGGGATTCTCACGTGGGTCCATCTCTTTGCAAAGCCCACCCTCTTTCCACACCAGCACGCTGCCTGGAGAACTGGGAGCATCACCCTTCTTTCCACGGGACAAAGTTGCACAGTACCCAAGATTCTCCAGGGAAGCCCAGATGTCAGAGCCTTACTTTTAGAACCAGACTACTCTGGGAGAGCAAATACCCGAGACACATACCACTACTCCTCTATCCAGGCCAGTGGCAGACATAACTAATCTATTTCAGTGCGGCTTCTTGCACGTTTGGCAGCCACAACCAATCAATCAGAGCTGGCACCTCTGAGGAAACATATTTGCCATCCCTGGCCAGGGTCTTAGCACAACCACAAGTAAAAGAACGTTCAACGTGAGGATGTGGAAATTCTCACCAGAGTCTGGTGGCCAGCAGAGAGATGCAAGCCACTATCTTTTGAATGGAGAGGGGCTTAAACATGTGACAGGAGAAGGAGCAGTAGGAAAAGGAAAGAGTGACGTGAGGCTCTGTAGTTTCAACAGCGGCCCTGGGCCCGACTGGCATGGCTAGGGTGTGACCTCACGGGGACTTGTAGGGGCTGTGGGGTCCCGGGGTGACAAGGAACTGGATACATCTGAGCTGAGAACAGGGAAAACACTTTGGATCTTCTACTTGGCTTTGCTTTTTAAAAAAGAGTTTGTTTTTCTGACATTTATTTATTGTTAAAACAGCTCTTTAAGAACATTAAAGGACATGTTGGGAAAGAAAATCATCATCCCTAATCCCCCAGCCCCCTGCTCTCACACAACTGTTTCCATTTCTCTGCTTCCTTCTGATCCCGGGCCACACGCAAACCTACATTTGCAGAGTTGACACTGGCATGCATTCGTGCAGCCTTCCAAGTGACGTTTGTTAAATGGCTGTGCAATATAGCACGGTGTCCCTATTCGTCCGTGGCTAGATCTGGAAGTTTCCGCGTTTTTTATATTTTATGCTACAATGACTATCTCTGTGCAACGGGCACTTTTCTTTTGATAAATGATGTTGTTAGGCTGAAGTGGGACTGTTGAGTTAACTTGAAACCTCTGGTGCAGATGGTTATGACTTTTTGCACTTGTGTCTGACCTACACGAATAAACTCCTGGGAGTCTCCAGAGCACTGTGCTTGAGCTTGGAGGCCAAGAAGGTTGCTCCAGATCACCCAGCAGAGAGGCCTCCTTGGAGAGCACTTGTGTTTCAGGCTCCTCGTCCAAAGCTCCTTTGCACCTAGAAGCGGGGTTCCGAGGCGAGGGTGGGGGGCCGCAGACTGGGAGGGGGTGGATGCAGAGCCCACAGGAAGCGGGGCAGCAGCATCAAGAGGAGGGGGAAGCCTCTGAGCGACCCCTCCTCCAGGAATGTCCCTTCCCCCCAGGAGGCCCTGCCTGACTTCTTAATTAAGAGAAGGTGCTGTTTAGAGGGGGCTGGCACCACAGGGAGACCAGGGTGTGCTATCAGGTGCTGATTCGCATGAAGTAGCTTCTGGTAGAGAAACCTCTCCTACAGCAGCTCTGTACTGAGCCTTCCACTCACCGCCTCCAGCTAGACAGCCCGAGGCGGCGCAGCGGGTGGGAGAGCGCTCCACAGAGGAAAAGGCTGGGTGGTCTCCAAAGCTCTGGTCCCTTCTGCCTGCAGCGCCGGGAAAACACAATAAACACAAGCCTAGCAGCCCCTGCCCGGACTCCGGCCTGTCCCAGCCCCAGCACAGCCCCAGCACAGCCCCAGCACAGCCCTAGCTCAGTCTAGTCACAGCCCCAACCCCAGTTCAGCTCCTACCCCGGCCCCAGCTCAGCTTCAGCCCAGCCCCAGCCCCCATTCAGCTTCAGCCCCAACTCTAGTCCAGCCCCAGCCCCAGTCCAGCCCCTGCCCCTGTCCCAGCCCCTGCCCCTGCCCCTGCCCCTGTCCCATCCCCTGTCCCAGCCCAGCTTCAGCCCAGCCCCAGCCCCAGCCTTGGCTGTGGAGAGCATACCTTGGCCTAGAACATCACTTCACTGCCCAGGAAGAAAGTTTGTTAGTTTAGCCCAGTCCAGCCCACTTCTCTCCCTCCCCTAGCCCACTGGGGTCTCCCAGGATCGGGTGGGTATGACTACAGGCCACACTCTGCATCACCACCAGCCCAGCCCCCAGCCCACCATTCCAGCCTGGGGTTCCACAGGGCATCAAGGCCAGGCCTCGCACCCAGGGCTGGAGGCCCTCCTGGGCTTATGCCAGCCCAGCCTTCTCACCTGGACGCACACCAGCCCAGCCCCCTCACCTGGGCCCAGACCAGCCCAGCCCCCACACCTGGGCCCACACCAGCCCAGCCCCCACACCTGGGCCCACACCAGCCCAGCCCCCACACCTGGGCCCACACCAGCCCAGCCCCCACACCTGGGCCCACACCAGCCCAGCCCCCACACCTGGGCCCACACCAGCCCAGCCCCCACACCTGGGCCCACACCAGCCCAGCCCCCTCACCTGGGCCCACACCAGCCCAGCCCCCTCACCTGGGCCCAGACCAGCCCAGCCCCCACACCTGGGCCCACACCAGCCCAGCCCCCACACCTGGGCCCACACCAGCCCAGCCCCCTCACCTGGGCCCACACCAGCCCAGCCCCCTCACCTGGGCCCACACCAGCCCAGCCCCCACACCTGGGCCCACACCAGCCCAGCCCCCACACCTGGGCCCACACCAGCCCAGCCCCCACACCTGGGCCCACACCAGTCCAGCCCCCACACCTGGGCCCAGACCAGCCCAGCCCCCACACCTGGGCCCACACCAGCCCAGCCCCCACACCTGGGCCCACACCAGCCCAACCCCCACACCTGGGCCCACACCAGCCCAGCCCCCACACCTGGGCCCACACCAGCCCAACCCCCACACCTGGGCCCACACCAGCCCAGCCCCCACACCTGGGCCCACACCAGCCCAGCCCCCACACCTGGGCCCACACCAGCCCAACCCCCACACCTGGGCCCACACCAGCCCAGCCCCCACACCTGGGCCCACACCAGCCCAGCCCCCTCACCTGGGCCCACACCAGCCCAACCCCCACACCTGGGCCCACACCAGCCCAGCCCCCACACCTGGGCCCACACCAGCCCAACCCCCACACCTGGGCCCACACCAGCCCAGCCCCCACACCTGGGCCCACACCAGCCCAACCCCCACACCAGCCCAGCCTTCTCACCTGGGCCCACACCAGCCCAGCCCCCACACCTGGGCCCACACCAGCCCAGCCCCCACACCTGGGCCCACACCAGCCCAGCCCCCTCACCTGGGCCCACACCTGGTGAAGTTTTAGACAGTCAGCGGTCACTTTGGAGTCCTGGCTTTATGTGCCTGGCACTGTCCTAAGTTGGAGCTGGGGCCTCAGAGTTGAAAGAGACAGAGTGAGTGCTGACCTGTGACCCTGGGCAAGTAACCCTCTGAACGTCAGTGCCCTCATCCGTAAAAGGAGGCTAAAACAGCACCTACCTCAGAGGGTTGTGGTGAGAATTAAATGAGGTAATATGTGCCAAGTGTTTACATTGGTACCTGACACATAGTAGGTGCTATGCGAATATTAGCGTTCACATTGCTATTTCTCTTTCTATTTGCAGGCAATAAACAATAAACAGAAATAAGTAAGTGAGGAAAATTCAGGCACTGATACCTGGTATGAAGAGGTTAAAATACAATGCAAACATGTAAAGAAGGGGGGTTGGAATTTGGGAAAATGCTAAGATGCTTTGGCGTGGGTGGCAGGGGAAGGCCCTTCTGAGGGGATGATGTGGGAATCAGAACCTAGAGGATGAGAAACAGCCAGTGTGAGAAGATCCCAGGGACCCCCATTCTTCACAAGCAGCAGCAAGTGCAAAGGCCCTGAGGTAGGAACAAGCTTGGGTGTCTGGGAAACAGAAAAAAAGGCCTATGCGGTGATGTCTAATGCAGTAGCCACCAGCCACTAGAACATTGGCATTTAAATTAAATAAGGAATTCAGTTCCTCAGTCTGGCTCACCCCATTTCAGCCCACGAGAACCGCACGTGGCTCGTGGCTTCTGTAGTGCGCGGCACAGGCATAAAATATTTTCGTAGCTGTAGAAAGTTCTCCCAAGCAGCTGTGCCCTTGAGCTTTGGGATACAAGGAGGGATTGACATGAGAGAAGGCAGGAAAGGCAGGCAGGGCCAGACCTCAAAGGATCTGGAAGGCCAGGGCCAGGAGCTTGGCATTTGTCCTAAGTGCGCTGGGAAACCTTTGGGGTGTCCAGACTTTGGCAAAATCATTTGGCTTAGGGGTGGAAGAAAACGCCTTCTTGATCGCCTACTCTCTGCGCCGGAGGGATCCTCAGCAGACAGCGCTGAAGGAGAGCAGACGCATCCCTGAGTCTGACAAGCCTGCAGGTCCTGAAGAGTTTGCAGAAACGCCTCAGAAACCCCGCGGCCTGGCATTCTCCTGAGGGCCACATGCACTCAGTGAACGCAGAGGCGAGCTCGGGTCCTGCGGCCACGGGCCCATGTGCTGGCGCCTGTAGGAAGACCCCGGTGGTGGGTGCTGTGCTCTGCCCGCCAGACTCCCCTTTCAAGGGCTGAAGGACTTAGTCCCCCAGCTGCTGAAAGCGCTGCCAGCACACTGCCCTCACTGTCCGTTCTCATCGGGAAGTGCCTTGAAGAGAACCGCCTGGTCCAGGGCCCCCTTGGTGGTCTGGCCCCCATGCCCAACTTGGGACCAGTCCGCGGGGCCATGGCAGCTCCGGAGCTACCTGGAGGGTCGGCTGAGGCCTTCCTTGGAGCCATACACCACAGCTCAGCGTCTCCCTTTGCCCATCCCTTCCCTCCCCACACTTACTAGTGAAGTCATCTTCCCGGGGCACGCAGTCTGCCTCAGCCCCTCAGCATCCCTGTCTCAGGGATAAAGCAGTCACCACGGTCCTGGCAGCTCAGTGGGTTAGAGCATCACCCTGATATGCCGTGGTTGCTGGTTCCATCCCCAGTCAGGGCACATACAAGAAGCAACCGATGAATGCATAAATAAGTGGAACAACAAATTGATGTTTCTCTCTCTCTCTCTCTCTCTCTCTCTCTCAAATAAAACAAAAAGTAGTCACCATGATGACAACGGTAAGCCAAGCAATGCCCTGACCAGGGGGCAGCTTCCTCTGAGTGGTGATGGCCACCGGACGGTCCCCAAAGGGCCCTCACATTGCACATGCCCCCTGGGGTAAGAAATCATATTTACTGAGCGTGCCCCTTGGACACAGTTTGTACATCCAGTCCCAGGCGCCCTCACTAGGCCCCTGAAAGCAGGATTATAATTCTCTTTCTACTGGAAGCAAAGCCCAGACTTTGAGCGAGTCCACGACGAGCCCAATTTCTCACAGCTCCCCGAGGCTGAAACTCGGGTTTGAACCCAGTTCTTGCTGATTCGGGAACCCACTCCCTTGCCTGTACTGTGCTGTGCAGACTCAACTCACAGAATTCCAAACGCAAGGATTTCATGAGTCAGCGCACAAATTCCTTTAAGGAACGTGGACATTTGGATCTCATCTTGCTTTTGCCAAAGCGATGCTCTCCTCCCAAGGGGGCCTTCATGGTGCAGCCACAGCTGCCTCCTACTGTCGTCATAGTCACTCCTTTTCCAGGCTCTACAGACACCGCTTTGATGTGATAACAGCCCCTGATGGAGACCAGGATGGTCAACCCCAGCTATTCTCCTGACCTGTTCCCCATTGGGAGCTGGCTGGGGGACCACTGTATCTCCCAGGCACTGGAATTCAGGGAATCTGAAATCCCCCAGGCAGCTCTCAGTGGGATATGCCTGGAAAGAGGCCAGGAACATTGTGATTTCAGCAGATGGGAAAAAAAACAACCATAAAAGTGTCACCTGGGCCCAGCTGGTGTGGCTCAGTGGTTGAGCATCGACCTATGAACCAGGAGGTCACGGTTCAATTCCTGGTCAGAGCATATACCTGGGTTGCAGGCTTGATCCCCAGTAGGGGGTGTGTGGGAGGCAGCCGATCAGTGATTCTCATCATTGATGTTTCTCTCTCTCTCCCTCTCCCTACCTCTCTGAAATCAATAAAAACAATATATATTTTTTGAAAAGTATCACCTGGGGGTGACAATGTGACCTGCCCTGGGGACAGGTTGAGGCAGCCCGGGAAGACGTCAGGAGACTCCGTCCTGTGGCCAGCCCCGGAACACACATGAGACTACACTGTTGGCTTCTGAAGAGACATCCCATAGGCTACCGGGGTCAGAAAGTCCTGCAGACTTGGGGCCGGGAAGGGCTGGGGTCAAGATCAAAAGATGTGACAAAAAAGAAAAACAACATCCTCTCCTCTTATTAAACATAAGAATAGAAACTTGCCACCAGGGGGAACGATCCTGCGACCCTCCCCAGTGACAGGAGTGCTGAGCTGGGTCTGCCTGTGGGCTCGTGTGGGGTGGAGGGGATGAGGAGTGTGGCGTTGCTGCCTGGGGCCCCGGGAGCAAGCATGGAGAAGAAACACGGGCACTAGGGTGGGGCTTTCCGACAAGCAAGGCTATGCCACCACCCCGATCAGCCCCCTCTGACAGCTCCCCTTCTCCACACGGTCACAGGCAGTGTGGACACTTGTGCAGCCAGGGCTGCGACGCCCCGCCGGCACTGCTCTTGTGACATGTCCCCGTGGGATTTCCTGCTATGACCACTGTCCCCCATCACGGACAGCCCCTTAACCCCCTTGTCTGCCTAAGCCAGTGGTCGGCAAACTCATTAGTCAACAGAGCCAAATATCAACAGTACAACAATTGAAATTTCTTTTGAGAGCCAAATTTTTTAAACTTAAACTTCTTCTAATGCCACTTCTTCAAAATAGACTCGCCCAGGCCGTGGTATTTTGTGGAAGAGCCACACTCAAGGGGCCAAAGAGCCGCATGTGGCTCGAGAGCCGCAGTTTGCCGACCACGGGCCTAAGCTATTCAGACAATTCATCTCCATACCCCCTTCAGATCAGATGGACTGGAATTGCCTTAACAATCTTACCAAAGACAAAGAAATTTATCAAGATCATTTTTTAAAGATGTCTTAGACGTGTAAAAGATTCTTAACTCACAAAGAACAGGCTTCTGATCCTAAACCGACGGAGAGGCACTTCCAGGCCTCGGCCCCATTCTCTGGCCTCTGCCCCCTCCTCAGATCCCGTCCCCACTTCCTCCAGTGGCCTCCCCGCCGCTGTGACTTAGAACTCATTGGGCCTAGACATCCCCACTCTAGGGACGGAGACAAGCTGGGACGGGGAAGGAGAGCGGAGCCAGGGCGCAAGAAGGCTGTGCTTCCGGCCCCTTCCAAGCACCCTGGGCCTCTGAGGCCCTTATTCCTGTGGGGCAGGATCCAGCCCTCTGACCTGATTCTCTCTCGTCCTGCAGGGAGAGCCCCCCCCCCCCCCCCCCCCCCCCCCCCCCCCCCGTCCCCTGGGCCAGTCCCAGCCCTCTGACCTTGATGGGAAGAACCTATTGAACTTTCCTTAAGTTTCTTGGCTGGTTCTGTGGGGCCTGCCTGATTGCTTTTTTTTTTTTGGGTCACAGATGGGGAGGGTAAAGAGAGAGTGATGAAGTCCCTGCCCCCACCCCTCCCTCTTTGGCGGGAGGCTCCTGTCCCGCCCTCCCAGGGCTCCTAATCCCTGCGAACGCCTGTCCTCACAGGCTGAGACGCTGCAGAGCCAGAGGTTTATACACAGACCCGTAATTTATTGGGAGGCTTAGGGCCAGGATGAGTCTGGGCCACATTCTCTTCTGTCCTGGCTCTTCTCACCTGGGCTGGAAGCAGGGAGGGGAGGAGAAAGGGGGGAGAGATGAGGGGATGGGATGGAGGAAGGGGCACTCATGTGCGGAGGGCCTACTCTGTGCCTGATCCCGTATGAGGTGTTTTCAGGGCGACTTCATTGGACAGACCGCAGCAGGTCCCTTGTACCTAACTAACGTGTGCACGTGTGTGAGCAGTGTGGACATGTGTGTTTCAGAGATAGGATAGTACAGTGGCCTGGGTCCCAACTCCAGCCCTGGCTTTTATGGGATGACCTTATATACACAGACACACTCCTTCACTTGCTGGAGCCTTAGTTTCTCATCTGTGAAATGGGGATGAGAATTTCTACTTTCGGGGTTCTAGAGGAGCTGGAATAAAGCCCAAGCGGGGTGCCGGGCACAGTGTGAAACACACAATAGATGTGGCTGTTGGGAGAAGGAGGAGGAGAGGGAGACTACGAGGGGGGAGGCATAGAGAAGATGAGAAAATGGGAGAGGAGGGAGGCAGAGTGAGCAAGAGAACTCACCTGCTTGCTTCCACCTGGGGTGTGACCAGTCTAGTTTTCTAGCCGCACCCACCAGGGAAGCCCCAGCTCGGAATGATGGAGACAAACCAGAGGGAGGGTTCCGGGCAGCAGAGCTGCTGCTGATGCAATGCCCAAATGCCTGCACCCTGGCTTCCGCCAGCAGCCACTGCACAGAGGCCGGATCTCCAGGGATTTGGACCCTCCTGGGGCTCTTTGCTGAGAATAAAAAAAGCACCCTGTGTCTTTAAGGAGGCGCCTGTTGGGAGCCCAGGAGGGAGGAAGGTTAAGATGATTAGCTGGTGCTAACAAATTTAGGATGTGGAAGAAGTCTTTTCTTGGCTGTCCATCAAAGGAAGGATTGAATGTCCCTGAGCTTGGAGAGAGCAGAAGGAGGGAGGAGAGGGCTGGGGGAGGGGAGCAGGAGGGTGTTATGCGGGTACCAGCTGAGCCTTCTCCCTGGACAGGCCCTTCCCGGGCACTGGGGGGGTGGTGCGGGAGTCAGGCAGGCTTGCAGGGCCTGTGGCTGTCTGTCCTGACTCTGGCCTCCACATCAGCCTGTCTGTCTGTCGTCGCCCCTCCCCCGCACCCCAACCCCAGCTCAGGTTATGTCCAAGCAGCTGGGCTGAAAAGTGATCCTGGAGGAAGAAGGCCCTTCCTGTTGATTAGGGACCGGGACACTCTCCCCCAACCCCCTCCAGCCCAACCAGACCCCCACCTCAGCCAAGCTCCCATGTCCTGGGGCCACCTCCTGCCCTGGTCACCGAGGGCTGAGCCACTCTTCAGCGAGGCTTCCCCTGGAACCAAGGGGAACAGTCATGGCCTCCCAGGGAGATCACACACCACTCGCCAAAGCCTTCGTAAAAGGTTATTTCCGGCACGGGCTGGAAGGAGGGGGGCATGGGAACGGCGCCATGTCCAGGAACGGTTCATTCAGAACTGCCGGGCACTGGCTCTGGGCCAGGCCCTGTGCCGGGCACTGCGGAAGCAGACAGCAGGGCACTGCTCCTGTCCCTGCCCCGGGACCTGCCCTCAGAAACGGCTCCAGTTGGGGAAAGAGCAAAGAACACAACGAGGCTAAAACGTATGGCCGTGGTTTTCAGAACTCAGTGGGCAAAAGCACGACTTGGAAGGCTTGTCTAAAGGCAGATTTCTAGGCCATATCCTTGGCGATTCTGACGCTGCGGGTCTGGTGCAGGGACTAGACGTCGCACGTTTAAGCAGAGAGGATTCCGGTGCCGGTGGATGTCGGAGTAGATTTGGAGGAAGGCTGAAATGTAGGGAGTAGGGGTAGTGCAAGCAGGGGTTTAGGAATGGGATAAGGTTTCCAGAGAAAGTGACCTGAAGGTGATTTCTTTTTAAATATATTTTTAGTGCTTTCAGAGAGGAAGGGAGAGGGAGAGAGAAATAGAACCATCAATGATGAGAGGGAGTCATTGATCGGCTGCCTCTGGCACGCCCACAGTGGGGATTGAGCCCGTCACCTGGACATGTGCCCTGACCGGGAATTGAGCTGTGACCTTCGTGTTCATAGGTCGATGCTCAACCACTGCACCATGCTGGCCGGGCTGAAGCTGATTTCTGCTGGGGAGGGGACAGCAGACTGAGGGAGAGGAACAAGAAAAAGACCAGGATGAGCAAGAAGTGAGGTCTTGGGAGCATTCAGGAGGAGTTTAATGTCTCTGGCAAGGGAAGTCTTGATTGGGTTTGCAGTTCTGAAAGACCTTCCAGCTGCCAAGTGGAGAACGGGTGGAGGGGCCGGACTGGAGGCAGGGGCAGTCATTAGGAGGCTGTGGCAAGATGAGGGCTGACGGGGGGGAGTAAGGCAGTGGCGGGAGGTGGGGAGGCGGGGACAGACATGGGATATGCCAAGGAGGCTGAGTCTGCAGGACATGGTGCCTGGTGGACTGAGGAGCGAGGGAGGGGTAGGACGCGGTGATGATTCTCAAGTTTCTAGTCTTGGTAGTGCGTGGAGGGCTGCGTCTCCCGAGGCTGGGATATGAGAGAAAGGAGCTGGTCCCAGAGGAAAGTGGGCATTTTGCTTGGACCCAGTCCCTGGGAGCCCCTAGTCGAGTCGTGGGCCATCCTAGCAGAGATCAGCAGCAGGCAAAGGAACTGGACGATCTGGAGCCCAGGGAAGGAAAATGGGCTGAAGATGTAGGTTTGGGAGATGGCAGGACCCGAGTCTGTGGCTTTCAGGTTTTTCTACTATTAGAATCACAACTGGAACCACAGAAACAAAACCCTTCATGAAACAACAGTTCCCTTACTACATGCACTGCACTGGATATTTTGTACTTCATTTTTCTTTATTTGATTTCATTTAATTTAAAAAAGTGCTGGTCACAGCCCACTAAATTGATTTCACTGACAGGTTTTGATCTGCCATTTGAGAAACACTGATCTCCATGGAAATGGAAGTCATTGGTGTGAATAAGGTTCCTAGGGAGAGGATTTAGGATGCGAATGTAGGTTCCCCAACACGGAAAGGCCCGGTGGGAGATGAGAAGGCAGCCAAGGGCCCTGTGAAGGAAGGAACCAGAAACCTAGGAGAGAGAGACAGTGTCTTGGAAGAGAGGAGACATTTTGGAGAACAAAGGGGGTTAGCAGAGAAAGCCATGTGGCATGAAGCGTGAAGAGCATCCAGGACCCAGCAGGGCATGGCCTGGTGGTCAAAGGAGCCTTGACCCTGGATCAGACTCAGGGAAGGTCAACACAAGAAGCGGCCTCAGAGGGACTCTGGGACATGCTGCAGGTAGGGAAACTGAGTCCTGCAGAAGGTCGGGGACTTGCCCAAGGAGACCTGCGGCCCTCTCCTTCCTATCTCAGCCCCCTCACCCTGGCCTGTGAGGGCTGCTAGCCCACCCCTCTGTTACCCCATCTCCATAGAGCACACGTGGCCGCTCAGGGTCTTAGGAGAGATGTGTTTCCTCATCCTCGCTCGTGCTGGAGATCTGCTTGGAGCTGAGTAGACACGTGCTGAGGATCAAGGGCCTTTGTTACCTCCACTGAGTCATGATATGCTGAGGGCCTACTATGTGCCAGGCATTATGCTGGGCCTAGACCTAGGGGTTCCTCACCTAGCCTGGGGTGGGGTTGGAGCCAGTTCCCCTTGGATGGGAGGGGTCCACTAAAACCTGAAGAATGCGTAGGAGAAAGCTCAGCCACGAGGCAGGACAGACTGTTAGGAGCCTGGGAGGAAGTTTTACCCGCCACTTTCCACAGATTCTCTGGGATTGAGTGGGCCGCTGTCCTGGGCTCTGAATGTTGGGCAGGTTGGGGAGCTGGAGGCTGGAGGTGCTTGGTGGCTGCCAGAGCCCCAAAGACCTGGGCCAGAGCCCCTGCTGCACAGGCCACATCCTTCCCACCTGGGGCCTAGAGAGTGTCCCTCCTGTGACTTCTCCGTCCTCTGGATGCCTGCGCTTCACTGGGGACAGTGTGGTCTGCCCAGGCTGCCTCCTTCCTGGAGAGGAACTCCAAAGAAGTCCTAAGCCTTCCATGGAACAAACCAAGATGCTTCTCAGAGAGGACCTGGGTGCCATCTCGCCAAATGTCCCATTTTAAAAATAAGGAGACTGTAGGACAGAGAATCATATACCTAATTAGGCATAAGCCTTACCACCATATAGTTCTCTTGCAGGCCTCTCCAGTAAACTCCTACTCATCTCTCTAGATTCACCATTTTCTTCTTTCTTTAAAAAATATGTTTTTATTGATTTCAGAGAGGGGAAGGGAGAGGGAGAGAGAGGTAGAAACATCAATGATGAGAGAGAATCATTGATCGACTGCCTCCTGCACACTGTATTAGGCATGGAGCCCGCAACCTGGGCATATACTCTGACCAGGACCGAACCGTGACCTCCTGATTCATAGGTCGATGCTCAACCACTGAGCCATGCCGGCCTGGCAGATCTACTTCCTTTGGGATTCCCAGAATGGAGCCCAGGCCTCCAGAGCCAAACGACTACAGACAGTAGATCAACCCAGAAGTTGAGGCCCAATTCCATTTACCTCCCCAGCGCTGCTGTCCCTGAGAGTCTGGACACCCCTCCCTCCAGTTTGTATTCACCTGGCATACGCACTTCGTAGATTCAAGCATCTGTTAAGGCCGGTAAGGCTTGGTTGGCCATGATCTCCCTGACCATCAATTGAATCCTCTGGCAATTTGTGCAGCGTGACAGATCTGCTGAGACCCAGGGGCCCATCTCCTGCAGTGACACAGTGGACGGTGGAGGAGATGAACCCACCAGCCACCACTTCTTTGCAGGAGGCTTTTGGTCACAGGCTCTGCAGCTGGAGAACATAAACAATTGACTCTCACTGCGTTTCTGCAGCCCAGCCACGGGGCGGATTGAACCTTGCTTGGTCCAGCTCATATATGTGCAGACCCAAGGAACATAAAGGCCACTGCTCTGGTGTAAATGCTGCTGCCCAACCGCTGCTGGGTCCCTGTCTGAAACCCTCGCACAGGAGGGCCCAGCGGGCTCGTCAGGGAGCTGCGTTCTTTCCTCCCCAAAGGAATAAACCCCGAGTGAAGCAGACACTGCGGCCTGGCGCACACTGCGGTCAGTATCTGGGCAGCCGCAGCCTGTCCTGACTGCAGGAGGCAGGTGTAAAGACGACTATGGTCTCATGGAAAGCCAGCCTTCTCAGTGGGGATGTTAGTGCCCAAGTAAGCACAGGCTGATGAGGCGGGGAGTGGGGCTGGGAGGCCAGTCCTTGAGATGCAGCCCTGAGGGGGTAGCTACAGAACATCGCGTGGCGACTGAGTGTGGACTGGTTCTGGTTCCTGCTTCTGACAGCAGCCAGTGAGCTTCTCATGACACCAATCTGACCAGGGCAGGGCTCTGCTCAGTACCCTTTGGTGGCTCCCCATTGCTTTCCAGATAAAGAACAAAACCTTAACATGGTCTACAACAGTGGTCGGCAAACCGCAGCTCGCGAGCCACATGCGGCTCTTTGGCCCCTTGAGTGTTCTAACGCCACTTCTTCAAAATAGACTAGCCCAGGCCGAAAACCGACTTCTGCGCATGGGCCACGAAGTTTCCATCGCGCTGTACGTGAGCGCCCGCACGTGGTATTTTGTGGAAGAGCCACACTCAAGGGGCCAAAGAGCCGCATGTGGCTCGGGAGCCACGGTTTGCCGACCACTGGTCTACAAAGCCCCACGTGTTCCAGTTCCTGCTGACCTTCTGAACCTGGTCCCCTCCCACCCTCTCCCCCATGCTCGCCGCTCGCGCCACACTGCTCTTCCTTCTGTCCCTCATGCTTGCCACACGCCTTTCCACCTTGGAGTCCTCGCACATGCTGTTCCCTTTGCCTGAAGTGCTCTCCCTCCCTCTTTGCCCGGTCAGTTTCCACTCCTCAAGGATAACTCCCCCAGGGGAGCCTTCCTGGACCTCCCTGACCCTCACGATTTTTTTTTTTTCTAGCTTTCCATGGGATTCTGTGTCTATTTCCCTATGGTAGGGCTGGTCACCATTGCAATTTACATTTGCTGGTACGATTGATGGCGCTCCCCTCCCTTGCTCTGTGAGGGCGTGCCCAGCACCTAGCAGAGGCCTGCCTCAGAGTGAGTGCTCAATAAGACAAGTGGAATGCAGATATAAATGAGTAAATAAAAGGATGCTATTGTGATTTTGTGCAAGGCAATTCTCTGGGCCTGACACCTTAAATGGTGATTTGTAGAGTGTCTTCTCCACGCCAGATGCTGGGGAGGGTGCAGAGCTGGCTGGCTAGAGGGGAGATAGGCGTGCAAAGAAGTCACGATAGCATAGGATCAGGTGATGCTGGGGGCACAGGCTGGCTCTGAGGAGCGTCGAGCAGAGGCATTTGGTGGGGATGGCCTGGGGCTGGGAGGACTTCCCTGAGATGGCAACTAAAGCCCCCTCCGACGGGTAAGCGAGAGTTAACAGGCAGAGATGGAGAGAGGGCGTCCTGGCAGAGGGCAGAGCAGGGCAGGGTGCAGCAGGGAGGGACTCCGAGGACGGCTGAGCTACAGCGAGGCCAGGAGCTGTGCCGGGGAGTGGGAAGAGACGGCCAGATGGGCCCCATTGGACTTCGTTGTGAAGGCGCTGGCGCCACTGTGGGGTTTCAGGCAGAGGGGCGGCAGGGGCCTGTCCCCCTGGGTAAAAGGAGAGACTGGGGCCCCTCCAGCTCAGGCGCCTGAGGCATGAAACCCACGGGACAGAGGAACATGGGCCGGGATAGGAAGGTTCCAGGCTCTGTTGCCAGCAGAAGCCTCACGGGACTGGTTTCCTCCCTGACGTCAACTGAAAGGTCACACAGATCCCAGGTTTGCTCGCAGGAGCCACTTAGGGCTCGCATTTTAGGCGCTTACTCAGCGTCCTTTGGGATCCAATGACATTCCCAGGCTAGACCACCTCGTGGGGTAACCAGCCCTGAGCCCCAGAGGCGCTGTAAGAAGCAGGACTTCCTTTAATTTGTCCTGAACTTACCTCGCTCAAGTTTCAGAGCGGGGGCATCATCCTGGGGTTTCGGAGTGAGTGCAGACGGAACGCACCCGGCGCTGCCGCAGCGGGAAGGGGAACTCAGGACATCCTCGACTCCGGGGCCGGGGCCGCTGCCTGTCATCAGCCCCCCAGCCGTATTCCCACCGCAGCAGCACAGACAGGCTGTCCTTTCCTCCCCCCACACCCAAGTCCCTCTGTGTGCCGGACTAGGCGAGGCAGGAGCGGAGGAGCAAGAAGTGAAACTAGGCCATTCAGCGGGCTGCTCCGTCTAGCACACAGAGGCCACAGCTGGGGTGTGTGTGAATGACATGTCAATGACAGGACTCCTAAGTCACAGGCTCCTCCAGTGCCGCCGCTGACTGTCCCTCCCGCCTCTGCTTCCAGTCCCGGCCCCATCCCGCCAGGAACCTGCCCCCGACAGCATGTCGGGTAGAAGCCATTCTGCAGCTCCAGCCTCTTCAGAGCCCTGACCAGGCCAGGGCTCCAGTTAAAACGCTCCAAGTCCTACTTGGCTTCTCTCCGTCTCTCGCCCCCACAGCAGTCCATCAACAAGGCCTGCCAGCGTCACTTCCGAACATGCCCCAAGCCTGTCACCATCGCCTCTCACCTGGACACTCCCACAGGCTCTTTTCTCCTGCCCCTCTGCCCGCCCCCACACCCCAGCACCAAGAGGAATGCAAAAGGTAATCTGAGCATGCGGCTTTCCCTCTTAAAACCCTCCAGTAGCCTCCTGGTTCCCTGAGGGCAACATTTACAAACCCCACAGGCCAGACCCACAGAGCTGGCCCAGGACCTCTCTCCTCTCTCCCGTCCCCTCATTCCATCAGGCCACTCGGACCTCCTTTCTCTTCTTCACGCTCGTTCCCACCTCAGGGCCTTTGCACCCTCTTGCTGACTGGAATGCTCATTCTCTATCCTGTTTTAATTATTAATCAATGTATTTAATAGACACTTTATAGTGCTTTATGGTATGCCAGGCTTAACTCTTCACGCTGTAAATAATTTGCTAACTCTGTGCATGGGTGGCTCACTCAGTGAGGCTGCCAAAGCCCCGTTTTACAGATGCGGGAGCTGCGGCCCAGAAAGGTGGGGCCACTCGGTGTGCCCAAGAGCTGGGCTCACCAGCATCTTCCAGGGCAGTTCCGAAGCCTTTAGGAAGGCCTGTATCCAACTGAGCACCCGGGCCCTGGGCAACCACATCTTACTTAATTGATAGGTTCTTGGAACTTTGGTGAAACAATGGATTACAAAACCAGCTGAGGCTCAGAGAGGTTAAGCCGCTTGCCCAGTGAAACACAGCTGGATCCCCAAACTCAGCCAGGAGACCAACCTGCCGCTGGTCAGTAGAGACATGGCCAGGTGACCCTGAAAGTGCCTCTTGCCGTCTCTGTGTCTTGGACTCTGTCTGTGAAGCCCAAGTTCTTACTGGATCCTGTCTAGGTCTGTCTGGCTCTCACATTGGGTTGGGAAGGGAAGGGAAGGGAAGGGAAGGGAAGGGAAGGGAAGGGAAGGGAAAGGAAGGGTAGGAAAGGGAAGGGAATGGGAGGGAAGAGAGCGGCCCCTTGCAACATGAGGAAGGGGCTGCCTGGGTGCCTTGGAGCAAGGGCAGACCCCACACTGCCCTGGGCACCGTGGATGGAATGTAGCCAATCCAGGGGAACCCAATCCACAGGGCCCTGGCCTCCTGTGCTGGCTGGGTGACCAAGACCAGGAATAAAGAAAGGCTGGAGTTTCCCAAGGCCAAGAAAATGGCTCATGCCCACAGGGGACTTTTAGGTGGGCAAATGCTGTGAGTAACACCCAGCCCCACTGCAGAGCTGCTAAAATGAGCATCAGAAATGGGTTTCCAGCCGAGTTTCCTTTGGATAACAAGACCTGGTTTCTTCTCTGTATGTCTATTTCTTTGTCTTTTTAAATATTTTTTAATCAGAATCTTTGAGACTGTTGCTCTAAGGAAACATGATCCTACTGTGTAGGTGTCCATTCCACAAGGGGGTGGGCATGGAGGATGGAGGAGAAGTGAGAGTCAAGGCCAATTTCTAACTCTCGAGGGACCCCGTACCCCGCATAGAAGTAAGGAGAGGGAAAGGGAGAAGAAGCTTGTAGGGCACAGAAAAGACCAGCTCTGACTTCATCCCTAGATATAGCTGTGTGGGGGGTGGTGGCTCCAGGGGCCAATCAACTCCAGGGAGGCGGTGGCATCTTGTGTCCTGTCGGAAGGACGGGCTGTCTCATGAACAGATGAATCCGAACCACTCGCCCAGCCTGGCCGAGCTCTTGGCCTCAGGAGGCATCAGGGCGTGCCGTTGGGCGGCACTGGCCACCGGGCTGTCTTACATCCCCCTGCCTTGCCTCGGTTTCCATAAAACTCCTGCCTCCCTGAGACACAGTAGTGGCTCTGGGACCCATTCTGGGGACACGACATGGTGGAAAGACCCCGGCCATTCCCCATCTGGCGGTGCAGGTTGGAGCAAGTTCCTCTTTCCCTCTGAGGGCCTCATTTTCCCCAACGGCAAAAGGGACAGATTGGATGACACCAGAGGACTTTGCATCTTGCTCCTAGAGTTCTGAGGCGCCTAGAGGGGGACACCCGTGGGACACACCCTGGGCGCTGAGCCCCCCATCCCATCCCCATCCCCATCCCCACCCCCACCCCCATCCCACAGGAGGGCTCTGCTCCTACACGGGCACGAGGCATTTGCTGGGCTGCATGGAAGATCCCCTGCAAAGAAAGGGTCTGCCGCTGCCCAAGGGGACCTCTGCTCCCCTTCGCTGTTGCAGTCTGGATTTGGCAGCTGTGAGGAGGGGGCACGTGCCCCCTTCCGTCCCTGCAGGACTGGGGTCGGGAAGGCAGGAACTTGTCCTCGTTTCTGGTCAGGAGCCAGAAGGAGGCCACCATCTCTCCTCAGCGTCCAGGCTCCTCACTCCTCCTCTCTCAGTGCCTGGCTCGCTCCTCCTTGCTCCCCAGCTATGTCGGGGAATGCCTGCCAGATGCCAGCATGATAATTGTCAGGAATGGGAGCTGGATTCTTCCAGAGCCAAAGTGACTGTCCAAAGTCAAGTTCTGTCTCATGCTTGGTGGAGAAGAGGCAAAGGGCTGAGAAAGAACGACCCGGGTCTGCAAAAAATCAGGCCCGCTGGGCACCGTGGGCCATACAACCTCCATTAGGCAAAAGGGCCCTTTTAGCCAGAATACCAGTTTTCGGCAGAAAGGGGCAGATGACCTCAAAAAGTGACATAGCAGAGGCTTCCACCTCCTGCTGTTGTTTCTCGGAGCCAGAGCTCATCCAGCCCGTGACTCACTCACCTCCGTCACCCCGTTCTCTGGGATCAAAGCAGAGCATGGAGCCCCGGTCAGTGCCTCTGAGGGCCGGCCGGCGAGGAGGGACGCGGCCAGGGGGCTGTTGCCAAGTATTTGGAACAAGAGGGATGCCCACCCATCAGAACCAACACAGCCATGAGGAGTGGGCCAGGCCACCGTGGAATGTGGGTGCGGCCACAATGTCGGGGCTCAGGAGTTCCACGAGGGAAAGGTACCCGGTCCTCAGCTAAAAGGGAACTGAAGAGGACACGCAGGCTGCCAAGGCCTTGGGCCCTGGGCGTCCCTGAGCTGGAGGTGCAGCCTGAAGAGCCCTCCGTGCCAGCAGGCGGGCAGCGCCGGGAGCACAGGCCACTCCGCCCTCCAGAGGTCTGGGACCGGCACCCCCTCCCCGCTGGTCGGTCACGGTGTGCTGGGCCCCTGGAGACAGCTTGTAACTCTGCGGGGAACTGGCATCCACTTAACACTGGCCACCTGTGGGGCATGTCCTACTGCTCCATGCCAGGCTGGCTCATGGCACTTCCTCCCCGCTGGGCCCGGAGCCCTCTGCCCAGGAGCCCTCTGCTGGAGGCCTCTGCCCGGGCTCGACCTTCATCCCAGCCCCTAGGAGCCTCCCTGGGCCTCCACCGGACAGAGGAGCTGGCCTGCCCAGCCATCTCCGCCTCCTTTTGTCGTACTCCTGCCCCGTCGGAGACCTTCCTGCAATGCCTTGCCTGCCATACCTGCCCACACGGACAGATGGCAAAGGCTGTGTGTGTGTGTGTGTGTGGGGGGGGGGGGGGGGGGTTGGGGGGGGGGGGTGTTGGAGAGGAAGCATCAGGCTGAAATGAGTGTGTGAAGTGAGCTGAAAAGAATGACAGGCAGGCCCTGGGCTAGCCTTGCTGCCCCTCAGCTACTGGAGGGTCTGACCCTTCTGTAATGCCCTCCCCTGCCTGCCTGCCCCACCAACTCCCCCCCTGCCCCATGCAGAGCCACTGCCTCTGTGCTGGGGGTCTCTGCTGCTTCTCTCCATGGCCCCTGGAGCTGGTGCCTTCGGTACAAACGCCCGCCTTGCAGGCCCCATCTTGGTCCCTGCTTTGATTGTGGCCCACCCCACGGGAGCTGGGGCACCGGGACTGCACATGGGCTGCCCCGGGCAAGGCACCCCCTGCCACCACCCGCAGGCCTGCCCCCACCCGGGTCCTCGGTCTCTGCTGTCGCCGCTGCTTTCCCTGTGGCTCCCTCGCCCCGGGCTGTGAGTCCCTCCTAGCTTCCCGAGGACAGGCCTGGCACAGAGCGGGGCTCAGGGACTGTTTGCTGGGTCAGTCAGCTGATGAGAGAGGCAGAGACAGACAGAGGGAGGGAGAGTGCGCCTACGTCTGACACGGCTCTGGTTTGCTCCGAGTCAGACTGCGTGGGTTTAAATCATTCTGGAGCCAGCACCCACTAGCTCTGTGGCCTCGGCCACATCGCATCACCTCTCTGGGTCTCAGTCTTCTGATATGCAAAGTGGAGATAATAATAGTATCTGCCACACGAAGTAATTGTGAGGATTAAATGAGATAATGCAATAAAGTGCGGATAACGGCGCCTGGCACTGAGTCAGCCTCCCTGCATGTAGCTGTGATTATCACTGCTCACCAGTGTCCTCCAGACCAGCATCACGGCCACTGCCAAGCCTTCCGCTCGGGCCTGGGGCACCTCCGGCTAAGGCCGGCTGTGCCGTGCAGGATGCACATCGGAAGACAGGTTTCTGATGTGACTGCTGATGTTTCGGAGCTGGTTTTCAGTCCCAGCCCTGCCCCTTCCTAACCTGCACCCCTGTGTGAAGGACTGAGTGACGAAGATGAACGGAGGCCTGCGGGTGCGGAGCGGGCGACCATGCTCGCTGCCGGCAGAGACCATCGGCCGTCTTGACGGTGGCACAGGACCCACCAGGGAGAAACTGAGGTGAGCCTGGGAGCAGGGCAGCACGAGCGGATGGGTGGCCAGGGTGCCTCCGGGAGGAGCGGAGTGCTGTGTCCTTGTGCCCAGCATGCCCACCTTCCAGTCCCTTGTAAGGGTCAGGGGCCCTTGCTGTGCACTGCCCCCTCCCTCCAAGCGGCACGCAGGTGGCAGGACTTGCTTTTGGGACCCTTCCGGGTAGAGCGGGTAGAGAGAGACCAGGAGATCCTCCACTGAGTCCGGAGCAGAACGCCCTCTGCCCTCGGCAGCCTGCGCCAGGCTCCCGGCTCCGCAGCGCGTATGGGACCAGGGCTCCCCATGTGCGCTGCGTGGGTACCTCCAGCCTGGGTGCCCCCAGCAGGCTCTCCAACAAGACGCACCCGTGCCCGCTCTCCGCCCTGAGCAGTGAGCTCCGCAGCCAGCCAGCTCCATGTAAGGCTTTTCTTCTCTAAGGCCACAGCCCCAGAGCTTCCCTCTCCCCACTCCCCGCCCCCCAAGGGCCCTCAGCACTTCCCCAGGGACACCCTGCAACCCCACCGCCCAACCCCCAGCTTGTCCGAAGTAGTGCCCTGCCTCCTTCCTCCCCACCCTACTCCCATCTGCTCTGTGCCCAGGGCCCAGGTGCCGGCACTCAGGCCTTGGGCTTGAGTCCTGGCTCTGGCTCTTAGGCATGGATCTTGGGCGATCCTTGAACATCTCTGAGCCTCAGTTTCCTCATCTTTGAAATGGGGATAACCACAGCCCTACATCACAGGATGCTTCATGGGGATATAAGCCGTATTGCATGTAAAGCATGAGGACGACGCCATCTCTTAATATAAATACAAGCCAGGATTGCCCTTTCCGTCCAGCGCAGCCATCAGGTAAGCCACGATGGGCACTTCCAAGTACATCCAAGAGCCATGGAGGAAGACGCAGTCTGATATCACGCGCTTTCCTCTCAGGGTGCGCTGCCGGCGGTACTGCCAGCTCTCTGCTCTCCACCTGGCCTCATAAAGCTGGGACGCAAGGCCACGCCAGGTCATGTCATATATCAGATTCATGAGCACAGTGGTGGCCGCATACGCCCTGTTCCTAAGGGTGCGACCTACGGCAAGCCTGTCCGTCATGGTGGTAACCAGCTCAAGTTTGCTGGAAGCCTTCAGCCTGCTGCCGAGCAGCCAGCTGGACGCCCCGGGAGGCCCTGGGAGTCCCGAATTCTAACTGGTTTGGTGAAGTTCAACATGCAGACTCTTTGAGGTCATCCTCAGGGATCCATTCCATAAAGCCATCAGACATCCCGACACCCAGGGGGCCACCAAGCCGTCCGCAAGCACAGGGAGGTGTGAGGGCTGACCTCTGCAGGCCGCGAGAGCCCTGCCCTGGGAAAGGCCCAAGGCCCAGGACGCTGTTGGTGGTTCGCTGTGCAGCGCAGAGAAGGTGCAATGCTCTCCAGTTACCACTAATGGATGCTTGTAAGTTTTTACCTAACAAACAATGTAGGACGGTCATGGCTGCTTTACAAAATGTGCATCCCACGGCCACGGTCGCTCATCGGGCTCACAGGCTCGCACGGCCTTGCCTCCCCCCTTGCCCACACCTCCCATGTGGCCAGCGCTTGCCAATGAAACCCCGTCCACATGCTGCTCTACGCCTCCCCTCAGCAGAACTCAGCCCCTCCTCCTGGCCCCTCTGCTTGACTGAGCTCCTCCACTGCCCTGCAGGGAGCACAGCTGGCTGCTGTCACGCCCGCTCGGAGAAGCCTTCCGTGGCATCGTCAGGGCGGTGTTCAATGCTGTTCATGGTCTGTTTCCCGCACCCCCAACTTTTCATCCCAGACTTCTCTCTGACAACATCCCTCCATGTGAGCTTGCTGTAGCCATTCTAGACGATTTCTTCTCTCCCAGAGTGAGGAGGAGTAAGAAAGCACATTCCTTAGGTCTCTGTACTTTTGTCACACTGCTTCCTTCGCTTACAACGTCCTGATGGAAATATTCCGTTCCTGGCGACTTAACTTGTCTTTCGAGGTCTGCCTCAAACGCCACCTCTCCCACGAAGCCTTTCCTGATTCCTGCCTTCTAAAGTCCTTCTCTTGCATTTCCCACATGTGATGCCCTGCTTCGGCTTAGCTCTCACCTAGCTCTGGATAGGAGGGACTGTGTCTGATGCTCCGTGTACCCTCACGGCACCGAGCAAGGCACTGGAGCTGCTGTTAGCCCATGGAGGGCCCAAGTCACATGCCAACATAGTGAACAGGCAGCCTGGAGCCCTGAAGAGCACACACCAGCTCAGAGTCTGGCCACTGGTCCCTGGTCTGCCTCTGCTGGGTTGGGATAAGGGGGTGGGAGGTGGGGGTTCGCTTTGGCCACAGTGTCTGTCCTCATGGGGCAGGTGCTGAGGAAAAGGCTCTGACAGGTACGTGTGTGATACGCACACCTGTGGAACCGTCACAAGCGTGGGTAATCCTCCCGGGGCCTGGGGAGTCTCTGCTGGCCTCTCTGAGGCTGGAAGCTGGACGGACAGGAGGAAATGAACACACAGCCAGTGCGGCCGTGTACTGCGAGTCCACCCAGACAGACAGCTGTGCCTTGTTGATCGGAGTTCCGGCAAAATTCAGAGTCACTCCCAACCCCACCAACAGCTGCTGCAAACATGGCCCCTTCCCCTCGCAGGGCACGGAGTGAGGCCGGGTGCTGCCTCCGAACGGATACAGGGCACAGACACGACCTGTAAGGAAAGCCCGCTGCCCAGTGGCCCCTGCTCCAGGCTGTGGCTGGAGACAGTGGAGTGCAGGGAGGGTGAGTCTTTCTTCATAAACCAGGATCCCAAGGCCCGCGGACCCTGAGCATCAGCAGCGATCTCAAACATCCCCTCCGAGGAGCCAGCCATCGCCCTGCTTGTAATTAACACTCCCTCCCCCACAGTCCACGGCCCTGCATTCATACCCTACAGCCCTCAGCGCAGCCTACCTTCTATTTCACAATGGGACTGTGGGCAAGTCTAATTCCTCTCCCCCTAATGGCTTTCATTTGTACCATACCCAGCAGTTGACCAGGAACTTTCGCAATAACCCTGTAAGACACGTATGCGTAAGAGATGAGCTCATGGAAACTCAGAGAGGTTAAGCGGCTTTTCCCATGTCGAAAGCCACACATGGAGAGCTGGGAGGCCAGCTCTGAGGGTAGGCATGCATCTCACCCATTTTGCATCTCCTGCAGGGCATTGCTGAGTGTAGAGGCATCCAGGATTTTTCGTCGAGTTGGAATGACTTAGCCTCTGACAGGGCAGAGAGGGAGGTGAGAGGAAGCCCACACCCCCTGAGCCTAAGCTATTTCCCTGTTGCACTGGGTGGCACAAACCGGTACCTCTTCCGAATCTCTCATGGCTGGATGCAACGGGGTGAGGGCTGGACTTCTCCTCACAGCCCATTTCACCAGAAGCCCCGTTCCACTCAACATGATTATCGTCATTATGACAACTAACAAACCGTTGTGAGCCAAGTGCGTGTCAGGTCCAATAAGGTGGGCACTGTCATAACCCCTCCCTTCACACCAGGTCAGGAGAGTCATTCATCCACACCCCATGACTAATAAGGAGTAGAATGGGGTTCCTGGGATTTGACCCAGGATTGCTGGGAGTCAGACTTGTAACTGCTGGGTTAGCCCTCCTCTCCTCGGGCAGGGCAGGCGGGTACCACTGCTACTGAAGCCGGGCAATCAGACCTCCCTGCAGACAGCCCAGCCCTGCCCAGGGCCCCCTGCCGGTAGGGGAGTCGGAGACATAAGAGCAGATCCCAAACAAGACAGGACTGTGGACAGTAGATACACAGCTTGTTTCCTTGAATCCTCACCTCTGGCCTTCCGGCGGGCACTAGCTCCTGCAGCTCGCAGTGGTGCTCAGAGAAGCTAGGGACCTTGCAGGGCTATCGGCCCTCAATGCCTGGCTGTTGCTCCCTCACCGTGGGGCCGAACAGCCCTTGGAGCACAGCTCTGAGGGAGCTCAGAGAAAGGGCCACCAGCTGTACCTGGGAGCCATGGGAGACGCTGCAGAGGTGGTGACGCTGAGCAGGGCAGAGGAGGGGAAAGGAGGCACCCCAGTGTCCGGAGGGCCTGGGAGGTGAAGTCCAGCCCGGCAGGGTTGGCCTCCCTGGGTCCTCAGAGGGCTGGCACTACTGCTGGCCGCCCAGAGGTGGCTGAAGGCCCCACACATGGGATCCAAGCTCCAAGCAATGACACACCTTTGTTGTTGTTGTTGGTGGTGGGGGGGGGGGCGGGGGGAGTGCCAATTGGGTATAGAGTCAGGCCCGGAGGCTGGCTCAACATGCTCTCATCCAAAGCATCCTCTACTCAACTTCAGAATTAAAAATGCTTTATGTTGAAATATTTTACACATTCAAAGATGTACCATGTATATATTTTTAATAATATAGTATATTATTCAACAATAAAAAAGAATAAAGCCTTGGTACATGCTACAGCATGGATGAACTTGAAAACATGACACTAAGCCCACAGAAATGAAAGATCCATGGTTGCCTGGGGCTGGGAGGGTTGGGGGAAACGGAGGATGACTACTAAAGGGCATGGATTTTTTTTGAATGGTGAAAATTCTCTGATTTTGATGATGGTCACACAACTCTGTGAATACACTAGAAATCATCAAATTGTATACTTAAAATGGATGAATTGAATATGAAATTATATCTCAATACAGTCGTTACAAAAAATATAATGGCCCTAGCTGGGTGGTTCAGTTGATTGGAGTGTCATCCCATACAGCAAAAGGTTGTAGGTTTAATCCCTGGTCAGAGTATGTACAGGAGGCAATTGATAGATGTCTCTCTCTCTCTCTCTCTCTCTCTCTCTCTCTCTCTCTCTCTCTCTCTCTCTCTCTCTCTCTGAAACCAATAAGACATATCCTCAGATGAGGATAAAAAAGATGAACTTGGCAACTTGGCATACCCATCATCCAGCTTAATAGCAATACAGCCAACCCCTCAGGGACCCCAATCTCTACCTCATCCCTGTTCCCCACTGAATCTGATGTTTATCACTCCCATGCATTTCTTCATATACTTATTGCTTTTGCATATATTTCCTGAACAATGTGTCATGTTGTTTTATGTGTTTCTAATGTTATATATATATTAATTGTATTGTAAAAATTGTCATTTGCCCTTTTCTCCCCATAGGATGAGATTCACCCATAGTATAGCTTGGTCTGAGGTCCAGTTCATCTGTGACGATGATGTACGGCATTTCATTGAGGGAAGTACCTCGATTTAATGTTCACATGTCTCTACTCTTCCACTGGCAGATATTTAGGTTTTCTTTCCTTTTCTCGGTAACACACAGAGCCGCGGTGAACACGCTTCTCCTCGTGCACGTGAGTGTGTGCCCAGGAGGGGCTTTGCTGGGGGCCATCCCACTCTTTCCCAGAGACGTCCACATCATTCTTTAAAGGCTCTTCTCCTTACACGTGAGAAAACAGAGGCCCCGAGAGAGGACAGTGCCCTGCTCAGAGCCCTCAGGGCCTGGGACCGGTTCCCAGTCTGGGGCTTCTGGCCCCAGCACTCTGCCTTTCCGGAACCCTCCGTTTCCTTATTTTTATTTCTCTACAAATCCCAATGACCACCCGGGCGGGCCTTATCAGCACCGATCTAGGAGAAACACATTATCAGCAGCGTCCAGGAGGCTGGGGATCTGGAAGTGCTTTCAGGAGGAAACGGGAAGAAATTATTAACTTGAGAGAATTCCCCAGGAGGCTGTGAGGTGGGGAGCGGAGGGCCTTGAGGAAGAGGCCCTGGAAGGGCGGGGGCGGGGTGGGGGGCGTCTGGGGGCAGCTGTGGTCTCTGCAGCCCTGCTCACACTGCCTCCTGACCCCTCCCCACAAGGGCTGGGTGTTTCCTTATGTCCAGGGTCCTCTGGGGAAGCAGGATGCCTGAACTAGGACCACAGAGGCCACAGGACATGCCTTCATTTGGAGGCCAGTGTCCGAGCTGACTGGCTATCTGATTTTCAGAGCACACCATCCCCACACCGGTCTGTCTGTGGTTCCCTCCCCTACAGCCTCTCTGCTCCAAATACCGTCACCAGCACACAGGCGTCACCAGGTCACACAGGCGTCACCAGGTACCACAGGCATCACCAAGCATTACAGGCATCACCAGGTACCACAGGTGTCACCAAGCATCACAGGCGTCACCAGGCACCACAGGCATCACTAGGTACCACAGGCATCACCAGGCATCACAGGCATCACCAAGCATCACAAGCATCACCAGGCATCACAGGCATCACCAAGCATCACAGGCATCACCAGGCATCACAGGCGTCACCAGGTACCACAGGCATCACCAAGCATCACAGGCGTCACCAGGCATCACAGGCGTCAACAAGCATCACAGGCGTCACCAGGCATCACAGGCATCACCAAGCATCACAGGCGTCACCGGGCATCACAGGCGTCACCAGGTACCACAGGCATCACTAGGCACCACAGGTGTCACTCTGCACGCAGAAGGGATCCTACCCGGCGGGTGAGGCCTGAAGGCGCAGCAGGCCGCATTAGGGATTTGAACTCTATCCTAAGTGTGATGGAAAGCGCTGACATGTTTTAACTAGGGTTATGCATTAATTTTTAAAAGGCCACCTGATGAAGAAGGGATTGTGGGAGGCCCGACAGGGGCTGCTGATGTGAATAAGGTGGGGGATGGTGGCAGCCTGACCAGGAGTGACGGTGGTGAAGATGGAGGGGATCGGCGCAGTGGGATCAGTGGGGCTGGGTGATTGATGGGACGTGAGGACAAAGGCGGCGTCCGGGCAGACGCCCAGGTTCCAGCCCAGTGCTGGGCCCATGTGGTGATGGTGCCATCCCCCAGGACAGGGAATGCTGGGAAAGGGTCAGGTGTGGGAGGCAGACGCTGGCTTCAGCGCGTGCGCTTGGAGGGTGGGCGGCCTGTGAGGCTGCCCGGTGTGGTTTGTAGGTGGAGAAGGTTCTTCCCGGCTGGAAATGCACAAAAGCTCCTCTCTGTAAGAGCCTCATTCTGAGCGTTTCTGTCAAGCGCCTGCAGAATTGAAATCAAATGGTTTATGATTGTGGCCAGGGAGAAACCTTTGCAGGTGTACACGTTTTGGTCTGTTTTCACTTCTCATTTGAAGACAAATTACTTGTCCCAGTAGGTGGTTTTGCCTGGATTATGCATTGAGCACACACGAGGCATTCTGTTAGCAGAGTAACCAGACTGCAGAACGACTGGAAAAGGCTGTGGGAGGAGAGGAGGGCGAAGAGCGGCAGGGATGCTGTAGTAGGCCTTGCGGGGGCGGGGGGGGGGGGGGGGAGGGGAAGGTGTGAAACAGAGAACACAGATATCAGAACAGCATGAGCGACTGTGACAGGTGACACATCCGTGTGTGGCCAGGGCAGGTGAGTAGGCCAATTTTACTGGGAGAAAAGGAGTACAACATAGTGGGAGACTGGCCACAGACTGGACTAGAGAGACAAACATGGGCTGATGATTGGGTGGGGGTGTATGAACACTAGGGAGTCATGGATGGCTCTTGAGCAGAGGAGTGGAATCGACAGGACCCAGCAGCTGATGGAGTGCAGTGGGTGAGGGAGAAGGAGGCACTGATGGGCTGGTGCCTGGGTGTCTGGGAGGTCAGATGGGCCATGAGACAGGACTGCAGAGTCAGGAGGAGGCGGTGGGGTGGGAGAGGGGGAATGAAGCTGACACAGCACGTGAAAGCCCATCCCTCTGGCTGAAGCAAAACAAGGGCGAGCCGGCATTGCATGGGAGGGTCTCTTCCAGGCTGGATGCACGTTAAGGAGCAGCCAGGAACGACTCAGAATTACCCCAACGATTATTTGCACGTAGAGTTTCTGAGGCACCTGAAAACAGTCTTTCTTTGGATTGAATGTTCTCCCTACAACAGCCATCAGCTCTGCAATCTTTTTCTTTATTAGTGGCACCAGGGACACTTTGTTCTGCAGTCTCCCTTTTCTGGGTTAGCTGAGTCTGAAATAAGGAGAACCACAAAGAAGGGGGGGGGGTGCCTGTGGCTCTGCTCCGCTGAGCCCAGGGGAGGCGGGAGGGGCCCAGCTGGGGACAGAAGCTCTGGCCACGGGCCCTGCCCATGTAAAGGCAATGAGGCTGCTGGGGGCAAAAACGGGTGCCAGGGCAAACAGGGCAAGGCTAGACAAAGGCAGGGCTTCAGGACGTGCGGACACCAGCTCTCACCACCTACGGAAAATAACCGAGCCCCGAGAGGCAGTTCCCGCGCGAACGTAAATGGAAACACATGAGAAAATAGAGCCCTGTTCACGGAATCGCAGACGTTTTTGTTGCTGCAAGGGGCTTTCGCCTCTCCAAGCCACTGTCCACATCACTGCTAGTTCTGGCTCTGGAATACAAATTGGACCGGGTCCTATCCCTATTCCCCGAACCTTCTCTGGTGCAACATCACCTCCTGCGGGGTGACGAAGCCAGGGCACAGGCATCGCGGTCCACCGCTAGGCATTCGCAGCGCAAATCATTCAGTGGTTGCGCCTCAGAATCCAACTCAGCACAGCCCTCCGGGCAGCCATTACCAACCAAGCACGCTCAGGGCGAAAGCCTTTGCCTCCCTTTGAACGGAGGGCGCTGAGCCGGAACTCCTCGGCCCGGCCCTCGGCTGCCTTTCCCACCCTGCTTTCCCATCACTGCTCTGTGCCCTTCACTGCTCGCCCGCCCCAGGTAGACCTACCCTTTCTCACTCCCAGAGCCTTGTCTGCGCTGGTGCCGCACCGGGAGGGCCCCTATGCAGGCTGTGAGCTGTCCCTAGGTCTCTGTCCTCCCACTTCCCAGAGGAACTAAGTTGCACCTGGACATGGGGCCCCCCAGCAAAAAACACCTCCTGGCTCCCTGGGATCTGGGGGGACCATGCGACTAAGTGCTGGCGGTGGGAGATGAGCAGAAGTGATGCGTGACAGGTTGTTTTCCTTCGAGTTTTGCTCTCAGGGTTTGGGCATGAATTCTCCTGCCCTCCCCACCCCCCTTCCATGCTGGCCAGGGGGACGGTGAGAATGAAGCAGTGACAGGAGCCCAGAGACGGAAGCCACCTGGCGACAATGGCAGGGCCACCCCCCCTTCCCTGGACCACTGTCTTCCAGCCTGCAAGGAAGGGACCTCCCTCCTCCCTGGTTGGAGTCCTGTATTTGGGGTCTAAAGTTGTGGTGGCAGCTGTGTCTATGCCCCCACCTGCTTCCCTGTTCCTTATCTCCAGCCTCCAGTGCCACCTTCTCAGAGACATTTTCCCAGAGGGCCAAGCGCCTCTGGAATCCCTGGCACTTCATCTGCACCTCTCATTAGCATACCCCTCATTAGCATATCCCTCATTAGCATACCCCTCATTAGCATGCCCTAAATCATGGCCATGGCCTCTCCCACCAGCCTGGCAAAGGCACTCCGCACAGGCCTGACCAGGTCACCCCTCCCCCACTATGGTCGTCCAACCTCTTGGCCTGGTGGTCAGTGCCTGACACTGACCTAGTCCTCCCCTTAGCATGAAGCCCAGACAGTGGAGGAACCCGCTCCCGCAGCTCGGCTGGTCCTGGCTCCCTCCCTGTGTACCATGTAGCATCCCTCACACTGCCGGCCCCTCCCAGCCCCTGCGTGGCGGCCCTGAAGTGGCCGCTTCCTTGCTGCCTGGAGCCTCATTGTCCTGCTCCTCCTCTGTTACTGAGAACAGGGAGAGAGAATGTGAGCGTTTCCCTGATCTTTGTGTTCCTTTCAAGTGGTCTAGGAAGTCCCACGGTCTGTGTATCTGTTCCCAACGCCCTTCTGTCCCGCCAGGCCATATGCTTTGCAAACGGCCCACACCTATTCCTCTGAACTTCTGGCAGCGATGACCCTCCTAACGAGGCCCGACCTTTGGCATCCCGTCCCGGCCTCCAGGCCTCCAGGCCTCCAGGCCCATCATCCCCTGGAGCAGTGCATGCAGCCAGAAGCAGGATACAGCCAGATTTCAGCCAGTACGGGCTATTTTGGGACAGGGAGGATCCTGGGAGGATGCTGGCAAGGTCAGAGTAGGAAGGGAAGGAGGTGGGTTTTCTGCCCACGATTATGTGTCCCAAGCCCTTTGGATGCCACCCAGGGCCCAAGGCTGCCACAAGGAAGAACACACCCACCACAGACTCCCACCTCAGCCCAGCGGGTCTCAGAGGCAAACCGGGGCAGGCATGGGCTTGGGGCTCCCGGCTCCAATCTCAGTGGCCGCAGTGGGCAGGAAGAGTGTGTGTTTATTTGCTGTGTCCCAACAGCTGTGATTTCAGCCTCAGGCAAGACTCAGAGCAGTCTCCAAGTGGGCGAGGCATCGGAACCCAACCGGAGGGGAGATGGAGAATACCAGAAAGAATCCAGTCACCCAGGGATGGGTCTTGATCGGTTATGGAACATTCCTTGAGCATCTACTAGGCATGGGGCACAATATGAGATGCTGGCAAGACAAAAGGAATGATGCTTTGACTCTGACTTACAGTTGCCTACGTCCCTCTGTAAGTATCAGGCGCTCTAAAGTGGTTACACGCTGACCCCGACTAAGGAAATACTCGGAGGGGCAGGCTTTAGGTGCACGAGTGAGAGTGGTGTTTTACCCGGAGTTTGGGGATTTGCAAACATTTCAGGATGCCAGAACTCCACTCTGCCGGCTTGGAGAAGTGCTCGGTACTGCGCCCAGCACACAATGGGTGCTCAGTTAGGGGCAGTGGCAACGGCTATTTCTCATAGCAGGTCGGCAGCCGCATGCCCGTAGGCTTCAGTGGGTGAGAAGCCCCGGGCTGGGCAGAGGGGGCAGGTCCAGGGACGCGGCAGGACCTGCCCATCCTAGCAGATGCATTTACTCTGGGGCTCTATTGTCTGAGCGCCTGTGCAGCCCTTCCGGAACTTCGCTCCTTCCTCTTTTGCCTCAATTTGGGGTCTTGTCTTAAATGCCTGGGTGTTAACTGCCTGGCTCTGGTCTGTACTTCAGGCCAAACTGCCTCTGGGGAATTCTCTAACACCCTGGACACCCCTTCCGGAACCCCCTGCTCTCTCTCCTCCCATCTCCTGGCCACCTCATTCCCTGCTGGTGGCCCCTCCCACAGAGGACCTGCATCAAGCCCTCCCACCCCCCTGCCCCCCTCCACTGTGTCCCTTCACCCCTCCTCCCCACCACCTCTGAGCTGCCCCTGCTGCCTCCTGGCTTTCTCCTCCCCACCCAAGAGCCCTGGGTCCCACACAAACTCTCTTCTTCCAAATCCTTCCTCCCTCCTACCACATCGTCCCCAGCTCCCAGCCTCCCGGGACCACCAGAGCCAGACTCTCCCAAGCACAAAATGGATGTCTGTTGGTTGGGCACCCACCCTGACATGGGCAGGGCATGGGAAGCCCAATGAGGCAGGGAGGAGAGAAGGGTAGGCCTCTGTCTTGCCACAGATGTGCAGCCCACCTTGCCCCCAGCATCAGGATGTGGTGCTTCAGAGGGATTTCTGAGCATCTTAAAAGTGCCAGAGGGATTGAAGGGGACAATAATTGTGCTTAGTAGGAGTCAGGAAAGGTGCTAAATACTTCCCACCATTATCTCTCTGAATGGACACCATATACCTGCAAGATGGGTTTTATCCCCGTTTTCCACAGGAGCCAACCAAAGCAGAGAGAGGGTAAACCATGCTCTGAAAGCCACACAGCCGATAAACGTAGAGCTGAAATGCAAACCCGCGTCTTCATGGCTCCAAATCTCCTGCCCCTCCCCAACATCCTATACTCTGAGCAAAAAAGACCAACTGCAATTGACCAGAGTTACAGAGACGACAGACACGAAGATTTGAAACGTGGGCTGCCCTCGAAACCCTGATGCTACCCACAGCCGCTCTGCCTGGCCTGTCGCCCCAGCCTTACCTTCATCTCATCTCATTAATCTTGGCATCCGTCTCCCCAAAGCTTTCCCAGGTCCCAGGGCTCAATCTCCTGGGCCCTGAGGGAGGGAGGGAGCTTCCCAGGGCTTCTGGACACCCTTTTAATTAACCCAGATGACCCTCTTCTGACGGGGGCCAGCTGAATCGCATCACGATGCCACCATCTCCTGTGGCAGCCCCCCTGCTCTGTGACTCCCACCTCGGCCCACTCATGCTCCAGCAAATGCTTCCCCTTCACTTCCCATGTGCTCAATACATGCTGGCCTCTCTCCCCTGGCTTGGCGACCAGGGGTGAGGGCCACTGGGGCTCCTCGGCCCCTCTGTCCATGGAGGGCCTGCCGGAGAGCTCAGGTAGTGTCCTGCCAATGCCACCTGCCCACGGTGGCATCGAGGGGCCACCCTCTGAGCTGGCTGAGGTCCAGAGTGGAGTGGTGGGTTGGGGGCTGCGCAGGTCCTCTGCCCTCCATCAAACCTGTCTTCACCAGCTTGCAAATCACTGAGCCAATCTGGAAGGCCCCTGTGATGACTTATTTTCTCCCCCAACCCCTTTTTTGGAACTTTCTTCCTCATCCCCCCAAAAGTACAGCCCATTCCAGTTACCATGGGAACAATGAAACTTGCTCGTCTGTCATTCTCATGGCTTAATAATAAGGGTCAGCAACCTAGAGAGGTCCAGATGAACTAACTTATCGTTATGATTAACTGTTTGCAATGAAACGGAACCCAACACACAGCATGGCGCTCAGCACAGAGCAGGGACTCGGTACATGGCTGCGACCAGATGAACAGGCGCGGCGAGGAGCGGGTCGCTCTATGCAGAGGAACACGCACTAGCAGAGGTGCCCTCAGAGGTGACCTGCCCACACAGGGTTAGTAAATGCAGGAGCAGAATCTGAATCCAGATTGGCCTGGTTAACTCAGTTGCGCCCCATCACCTTGACCTTGAGCAGTGTGCACGGGTGCGTTTGTGCAGGTCATCTCCATACCACACAGCACGAAGCGCCCTAAGCCCGCGCGCGAGGGCAGGGAAGTCTTACAATCGGGGCACTTCACTCATTCCAGCAACAAACACTTTTGTATGCCTGCTATGTGTCAGTAGTTGGAGGCGTAATAGTGACCATGATGAGCCTGGTCCCTGCCTGCTTGGGCTTCTCTTCCCTTCAATGCTGCATAGCCCTTCAGAGTTTGCAAAATGTAGTCGTGCCCGTTATCTTGTCTAATTTCACAACTTGGTGCATATAGCAAAGGGCCATAGAAGCGTTCATGAATGAATGAATGAATGAATGAATGAATGATGGATAGGGGATGGGTGGGCCGATCAATGAGTAGAGGAAAGGCAATACCACAGATATTGCCATTCCATCTTTCAAATGGAAAGTGATGCCCGGAGCAGGGTGTGGCCAGAGCACAACCACCGAGGGGGCCTCTGGTGTGTGTCCCTGTCCTAGTCGCCGTTCGCAGGCTCCTTACCTGGAGGGCAGTGACACCCTGGAGACGTCTTGGGGGCTTCTCGGCGCCTCCGGGAGTGGAGCTTCCATTTCTGCACAGGAAGACAGAGGAGAGGAGTCACTGGGAGTCCCGATGGCCAAGCCCTGGGAGTCGTCTGTGGGCTGGCGCGGTGGGGGTGTGGGAGAGGGGCCCCTGGGGGCTGGCAGGAGGGCTGTTCCTGGATCAAAGACCGGCCACCGGACGTCTGGGTAATAAGAAGCAGACGGAAAGGTCCCGTCTAGCTAATTTCAGTGTCTGCTGTCTTTGGAGTGCTCTTAAAGAAATTAGCCCCGATCACAGGACCCTGTAAACCAGCTGTGGCCTTCCTGCACCGCTCCCTCATGGGCACCAGGGCCTGCTTCTCTCGGCTCTCTGCTGCTTGGCTCCTGGCTAGTCTGGGCTCCTGTTGGATCCGGGGCAGGGACAGGGACTTGTTCTTCTTGTGTCCCTCTCAAGCTAGGCCCAGGCAGGAGTGGTGGGTTGGAGGCTGGGCAGGTCCTCTGCCCTCCATCAAACCTCTCCCTCGCCAGCTTGCAAGTCACTGAGCTAACCTAGAAGGCCCCAAAGAGGTGGCGACAAGTAGAGTGGGGCACCTCCTGCCCACAAGGAGCTGCCATTCCCCTGGTTGTAAACTGACACACACACACACACACACACACACACACACACACACACACGCACACGCCCAGGAGCACGGGTGCCTGGGGTGCTCACGCTGTCAGCGTGGTGCGCTGAGCGCCTCAGCCCTCACAACCACCCTGGGCGGGGGCCGCACGCACAGAGGTTGACAGGCATGCCTCCGGGCCAGACTGCCTGGGTCCAGGCACAGCCCTTGGGCCGTGAGCTGCTAACAGTCCCTACCTCACCGGGTTACTGAGAGGATAGAAAAGGCCGACGTATAGAAAGAAAAGCCCTCAATCCATGTCAGCTATTGTTGCACTCATGTTACAGGCGAGGAGCCCGAAGCACAGACGGCAGACTGTCACCTGGCCAAGGTCAGGGGAGGAGCAAGGCTGGGATTTGAACCCACACTCTCCGAAGCTAGTGCAGCAGTTAGAAGCTGGTAGCCCCGGAGCCAAATTGGCCCTTAGATGTATTTTAATTGGTTCCCACAGATATTTTTTTCATTGAATTTGTTGCCAGTATTTTGAAGAGGTTGATTTTACATGCACATCTGCATTTCTAATTTCTCTGGAAAAGCTGGAAGACCTGGCCGCATGGGGCCTGCACGATGACTGGTTCTGATTGACAGCGTCCAGTAGTCCCTGACATGTGGACCAGTTAGGGTGCCAGCTGGCCCCCAACAGCAGCTCTCCAGCACTTATCTACTGTGTAGTCTGCCACTCGGGGTGGGCCATGAGGGACGTAAAGAAAGGTCGAGTGGGAGGTGTAGTGGGATGAGGCGTCACCTCTGGTTGGTGGTGGAGAAGGAAGGTCGGGAAAGCTTCATGGTAATTCACAGCAAACTCATGTCTGCTCAGCCCCGATCTATATTGGGGTATAAAGCTGGGTGCTTTATACCGAGAATCACATCTATTTTTCACAATCTAACAAATTTAACAGTGAACTCATTTTTCCCTTAAGGAAATGGAGGCTCAGAGAGGCTGAGTGACTTGTTGAAGGTCACACAGCTAGTACGTGATGGATCTGGGACAAGAACTCAGGCTTTTTGGTGCAAAGTCCACGCCATCCTGCTGGAGAAAGGTGCGCACCGATGCCCCTGGGAGAGGGCGCACAGCGACAGGCAGGGTGAGGACGCTGAGGGAGGAAGGGATCAGGGGGGAGAAAGACAGGAAGGGGAGGGAGGGAGGAAGTCTCAAAGGGGAGCCCCTCACTCAGAAAGGGAGACTGGTGCACAAATGTTGTGGGTGGATGGTGAGGCTCGGCCACAGGTGGGCACAGCGTGGCCACTGAGCAAACAAGTGCCTCCCAGGACAAAGTCTGGTGAAAAGCCCCGCGATGCCCAGCCCTGAGTTCAGCTCACCAACGCCACGTCCCATTGGGACCGCACCTATCGACTTCCCTTCCCACCAATGACCTTGGGCTCTTGGAGACTTATTGGTGGCGGTTCCTGGCGCACAGTAGGTGTGTGACAGAAGTCTGCTAAGTGACAAGGCCATTCGGTGACTGACAAGCCAAAGCCAGCTGAGTGTGCAGCGTTCTGGCTGCAGGTTGCAACCACTAGGGCTGTTACTCACTCAACAGCAGCAAGAGGCCAAGCGCGGGCTGGGCCCTGGAGATGGAGCCGGACAGAAGGCTGGAGGCTGAGGGTCCTCTCTGGAGGCTGTCACAGTCATCATGCGACCGAGAGACACCGGGGTCTGCGGTGTGGCGTGGCAGGATGGAGAGAAGGGGAAGGATGTGCAGGGGGAAGAATGCACAGGGCACAGATGGACCTGGTGGGGAGAGGGTAGGACCAGGCTCTGCCATGGCCGCCTAGATGCCCCCATGGGGACAGGACAGGGGCAAAAGCCGGCTTGTGGGAAGATGACAAGCTGAGCTGGAGGGCTGCCCTGTGGAGGAGTCCAGGTGGGCAGGGCTGTGTAGTTCTGGAGCTCCGGAGAGAGGCCTGGAATAGAAAGGTGGATCGGGAGCCAGGGACACTATCAAGAGGGAAGGAGACAGCCCAACTGGTGTGGCTCAGTGGTTGAGCGTCGACCTATGAACTAGGAGGTCACGGTTCCATTCCCAGTCAGGGCACTTGCCCGGGTTGTGGGCTCGATCCCCAGTGTAGAGTGTGCAGGAGGCAGCCAGTCAATGATTCTCTCTCATCATTGATGTTTCTCTTTCTCCCTCTCCCTTCCTCTCTGAAATCAATAAAAATATCTAAGAAAAAAGGACACATCTGACAAAGATGGGAAACTGGCTGCAGTCAGGGTGTGGGTGGGTTTTCTTGGCCTGCGCAGTGTTTATTTTTGAAAAGTATTAAATCCCAACATCGCCACACCCCTTCCAGAGCCTGGGCTTCAAATCCGCCCACTGACCCTCCCTGCAGCTCACTCCTTCCCGCGCCTCAACCCCGGGCTCCCTCCCGCCTGCGGGCACCTCTTCACTGTCCTTCACCCACCACATTTCATGTCCCTCCTCGCTCAGTGTCAGTGATTACAATCCCTCTCCTGCCTACAGCCCGGCTGCCAGCACACCCTTCCCTTTAGCACGTTCTCCTGGCTAAGCCACAAACCTCGTGGACTGGATATTTCCACACACCCCACGCTGGTACCCACGCAGCAGAAGGGAGCCAAGAGAGTGCACGACCCTGGTGACTGGCTTCACTTTAATTGGGATCATTATCTCAGAGCAAAGCCCAGCGAGCCTGTTGTGATGCGCTAGTTCCTCATCTTCCTGTCCTAGTCGTTCTCACACCTTCTCTCCCCAACCCAACACGCTGTCACCTGGAGAAAACAGAAGCCGCCGGAAGAGGCCTCCCAGAGGTCCCACCACCACGCACACCCGCCCATCTGCACCTGTGCGGGCACACCCCCTTCTCTCCTCTTGCCCCTTCGCCTGTGCTCCCAGATAAGGCCAACCCCTACCAGCTCAGCAGGTCCTCCCCCTCCTCCTGCTCCAGGGCATCTCAGCAGCAAGTCTCCCTCCCACAGCCCATCTGTTGCCTCCCTGGGGCTGGATCCCTTATACCACTCGTCAGCAAACGTTTCCTGCAGGGGGCCAGCTAGTGACTCTGTCAGGCCCTGTGAGCCACGCAGTCTCCGTCACAACCACTCAGCTCTCTGTGTCAGCGAGAAGCAGCTAAGGACAGCTCGAAAGCAATGCAAGCAAGGCTGTGCTCCCATAAACATGCATTCACGAAAACAGGCTTCAGTGGGATTAAGCGATCCTTCGCGAAGGACTCCTGATGTACATCACTGTGCAAGCACGCTGTTGATCCTCCCATCATAAAAAAGAGAAAAGATAAGAAAAGTCCTCCCTTGGCCAAGCTTTTTTTTTTTTTTTTCCTAGAAAAACGCCCTGATGGACAGTGTAGCCGCATGCTCCCTCCTGGACAGCTCCTATCAGCTCTGACCTTCCCTGCCCCCAAGAGGTCCTCCTTGTGGCCACCGGTGACCTCTGCGTAGCTAAGCCCAGTGGGCAGCCCCCACCTCATCTCAGCATCTGCTCACTCCTCCTTCCCCTTGACAACTTTCTTCCCTGGGCTCCTAGGACGCCGCTCTGCTCCTGTCAGTGTCCTGGGCTGGCTCCTTCTTACCTACTTGACTCGCGATGCTGGAGAGCCGCAGGGCCCAGTCTCACCACTTTCCCTCTGCCCTGATCCTTGGGGCTGTCGCTAGTCTTACGGCTTCAGCACCGATGTACGTGGCCATGCCCTGGTCCTGGCACCTCTGACCCAGACCTTCCTCCAGATGCACTGATCCAGCTGCCCACCTGACATCGCCACGGGCAGGCATCCCCAAATCAGCCCAGCAAATCTGAGCTTCTCATAGGCTATCCCTTCTTCCCAGGTAATGGCCCCGCAGCCTGCCAAGTGTTCAAAACCTTGACATCATCAGTGATGCCTCTTGGTCTCTCACTCCACACCCATTCAGTCAGCAACTCCTGTTCTCTACCTTCCAGACAAGTCCAGGATCTGACCCCGTCTCACCACTCCCACCCTCTCTGGTCCAAGCTTCATCAGCGTTGGTGTGATGGCTGCCACAACCTCCTGGTGAATCCCCTGCCTCTGCCCTTGCCCCACAGACCACTCAGCCTGGCAGCCAGCGTGACCTCACAGGCCCCCTTGAAGTGCCTGCACATGCCCGGCCTCCTCCTCCTACCTCCAGGCCTTGGCACTTGCTGCTCTCTCTGCCAGGGATGTTCTCTTTCTAGCTAACCACCTGGCTCACTCTCCATAAGGCCTTCCTCACCCCCAGTGCCCTCCTGCAATAGACTTACTATCCCTCCTCCCTGTTTTATTTTCTCCTTAGGATTTTCTTGTTGTTGATGCCTAATTTTCTTGCTTAATGTCTCCCTCCACAACCAGAAAGTAAGTACCCCCAGGACATGGGTATTTTGGTCTGCTTTAAATCACTGCCATAGCCTCAAGGGCTAGAACATGGCCTGGCGTAATGTAAATGCTCAGTACATGTTGGTTGCTTACAAAACAGGAGACTCGCGTAAAGGCCCAGATTGCTGATCCCTCGTACAATAGGAGGACCTGGCAACGCTGGGCCACTGAGTGATGGCGGCCCCTTTCAGGGGGGCGTGTGCTCTCCAGGCCACCACCGTCCCCTCGCCCTGGCCAGCTTCACCTACTTGGGCACCTGAGTTGAGACCCCTAGAGAGAAACCCCCAGGCTGAGGCTCAGGGGCAGGTGGAAAGCTTTCCGAGGCCCTGGGGTGGACCCCCAGCCGTTCTGGACAGAGAAGCCTTCCTGCTTTGCCCCTACGAGCAGCCAGGGCCTCCCGGAATGCCCCGCGCGGCCACAGCTGAAACATCACCCGCCTGGTCATTGCAGCTATTAAAATGCCTGTATCAGTATCAAAGGGAAAATGCCAAGCGGCTACTCACTCCCCCCAAAGAATGCAGCTCCAGCCTGGCCTTGGGTTTAGGGCCACTCCCTCCCCAGGCTCAGCTTTGGGCTCTTAAAGGGCTCGGGTTCAACCTCGGCCTCTGTGACACAGGGCGGGTCCAGGTGTGGGGGTTGGGACCCCAAAGGCAGAGGCCAGGTGAGGTCTGCACTCCATAACCATGACCTTGAGCCTGGCACTTCCCACATGAGGGATCTGTAAAATGGGGATGTGAAATTATTAAATGAGCTAATGTTAATAACTAGAGGCCCGATGCACAAAATTCGTGCAAGAGTAGGCCTTCGCAGCCACAGTGGCTGCCTGGATCCCTCCCTCGCAGCCGCAGCGGCTTCCTCGATCCTGTGGCTGCAGCCCCGGCTTCATCTGGAAGGACATCAGGTCTAATTAGCATTTTACACTTTTATTATTATAGATAACAGCTACACATACTGAGTGAGCAGTGTATACCAGGCACTGTGCTAAGTGCTTTAGGTGGAAATATCATTTAATATTTAATTTTTAATATTAGTGGCAGTTTTGAACAATTGGCAGTGTATGACACCTGTAGAACCCACTGGCCCCTGGAGGCTGCGACGGGTCTCTGTTTAGGGTTAGCAAAAACCTCTGATGGGGGCAGTGTGGGCATGGCCTGAGCTACATCCGGGAGTGCAGGACCTCGGGTCCAGCCCCAGCTCTCCCACTAACTGTGTATGAAGCGAGAGAGATCACCTCTCTGGACCTCAGTTTCCTCATCCATAAACTGGGGATAATATTAGTTCTCCACTGGCCTGCCCAGGGCAGTTGGAGGGATAAGTGAAATGAGGTCAGAAAAGAGAAAGAGGTTCTAGGTGTGAAGAAGGGTGAGCACCTGCTGTGCCAGGTGCTGTTCTTACTGGCCAGGTGAAGGCCACTTCTCTCTGGAGCTGGTGCCAGGCCTGCCTCCGCCCAGCCCAGGTGCCCCATGAGCTGGTAGGGCCTCAGGCACCACTGCGAGCAGGTGGACATATGGTAGTTTCCTGCCCTGCCCTCCCCGCTGGGGAAACGCAGGTGCCGCTGCCTGCAGAAGGGAAGGTGGGTGGGGCCTACCTACAGGCCTGCCTTTGGAGCCTGAGGACGAGGAGTTGAAAGGAGGAGTTGCCCAGTGAAATGACCACACTGGGCAAAGCTCTGGCCAAGTGTCTGGTGACAGTGCCTGGCATGGAGTGGGCGCCTGGTCCATCTGCCAGAGCCCTTCCAACACCCTGCGCCAGCACTGTTCCTGGGCCAGCACCTCCTTGGAGACTGAGCCGGCCTTGGAGGGCAGGGCCTGGTCTGTGTCCCTGATCCACACTCGAACCAAATTACTTACTTTGAGGTCTGCCCTCTAGGGCCAGGAGGACACGCGCTTTGGGCTGGGCTTCAGCAGGATTCGGATAGAAGGAGACGAGGGGGTGGGGGGGGGGGCGGTCCCGTGAGGACCAAAGGCACAGAGGCAGGGCCCGGGCCGTGCAGGGCTGGCTCTGTGGGCCTCATCCCAGGGACCACAGGAGACGCGGCCCACAGACTGGGTTTGTTAAGGCAGCAGGCCCCTGCGCGGCTGCGTGCCCCGGGGCGCTGGCAGCTCAGCAGGGTGAAATCAAAGCGGAGGAAATCTAGACACTCAACCCACACCCACCAGAACTGGACTTGCCTGGTCTGCTTGCGGGGGTGGGGGACTGTGTGCTGGGGCCCCGGAGGGCGTGTCATGGGGTGGGTGCCTTAGAAACCGTTTTCTCCCTCCCTGCACTGCTCTCTTTGTACAATGGACTTGGCGCCTGATCACAGGCTCCCAGGGCCGAAAAACAGGGGCCCGAGGGTCCTCCGGATGCCATTGCCTCTGCCTCCTGCCTCCCCAGAACCACAGACAGATGTGGCCCCAGGCTCTGCAGATCCGAAAGTCGGGGAAAGGAGGTGCTGCCCCTGCGTGAGGTTTCCAGCCTTCATAGGAGGAAGTCCTTCCTTCCAGCTAACCTACAGCCCTGCTGCTTCCCCGGGGAGTCAGGACCTGGACTTAGAACTAGGTGGATGTGGCTGGGAGCCGGGTTAGCATGGGGCCCAGGACTTCAAGAGTTTCAGGGAGTCTGGGGTCATCGCTGGGCCACGGGCAGGATGAAGCAGGGGTCCCCTACAACGGTGTGGGGAGGGGCTGGGGTGAGAGTGCTGGGATGAAAGTCAATGCCTCTCCTTTCCTTCCCTCCCTGCCACAGATGGGCGCTGAGCATCTGTCTGGGCCAGGGCCGGGCGAAGTGCTGGGAACACACAGCCTGGGCTGGTTCAGGCCGCCTGAGCAGAGCAGACATTCAGGCTGCCCGCATGGAGCTTACTCTCTAGGGAGGGCGCGTAAGAGTCTACAAACCGCGCACATCAACAGGAGGCAACCACTGTCATCAGAGCTATGGCTGGATGAGGTGCCGAGGGCCTGCCCCGTGGCATGGACTAGGCTGGCCCATCCGGGGACCCGACAGCTGGGCTGGGGTAAAGGATGAGCAGCAACGAACCAGGTGAGGGGCCCAGGTACAGGGGAATGGCTAAGACCAAACCCAGCAACGTGCTCTTATGCACCAGGCAGGGGCCTGGCATATATTCACTCACCCAGCACTCACAACCACCCAGGCATGACGGAGGAAACTGAGACAGACTGAGGTGAACAAACGTGCGTGATGGCACCCAGCCAAGAAGGGCAGAGGCAGGATTTAAGCCAGGAAGCCGAGCTCAGAGCCCAAGTCCCTCCACTGCGTCTGCCTGTGACCCAGGGTGGCTGGAGGCGGGGAGGCTTGGCTCTTTTCAGGGGATCGAAATATTACAATAATCACAATCCTATTCCTGGAATGCCAGGTACTGCTCAAAGCCCTTGTTTTTACTTGTTTTATCCTGAAAACAACACCCATAAGAAGGAGGTCCTCTCCTCATCGCCCCCTTTTTACAGAGGTCCCACCCAAAGTACTGAGAGGTTAATCACCTTGCCCACTGTCACCAGCCAGGGATTAGCAGAGCTGGATTTGAACCCGCCACCTGGCTCCGGAGTCCGTGCTCCGAGACTCAGAAAGTGAGGGGAGGGGAGTCATGAGGCTGGAGAGGGTGGTAAGGGCCAGGGCTCCTGGCCACTAAGAGCAACAGGAAGTCATTGAGGAGCTGTAATCAGAGAAGTGTGGTGATGAGAGTTCTTAAAAGATCGCCCTGGCTGCCTTGTGGGTGGTGGAAAGGGCAGGACAGAGTGAATGGGTGCAGATAAGTTAGGAGGCTCCTGCCACGGCCCAGGAGTGCCCAGGGCCGCTCAGGTGGGGCTGGGCAGGAGTGATGAAGAGAAGGGGACAGATCTGTGGGGGGCTGAGAAGGTGCGATCAGCAGGCCTAGAGGGGGTGCAGCTGGAGGCCAGTGCAGTCACCGATGATGGGGTGCTGGGAAGGTCTGGATTTCTTGTTCAGTTTAGACACGGTGAGTCTGAGGTGCTTTCGAGACATCCTGGGGGGTTGGGATGGGAGGTGTAAAGATAGGTCTGGCGCTCTGATGAGAGGAAGAATGCACATGGCATTACAGCCAGAGCTGTCCAACCACGGGACAGCCACCTGCACAAGGTAGTGAGCTCCCCATCCCTGTGAGGGTGTAAGCCTGAGAACCAGACATGTTGTGGGACATTCCTAGTCCAGGGCAGAGCTCCCTTCCTTCCAACACTCTGCTTCTATGGAGTGGGGAGAGGCTGGAGGTGGCAGGACCGCCCTCTAACCGCCCATGTCACCAGTCTCCCCCTTCACCCAGGAAACCTCAATTGCCACACAGGGAAGTGGACTAAAGCTGTTCCTGGCAAAGCCCCAACGAATGCCCCTCTAACCAGCCCCCTTTCTGCATCCTTGTCCCCCTTCAGGTCCTGCCCTACTGGCCACCTTGTCAGAGCATGTCAGACGCAGAAAACCTCCAGTGATGGCATCTACAGAGTAACAGGCGACTGCAGGTGCAAAGCGCCTTGGATGGCAGGATCCCAGCCTGGGGCAGCGCGGCCGCCCTATGGCATCTTACAGAGCAGGCAGAGGGAGCTTGCTGGCCGGAGGGAGGAGTGGACGGGAGAGCCTGCTGCGGTGGGAAACGCCCGCCCGAGCAAAGGAAAGGCCAAGACAGGACCATGGGCGTCAAGGAGACCAGTGAGCTGGGGCAGAGGGGTGCGGGTGGGGGCAGGCGAGGAGAGGAAAGCACGCTGAAGAGGCGGCAGAGCCCAGCCCATGCGGACTAGAGCCATGGCAGGCTTTCTGGGAAACACACAGTAGCCTCCCGGGAGGGAGACAGGGCCCCAGTGTCCCCCTGACGGCCGTGCCCAGCCCCCCAGGCAGACAGTTCCGCCCCTTTGTGCTGGGCTTGCCCTTGCCCTTTGAAGGTCGGAGGAACCCCTGCTGCTGGCAGCCCCACCCGCCCTTTGGTCACCGCGAGTTTTCCTCAGGGAGGCCACCACCCAGGGCGTGTGGCCTGCGGCTGGGGTCTTGCTGGCAGCCCAGGTGACACCCAGGAGAGCCAGGGAACCAGCCTCCCAGCCTCCCAGCCACCCCCAGCCTCCCAGCCACTCCCAGCCCCAGCCTCAGTTTCCCTTGGAGGAGCCTGCTGACTTCCTTTACTTACGGAGGACTCAACAAGCGGCTTCTGGGAGGGCAGAATGGCACCGGATGTTCCAGCCTGGGGCTCACAGAAGTGCTCTCTCTCTCTCTCTCTCTCTCTCTCTAAGGGGCTGCCAGACATGGACACCCTAAGGCCACACCCTCCCCACAGGGATTCCTATCAAGGCTTTGGGAAGCGGGTCCGCATGGTGGGTCAGCCAGCCTGTCCCCGGCTCCGAGCAGGCCTTTGCGGGTGTGCAAGCATGACGAGAAGGAGGGAAGAATAACTTTCAAAAGTGTAGTTACTTTAGAAGTTTTAGCTTTATCTTGTTTCTAAAGGGGCGTTCAGTCAGCTGCCTAGACAGACAGACAGACAGACGTGTTTATACAGTAAGGCCACAGGAAGGGAGAGGGAGAAAGAAGGCCAGGGCAGGGGGCTAAGCAGAACTGGGAGCGGGGCTTTGCAAACACGGCTGCCGGGGGCTGCGCTCTGCCAGGCGGTGGGTCCAGGTCTGGCGCTAAGCTTCCGAGAGGACAGCCCAGCGTCCAAGAGACAAGGAGCCGTGCACCCTGCCCGGGAAGCTGAGCACCCGGAGACCAGGCTGATACCACAGACGGCACCCCAGTGTCGTTCCTACACCAAGATGGCACCCTGGGCCCGATGCCACGTCAGTTCAGTAAATGCCTCGGCGCTGGGAGCCAAAGTGAACCGAACCAGTGCCCAGCCCCTGGCCTACGTGACTAGCCTTAGCTGTATGGCACCTTATACTAGTGGCTCAGAAGGCCAGCTCTGGGGTCAGACTGCCTGGGTTCAAGGCTTGGCTCTGCTCTTTACTAGCTGTGTGACCTTGAGGAAGTTACTTAACTTCTCTGGGCCTCCACTTTCTCTTCTGCAAGAAGGGAAAAATAGAACCACTTCATAGGATTGTTGTGAGAATTAAGTGAATTCATAGAGGTAAAGCTCCTTAAACAGTGCTCAGTAAGTATTAGCTATTACTGAAAGTTGTGGACACGGCAGAGCCCCCTCGGATCTCCTCTGATGATGAGGGTGGTGGTATTAGTCGAATGATTCCATTTAACCCTGCAATAAGCCTGAGAGGAGATGTCGTCATCCGTTTTTACAGATCAAGACACCGAGCTCAGGTCACACCACCAGTTCGTGGAAGCGGTACACGGGACATCGAGTGCTATGGTTTTGCTCACCTCAATGTTCTGCTCCCACCAAAACATGCCAGGCAGCCTGGGCAGGTGAGGTGAAGCTGCTGACCCTCAAAAGTAGGAAGTGGGGGAGGCGGGGGGTGGGGGGGTGCTCCCAGCTGCTCTGTCTGGTGGGAACACATCACACCAAGCCATCCCCACTCTCCCAGCCAGCACCAGGGGCGGTGGCCCTGACTTAGGAGTGAATCATTTCACCCTCTGCTGGTGGCTGCGAAACACCCACCTCCAGGGCACCATCCCCCCAGCAAATGCTGGGTCTGGGGGTGTGGGTGTGGGTGTGGAGGGCAGCTGACTGGGGTGGCTTCACTAGCCCCCAGCAGGGCAACCTTAAACCATCAACTAATTGGTGAGAGCTGCCTACTATGTGCCAAGTCCCTGCCTAGACTCAGGGACCCTGAAACCAGTGAGCCCTGTCCCTGCCCCTGGGTTGTGTGTGAGCCAATGGAGAGACAAGACGTTCAAAGGCCACAGAGAGGAGGGCACACTGACAATGAGTGTGAGGCTGAGCCATGGATGGCAAATGCATGTCATCTTGGCCCTTGACCCTAATAGGCCGGGAGTGGCAGCCTGGTGCACGGTGTTGAGAGGGATTCTGGGGCCCATCTCGGTTCACTGGGAGTCATGGCTGCTGTGGTTCCGGGATGAGAGAGGCCAGCATGTGCCATGTCTTATCTACTTTCTTCTCTGGGCTCCATGTTTGGCATGGCCAGGAGGTTCTGCAGGGAGAGAGCCCGTTTGGGTTGGATGGTTTGGGGAGGTTTTCCAAGTGGCCCTGGGCCAGTCTAGAACAAGGGAGAGGCATCTTTCTGAGAGTGCCAAACTGGGAAACGGTGCTGAAGGCCCATGGCGAGTGGTCTCAGGTGCTGTGACCGTTCCCACCACCTTCCCTGAGGGTTGGCGACGTAATGAGCTCCTCAGTCTGGCTTGGAGCTACCAGCTAGCTTTAAGGCCTCTGGAGAAGCTGTAAAACTTTAGGAACTCCCCCTGGCTTTATCGATAGTAAATATTGCTCGCGTTTTAAAAACAAACTCATTTAGAGTCACGAAATAGCTCTTTCTTGAACCCAACTCACCGGTTGGTGGTAGCTTCCTGGAACCGTGTTGGAAGGAGTCTGGGGCAGTATGTGAGTGCAGTGGGAAAGCGCTACGATTGATTAACAAGGTCTGCCGCGGGCCAGGGACTGCGGAGTGGAGCACACAGGGGCCGTGTCTTTGCCGTCACTCGGCTAGACAGTGAGCTGTGGTCTGGAAAGGAGAAGAGATGTCTGCAGGGCAGGGGGTGTCTCTGATACCTGGGTTTGCAGCCTTCAAACCTTTGTTCTCTCCTGTAGGGCAAGAGTGGTGGGCTGGAGGGGCTCTATTCCCTCTATTTACACCCACAAGACTAGGCATTTGCGCACTCCAAGGAAGGGGGAGGAGTTTCAGGCCTGACACAGTGGAGTCCTTACTGCATGTGAGGGCACCTAAATCTAAGGTCTGTTCATCACGGAGGTGGAGGCAGCTAGGATCGCCACAGATCTTCACAGACCACGCCCCTCACTGTGTCACACACACACACACTGTCCCTTTAAGAGCCTGCTCCCACCCTCATCCCAGCATCTCAGCCACTGCTTTGATCTCTCCCTAAACCCTCCTCTGGAAAAGGACCCAATAAAGGGCCCCTGTACAGACCCTATAAGTGTGAGACATTCCTATTACAATGGGTGCTTTTCTTCTATTTAGGGATGAGAGAGTCTGCCTGGGGTCCCCTAACATTCACCTTGAATGTGGCTGCTGACACCCCTTGCTCCCCCTTGGCCTACAAATGGATCTGGCGATTAGATTTTAAATTCCACTCCCTCCTCTTTCACTGCACACCCTCTGTCCAGCCCTAGGTGACATCTGATTTCCTCCATTTGGGACATTCCAGTTTCTCGCTGCACAGCAAGCACGTCAAGTAACGGCAGCTGGAGTGCTCATTAAGGGTCCCAGACCAGGAGAGCGGAGCTGACGGGGGAAGAGTTGGGGCCTGAGGTCTGGAAGCCACACTCCCAGCTCCCCATGAGCTGGCCCCCCGCCCCAGCCTCCTCTCCCAGCTTGGACCCTCCTCTCCCAGAGGCTGGCCCTTCTGCTCACAGCTGCCTCTGGCTCGACTTGCTCCAGGCTCCTCTCCTGCTGGGTCCCCTCAGCACGGCTGGCAGCTCCCTCCTCCCCCTGCCTCACAGATGCGGTCTGTGCCCAGCAGGCTGCTTCCCCACGGGGTGTGTGGTGTGAATGTCCCCTAGATTCCTGCCTCCAGGCCACTGCACAGGCTGTATACTCTGCCCAAGGCCCTTCCTCCGTCCTTCAGGGCGTGGCGCAGGCCCACCTGCTCCAGGACTGGTCGCCTGCCGCAGGTCCCTGAGACCCCCCTGCGAGCGCTCCTGTGGCCCTGAGCATGGCCTCTGGTGGCACCTTTAAGTGCATTCTCCCATCTGCCATCTCCTGAGGGTCTCCCAGCGTCCCCCAGAGGGAGGCAGAGCCTGGGGTTTCTAGAGTAGGGACCCAAGCCCAGGGGGTGGCAAAGCCCACTGGAATCCTGGTCTAGGCCCCAGTATTCACCGGGGGCCTGTGTGCCCTGTGAGAGCAGGAGCCCCCTGCACATCCATTCCACAGGATCCCGCTTCACCAAAGCCATGGCCTCCTCTCTTCTCTGCCTTTCCTCTTCTCCCAGGGGTTTTGGCCAGTCCCAGTCTCCTCCGCTCACCCTTTCCTCACCTTTGCCGTTGGCTCCAACCTGGGAGAACATACCCCGGGAAGGAAAGGTCTGGGGTGGAGGAAAGGGCCTCGAGTTGCTCTGGGGACACCTTTGCTGGCCCAGAGTGTCCTGCTCCTGCCACAGTGCGGTCACACAGAGCTTCCTGCGTGACGTACATGTTGCATGTCTGTGCTGTCCAGTCTGGTAGCCACTAGCCACAGGTGTCTACTGAGCGCTTATTGGAAATGTGGCTCGTGTGCTTGAGGAACTCAATTTCAATGTTATTTAATTTTAATTAATGTAACTATAATGAGTCACATGTGACCAGTGGTTACCATATTAGACAGTGAGACCCTTAGAGGGCCCCTTCGGGAGCCCCTGGACTGAGGCCCCACCCAGGACCATCTCCACACAGACTAGGCCACCCCACCCCCCGCCACCCTCAGGACAGCTCTCTCTCTGGTTCCAACTGACCTCAGGCCCCTCCACTGCAGCCACCCTTTCCATTCACCCCTCTGACCCCATTTGCACCCCCCAATCTGGGTCACAGCCCCCTCGGGCCTGCACTAGCCTCTTGTTTGACCTCTCTGCTCTGCCTTAAGTTCCCATACTGCCCCCCTCTAGGCCCTTCCATGGCTCCCCACTGCTCTTACATAGATCCGTCTCTAAGGCCACAGTCTCTCTCCAGCCAGACCCTGTACCATGCCACCCGCCCAGCTCTCCAGAGTCATGCGCTTTCTTCAGTTTCCCAAGGCAGCCCCCTCCGCTGACTTTCAGCCTCCCTTTGCCCCTAAGAACAAGGCCCCCACACCCATTGCCTTTGCCTGGAAAACTCCTATTTATCCTTTAAAACTTTGCTTGAGAATCACTTTGCCAGGAAGCCACCGCCATCAGGTTTGTTGCATGTTAATACATTCCCCAGGCCTCCTCTGCTTCCATTATCACAGCACTTTTCACACTTTCTCCTTTGTGTCCTGTTCGCCTATGCGTTTAGGAAGGCAGGCGTGTGTCCACACTGCCTGACCCACAGCTGGTTCTCAGGAAACATTTGCTGAACGACTGGATGGAAATGGACAGAGAAGGTGGCGGGACCTCGTGCCCTGGAAGCAGGGTCAGGAGGCCTAGGTTCTCGTCCTGGATCTCACCATGTGACTCTGAGTAACCTGCCGCCCCTCTCTGGGCCTTAGTTTGCCCATCTGTGAAATGGGGTCAGTTCAGGTGCTCTGCAGATGAGAGGTCTAGAGGTCAGTGGGGTAAAGATGAAGCAGCAGTTTCACGAGGAGGAATCAGCATATAAGATAACACTGTCAGCCCCAAGACCTTAAAAGCATGAGACTTGGCATGGCTAAGTCTTAAACAGAGGAAGCAAGGCTCTGGGTAAGGGCCGGGGCATGTCCTGGCCAACAGTGGGGGCCAGGAAGGGGAGAGCATGGTGAGAGGAACTAAGCAAAACTCTCAGGGGCTGATGCTTGTCCCTCAGCACCCAGCACCCAGCAACCAGAGACACCCAGGAGAGCCCCACCTGCCCCCAGACCCTCTCCATTGCTGAGCCTAGAGCTCCCTGCTTGTCCCAGCCGGTCCAGGGGACTGTGGGGTCTGACCGAGCCCTCTGGATTCCCTATCGCCTGGCAGCGCATGGGAATGAGCTGATAGCAGCAGTCATGGCTGAGCCAGTAAACTAGCAAAGGCAAACTTGCCACCCTCTTTGCTCTGGCCACGTGGCCTCCCTCTCCTTGACCACCCTTGGGGGCGGGGGGTGGCAGGTACCAGCCTCTGCCTGGAAGGGGCACCTGAGAGGGGCCTGGCTGGAGGAGACTGGTGCATCATTCCAGAAGAGATACGATGTCACTACAGGTCGAGCGGCGCTCTAATGTTTGCCATCGCCACCAGTTTTGCCAGCTCAGAAGGGTTAGGCTATTTGCCCCAGGTTGCACAGCTTCTAAGCAGGACCTACTGGACCGAGGCCCTGCTCCTCACTTTCCCACAACACTTCTTACTAAGCGGCCCGCCCAGTTTTTCCCATGGAGCCTTCCACGGCAGCCTCTTCCAGGATCTCTTCCCAGACTGCTTACCCTCACCTGTGGGTCCCCGGGCCCTGGATCCCCTGTGCTGTCCAGATTCCCATAGTCACCAGGCCTCATGCCCTCACTGCCCGGCCTTTTCTCTGATGGCACCAGTAAGACTGCATGTCCCTCCTTCCTGGGGAAGTGGGTTTTATGTACTCCCAGGGTCGCCCTGGCTGAGAGATACTCTAGCTTTCACTTGTGTTCATGAACATGTTGGGAATGGGAGAAAGCTCAGTATCCTTTTCCCAGAGAAACACACGGACACAAAACGTTGGGGGACTATTCCAGAGGGTAGGACATGAGAAACCCAGCTCAGGAACCAGAGGGCATGCAGAGCCGGGGAGACCCACAGCTGGGCCCCAGTGGTCTGGGCAGCGGCAGGGACCAGGACACCCCCTGCTGCAGGAACTGCCTCCTGTGGCCCCCTCAGCCGCTTGGATGACCCCCTCCCTCACTCTATCCTAAAGAAACGTTGGCACAAAAAGGTACTGATCCTCCAGGGATAGATGGGGAGGGCCATGGGGACAGCGAGCCTCGGCCGGGGACCGCGGGCCACAAGTCCCGTGGCGTGGGCGCTGGGCGGCTCTCACCCCACCCTGGTGGGACAAGTGGAGCTTGGCCGCCTCTGCGCGCCTGCCTCTGCGCGCCCTGCCTTCCTCCACCTGCCCCGCGCGCCCAGGGCGCTCCCAGCCCCCATGCGGGGTGGGGGGCGGAGGGGGTGCCTGCCTGAAGCGGGATTGAGGGGGCCCGCGTAAGCCCCTCGGGTCCTCGGGGTCCCTGGCAGGGCAGCATCCGTCCCCGCCCCCAACCCCTCCCTGGGACACCCAGTCCGAGCTCCCGGGCGCACTGCGCAGCGCGGATGGCAAGTGCCCGCGGGCACCGGCGGATGGAGAGTTTGGAAGCTGCGCGAGGGGGCGCCGCGGGGAGGGATAAAAGCCAGCAACAAAGAGCACAGACCTCATCAAGCAGTTGGTTGACTCGTCCCAAAATAGCCGTCTCCATTTGCTGCTCCCCACACTCGGCTTCCAGGCGCAGCACCCGGGCCTGCAGCTCCGCCGTCCGAAAGTGGGCGAGCAGGCTGAGCCCCAGCGAGCAGAGGGCCAGCGCCAGCAGCCCGCACGAGCCCGGGCTCGGCAGCCGCGCGCAGCGCTCCGCCGGCGCCACCGCCAGCGCCGCCGTCCCCGGAGCGCCCCGCTCCCCAGGCCCGCGGGCACCCGCGGCTGCCGCTTTGCGGGCGCGCTCCGCCACCATCCCCTCGCGTCTTGAGAACCAATAAATAAATAAATAGAATAAATAAGGGCGAGAGCCGCTGCCCCAAAGGCTCGGTCCAAGCTGCGGGACGGGGGTAAAGGGCTTGTGTCCTGGAAAATGTTCCTTTCCTTTGCTCCCGGCAAAGAGGACGGAAAAATTAGCAGCAGGAGGGGGAGAGCCGAGACAACACCACCGGCGGCACTCGGGGTACGCCCAGGTGGGAAACAGTTACTTCGCAGAGTGTTCCAAGTCCGGGAAAGTGAGAGGAACCGGTCGGCACGCCTTCTCTCCGTCCGTCTTTCCCTTCAGGTATCCGCAGAATCCTCGAGTTGCTTCTGCACCGTCCCTGCTCCCCGGTGCCTCGCGTCTCCCGGCGGCGAGCCAGTTTCAGTCCCGGAGCGAAGGGGCGCGCGCCGAGGGCCCCATGGGCAGAGGTGGGTCGCGGCCGCTGCGAGGAGCGCTGGGGCCGATTCCGGCGCCTCTGTAACTTGACACACCGGCCGCGGCTGCTCGGATCGGATGAGCAATCCGTGCTACTTCCCAAACTAATCTCCCCCGCCCCTCCCTCCTCCGCCCCTCTCCTCCCCCGCCTCCCGCGGGGCCGACGGCTGGGATTTGTTTATTTATTCAAACTCGCCCGGGTGGGGGGCGTGGTGTGGAGGGGCCGCTGCCCCTAGCCACCAGCCCCAGGAGCAGCCTCTCCCCCGACCTCGGCCTTCTTTGAAGTGACACGGGGTTATTTATAGGCAGGAAGGGGGTGTGGGGTGGCGTGAGGGCTCCACTTCTCTCCCTTTCCCCGGATTCACGCCGAAATCCTGCGGCCAGGCATCCCTCTACTCCGCTTTCTGACTAGCTGGCAGAGCCCGCCTCTGGGATCCTCCGGGGAGCCCGACCGAGTTATTGTCGGGCGTCTAGAAGGATCTCCACGTCCTGAGCAAGACGATCAGAATCCCTTCGGCTGCCACGGCGCCCAGCTCCCTCACCCCCCATGTCTCACCCCTTCCCTGACTCCCCGGGGTGACTCCACCTTGGGCTCTGTGCCACCCGAGTCCTGCAGCTTCCCCGGGGCCTTTGTGGGGCTCCTTCCGCCAACCACACCTTTCCTGGGGGTGACAAGCTAGCCCTCCAGGGGCAGCAGAAATGGTGCCTTTCTCTCTTTCAGGACCCACAGTAACAGGGTAGAGGAAAATGAAAACTGAGCAGCAGGGTTCATCCCAAGGTGTGGGAAAAGCAGGTCCCGCCGCTCCCTGCCAGTCTTGATCCCGCCCTTATTTCCTGCCATTGATCTGAGACCCATTCCATCCCTCTACTGTCAGGCCAGCAGGCCCCCGCCAGCCCAGCCATCAAAGGTGAGCAATTCTCGCACCGCTCTCCCTCCATCCTGTGGGTCCTTCCCATCTCCACCCCTCCCGCCGGCACGTCCTAACCCCCAGAGAGAAAAGCTGCCTGAAGGGCATTGCATGGTTTCCTCTCTGCGCTTGTCACCTCTCCCACTTGAAACAACAGTTGTATCCCAAGAGACTTTATCTCCCTGGGCCTCTTGTCACTCCTGCAAACGAGGTGGTGGGAATGAGTTTATGCAGAAAGCATGCTTCCCAGGACCGGGGGCAGGAGATAAAAAGGCTGGCTCCTCCGATGTGGAATGGGGGCAGGGGTGACAGGAATGCTGGATTCCATTTTACAATAACAGGGTGTGCCACCTTCACATTTTATGTATTGACCTGGTCAAGCTTAATATGTAATAAGTACAGTATCATGGCACACCTCGTAGTGTGGCACGTTTGAAAGAGTAATATAGTACTTGTAAGTAATGTGGTATAACATTGCCTGCTGGGTCAGTCCGCCACTGTGGGGGACTACAGGGGTAGAAATGGATGCTGCCACCCTGCTGGCGGCCCGGAGCTCTGGGTCAGGCCCGCCTCTAGCATTTCCTCCATGTGGGGCATTGGCTACTAGTGTTTCCCTACTCTGTGATGGTGTTGAAGACCACCAGGGGGCGCCAGAGAATGTCTGCACCGAGAGGTACATGCCTGGGGATTCAAAGGTAGAGGGAATGGAAGAACGGAACTGGCGGGGAGGGGGGTTAGTAGTTTCATCCTTGGTTGTTCCACAAGCTGCTCTTTTCCCTTTCAGGATTTTAGCAGTCCTGGGGAATGCTAAGGCCGTGAAACCTAAAAGGACTTGGGGCTGGCGCAGCCTCTGTGATTGGGAGCTGAAGGAAGAGGGTACTAGGCTAACCTGACTCCAGCATCAGCAATGACACGTCCAAACCCCGGGGACTTCCAGGGGGACTCGAGTCAGAGAGACCCGGGTATCAATCACGGTTCGGTCAATGATGGAGTTACCGAACGTCTGCTTTCTTTCTCATTTACAAAACGGGACTTATTGAAGTAATGCATGTAAAGCACTTAACACAGTGCCTGGCAAACAGTAGGCACTCAATAAATGATAGCTACTTCATTCTTTAGGAACTCATGGCCACTGGAGTCGGCTAAGATACAGCCACCTCTGGGCTCCCAGTTGTGCAACAGGAAGAAATTTCTACCCCAAGATGAGTCACAGCCTCTTTTCCCCTCAACCGATCGCTGGGGGTAGCAGTGGTGGGATTCGGGCCTCAGCCTGATTAGGGGGGCTCTATCCCCAAATGTCCCCTCCCTTCTTCATGCACTGAATGACATTCTGAGCCTGGGGACGCTCCCTTCCCGTTAAGCACTGCCCACCGCAGGCCCTGTCACAGGGTATCTGGGCTTATCTCGAAACCTCATTCTGCAGAAGCGGAGCCTGCAACTTGGAGACACAGGAGTGAAAAGACCCTGCTCTCCAGGAGCTCAAAGTCCAGAGGGGAAGATAAGATACGTTCAGACAGAACAGGCAGAGGGTGAGAAATCCACGAAACAGAGCAAAGGCCGCAAGGAGGCTTCCGGGAAGAAGGGCGGAAATCCTGTGACTCAGGACAAGTCCCTAGGAAATCGGGTTTCTTGTCTGTAGCCAGGAGATAGAAGGCTTCCCGTGCTAACCAAGGAGTTTGACTTCAATCTGTGGTCATGGTTACACTCCCAGATAAAAATGGATATTCCGGGTACCAGAGTGGAAAGCTAAGAAAATTGTCCCTGTGCATGTAAGCTGTTCTGTTCCTCAAGCATTTTCTGTTTTTGTTATTGTTGTTGTTGTTGTTGTTGGCTTCCACATATTTGCTGGACCCCCTGCCAGGGAGTTCATCCTTCACTCACCTGTTCTCTGTACCTTAAAACCCTGCCAATTGCTCCAAGCCCAGTTTTATGGCGGGAACCCCACTTCTCTTCATCTCACTGTGCCTTTGGCAGCCTTGACCTCTCTCTTCCCCAAACTGTTACCATCTCAGCCCCTGAGACCCCCTGCCCCATCTACTCCCGTCTCTCTGGCCTGATTTTCACTCCTCCCCGAAGACTCCTCTTTCTCTCCCCACGTCAGAACGCTGGTCACACCTCCTACCCACAACTCTTCTCCTGGCTGCTTACCAGAATCACCTGTGGAGGCCCAGGTGCGTGGACACCTGTTGTTTTACCTTCCCTGAGCCTATTCCCCCTTCTCTCATAACCGGGGCTCAGTTTCCTTTGGGGGACCCTCTAACTCGCAGTCCGTGTGGCTTTAATGGCGTCGGCCCCGTCCCTGGCCCTCAGGAATGTGAACTAGTCTAACTCTCTCTCCTGGCTACAGTCCTTAGGCTGCAGATGGGCGTGCGGCCCAGGTCAGGCTCACGAGAGCCAGGCTGGAATGATGGGGAAAGGATAACGCCCTTCGCAAAGGCCTTTCTAAAAGAATGGCAACTGCTGCTGGGGCCATCTTGCTGCTGGTCTTAAAGATCCGGTTTGAGAAGGAAGCCAACACAGGAGGCAAGCCGAGGTGGAGACAGACGGGGTCCGGGGACATCATTAAATCTTAGGTCAAACTGTGCCTGCAACTCATGCCTGCACTTTCAGTCACAGGAGTCCTTTTTGCTCAAGCCGGTTTGCACTGGGTTTCTTCGCTTGCCAGTAAAAGAACCCACAGCCACAGCCAGTCAACCTCTTCCTGAGGCAGAATCTCTTTGTGAGGGGAGTGGCCGCCCAGGGAAGCCCAGGTTCCATCCTGCTTTCAGAAGCTTCGGGAGGGACTGGAATGTACCTCCGAGGTGGAAGGTCACTGCGCTGGCCCTCCCCCTGGGGGACCGGTCCTCCTGAGCTCCACTCTCTGTCTCTCTGATGAGGGCTCTCCTGTCAAATCCGCAGCCCACAGCCCCATCCCTGGCACTTCCCACCCGTGTCTCCAGCTCCGTTTGGAGCCCGCCCCCAAGCCAGCCTCCCCTCGCTCTGCCTCCCTTTCCTTCCCTTGGCCTGTGGCACTGGCACCCTCCTGAGGCCCAGGCTGGGCGACTGCCTTCTCCTCGCCGTAGCGCCTTCATTTGGTTGGCACCAGGTGCTGTGGATCCCGCCTCCTCCGTTTCGCTCAGGTCTCTTCCTCCTTTTGGGTTTCTCTGCTCCCTCCTGCTGCCTGCCCCATGCTTGGCCTTCAAACAAGCCCAGCTCTGCCTGGCCAGCATAGCTCAGTGATTGAGCGTCGACCTATGAACCAGGAGATCACAATTCGATTCCCGGTCAGGGCACATGCCCAGGTTGTGGGCTTGATCCCCAGTGGGGGGCATGTAGGAGGCAGCCGATCAATGGTTCTCTCTCATCACTGATGTTTCTATCTCTCTCTCCCTTTCCCTTCCTCTCTGAAGTCAATAAAAATGTATTTAAACAGGCCCAGCTCTCCCACATGGTAGCCACTACCGGGAAACCTAACCCGAGGAAACCTGGCCCCAGGACTTGCCAGAATGTCCCCCAGGCCTGCGGACTCCCTGGGCTTTGTGATCACTGACATGCCAGCCCTGGCTCTCAGCTCTGCTTCTGTGTAGAGTGAACACCGAGATAGAAGAGGCCTGGGCTCCTGCTGGCTTCACGGAGTTGAGTTGCCAGGCAAGCCTAGACTTTCATGTGAATGAGAAGGAACTTATCTCATGAAAGACCCTGTTATCTGGTCTGTCTTGTGCAGCCTCAACCATGTCCTCACTATGAGCTGTGTCTGTCCCCTCCCCTAAGCTATGAAGCCCTAGAGAGCAGGGGATGACTATGCTCACCTCTGTACCCTCAGCACTCAGCCCAAGAAATGGTGGTTTGAATGAAGGAGTGAGTGAACGAATGAATGATTGGATGGATTCTAGCTCTGCCTGTTTCCCAAATATATTACTGAACTTGGAAATCAGACTACAATCTGCACCTGCTCCATGTACAGCCCATACTACCAAGACCCACACGGAAGTATCAGGGCGAGGAAAGGCCTCTTGGAGGTTACATTTGCATTTGAAATCAAACAGGCCTGCGGACTCTGAAGGAGGTCCTGCCTTCATCAAGCGTGGCACAACGCAAATCGCCCATGTTACAGTTTTCCCGTAAAAAAAGGAACTGCAGGCACTTAAGCCCCAAAGTGCACAGCTAAGGAGCACCTGGCACCATGAATACATTTCAAAATGTATCTGTTTTCAAAATCAATTCTTTTTCATTAGACGGTGCACTTCCCGTTGTAATGCTGGTACCTGACCAACAGTGCCCATTACCAAGCAGTGCGAGAGCCCCAGGGAAGAGACTGGATTGGTTCTTCAAACCACTGACAGTCTCTAGAAAGTCTGCAATGTTCGCTGTTTTAAAGTTAAACATCTGGTTGGAAGCTCTGTTATTTTATGATTTTTATAACAACTCAGGTGCATCTACTTCCACTTACTATGTGAGTTTTCGAGATTGATGGGCAAGGAAGGGAAAGGAGAACTGGGATGTGTGAGGGCCTTTCCAGCTCAGAAATCTATCCATTCGGCAAATCCCCATGGAGCCGCGCCCTGGGCTGGTATTGGGGACACAGCGGAGAACAAGGCAGGCCAGTGGTGGGGGCCGACAGGGGCAAGTGCTGCAATGCAGCACATAGTGGGTGCTTGCGGAGCACAGAAGAGGAGCCCCTATCAGCTTGGGGGATGAGACCTGAAGGTTGAGCAGAGTCAGTTAGAGAAAGGGGTACAGGGAGGGCATGCCCAACAGAGAAACCTGCTTATGCGACGGCCTGGGCGTGAGGAAGAGCGTGTGCTTTGGGGAAATTGTGAGTGGTTCACTGTGGCTGAATATGGAATGCCAAGGGAAAAGGTTGGGGCTTCTGCTAAGGTGGGGGCAGGGGCCAGGCAGGATAAGGGGTTTGGATTTTGTCCGGAGGGTGAAGGGGAGCCATTGAAGGGGCTGTGCCGTTATGCTGGGTGTTGGGAGCTGTTGACCTGCACCAGATGGAGATCCCAGAGAGCGTGAACGGAGGCCAGGCTCAGAGGAGAGGTAAGATGAGCAAGGCAGGTATTCTCGTGGGCTCCAGCTCTCAGTCTTGCCTGGGTACAGGCTCTAAAATTCAACTCGCTTGCCCCAGGTCGAGGAGTGTAGCCTGCAGTGTATCTGGGGGGAGTTCTTTGTGGGTTGGGGGCCAGGGCGAAGCTCCTGCTTGGAGCAGCAGGTCAGACGTTGGGAAATGCCTTTCCGAGTCCCCATTTCCTTCCCACTCAGCCACGCCAATCAGTCCATTGGCTGTGACTCTACAGAGCAGGGGATGGGGTCGAGGGGCAGGGGCTGCAGATGTGCGGGGGAGAGACAGCCTGCCAGGAGGCCCTGGGGGCCTTCTTAACCGGGGCCAAAACAAACTCTCTCATTAAGTAGAGAGCAGAGCCAAGTGTGGAGGCTGCACTGATGCAAGTCCTGGGGACCCTCTTCTGCAGGCCGAAGGGTGGGGAGGAATTTGGGTGCTATGGTTTCAGGCCATGAGTGCTTGTGTGCACGTGTGTGGGAGTGTGACACCAGCTGCCATCTATCTAGTGTCTCACTGTGTGCACTTGCCTTTACCTGGTCTTGTGTTTTGGTGCAATGAGATCATGCACATTTCTGCACACACATATAAGCAGGCACATGCAGGGGAGGGCAAAGGCTGTGGCTGCTCAGGGCTGCTCCACAGTACAAGTGGGCTGGCTCTAAGCCACTCCCAATGTGTGTGTGTGTGTGTGTGTGTGTGTGTGTGTGTGTGTGTGTAACCATTCATGTGACCAGAAAGGGGTGTGTGCCAGCCTCTATATGTGTCATCTGCTTTGGTCTGGATGTATACACAATAACATGTACATGCTTCTGAATGGTGAGGACCCCAATCATGTCTAGGAGTGACAGTGGCAGTAACTAGGGACAGTATTTCAGTCATCTATAGCTGCCCCAAAACTTAGTGACAGAATGACTCATTATTTCTCACAATCCTGTGAGTTGACAGGGTTCAGCAGAGTGGTTCTTCTGTTCCAAGTAGTGTGGCTAAGGTCACTCACGTGGCTGCATTATGACAGCTTGGCTGAGGTTCAGACATTCAAGATGGCATCTCATCCTTTGGGGCCCCTCTAGGTGGTCCCTCATCACCCCATAGCCTGCCCCGAGCTTCTTTACTGCGTGGTGACTGGCTTCCAAAGGGAGAGCTCCAGGCAGACAAGTTCCATTGGGCAAATGCTTATGACGCATCTGCTTCTGTGACACTTGCTAATGTCCCATTGGCCAAAATAAATCACATGGCCAAGATCAGATTCAAGCACAAGGAACTATCCAAGAACCTGATTCCAGGATGTGTGCTCCCCTGGAAGCCACAGATATAACTATCTACCCCAGACCGGGAAGAATGCCTGATAGGGTCCGCTAGTGGACCTGTGTACAGAATCACTTGACACCAACAAGTAGGGTTTGGGGGATGTTATGATGGTTAGCAAAGTCCATGCATAGTGCCCAGATCCTACCCAGACCAGCTCTCTCCTGATGGCCTCTGCAGGAGCAGCTGGATGCCCCAAATAGCCCCTTGCCCTCTGGTCTCAGGTTGTTCAAGAATAATTCAGCAGAAGTCTCAATCTTGGCCTCATTTCAAGCATTGGAAAACTCTGGGACCCAGTTTCTGCTTCCTTAGAGGCTGTTCTGAGTGGTTTCATGGGCAGCTCCACTGTTGACTATCTGTGCAATCTTGGACAAATTATGTAACCTCTCTGAACCTGTTTTTAAAATCTGAACTATAAGGAGAACCATCCCTGTTTCCTAGGGCCATTGTGAGGACTAGATGAGATGGTGCATGCTCAGTGCCCTGTCAGTACTTTATGTGAGACTGCCATGGCCATGATCGTAACTGCAGAGATTGGGGACACACAACAAAGACCAAACAGTTCATGCCCCCTCTCACACCTGTGTTCCTGCAGCTGAGAGAAGGGATGGTATAGGTCCGGGGTCGGCAAACTGTGGCTCGCGAGCCACATGTGGCTCTTTGGCCCCTTGAGTGTGGCTTTTCCACAAAATACCATGGCCTGGGCGAGTCTATTTTGAAGAAGTGGCGTTAGAAGAAGTTTAAGTTTAAAAAATTGGGCTCTCAAAAGAAATTTCAATCGTTGTACTGTTGATATTTGGCTCTGTTGACTAATGAGTTTGCCGACCACTGGTATAGGTCATTGATCCATCAATCAGTCCACACCTATTATTGAGCTCCTAGTAGGAGCAAAACCCAGAGTCAGGGACGCACAGAGCTTGCAGTCCCATGGGGTCTCTCTAGGGACTTACATGCTGGGAAAACGAAGAGGGGTGCCAGACAGCATGAGCTGAGGGCCAAACAAACAGGCAGATGAGTAGTGACTCGCACTTGGAGAAGAAGAGATGGGTAGAGACTTGGAGTTGGGGTGAAGTGCAGGAAGGCTTCCTGGAAGAGTTGAGCTGGGCTTGCACCATGGCAAGATCCAGACAGAGGATAGGACTGGGAGAATAGACCAGAAGTTACAAACTGTGTGGTCTATCCTTGCTAAGGATGCATCATGTGGCAGCCTTATCCCCAACAGCCCCAACCATCTGTCCCTTTCATTCCTCTCTTTTCAGATGGCATGGTCTGGTCATGTTTGGCATACATACCAAAACGCCCATTTCCTCATCATTGGCAGACATCACTAATCAATTACAGAACACACACACTCCTTAGGCTTCTCCACGCAGGAGGCTATTATCACACACACACACACACACACACACACACACACACACACACACACACACTTCTTAGGCTTCTCCATGCAGGAGGCTATTATCACACACACACACACACACACACACACACACACACACACACACTTCTTAGGCTTCTCCACACAGGAGGCTATTATCAATCTATTGAGATCAGCACTTGGGGTGAAAGCATTTTGCTGACTCAGTTTGAGTTGAAATAAAGCATCATCTTTGAAACCAAAACTCTTAGTCCTGGCCTCTCCATCTGCAAACTGTGTGCCCTTCAGTAAGTGTCTTAACCTCTCTGGATCTCAGCCTCCTGCTGGGGTAAGGGAATATTAATTCCTACTCAGGGGAATGCTGAGAGACTCGAATGAGATCATGTGTGCGAGACTCTAACAAAGTACAAAACCCAGAAGAGATTATATTATGGTGATGGTCCTGATGCAGCCAGACGTCAGAAAGCTGGAGCAAATGCATCCATTAGGGCCCCATTTGCAGCTTTTTGGAGGAAGAACAATCAGTTCAGGAGTGAGAGTGAGAGGCAGACCCTCCAAGCTGTCAGCCTGTGGAAACAGGGCTGGGAATCTGGGCTCGGCACAGAGATGGTGGAAGGCGCCCCAAGAATGTGCTTGGAGAAGCAGCCCAGGGCTTGAGCTCTCCCTGACAGGCAGGAAGAGCTGTCGGAAAGGCCAGCAACAGGGTTAAGACAGATGTTTTTGGTTGATGACAGACGGGTAATGGAGAGCACAATTAGTTTACTAAAGCAGATCCCTGTTTACGAGCATCTGGGAACTACAAGTTATGGTGTGGTGTCTCTGTGTGCTCTCCTGTCCCCAGCCCCCCATCACTGTGGAATTCTTTGTCTTGACCATGGAGCTCAGTCTTGGAGCTTCATCTTAAGAGCAGCTCTCCTGGTTTAAAATAGAGAGAATTCCTACCCTTTGCCCAGAAGAACCTCTATACATCCTCCAAGCCTCCTCTGGTACATTCACTTGCAGAAACTGAGCGCAGAGAGGTCAGAATGTAGTCCAAGATCACACAGCATACTAGTGGCAGAGCCAGATCTGGCCAGGTCTCTTCCCTACCAGGCACCCTACAGCCTCCACATTCAACCTTCATCCAGTGCCCAGACTGTAGCCAATGTCAGTAAACCCAGAGGAGGGACCCCAGAAGGAGTGTTGTGCTTTCCCCAGCTGTAGCTGTGAAAGCAGAACTGCCTGGAACATTCCTGTGACCCTCATTACAAAGGCCTTTTTCTTCCTTTTCCCCTAAAGGCTGTTGTTAATGTCATTTCTAAAGTTGGGGTGGGGAGTGCCCTGTTTGTCTTTCCTATATCCTCCCCCCCAATCAGGAAATGAGGGGTCTTGCTTTCCTTGATTGATCGGTTCCTGACATTAGCTCACCACCGACAGTCGGGCTTGTTGTAGATCTATTAACTTGAATCTTTCCTTGGCTTTCTAAGGCTCTGGGACAACATCTGGAAACAGATGTTTGCTCAAAGATGGAGCAGAAGCAGGAGGCATGGGGCCAAAAGTAAGCCACAGCCCCCTGCGGGAGGGGGCAGATGTGCTGACTGCTCGGGCAAACTGTAGGCCTTGAGCTAGTGTGGGAGCTTTGCATATTTGAAGGAACGGCTGCTCCCCCTCTGGGCTGGGCACAGGCAACAGTCACCCTGGGCCTGCCCGGGGATTAGGGCCAGTGCTCTAATGTGCTGGACTCTGTCCCCACAGCCTCCCTCTTTGTTCCATCCCATGGCCAAGGACTGGAGTCCAGCTCCTTCAACATGTCAACTTTCTTGTTTCCCAGAGATGGAAAATTCTGAAGGGCTGGAGACTTTATCAAACTCAAAGTTGTTGAGGTTTCCAATATGAAGCTCAGGGCTGGGCACATTAAAATTCTCAGGAAAAGAGTGATGATAGTGGAGATGGTGGTGGTGGAGATGGTGGAGATAGTGCTGGTGGTGGTGCTGGTGGTGGTGGTGTTAGTAGTCAGTAGTTTGAATGTGGATACAAACTTGAGTATCCACATGTTCACCACGTTTCTCCCAAATACACGGCTGTGTTGGCACTTGACCAAGCTGGGCCAATCATAAGAACACACATTTCCAGGCATTGTGATTGGCCCAAAGGTGACCAAGCTTGACCAATCAGGGACTTTCCTTGGATTTTTAAAATCTGAACTTGGGAGATGGAAATTCTTTTGCTTTTGGATCCCTATGCCGCCAAGATGTAAATCTCTGAAGCTCACATGGACTGAGGTTTGACTATAAATGGAGAGAATTAAATGAATAGCAGAGAGAAGCAGAGATAAGAGACAAAGAGAAAGAAAGCATCCTGTTGGTGTTTGGATGTTTGAGTCTCTTGAGGATAGTCATCCTTAGAATGGTCTTGCCCTTTTCAATTTGGGTGTGTGAACTATAACTCCCTCCTCCTCCCCCACTTAAGCTAGTTGACTTAGGTTTCTGTCTCTTGCTACCAAAGGGTTCTGACTGACCTGAGCAGATGATCATGGAGGTGTAAAGATGATTATGGGAGAGAGAGTCTAATGATGATGATAGTAGAGATGAAAATGAAAATGGCAAAGATAACATTGGTAATGGGGTGTTTATGGTGATGTGATGGTGCTGCCAAGAATAGGTAGTGATAATGATGGTTTAGATTAGATGGTGACATTGATAGGAATGATATTCGTGATGACGGTGGTGATCACATGATTGATTATGGTGCAGGTACTGACTTTACCAGCCTAATCTGGGTGTATGTCTTAGAAACAAGCCCAAAACACCCAGGAGAGGACCATAAAACCAACCAACCAAACAAACAAACAAAAAACCATGAGGTCAGGGACAAAAATTCTTCAAAATGTCACGCGCTGTCCTTTTTCTTAGATGGATAAATTCTAGCTAAATCTGGACGTGGAGAGGAGGTCACAGATGGTACTAAACTTCGTAACAGCATTGGAACCTTCTAGAACAGAAAGACCCAGGGACATCAACCCCATCGGGTCCTTTGGAGAATCCCAGGTGGCTCCAGGGATTCCAACATCGGGTAAGATGAACTTGGGGCAGAACAACAAACAAACAAAAAAAGCACTGATCTCATGTCTGATCATTTATACTTTGTGTATATCTGTGACCATTTGTTCATCCTGGTCTAGTTGGTAAAAATGAGTTACTTCTGGAGAATAATAGCAACACATTTTTGTTAAGCACTTACTATGTGCCAGGGGCTGTTAGTCTTGTGTGATAAAGTCCTCACAACTCTAGGTATTTCTAATCCCTATTCATCAAATCAGGAAATTGCTGTAGAGGGAAGTGATGTGTGTGTGTGTGTGTGTGTGTGTGTGTGTGTGTGTGTGTGTGTGTGTGTGTTTAATCCTCACTCGATATTTTTTTCCATTAATTTTTTAGAGAGAGTGGAGGGGAGTGGGGAGAGAGAGAAAGAAATATGAATGTGAGAGAGACACAATGATCGGTCGCCTCCCATACATGCCCTGACCGGGCCTGGGGTAGAACCTGCAACCCAGGTACTTTCCCTTGACAGGAATCGAACTGGCAACCCTTCCGTTCACAGGATGATGCTCTAACCACTGAACTACTGACCAGGGCTGTGCTTTTTTTAATCCTCAACTGAGGATATGTTTTTATTGCTTTTAGAGAGAGAAAGAAAGGGGCAGAGAGGGAGGGAGAGAAACATCAATGTGAGAGAGAAACATCAATTAGTTGTCTCCTGCACCCACCCCAACGGGGGATCGAACCCACAACCTAGGTACATGCCCTGACCAGGAATCAAACCAACAACCTTTTGGTGTACAGGACAACGCTCCAACCAACTGAGCCCCCGGGCCAGGACTAGCGTGGGTTTTGTAACTCACCCAAGATCACATGTGGTCCAAGCTCACACAGCGTATACTAGTGACAGAGCCAGATCTCTTCCCGACTCGGCACCCTGCAGCTTCCAGGTTCATGCTCAGCCCAATGTCTGGACCGTAGCCAATGGCCAGCAAGATTTCTATTCTGCTAAAAGGCGCATGCTCCCCTGTAGGAGGGAAGAGTCAAGTGGCTAGAGAAACACAGGAGGGTCAGTACTGACCCTGCGAAGTCTTCTCCCCCAGAAGTTATAGATCCCTGTAGCTGGATTTTTTAAAAGTAAACACATGCCATTTCCATAATGGAAAATTTTCTTTAAAAAAAAAAAAAAGTAAGTAAAACATTCTCCTGTCGTCTCCCTTGGCCAAAGAGAACCGAGAAAGATAAATGAAGCCTTTTACACAGGCGCAGGAGGTTCCAGCTCTGGGCTCCACCCTGACAGGGTTCTGGCTTTGTTGGAGGCTCCCTCAGCCTCAGGAGCGCCCATCCCCATTTCCCCCGGAGGCCTGTGGGGGCTCTGCAGTGGGAATATGATCCTTGAGAGTGGGGGCCCCACGCCCCTCCTTTCAGCTTTTCCTTCTCAGTGGTGACCCCTGCAGGCAGGCAGCACCACTGTGCTAGCTAATGCTGTTCATTTATCTATAGTCTCGGGCCTGTTGGGCACCACTGAGGCCCCAACAGGTGAAAATACGTGTCCAAGGTGACTCGGCAAGTAAATGGCAGAGCCAGGACCAGAGGGAAGGGCTTGGTGTCCATGCCTGCCACTGTGCCCCATAGAAGCACATGCTTCAGAAGCCCTCCCGTCAATCTGTTGGTCTGGGATGTGATGAGAAAACCTCTGAATTTGGAGTCAGACACCACCATCTCTATCCAGCCCCACTCTTTGCTGTCCTAAATGCTTTTTCCTAAGTCAGCTTCAGTTCCCAAGATGGCGCCCACAGCTCCCCACATGCTTTTCATTCAGATCCTGCCAAAGAGAAGGAGCACCTTAGCATTACCAGCTGAGTCTTAAGATTCATCCTAATTGGACTAGCTCAGGTCACATGCTCACCTCTGGACCAATCCCAGTGGGCAAAGGAAGCAAAGTGCTCACTGGCTTCACCCCTGGGTGGAGTGAAGTTCGAGTTCACCTTCTTGAATCACTATCCCCAGACAGAAACTAGGGCTCTGGGGAGGAGCACCTGGGTCCTGGGTGGCAACAAACAAATGTCCACATGGTTCATGGTGCTGGGACTCCTCAACCTCTTTATCAGGAAAAACACGTCTAAATACTTTAATAGAATTAAAAAATTTGTACTTCCTCACAACTGCTGTAGTGATGTGAATGTTCCAAGGACTATTCAGCCATGTAGCAGGGATTGTGGGCCACTGGTAACATGGTGCTCTCTTCAGCTGTGTGATGGATGCTTGTCTTTATTACAGCTCATGATCTCTTTACCCTCCTCATGGGACCAGAACCTCCGATCTCCTTTAGGGAACAACCTGTCCTTCCTACTCTGTCCATGTACTAGAATAGGATAATATGACCTAAGTTGACCTTGGGACCATGTGACCTAGGATTAGCCAATCAGTGTAGCCCCACTCTCTTGGCTGCAGTGATTGGTTCCGGGATAGACACATGACCCAATCTGGGTCAATGGCAGCCAGACCCATGAGTTTGTTTCTCATAACTGGGGGAGACAAAACTCTTTTCTGTTGAGTGTGAATCTGGGAAGGTGAGGCTTAGAGCTGCTGACAGCTATCTTACCACAACTTAGAGCCTGAAAATGAAGACAAGCAGAAGAGAGGACTGAGAAATGAACCAACACAGATCACTAGTGACAATTTGAAACCCTGAATCAAGTGGCATCTGAAGCTAGAGTCATCTTGGACTTTTCAGGAATATGTTCCAAAAATTATTTTTGCTCAAGCCTGATGAGTTGGGTGTCCTGTCACTGGTTCCTCGAAGTGTCCTTACTGGTAGAGCGTGTGTTTGCATTACCCCCACCCTCCCCCAGCCTGGACTAAGAGCTCCTGATTCATCTTGTGCAGAGCCCAGGCTTTCAATGAGGAAACGGTGTCCCTGCCAAATGATTCTGCTTGCGAGTGTCAAAACATGGGGCCTGTTGAGGAAAAGCAGTCATCTATAATGGTTCAAAGCCACACTGTCAGGCCATCATTGCTTTGATCATTGCTGCGAACGGTTGGAGAAAGAGGTGCTCCAAAGGGAGCAGAAGAGAAAAGGCAAGCAAGGGCCAGCCCTTACAGAGGCTTCGCAGGGCCGCCCCGGGTCACTCCCTGGGGAAATTAAGCCTGGCTGTTGGGAATGTTTCCCAAGAGAACGTGCATGGCTCTGCTGCAAATCCCCACGCCAGCCCTTCCTCAAATGGCTAAAGTATCCGAAGGGCTTTGCTATGTATTTTTCATTCCACACACTATTTGCTCTGCCTGCCTGTCCCCAGCCGGCTAAGTTTAACCCAACTGAGACATTCTTCTTGGGGAATTCAAGTTAATAGAATCCCTTAACTCTTGGGACCATGAGTCTACTGTCCCTCTGTGTAGCTTTGATGATGTCCAGTTTCTCAAATGTCACCAAGCATCTTCTCCTGCCAGCCTCAGGTTCGGTGGGACCCTCATGAGCACTGGCGTGAATTAGATGCAACCCCTGCTTCTCAAACAGCTCCGAGGCGGGGGAAGTTACACACGGCCTGTGACTGGGTAATGTGGGGGAGGAGGAACGTGGGGAAGCAGGCATGGCGGGTGTCACAGGGCCCGCCTTGGCACTTCCCCTTCAGTGGTGGGGTCTCTCACTCCAGGGAGAGAGGGAAGGCTTTCTGGGCCAAGTGGAGCAGAGACGGAATGATCCGAGGCCTCGTGTTCATATTCCCTCCCGTCTTCTAGGGCTGTGTTTCTGCATCGAAAGCTCAAAAGGGGTTTATGAAAACCACACTCAGGAGGTTAACTGTCGAAACTGAGATTTCACAGTCACATTATGGATCTTATCCTTAATTAAGCTCTTGCTTTTTTGGCCAGGACTCTCCTTTCTTTGAGCCAATCCAACAAGCTTAAGATAAAGCCAACAAGTATATGTCTCGTAGCGTTATGGTGGTTTCTAAACCAGCCTACTACATGAGAACCCACTGGCAAATATAGCTACAAACTTTTTCTGTCACAAATTGGCCATATTAGCTCATGAGCGGCTGGTTACCATTTCCACGTTTTAGGGGGTTGGTTTTTGAGCATAAAGGATTTGAGAAAGGGGGGAATGAGTTTGTTTCCAAAAGAGGTGATGATGGGGTGGGGATGGGCTAAATGAAGATATGGCCCAGAAAGGAGAGAGCTAGGTAAGAGGGGTCGAGCAGATATATGGGAGCATAGATATTTAGTTATTCAAAGCTTAGGAGCTCTGCTGTGTGGCTTGGGACCACTATTCAACCTCTCTGTGCTTCATTTAAGAGAGATTAAAAAATTGAAGCCTCTGATAGTGAGTGATGATGTATTAGGGATCAAATACTGCTGGAAGGTCATGCAAAACTTGGTGGCTTAAAACAACAGGAATCATTTATTACCTTCCACAGTGTCTGTGGTTCAGGAACTGAGGAGTGGCTTGGCGAGGCAGGTCTAGCTTGGGGTCTCACATGAGGCTGCAGTTAGATGTCGATTGGGCTGTACTCATCTGAGGGCTTGAGGATCCACTTCCAAGGTGGCTCAGTGGCTTTGGGTGCCAGGGCTCAGTTCCTCTCCATGCGGGTGTCTCCACAAGGCTGCCTGAGTATCTGCATGGCAGGGCTGCTGGCTTCCCCCATGCAAGGGGTTCAACGGACCCAGGTGGAGGCCGCAAGGCTTTTATGACTTGTCCCTGGAAGTCACACACTATCACTTCTACTGTGTTCCATTTGTCACAGTCCTAATTCAGTGTGGGAGGAGACTACTAAAGGTGTGAATATCAGGAGGCAAGAGGCTAACTTCCACAGTGCTTCCCTGGGCCGCCATCATGCAAGACCCTACCATATGCAAAAATACACTCATTCCTTCCCAAGGCCCCCCAAAGTCTTTCCCGTTAAAACATCAGCTCAAAGTCCAGAATCTTACCATTTAAAGCAAGTCCAGGTGTGGCCAAGGCTCCTTGGGTGTAGTTTTGCACGTGCAGTTCAGTTAAGGATGGAACTTGAAGAGTCAGGAAGCATCTGGGGTAGGGTGGGGCGGGAGCAAAGGATGACAGCGTGTGGTAGGCAGAGGAGCTTGCTCTCTATGCATGAGCCTGAAAGGCCAGACAGCTGATGGGGCCCGGGAGAGGGAAGCTGGAAGAACTGCAGAGAACAGCAGATGGGGTGCTGCAGGTCTTCAGTCACCACTGAACTACAGGAAGGCCTCATTGATGCCTCCAAATGTATCTTTCAATTAGCTCATGCTTATTGCAAGTCCTCTTTAGGAGAAAGGGAAAAATGAAACAATAACTGAAAGTTATTGTGAATGGATGGTCAAATCACCCCACACCCCCAGGTGGCCTGAGACGCCTGGGGTCAAACACATTGAGCAGAATGGCAATACCCACAGGGCCAATTGAGGGTCCCTCAACGAATCTCCAGGGGAAAAATCAATTCATGACATTTTGCTTATTAAGGCAGGAAAATGGGCTCAGACATGTGAAATAAAGCATTTCACAGTACGGGTGGGAGCAGGGTTGGCTAGAGTGGTTGGCTGGGAGCCAAAGAGCAGCAATTTGGGGACTGGTCCCATGGGCTGTGTCCTACTGACAGAGATAGAGGCGCGAAGTACAAAGTACTTGGTGAGCACTGGTGCCCCCATTTACGGCTGTGTGATCTTGACACATCTCTGGGTCTCAGTTTCCTCCTTATCCAAATGGAGACAGCAACATCAGACCTGCCTGCCTCACAAGGCTGCCTGTGAGATGCAAGTAAGACCATGTCTGTCGTCACAGCTGCCCTAAGTGGTGCACATTGTTCACTGAATAGGGGTGCCCGGCCCAAGGGGTGAGCAAAGCCTGAGTCACCCACCCTCCACTTAACCCATCATAAGATCACGGGGCTGCTCAGTCCAGAGAGGCCTCTTTTTCAGACCCCCAAAGGGGTCACGCGAGCCAGTGGCTCTGTGTACAAGTGGCTGATCACAAGTTGTGTGAGGGGTGAGTGGGAAGGGCCACTGGCTCTACTCTGAGGCCTCTCTCTGCAAGGCAAACAGAGGGACAGGAGAAGGGAGCTGGATCTGGAAGTTAAATCATTGTCTTCCCACTCCCGTGAGTGGAGGAGGGACAGCCAGGGCAGAAAAGGAAGAAGTGTTGGCCAGGGGCCTCTAGCAGACGCACAGGAGCAGCTGTCGGTGCTTTCTTGCCCCATTGGGCCACAGCCCCGCTGTGCAGGCTGCAGGGGATGAGGGCAGGTGAGGCCAGACTGGTCAGCCAGGCTGGAAGGCCCTGTAAAATGAGGGGATGGGCAGTGCCTCCTATCCTGTGAGAGGGAGGGGGTCCCCACTTCCATGAAAACACCCCAGGTTCTTGTGGCTGCTGACTCTCCCCTCCTCCCCACCCCACCCCAACCCAGGATCATTGGGGTGGGCCCTTTCTGCTGCCTTATGGCCCAAGAACTTTCTTCAAGCCCAGAGATCCTGCCCCCTCCTCAACTGCTCCTGGGAGAAATGATCTGGGTGGGGGAAGTGGCTTACCACAGGTAAGTCTTATTCTTTGGGGCCATTTTGGTGTGTGCGAAATCTCTGCAAGGCTGGCTAAGACCTTGCTGCTGGAACATTCTATGAAGCCATTTCCCTTCCTTGGGATCTTGCCACCTGTCATGGCTCTCTGTTACAGGACCCAGGTCCCCGCTGCTCTCACGTCCTCCAGAGCTCTCCTGGAGCCTCTCCGAAACCACCACTGTCTGTGCTCTTGTGGCTCCTGGCTTGCCTCTGCTCCCCACCCCACCCCACCCCTGAGAGAGAGCCTCCTTTTCAAATCTGAGGGTGCAGTCACTGGTCAGGCTCATGTGCTTTTCAAATCTTACTGGTGTGAGCCCTTTCTGCTGCCTCTGGCCCAAGAGTTTTCTCAAAGCCCGGAGACCCTGGCCCCTGCTGTCTGAGGTCACAGCTCTCCTAAGCGTTCTGGGTGCTCAGAAGAAAGCCACTTGGCCAGGTCACAGCTGAATCCTAGAACCACTGGTTTCCTGGAGGAGATCTGGAGGAGAAGGCATTCTGGTGAGCAGCAGGGAACACTGCTCTGTGAGGAAGGATGAAGGAACAGGGAAGATTTATTCTAGAGAAGAAACAGCTCTGAAGGGATGTCAGAGGGGAGGACTGTTCTGGGACTCCGTGTAGACCTGAGGGAGTCAGACTTCAGCCCTGCTGAAGGGAAGACTGAGGGTTTGTCTGAGTGGGAAGACTCTCCTTAGAGAGAGGGAATTCCCCGCTGGTAGGAAGACGGAGCAGAGGATGGAAGAAGCCTGGATGGGGAGTCAGACCCTTGGATGGAATGTCTTGAAAGACCTCAGGGGTTCCTGCACCACTGAGATGTCATAATTCTTCACACCCACTGAGTTCTGGTGACTCCCACCCTCCTTCACTTCAATTCCACTAATCCACACCTCATACAGGTGCTGTCTGAAGGCATCACCACCCATGGAAAATGAGTTTGCTGAGAGATAGAAAGTGAAATTATATCACAAGGGAAGGACTGCCCATGAGAGCAGACTGTTCCCAAGCCTTCCTTCATTGGCTATTGGCCGAAAGCGTCAGTGGGACAACTAAGTGGGCCTCTCCATAGGCCCAAGTAATATAGGTACAAATAATACAGTAATAAATGAATAATACAATAATAAATAATAATACAAGAATAAACTGTTCCATGTACTCACACCTGTAAATCTACTTTCACCCGCCCCTGTATGTAAGCAATCATCATGGTAATTGACATCATTGTTGGCTCACTCCACTCACTGAGACCTTGCCTCCTACTCTTTCTGAGAAAATTGAGGCCATCAGGTATGAATTCTCAATTCCCACTCATCCTCACCCTCAGGTCTCCTGCCAGCCACTCATCCTGCTTCCCTCACTGCAGCCTCCGAGGATGAGGTGTCTTTCTGTTCAAAGCCAACCACCCCACCTGTGTCTTTGACCTCCAATTCTCCTGCCTCCTCCAAGAGGCTACCCCATTAGTCATCTTTCCCTCTCTTGGATCTTCAGCTCTCCCAGTCCACTGGCTGCTGCTTTTCTGCCTAAAAACATCCTAAGGCCTCTCATATCCAAAAACAAAATCTTCCCATGTCATCCTCTAGCTTCTGTCCAAATCTCCTCTCTTCCCTCCTCATCTAACCTTCTTGAAAAAGTAGTCCACACTGCTATTCTCCAATTGCTCACCACCCATTCAAACCTCAGTTCCCTGCAAACTGTCAACTAAAGTTGCCTTTAATTGCTCTTAATGTTCTTAATTACCTCCACTGATAAATCCAATGGACACTTCTCATCCCTGAGCTACTGGTTCTCACTGCTGTATTGAAAACTATTGAGCACTTCTCTTCTGGAACTCTCTCCCTTTGCATCTGTGATATCCCCTTGTATCTCTTGCTGTCTTCTTCTCAATCTCCTTCAAGGGCTCTGTGGTAGCTAGTCTCCAAGATAGCCTCCAAAGATTCCCTCCCCCTGGAGTTTTCCTTGCATAGTCACCTCCCACATTATATCATGGTCAGACAGTGTGACCAGTAGAATATGGCTGAAGAGATTGCATGTCACTTCTGAGATTAGGTTACAAAAGACAATACGGCTTCCATTTTGGTTTTTCTCTCATTCTCTCTCTTGGATCACTTACTCCAGGAGAAGCCAGCTGCCATATAGAGGCCACTCAGGCTGCGTATGGAAAGGCCCACTTAGTTGTCCCACTGACACTTCCAGCCAATAGCTAGAGAGGAACTGAGGACACAACCAATAGCCATGCGAGTAAGTCTTCTTGGAAGTGGATCCTCCAGCCCAAATAAAGGCGTTAGATAATGCAGCCCAAGCCAAGAGCTTAATTACAACCTCACGAGAGACCCTAAGCCAGAACCATCCAGCTAAGCTATTCTCAGATTCCTGACTCTCAAATATTGTGAGAAAATAAATGTTTGTTGCTTTAAGTTACTAAGTTTTGGGCAAACTTGTTACTCAGAAACTAAGATTCTCTTTTTTTTATCTCTATATGGAGCTCCATGAAATGTTGATGTTCCCCAGGGTTCCACTCTGGGTGACCTCACTTCTCACTCTCAGCATTTCTGGGATGGGAAAACACTATGGGTTGCCTATCCAATAGTCACCCCACATCCTTTATTTATTTTCTGCTGGCAGAATCCACCCCCCTTAATTGAGATAACTTTATCAGCTTCCCTTGCAGCTAGGATATGGGCACAAGTCCAAGCCTGAATCATGGGACCTGAGGAGTGGTCTGCTGAGTGTTCTGAGAAAATTTTTTCTCCTTGACAAAAGAGGGAGGTTACTGAGAGACTCTCCCTTTGCCTTCCAGCTTTTAAATGTGATGTGAAGTTAAACGTTGGAGCAACAAGATCTGCTGTTCTGGGAGTGCATTTTCCCCATTCTCCTCCTTGGTCACATATACAGTGAGCACGGGAGAATATGTCCTTCTTGGGGGCTGAGCATTTTTCTCAGCCTGTTTCTTGCCTGTGGAATATTGCCAGCCCAAGAGTTAAACCTTGAATAGTCATCAGCTTTTTAAGTCAAAGCTTGTGACTTTTTTGGCAGTACAAGTCACTTAGAGACACAGCAGTCTTCTTAGGTATTCTCAACAACTCCATGTACCAATATCCACATTCATCGTTTTTATTCTAGACATACATTTAAATTTTCTGAATTTCTTTCCTCTGTTGTCCTCATTGGCCCCCGCTTCCTTCACACCACTAAGATTTGGGGTAATTAGTCACAGGGGTGTTGGGCCTATCACCCTGAGATGGGAGAGCACTCCTTCAAGTCTCGGTTCCCTGAGTCAGTTTGTCCAGGTGAAAAGATTCGCCTTAGTCTATTCAGAGTTTTCAACATGGATATGACAGCCATACATCAATCTGATCCTTGCCACAGGCTAAGACTACCACTGGCCTCATTTAAGATTTTTTTTCTTCATCAGTGGTTTTCAGCTATTTGATCGTGATGTTGCCTTGGTATAGTTTCTTTGTGTTTATCCTCAGTTTCTTGAATTCACTGAGTTTCTTGAAGCTATGAGTTTATATTTTTCATCAAATTTGGAATATATTTGGTTATTATCTTTTTCAAATACTCACATGCCCTTACTCTTTTTCTGAAACTCTAATTACATGTATGTAAGACCACTTGTCTAATAGGTCACTGAAGCTCTGTCAGTGTTTTCTCAGATTTACTTCTCTTTGTGCTTCAGTTTATCCTGCCTTTAAGTTCACTTATCTTTTTCCATCAAGTCTAATGTGTTAGTAAGCCTATACCATGATTTTTCACTTCATATACTATATGTATTAGGGTTCTCTAGAGAAACAGAACTAACAGGATATATGTCTGTCTACCTAGCTATCTAGCTAGCATCTATCGTCTATATAGAATAAGATTTATTGTAAGAAACTGGCTCATGCTATGATGAAGACTGAGAAGACCATGATCTGCCCTCTGCAAGCAGGGAAAACCAGTGGGCCTGACCCAGGAGTGCTGATGTGTGAGTTCCTGGTCCAAGGGAGAAAAAAAGAGAGAGAGGGAGGGAGAGAGAGAGAGAGAGAGAGAGAATTCAACTTCCTTCTTCTTCTGGCTCTCAATGGGTTGGATGATGTCCACACACATTGGGGAGGGCAATCTCCTTTACTCAATCCGACAATTCAAATACTAATCTCTTCTGGAAGCATTCTCACAGACAGAGCCAGAAATAATGTTTAACCAGATAATCTGTGCATCCTGTGGCCCAATCAAGTTGACAAATAAAATGAACTATCATGCTGTATTTATTAGTTCTAAGGTTCCATTTAGAACTTTTAAAAAATATGTTCCATTTCTTTTCTCATTATAATTATGCTTTCCTTTAAATACTTGAATCTATTATAATTGCTGTTAAAGATTCTTATCTGCTAATTCCCTCACATATGTCAATCCTGAGTCAGTTTCTGTTGGCTGATATTTTTCTCTTGGTTATGAATGTCTTTGCCTCTCTAGCAATTTTTTATTGAAAGATGACCATTTTGAATATTACATTATTAAGCGCTGTTGATGGTTTTTTAAAAATCATTCTTTAAAGAGTGTTTAGTGTTGTCAGTTTACTCAGAGATCAGCTTGATCCTTCCAAGGATTATCTTTAAGCTTTGTTAGGATGGGTCTAAAAGCTTCTACTCTAGGGCTTGCTAATTTAGCTCTACTCTTAAGGTGTGGCCTTTCTGAAGTTTCCACTAAATACTCTGGGCGTTGAATGAGGTCTCTCCATCTAGCTGGCCCAAACTTAAACATCTCTCAACTCTGAGCTCAGAGAGCAGAGAGGTTCAACTTACAACACCCCAATAAATAAATATTCTATTTCTAGTATTTGCTTTGTTTCTAAACTCATGGAGACTCATCATACACATGCACAGCTAAGTATTTAGCCAAAGATTCGAAGGACTCCTATGCAATTTTCTGGAACTCTTTCTCTGCATAGCTCCCTCTTCTCCAGCACTCTGCTCTGCAAATCCCAGATGCATGAGTTCTCTGAGTTCTGATCTCTGTCTCCTCAAAACAGTGTGACCTGCTTGGGTTCCCCCTCCCAAGGTCATGGTCTAGGCAGAAAGGTTGATCATATAGTTCATGTAATTTGTTTTCCTTTCTTAGGGACCACCGCCTTGTTCTGCTGGTTAGCCAGTGTCTGAAAACGGATGTTTCATATATTTTATCCAAAACTGTACTTGTTTCTGGTGGGCAGGGGCAAGTCCAGTATCTGCTACTCTATCATAGCACAAGCAGAACTCTACACGGGATAAAGTTTCATTAGACTTTCTGACTGAAAGCATTTCTCAATTTTATCTTTTACCATGTAGGATTCAGAAGCAGTTGCCTCTTCCAAACCCACAAGTACTAATGGTGGGCATTTAATTCCAGCTCATCCTTGCTTGCCAACCAGCCAGTTTTTTTTTGTTTTTTGTTTTTTTTGTGTGTGTGTGTGTGTGTGTGTGAGTTTTCTGAGCCTATCCCTTTCATGCTTCTTGTCTAACACAGCCAAACGCAGGCATCACATCTACTAACCAACAGTTTTCTACCCTCTTTCTCTGCGGGTAAGTCCTTTAGGTACCTGTCTGTCTCCATGTTATTACAGGGCATTTACTTATGGATGACCAGAAGTGGCAGAGTTAAAATATATAAAAATCTGATGAAGAAGCCCAGGATTACCTCCAAACTTATTAAGTGAAACAGATAAATGCCCTTGTTTGTTTTAGCCACTTTTAAATGCGTGTTCTGTTCATTGCAGCCTAAAGCATGGACACAGGAGTGATCCCACCTCCTTCCATGATTTCTGATGCTCATGGCCCTCGGGTCTTCCTCCATAGCGACACATTCAGATATCCACCTGCCTGTGGGTCATCTCTGCTGGATGTCACACCAGGTTCCTCAAGCTCAACCAACAAAATTGGTCCTACTTTCTCCTCCTAAACTGCCTTCTCTCAAACTCTCAATCTCAGTTGAAGGCACCATCTGCTTTGCAACCCAAGCTATAAGCCTGGTTGCCATTTTGGAATCCTCCTTTTCCCTCTTCTGTTGAGATCCATAAATCACTAGATCCTATAATTTTGTCCCCTAAGCATTTCTCACAGGCGGCCTCTTCTCTCCATTCCTCACACTGCCACTGAGGGTAGGCCCTGCCATCTCTCTCTCCATTTACCCCCAGCGGATCCTCCTGCTTCTAATGCAGCCTCCGCACTGCTTTCTTTCTGGAACAGATTTATCTGTATCACTTCCTCGTTAGAACCTTGCTGTGCCCCTCCACTTGTGTCCACGATGAAGTCCAAACCCTTGCCAAGGCTTACAGGCCTCCCGGTCTGGCCCCTGCTGACCACTCCAGCCCCAACTCTTGCCACTCCCCGATTTCACGCCACACCCCAGCAATAACCATCTGTGGTTGCTTTCCCTAGTCACACTGCTTCTTCTCCTTGTGGGCCATTGTGCACGCTGTGCCTACCTGAGGTATGCCCCTCTGACTCTATCCCATTTCCCAGCTTTTCTCCGGCAATCATCTATCATCCTACCTGAGTAGGGGTCTCCTTTTCCTTCCTCCAAAAATCTCCCATGGTGACCCCACCCTGCAATCTTGTACGTTACCCTTTTCTGTGCTCCAGTGATCTTCGTACATATAGTTCTTACCAAACCTACCACTTTGCTTTGTAAACACGGTTGTGTGTATCTGCCCCTCCAGACTGGGTTCCTTGAGGGCAGACACTGGGACTTACTTGGCCTTGAATCCTCAGCCTCTGCCCCATAGTGGCTGCACAATAAATGTTTAACGACTGAACGGATCACCCAATAAATCCCTCACAGCGGCTCCCTTACTGTACTGTGGAATGCTTAGTGGTTCCCTCACTTGAGTAAGTGGATTAACTTAAAAATAATAAAACTGTGTTTCCTTAAAATCATTTTTCCACCAATGCTTTCCTTTTAATTAGTACAATCAGGGACCAGAGTGTATTTGTGGTGAGGTTTCCATAGCACATCTCTCGGAAGGGGTATTATGTTTCTAGAAGCAAAGAATCATGGCTTAGGAAGAAAAAAGATGAAAAGAGCATGGCATGGATCTGAGAAGCTGCTGGAAACTTTTCTAGGCCATGAAAATCAGGAAGGGCCTCCAGCATCCATGAGGGGGTGACTATGGATGTGGGTGACTTGGTGGGTGCCTGGCAGTGCCTTCTTCCCCAGTTGCAACACTCACCAAAATCCCACCATTAGAGAGTCACTCCATTGACTATCCATCACGCTCTCCTGTGGAACGCTAAGCCAAATTTCCTGTAGAAGGAAGTTCCTCTCTTCTTCCAGGGACTGCTTTCTTCTGCCTGGAAAGCATCTGCCCGCCCCCCCCCCCCTCCTCCGTCTACTCCCCTTTTTCTTGTTCTTTAAAATGTAGATGAAATTCCTTTCCTCCCATGAAGCCTCCTCAGATATTCCTCTTAAGACTGTGAGGGCCTCCAGAGAAGAAGCCATGTCTCATTCGAGGTCATGTCCCGGGTGCCTGCTACAGAGCCTGGCACGTGGTAGGTGTTGAACGAACAAAGGGAGAACTGGCCTGGACTCACTCCATGCACAGTCATTTCTCCGTCCCTGTACATTCTGGATGCTTCTATCGACGCTGGTTCTCTGGTCCCCTGGCGATCGCTCATGCCTTGTGGAAGGTCTTCTGCTGCTCAACTTCTGCTGTTCTTTTTGTTATGCCTTTTATTTTTTAACACTTCCTGAATGTAGGTCAGTTTTCTCATCTGGGTGGTGACTGAGCAGGCAAGGCCATGCCTCTGCCTTCCTGGGCTCCCCCTGTTGGTGAGGACTGGGGGGGCATCTTGTGGACAGGTTTTTTCCAGCTTGGACCAGATGATGAGGAAACTTCTGGCATATGGTATGTGGGACACCACTTGTACTTTTATGTTACACCCCACAATAACGGGGCAGCCTGCTCCTGGGTACCCTGGGTGATGATGGGAATGTCATACAGGGCCACCAGGGAGGGGCTCAGTAGAGTGCAGTGGCCCAGGTGGTTGTTTCCCTTCGGCCTGGTGATTAGCTCATCAGGGGTAAAGTGAAGTCGCGAGTCAATCAGTGTTGGCAGGTGGCAGCTCAGAGCCCTGCGGCCCCTGGGCCTTCAAACATGGCTCCTCAGTGCGGTCTCCTGCCAGGTCCGCTCCCCTGGCTCCCCTTGGATGCCCTGCCCACACTCAGGTCCCAAACTTCCCCTCATTTATACTTCCTCCATCTTCACCTGAGACTCTGGGAGAGTCCCTGTTCCATCTCCATCCTGGTCTTAGACCCTATTCTCTTCAGGTTCTTTCACCTACTGACCCATTCAACCTCCCAGCAACGGAGAAACTAGCTTCCTTTGCTTGGTGATGGGGAGAGCTTAATACTTGCGTGTCCACGCCTCAAATGAGGAAGTAAGGGAAAAGCTCATATCCAATCCTTTCTACTGTAATAGGCAAAGGGTGGGAAGGAACACTTTAACTTCCCTATTGAAAGAGGCTGAGTCATTCCTGTCGTGGTGGAGTGGGTGACAGGCCCCAACTCCTCGCCCTTCCTGGTGGCCCTGCCCGCCATGCCTCTCCACGGTGGAGCGTGTTTCTCTGCCCCTTCACCCTGGGCAAGGCCACGTGACTTGTTCTGCCCAATGGTCTAGAGCCGAAGTGAACATGCACTGGCTCCTTAAGGGGCCTCGTGTGTTTCTGCTTCCCTCTTACGCCCATCGCTGCCATGAGAGGAACAGGCCCAGCCACCCTTTCTCCCGGAGAAGGAGAGGTGCAAGAAGCAGAGCATCCCCAGCTGACACGCAGGCCTGCAATGAGAAGTAGCCCAGCCTTGCTCAGCTGAACCTCAGCCAGCCTCTCTGAGAATGAATAATAACCGAGTTTGGGGGCTGTTTGTTAGGCAGCATTATTGTGGCAGTAGCTAACTGAGAGCCATCCTTCCAGAAGGCCAAGGTGAAGCATTGAGCACATAGTAGTTGCACAGCACATCATGGATGCGTAGTATTGGGTTATCAACTAAGCCTTCCTGGTAGGCACCATAAAAGAATACGAGACCATCAGACCTGGAGGAGCCCTTAAAGGAGTTGTGGATGGACGAACAACATGGAGTGGCACTGTGACTTGCCCCAGGGCACACAGGGAACTGTGGCCAAGCTCAGTCTAGCACTCCAGGCTGGTGGCTCCATAACACCGTGAGGTGACGTCCCTGCTTGCTGTGGGCCAGCTCCACGGTGACCAGGGCTCCCTCCCGCTCCCTCCTTGTCTGTGTGTGCGCTGCAGGTCACTGTGCTGGAATTTTGACAAATGCGAAGTAGTGACAAAGGAGGAGAGGCAGGAAGCCGTTCAGCCAGAGACAGGACTCCAGATGCAATCCGGGATGATCCATCTGCACTCCTGTCTCTCTAGGTGCCAGATGCCCTGTGATGGGACCCCCAGTCCAGACCCCAGACTGTGGACCAGCTTCTGCAGCCTGGTCTCAGGAGGGGAGCTTGTCTCGGGTGCTGGAGGCCCAGTAACAGCCTGAGCCCCGGACTCAGCCCACCTGTGCCTCAAGTGGCCGGCAGCACATGGCAGGCAGAAAAGGCAAGCCCTCCGGACGCCCGCATATGCGATTCCACCCCCAGCTCTGCCCCTTGCTGCAGCCGTTCCTCTGCGTCTCCCTGCCCTCCTCTGGCTGGTGGGGTGTGATCCTGGCCTCCCAACGGTGTTGTGAGGATTACCTGAAATACCAAAGGTGCCACACCATGCGTGCACCTAGTACCTAGTGCTTGGTAAACGCTGCCTCTGCCTTCCTCAGAACTCACTCTTCATGACCAAACGGACTTTCGGAACTCTGCTGGTTTACCCTGACCTTGCAAAGCCTGGGCTTCCTTCATGGAGGTGTTGGCCCCGCCCTGCAGCCTGGAGTCTGAGAACACTCCCTCCAGCTCCCCCCTCCCTCTGCTGGTCTCTCCCCCTCCTGTGACTCCTGGCCCCACAAAAAGATGTCCTTTCTCTTGAAACCAGTGCTTTCATGCTCTTTCCCTTCTTGTATCCACGCTCATTTATATGAAAGTGAAAATGACTGATATGGCTAGCGCTGTGCCTCCTGTTTGGGGGTCACGTGTTAGAAGGAAACAAAGCCATCAGCAGGCTGAGTGATCAGAGGGTCCCTCCAGCATCAAGGTGCACAGGAAGGAGTTGTCTGTGGTTGGAGGGACCTCCACAGAGGGGACCCGGGAGTCAGTTTGCCCTGTTCTTTGGGACCCATCTTTGAGCACCTCAGCTCCACAGGCAGCCTGGCTCCAGGTAGCTCAGCCCACCCCTCTAAGTCTCTCTTAGAACATCTGGACCCCGGAGGCAGCTGCTCAGAGACTCCTACGGAACCCCACAGAGCAGCCTGCCTCGAAGCCCTGCTGGTGCCCCGTTCTGAGCCGCTGGACCTGCTGCCTTGCGTCTCGTTTTGTCCCTCTGCTCACACCCCAGCTTCTTCCTGTGGTTTGGGAAAAAGACGGCCTGATTCATGATAGGAGCTTTTTGTTTACATTCCCCAGGTCCATTTACTCTTAAAAAAAAAAAAAAAGGAAATTAAAGAAGAAAGGAAGGAAGGAAACTTGTCCTTTGGCCAAAAGTGTTTAAAATGGAATTTTCCTCTTTCTTTCTTCTTCTTCCTTTTTCCCCAGCAGTGAACTCCCAGGCCCTGAAGTGAAAGGGTAGGGACCCCTCTGGCTGTCAGAGAGACAGGTGTGCCAGCGCTGCCTGGGAGCCAGGCCCTGGGGCTGCAGGACCAGGCCTTGGCCTCCTGCCCTCCATCAGGGGACGTCTGGTTTGGATGCACTGATGGGGGCAAGACAGGTCAACACATGCGCTTTCACACAGCCCTCACCCCCCACCCCGAGTGTTTTCATAACCTCCTTGCTCTCACCTAATTTTTCATTTCTGCTGCCTTCAAAATCAGAGACAAACATGTTATTATTTTATTTTCTCCCATCGTGCATTGTTCGCTGAGGCCATTTTGTTGGTTTACTTGCGGCTTGCTGTCACCAGGACATGAATTCCATGAGAGAACAGACAAGGTCTTTCTCGTTCATGCTGTCGCCGCAGCACCAAGAACAGTGCCTGGCTCTGGGTTAAGGAGAGGGAAGGAGGGAGGAGGAAGCCAGCTCACCCCAACCCTCGCTTGCTGCTGCCATCACCAGCTCTCTGAAGTTCCGGTCTCCAGACCCCTCCCCACACATGCACACACATAGATGAACACACACAAGCATGCACGCACACACTCATACATGTACACACTCTCACACACACACTCATGCACACACACTCACACACTCATATGCACACATGCACATGTGCACACGTACACACACACATGCACACATACACATCCATATTGAGAAAGGCGCTCTTCATCACAGCTTCTGAGATGGGGTGAGGGGGCAGCAGGTTTCCCAGCACCTTGGGAATGACGCTGAGGCCAGGGCCTGCTGCTCAGGGCCTTGCCTGGAGAAGAGGGGGTGACTCACTTCTGCCTCCCTTGGGGTCCCTTAGCTCAAGAACAAAGGTGCAGACCCCCTGAGCTGCCAGGCCCCTCTCCTGGGAGTCTGACCAGCCAGAGGCCGAGGAACTGGGGGGATGCATAACTACCCCAGCTTTGCAGACGGCAAAACCTTTGGCGGCCAGGCCGAGGGATCCACCAAACAGGGAGGGTCGGCCGTTCAGGCGGAGCCAGGCAGTCTCCCAGCGCTGTCAGCTCCCTGGCCCGCTTCGGGCTGCCCTTGGCCGGGAGAACTGCATCGCTTCGGAGGAGAAAGCAGGGTCTCTGCCAGGCCCATCTGGCGTGAGCTGGGCTGGCTGGGCCCCCAGGAGCACCTGGCTCAAAGGTGTGTGAGCAGCTGCCACTCCTACCACGGAGTGCTGGGGAGACTGAGGATCCCGCTACCGGCCCTCCGCCCAGCCAGCCGTCTGCAGGTGAGCTGACCAGGCCCACGCTGTCCTTTGCTCAGGGCCCAGCATCGCTCCCAGGTCTCTGAAGGTCTGCTGCCTTGGCGACTTATTCAAATCCTCCCACGGTGGATGTTGAACCCAGGCTGGTTTACAGTCAGGGAAACTGAGGCTTAGAGATGTGTCAGGAATCCAGGTTTCACGGGAGTCAGTCCTGAGTGGGTGATGCCCCTTGGTCCACTCTCCTTCCCCTGCGTAAATGTCTCCTCTGGGAGACGTCACACTGGCACTAATCAGAGACCTCGCCACCTGCTGGCTCTGCCCTCCTCACCCCGCCCCGCCCCCTGCAAGCTGAGAAGAGAGCATGGGAGACGTGCCCACAACTCCCTGCCCCATGGCAACCACAGGGGTCCCGGCGGTGGATGTGCCCTTGGAGCTCAGCAAGCATCTCCAACTCTGTCCCTCACCCAATGGACACCTAAGTCCTGAAAGATAACCTCCTCCTTCTGCAAAACACAGGTTTCCTCTGAGGTTGTATGGGACCAGAAACCTGCTGTTTAAGCAAACAGATGCTGGCACACGCAGCCACCGCTCCGGTCTCAGGCCTGCTGGATGCCACTCACATCCAGCTCAGAGGACGAATGAACACAGCCAGGCTCCAAAGGGGGCCGGTGCCACATGCTCCGTAGTCAGCGCGCCATCCCAGCAAAGGCAAGGTGGCGCAGGGAGAGAAGCCAGCTTCCCGCCCCGCCTCTCTCCGTCACTGGCTGGGCCTCAGTGTCCCACTTTAAAGGGAGGCGGGTGTGCTGGATGCTCCCGAACGCCCCTTAGGTCTACTCTTCAGTGTATCTAAGCTGACCGAGGCCTGACAACCCCCTCCCCCCAACATGGGTTCCAACCCCCGCAAGCATCTGTTTCCCACGTCAGTGTTTTCCAGACACACTTTCCTCATCTCACAAAGTAGTGGGGAAGGAAGAAACCAGGGGTTCCCGCTGACAGAGAAAACAGATGCCCAGAGAGGTTATGTGAGCTGACCAAAGACACACAGCCGCCTCACCCCCAGAGCCCAGCTTCTCCTACCTTGCCTTCCAAGGGCTGCAGTGGCTCATTTAAACTGAGCGGTGGGAGTGGGAACCAGGAGAGAAGAGTGAAACCAATCTACAGAATGGGAGCGATGTTGGGGGGCTAAGGAACGTTCCTGTCCCCTCTCCCCACGAGGCTTGCCAGCTATGTGGGGGATGGAGAGAAAGGCAGGCAGCAAGAGAGGCCCTGGGTCTGAAACCCAGCTTTCACCGCGAGCAGTGAGCACAGAATGCCTAATGACTCCAAGCTGTCCTGGAATATTCTCTCGGCCCCCCGGGAGCTGCTGGGGAGTCTGGCTGCCGTGCACAGCAGCTGTGTGAACTGCCTGCCGGCAACTAGCCCAGCCACCAGGGACCACCGGCAGCCACAGCCACAGGGCCACTGCAGGTGGGGCCGGAGTCAGAGAGCACCCTCCTTCCTCAGCATGGACCTCTGGGGCCGACCAGCCTGGTGAGCAGGGGCAGGGCTGCGTGGCCAAGAGGAGTCAGGCCCCAGCCCCCGCCTCTTCCTGCCAGCTGATGGGGTGGGCCCAGCCTCAGGGCAGAAGGGCACGCAGGGCACTCCTCCTGTCCCCACTAGGCCGCCCTCAGGACCCAAGCAAGCCCTGAGGAGCCAAAGGGTCCTGTTCTGCGATTGTCCCTCTCCCCACTCCTTCCTTCCAGCAGCTACGTATGTGCTTAGGCCTAGAGATGCTGCCCCAAACTCTGCCACTTATGAGCTGTGTGACTTTAGACAAGTTATTTAACTACTCTGGGCAATTAACTTAGCCTCTGAGGCAGATAGCTAATTCACAGGATTGTTGTGAGAATTAAATGAGTAAAGGCTTAACTATGTCCTGAACCAGGGCACTGGATAAATGATGCCTCTTATTGGTATCATTTCCATCAGTCCCCTCCCTGCTTCCCTCTGTGTCAGCCCAAGCCCTCTGCTGTCATTGTCAACCCCTTCTCTCCTGGAATCACACAGGCAAGGCCAAGGCCCCACTGGTTCGGCCAGTAAAGAGACAGCAGGCCGCCCTTTAAATCCGGCAGGTTCATTACCGACGTAGACATCAGAAGGGATAAGACCCAAAGGTGCCAGCTGCCCGGGTCCTTGTCCCACACGCCAGAAAGGACGACACCAAAAGGAGAGGGGCTGGGGGAGGGGGAAGAAAGTTGTGAGAGAGCTCATGGCTCAGGAGCCAGCGCTGGGCTGCAGCTGAGCGGCTCTGGAGTCTGCACCTGCACCCGGGGGGCGGGATGGAAGCCCTGCCTCTGGGAAGCGGCGTCCGTGAGAAATGGTCTCCGCCAGCCTCACGGGGAGACAGGGAGGCCAGTGCGCCATGGCCTCAGCAGCTGCTCCCAGGCCTCTCAGTCGCGAGGGCTCGGGGCCATCACCCCGTGCTCTGCCCAGACCAGGTGACTACAACCCACGCCTCCCCGAGAGCCTCTGTGGACGTGCAGGCCACTGGCCGCCTGGCAGAGCCCTTCCCCTGCCCTGGTCTCGGCAGGCTCCTTTGCTCTGTGGCTGTGGGTCCCAGGCTTGGCCAGGCCTCCCGTTATCATCTGGTGGCATCGGTGATGATCATGGTAGCAGCGAGCATTCACGGAGAGCACGCAGGGCCAAGTCTTACGTATTCATTTCAAAGAACTCCAAACTAGGCCAACGCGTTGCTACTTTGACGATTCCCATTTTATAGATGAGAACACTGAGCCCCGGAGAGAGTAAGCGACTTGCTCAAAACTACTGGTCGATGTGGGATTTCAATCCCGGCCATCTGACCCCAGAGTCGGGCATTTTCCTTTGGCTCCTTTATACGGATCCTGTTCGGTAGTATTTCACCAATACCTCTCACCATGAGCTCCGGAGTTCCTGGTCTACGGGGGCCCCGGCTCCCCCTTCACTGCTGTGTGGCCCTTAGCCTGGTCCACGGGTACTTCAGCAGATGTTAGCAGTGCCCTGCCAGTGGCTCCCCGGCCTTCCAGCACCTGTCTCTTTGCTCGAGGGTTCTCTCTGGCCACTGGACCGGGCCCTGCCTGGAAGTAGCCCTCAACTAATAACTTCTGCGAGTTGGTAAATAGGTACCCGGTCCTTTGCCCTTTGGGGAGATAAGTCTGTGTCACAGGTTCAACACTGGCTCCCCCAGTTCTCCAGCAAGATGGAGCCCAGTTGCCCACAGTGCTCACCTGCTGGCATGCCCTTTCCTGCTGCCCCCCATTATCCATCCCAGTTCCCCATTCAATGACCAATAAACTATCCCCAAGCAAGCCTCACAAACAAATGACTTGTCCTTACCTTCTCACCTGGGGTCGGCTTCTAGGGGAACCCAAACTAAGACAGCGTCATGCCTGTGGGACGTTAGCCTTCAGGGAACCAAGTTGGCGAAGGGCGAATTAGTTAATTTGCATACTTTTAAAAAAATTAAATGTATTGGGGTGACATTGGTTTCTTAAATTACATTTATTGGGGCAACATTGAGCATGCTTTTACCTTACTTTGGTTTGAAGTAATCCATCTTCTCCATCCAGAGACAGGAGAGTATGATCGCTTCAGTGCTAGTTCTCTTGTTTTTCTCCTTTTCCCTCTTTCCCCTCCTCACTTTGTGGCAAGCTAGAAAACGATGGGTTCTGTGCAGGGCAGCTCCCGGTGAACGTGGTTTATTTTGGCCGCTGGAGAAAGAGGGGGTCGAAAAGCCGAGTGGCACCCGTCTGTCTGTTGCCCCACGTACAACACTGTCCTGTAGTGACAGCAGAAAGCAGCAGCCGCGAGGAGCTTGGCTCTAACAGGGAGGGTCTGAGCTTTGGGCAGGAACTCCCAGGAACTGAGACTTTTCACTCTGTTTTATCAGAGCGCATAGAGGTCCTCTTTCAGAAAAAGTGAAGCAGTCACTTACAAAAGGAAGTCAGTCTGCATCTGTGGGTTATAGAAAGGTAGACCACTAGCCCAATAGCTCTCTACACTTTTCACTGTTTCAGAATACATTTGTTTGGGAAAAGGTAAACCCCACGTGGGAAAGACAAGCTCCCCCCACAGAGGAAGAGCATCTCCTTCCTCCCCATGGAGCCTGGTAAAGATCAGCAGGAAGACCCAGACAGGAAGGCCATGAGTGTGTTCAGGGGAAAGAGAACAACACACATGTTTGGGAGTGGTCAGGGAGGGCTCCCTAGAGGAGGCAGCAAGGGAGCTGGGCCTTGAGGATGGTTTGGGAGGAAGCAAATGGTGAGTGGAGCTCCCAGGTTTCAGTGAGGACGTGTGTTCCCTCTTCAGGCAGAAGTAAAAGAGGGAGGAGGCTTGCTGAGGGGGTTTTGGGAAACAGCTCTGCTGCTCACCAGCTGGGTGATCTTGGGCCATAACTCAGTGTCTCTGAGCCTTCCTTCCTCATCTGTCCAGTGGGCATCACATCAGAGGGTTGCTGTGAGGATTAGACAAAGAAACTGACATGGAGGGCGTGGCCAGGGCCTGGCTGCTGGTGCTGGTGTATGTGGGGACACGAGTGGTGCAGGCTGACTGCTGCCTACAACGTTTGGTAGCTCGGAAGCTGCTGGGGTGGCACCTGGAAAGGCGAGACGCCAGCGCTACTCAGTTCTGGCCACCTGCACCCCATTTCACCTCGGTGAGCCCCGGGTCCCTCATGTGACCTCATGTAAAACGGCATTTGACTCTCAGCTCCACTTGCATCCAAAGCTATAGAGCAGAGCCGGATGAAGAAACAGATGTGAACATAGTTTATAAACTGTTCAGAGCCAGCACTTTCGAGAAATGCGAGTGATGGCCACAGTGACTCAAATTCAAAATCAGCTGCTCATAGCAGAGGTTTTATTGTGGGTCAGGAATTCCTAGAAGTTTCAGGCTGGAAATGATTCTGGATAGAGTCATCTAGTTCAACATGTCCCATTTGAAGATGCTCAAACCACGGCCCAGAAATGGAGAACGATTTACCCAAGGCCAGAGGCCTGGCAAGCGGCAGGACAGGGAATAGAACCAAGGACTCTGGTGGCCAGCTAGCCTAGGGCACCTTCCTCTCCGCAGTGGCTGCCAGTAGCAAAGCTACCTCCTAAGCAACCCCCCTCGGCCCCACTTCCGTCCCCCACGTCCCCTTTCCGGGCTGTGCCATCTGTCTGGCTTCACTCTCTCCTGCCACCTCCTGCCCCCACCTTCAACCCACCCCCTCTGCTCCCACCTGGTGACTTGGCTTCCACGTGGTTCTCTCACAGTAACTGCACTGGCACAGGTCTGTGCTTGTCAGACTCCCCACCTCTGTTTACTAGTGTTTATCCGGTTGTGTCCTGTCTACCCTTTTAGCCTGGAAGCCACAAATGCTCATCTGGCCTCCTGGTACCGTCACCCACTCCTGTGGGCTCTGACCTTTGCACACAGCAGATGCCCTGAGATGCCACCAGCCAGCCGACATGGTGCCCAGGCCTGGGGAGGTCTCAGTGGCTGACACAGGTAAGGATATAAGGCCCCCCCCCCGTCCCCCTGAAAAAATGGGGCCCAGATATTAACAACCATAATCATAATTAACAATGCCAGTTTTTATCTCCCGCCATTTAGTCTATGTAGGAACTGTACTAAGTGGTTTATATGTGTATCTTCGTCCTAAAGCCTTAGGCCACCTCTCTGCCTGATGTAGTTATTGCTTTTCCTATTTTTCAGATGAAAAAGTTCGGATAAGTTATATTTGCTAGAGATCACACAGCTCATGGGTGGATTCAAACCCACGTTTTTCACTCCAAATCCCTGCTTACAGTCACTATGTTATACTGATTACCCTTTCCATGACTCAGGCCCAGCCAGTGTCCACCTGCCCACACCGCTAAAGACAAGGCAGTTCCCGCAGCCGCAGCCGACCGCTCGGAGGCGAAATGGGTCGCAGCCATCTCTGAGCCACCTGCCAGGAAACCCTGGTCCCAGTCAGCTAGCGGAACTGCTGCATCGGGCTCTGATGCGTGATTAGTGAGAGTCTAAGTGGATCCAGCCTTTCAGAGGGCAATTAGGCAGAAGCCAGCAGAAATAAAATGTGTCACAGTCTTTGATGCAGCGGTTCCTCTTCGAGAAAGTAATCACCCACGGGCACAGCAGCAGCAACACTCGGATAGTCACTGTAGACGACCTATGGGCCTGATGTGTACATGCGCAGATGGTCGCTGCAGAGACCTGTGCGCGCAGCAGGGAGGTCTGGCCATGCAAGCCCTCGTGCGTCCGTAGGGTGGCTCGGAGGCAGCAGGGAAAATGAATGAGGCAGGCTTATGGGAACTGACGTGGGAAGATCTCCAAGACATATGGTGAGCAGGAAAAGGCAAGCTGCAGAACACTATGTGAGGTGTGTATATAAAACGCCCAAAACAAATCCGAATGATGTATATGTATAAATAAACGCCAAGAAAATGGACTGCGGCGATACATCCTGAACTGTAAACAGTAGTTCCCCCAGGGACAGAACAGGTTTGAGAGGGCAGAGGTAAGGTAGGATTGCTGCTATTTGCTCTGTGCACGTGGGTATTTTTTTTTTCTAATGAGAACGTGTTCATGATCCACTTGTATAATTGAAGAACAAGCCAAATCCCAGGCCCAGCTGGGGCCTACAGAGGAAGAAGGCAGCGAGGGTGGATTTCCGGATTTCCTGGGGCCACTGGGGGCTGCCAGGGAGACCCAGAAATCAGCCTGACCAGGTGGGAGACCCCTGCAGTGTCCCCCAGAAACCTCCAACTGTTGCTCCCCAGGGCAGTGTCCTCACCCCCCCGCAGTGGTCCTGGGCACCTGTGTCTGATGGGTTCACCGACTTGGTGGCCTGTGCAACCACTCCAAGGATGGATGAGCGCACTCAGAATCCCAACCCACAGGACAGGACCTGGGGGACCTGGGGGCATATAGTTCCAAAGTGGGGAGAGGGAAGTAGGTCTCGGAGCCGTTCGGGTGGCCAGCCCTCCTGGAGGAGGGAAGGGGGCAGCCGTGCGTGGGAAGGACCTGTAGGTCTGGGTTTTCAAAGAGTGCCCCTCAGCTGGGGAGGAGCCCTGGGGCTGAGTGTCCTTCGCACTCCCCAGCCCCCACCAGGGCAGCCACCGCCCCCCCACCAAGAGAGCCCCTTCCTCGCTCCATGATTTCAGGGCGCCTTGGAGCCCCGACTCTGGAGTTGGTAGACCAGGTTTGACTCTGCCTCTAACCAGCCTCGCCAGCCTGGACAAGTCACATGCCTTTCTGGACCCCCATTTCCTCATCCAGAAAGTGACAAAATCGTAGAAACGTCTCACAGGCCTGTTGGGAGGTTACAGACAATAGATTCCATTTATAAAGCATCATTACATGGGCACAGAAAGTGCATGGTCAATGCACCGATGAGTTCTTTCTGGGCTACAGCTAGTACCTGGGCAATGCAGGGGCCTTTAACAAAGGCCTCCAGCCCTGCCGGCATGGCTCGGTAACTGAGTGTCGACCTATGACCCAGGAGGTCCCGGTTTGATTCCCGGTCAGGGCACATGCCCAGGCTGCAGGCTCCATCCCCAGTGGGAGGCGTGCAGGAGCAGCCGATCATTGATTCTTTCTCATCATTGATGTTTCTATCTCTCTCTCCTCTCCTCTCTGAAATCAATAAAAAAAAATATATTTTTTAAAAGGCCCCTGATCCAGTACAACTCCAGACAGCCTACTTCTTTTTTAACCCCCCTAAAACAACAAATGAATTTCCCCTTCATTTCCAGAAACAGGTTCACACTCCCCTACCTAAAACCGCTTTGGCTGCGTGTGTTTCAGAGTTCAGAACTTTTGGGCTTGAGAGATATCTCTAAACACATCAAGTCCCTAGCAGGACCTGGGGCAGCACCCCAGCTATATGAAGCACGCACACCGAAGGAAGGAAGTAAATTCAACGAATAGTCTCCTATCAGCTCAGCTCAAGCTTTGCTGCCAAACGAGCTGCGGAAAGCTCTGGTTTTCAGTTTCTGGGGCAATGGAATCGTGGATTAGAGGCTGTGGGTTTGCTTTATAAATGCTTTGTACTCTCAGACTATTTCTCCGTTCCCAAAAGTACCCTTTCTGCACTGCAACAACTCCAAGAAGGAGGTATTTTTATCACTGCTTTACAGACGAGGAAATGAATGAAGGCTCAGAGAGGTTACGTGACTTGCCTAACATCACACAGCCAGCGAGTGTCAGAGTCAGGACTAGGAGCTGGGATCTCAAATCTCTTGGGGTGGCAGTGAAAAACGGGGCTCAAAGGCAGTGGGGTGGAGGGCCCTGTGTTTCCGCTGCTCCCCCTCAAGCCCCCAGGCAGCAGCCTGAATTCCTCCTCTGAGCCGGGCACCTGTGCCGTTCACAGCTAGTCTGTGCTGTCCTCCCGCACAGGGAGCACCAGGCACTGGCTTCCGAGGTCTCCCTCTCCATCGGCGAGTTTCCGGGGATGACAGTAATGAAACTGTAATGGAGAAGAGTTTTCACCCTACCCATGTGTTTTCACTTCAGCCGTACAACCAGGATATTTCCTGGCATCTGGGTTCAATTGCAGGCAGATGGGGGGGGGGGGGGGTGCTGGTGGTGGTGGTGGAGGAGAGAGAGCCAGACTGAGACTTCCTAGTCCCACTGCGGATGTGCCCTGAGCTATGGCATGCCCTCTCCCTGTTCGGTCACTGCAGCCAAGACTAGTCAGATGATGCGGATAACTGGGGTGGAGGGGGTGTAAATAAATAATGGAGCACAGGGAGACGAGTGTTCAGTGGCCTTGCTGGTCTTTGTGGGATGGTGTCCAATGGGGAGAGGTGATTTTTCAGCAGAAGAAGCCAGATCCTGACCTGGAGTCATCTGGGCAGATGGAGCCCTCCCTGGGATGTACCCTCCCGGTGAGCCTTTGAGCCACAAGATAGTGTGTGTGGGTCTCTCTCTGGGGGCTGGCTGGGCAGTGAGGCTCCGCCAGATCTACACTCCCCCTGGGAAGCTCAGACACCAAGTTTGGATTAAATCACTGGTCTGGCCCTGAGGGCAGCTGAGCCTGTGCCGGGTGCCTGTCCCCTCCAGCACAGGGAGCGGAAGCAGCCCCAGCTGCCCTCTGACCCCACAGGCTCTTGGGGTTAAGCCCAGCTTGCTCTGGGAAGACATGCTTTACTCCACACTATGAGCTGGGGATGCTGAGCCAAGGTCTTTACTAGCCCAAGTGCAACCCGCCCTCCTCGTCCTGCTGGGTGCTCTCCCAGGTCCATCGAGAAGCACTCTCACCTTCAGTGGTAGGTGGCATGGGGGGTGGCTAAATTCACAGGCTCTGAAGTCACACAGCCTAGTTCAAGTCCTGCTTGTATCACGCACTGTTGTGTGGCCTTGAAGTTACCAAACTTCTCTGTGCCTATGATGGAAGCTATTATCAGAGAAGCCAAAGCCAAAAGAGCTTCTGGAAACAACAGGACATACCTTTCACCCGCAGGGGCGTCCCTGAGCCCCAGGCAGGGGAGGCAGATCCCGTGAGGGATAGAGCAGCGACAAGTCCAGCCCTCTGCCCAGGCTGCCCAAGCTCCTTCCCGCTCACCCTGGGCTGAGTCTGTCTCCAGGCCTCCTGGCGGGCCTGTGCTTCATCCCACAAAGCAGCGGCTATCTGCCACTAAGTGAAAACAAGCAAACAATCAAGCAAATTCCTTCTCTCTCTTTCTCTCTCTCTCTCTCTCTCTCTCTCTCTCTCTCTCTCTCTCTCTGAAAAAGCGGTGCTATCTTTGAATAGTGAATAGATATTATAGCTGCACATGCTGAGGGAAAAGTCTAGAAGAAATAAGCCCAATTCAACCGGGAGTGACTACTGATGTTCATTCTTTTGTCACAGTGAATCTTTCTCTCTGCTTGTGCCAACTTTGTAGGATGGGTGGATGGATGGGTGGATGGATGGATGGATGGATGGATGGATGGATGGATGGATGAATGGATAGATGGATGTATGGATAGATTGATGTATAGATGGATGAATAGATGGATGGTTGGATGAATAGATGGATGGATGGATAGATAGATAGATAGATAGATAGATAGATAGATAGATAGATAGATAGATAGATAGAAAACAGATAGATAGAATGAAATCTTTTAGAAAGACTTCAGATTATTGGTCACAGGTGTCCAAGTCTCCAGCATGGCCCTGAGGCTACAAGCTAAGTGTGGGCTTTGGCTTCAGACAGGCCTGCATTCAGGCTAGCTAGGATTAGAGAGGCAGGGAAGAGGGACATGACCTGTCAGGGATGAGCACAGGAGAGGGACAGTGGTAACTTTTGCCGAGCCTTTCCTGTCTGGGGAACACCCTTCTTTACTATCCTGGCCCCTTAGGCAGCATGAGCTGGGCCCTTAGGCAGCACGAGCTGGCTGCCAGCCTGCTGGGCATATCTGCAGGGCTGACTTAAACAGAAACACGCTGGGACCTGTCTATTTTGGGGCGCATGTGTCACATGTTTGGAGGGCATAGCTAGACCTGCAGGAGCTGGTAAGGGGGTCACTGTCCCTTGCCATCCTGCTTTGGACTTCCAAGCCCAACATAAGGCTTAGCTCGACTCCTTTCTTTAAGGCTGGGATGGAGTACACGTATGTGTGTAGGTTGTTGGGGGCTGAGAACTGAATCATTTTAGTGTCAGCAAGACACATCTTAGAGAAGCATGTAATTGTATTCCTAGGAACCAAGTTCGAGGAGAAAATCAGGCAGCAGCCAATGCAATTCTAAGAAGCCGTTGGTGTGACTCAGCCCATGGCTGAATGCCTCTGTGGCTGGAATATCACTCCTACCTGAGCTGGCCCATTCTGTGACGATATGACTAGTGTCTCCCATTCCCCTAGAAATAATCTCCTTAGTTAAGAAAGAACAAATGAGCCCAAAGTCCTGGGCATCACCAGGAACCTGACTTTTTCAAAATGGTGCAGTTTGCTAATGGCCCAAGAGGAAAGGGGCCAGGCCTAGAAACCCACTGGTGTGCCTCAGAAGTCCTCTAAAGACCTTCGCTCACTAGAATGTCATGGGATCTGATGTTTCCCCAACTGGAAAGGGTCCCTTGGTTTTTGGTTTGTCTTAAAAACAAAAAACAAACAAACAAACAAGCAAAACACAGCTTTGTTGAGTTAAAATTTGCAAACTCAAAGTGTGCAACTCAGTGGTATTTAGCATATTCACAGCATCGTGGAACTACGCTGGATCTATTTTGGAATAGTTTCATCAAAAAGAAACCTTGTACCAATCAGCAATCATTCCCAAATCCCCCACTCTATCCCTTCCCCACACCCTCTAGCCCTAGGCAACCACCAATCAATCCACTTCTGTCTTTATAGATTTGCCTGTTCTAGGCCTTTCATATAAAAGGAATCATACAATATGTGGTCCTTTGTGACTGGCTTCTTTCACATAGCATAGTGTCTTAAAATTCATCCATGTTTCAGCATGTGTCAGTACTTTGTTCTTTATTGCCGGATAATGTTTTATTGTATGGATATACCACATTTGGTTTATCCATTCATCATTTTACAGACATATGAGTTGTTTCTCCTTTCTGGCTATTATGAATAATGCTATAATATACATCCATGTACAGATTTTTGTAAGGACACGTTTCTTCATTTCTCTTGGGAGTATCTCTAGGAGTGGAATTGCTGGGTCTTATGGTAACTCTATGTGTAACCTTCCGAGGAACTGACAGAACATTTTGTTGTTTACAAACCCACCAGAAGTGCATGAGAGGGTTCCAATTTCTCCACACCCTGGATAATACTTGTTATTATCTGTCTTTTTTGTTGTAGACATCTTAGTGTGTGTGAAGTGACTTATTGTGATTTTGATTTGGATTTCCTTGATGGCTAATGATTTGAGCATCTTTCCATGGGCTTGTTGGCCATTTATATAGTGTTTTAGGGGAAATGTCTACTCATATCCTTTGTGTTGTTGTTTTTTTATTATTATTGAGTTATAATGGCTTTATTTATATTCTAGACAAGTCTCTTATCAGATATAATATTTGCAAATAATTTCTCCTATTCTGTGGATTGTCTTTTCACTTTTTAAATGGCTTCCTTTGAAGCATAGATGTTTTTAATTTTGATGCAGTTTAATTTATCTGTGTTTTTTGTTGTTGTTGTTTGTGCTTTTGATGTTGTACCAAAATATATCTAAATTTTGCCTAACCCCAAGTCCCAGATTTACACATATCTTTTTTTCTAAAATTTTTATAATTTTTAGTTCTTTAGGTCTATGATCCATTTTGAGTTAATTTTTGTAAACGATACAAGTAGGGGGTTCAACTTCATTTGCATGTAGATATTCAGTTGTCCCATCTTTTGATAAACAGACATTCTTAAATTTAATGTGCTTGACTTAATCTTTTAAAATTAGGGGGTCTCAGTTTAAAAATATTTCCATACTCCCCAAGACGATAAAGATATTTACTTACGTTTTCATTTAGAAATTTAAAATTTTATTTTTGACATTTAAAGCATTTTGAGCTGATTTTTGTTTAAGGTGTGAGGTAGGAATTACATTTGATTCCCCGTCTTCACCCATCTATGCCCAGTTATTATGTACCTTTAGGAAAAACACCATACTTGTCCCACTGTTCTACCATGCCACCTGTATCATATATCAGATGTGGCCTGGATGTGAGGTCAAAGATTCAGGTTCAGCTGGCCGGCATGACTCAGTGGTTGAGCGTCAACCTATGAACCAGGAGGTCATGGTTCAATTCCCAGTCAGGGCACAGGCCCGGATTGGGAGCTCAGTCCCCAGACTAGGGCATGCAAGAGGCAATCGATCAATGATTCTCTCTTATCATTGATGTTTCTATCTCTCTCTCCCTTTCCCTTCCTCTCTGCAATCAATAAAAATATATTTTAACAACAACAATAACAACAGATTCAAGTTTAAACCCTGACTTCCTCACTCTGGCTGTATGACTGCTGGCAAATCTCTTTAACCTCTCTGAGCCTTGGCTTTCCCTGCCTGTAGATTGGGTTGTTTGAAACTAGCGTCATTAAGAAGTTGTAATGTAAAAGCAAAATACATGATATGATGTTGCTGCTGGTGTTGATGACAACGGCAAAGATGATTCAAGGTAGTCAGACGTGAAAGCTTCATCCATTCTCAACACTCAGGGGGAATGACTGTTTCAGATTTGTCTAGTGAACCAGAAAGAACCCCAGCGCTTACACAGAGTGAGGGAGGATCTGGAGGAGGATGCCCCAGAGCACAAACACCAGTGAACAAATGTTAGGCTGGGGCGGGGAGTCCTGGGGGATCAAGGGCAAAAGGATCCTGGTGCCTGGAATGGGGCAGAGGACCTGGAGTAGGTGAGAAGACCCACCTTGAATGTTTGGATGGGCCATTGAGGGGGAAAGTCAAGGTCAGCTCACCTGAGCTGGGAGGAGCCCAGAGACTGACGGTGGCCCTCCTAACCCTCCAAGGCCTCACACAAAGTCAACAGGTGGAAAGGCCTACCAGTTCTCTCAGCAGCACCTGAACTGTGATTGGTTCATCGAGACTCTGCCACTCTGTATGATGGGATGTTTTTCCCGAAGCCAGGCTGTCCCACCAGCCTGGGAACATCCGTGGGCAGGAAGCTTAAAACCAGCACTCAGTAGGTGTTCAATAAATGTCTGATGAGTGAAAGAAAGAATGGAAACGGGGTTTAAGCTGCGTGCATGGGAGGTCACTTGACCTCAGAATGATGCACCGTGGATGTGAGTGGAGGTGATTCTCCCTTTAACCATGTGCCATCTCCAACCTTCCTGCCCTGTGACTTCCATGGCGCCACCCTCTCCACAGCCTCCTTTCTCCTGAAATCTTGGTGCCCCCCACCCCCTGAAGTCTGTCTCCCCGCCTCTCCCCTGCCCTGCACTTCCAGAATCTCAGGCTCGCTTCTCCAGAACTTCCCAGAATCTCCCCTCCCTCCTCCACAGTTGCTCTGGATTCACCCATTTAGCTGTCACCTATGTGCTTAGCTGGGGGTTTGGCCCAAAGCCAGGTCCTTCTGTTTCCCTCTGTGTGTGGGGAGGGGGGGTCTGGGGGGAACGGCATGGCATTTGCTCACCAATGTTTTCTTCAGGGGGAGAAGAAAGCCCAAACATGCCCTGCAGACCCCACCCAAACCTCGCTCTTGCAATGGGAGACCCCAGAGCTCTCCGCAGCACTCTGTGTCTGGAAAAATCGGAGCAGCCCCCACACGAGGCTCACGTTCCAACTTGGGAAAAACAATTTCCATCCTGATGAGCCACAAACCACCCCCGATGCACCCACCACACACCGGCACGCCGAGGCCAGAGCCAAGGGCACAGCCCAGCCCAGGATACATGCCCGCCTCGGCCTGGTGGGAACAGAGGAGGGTGAAATGGAGAAGATGGGGAAATTGGGGGTGACAGAGCCAGGTAGGGTGGAGCAAGAGAGGAACGGAGAAACACAATGTGGGCCAAACTTGCAAATATCAAAACACACAGCCAAACTGCCTGTCTTCACTCCTTCTGCCGCCCACTCCCACTCTTGTACCAGACGGGCTCTACAGCGCAGACGGCCCGCGCTGTGACGGGTCCTGGAGAAGTGCCCTTTGCCCTGGGAGCTGGGTCATGCCACATGGCGTCTGGCTCTGGGCTTCGTGTTTATAGATGTCCCCCCAAATGCAGACACACATGAACAGAAATGTGCCTTTGTTTTATTGTTAATCTAGTTGGCAATACAAAGCCTAGAATGTTCCATGGGCCCCTTCTCCCTGATCCCTCCCTGCAACCACTCATTCCATTCATTTCCTTGCCTGCGTTAGCCCCTCCCCCACTGTTCACCTGTGCCACCTTTGGGACCACTGCTTGACGTTAAACGTCCCCTCCACCTGCCTTTGCTTAGAGGGACCCGGATGACACCTAGTAGTTCAGCAGCTACGTGAGCCCTGAAATGCAGGCCACGCAGCCGAGAAGCTCAGAGATTTCTGCTGCCGTAGGACATGGAGGAAAGAGGTTTATGAGCCTGGTGCTCTGCTCCGTTAAGCTGTCGCTGGGTGTTTTGAAACCACGGGCCAAACACACAAAAACACTTGTAATCGCTTTGTGTTTATGCTTGGCCACTTACTTTCAATATTACCATTATTACACTGGAAAATATTTTCCCTTTAAATGTGCACGTTTGCTTTTTGTATACATGTCATTTTATTATATCTTGAAGTCAGAATGTTCCCTCCAGAGAAATCCATCTCCAACTGAACAATTTAAGTCAATGAAAAAAAATGGGATTCACTGTGTGGAAACTCACTTTATTCCCCTTGCTGCTAACATCTGTGCGACCTCCCCTCCTCCCATTCATTCCCGGCCCTTTGGCATGGAGGGCCACTTGCAGTTGCTCTCTGTAACTCTAACAGACAGCCGTGAAATCCTGAGCTTAGCCCCCGAGAGGAAGATCGTCTGGGGAGGAGATCAGAGTTCACGGTACTTTAAATGCAGCCACATCCCCCCAACGCAGGCTCACGAGAGCCTGCGGTTATCAGCTCGGAGCAGGGACAGAACCGGAAGCGCCTCCGCCTCCAAATAGACGGTGATCTGTTTTCCAGAACGACCACGTCTTTATCCTCTTTTTGAAGTTCTCCAGAGGTGGGAACGCCACGGCACCTGCTCTAGAGTTTCGTGGCCGAGCAGCCCTCCTTCGACAACCGACGGCGATCTCACCAGTTTTAGCCACATGACTAGGGCTGCCAGACTCACTCAGAATGAAAACAAGAGAAAGGATGCCTAAATTAGTTTTAATTTCAGATAAACGAAGTCTAATTTTTAGCCTAAGCACTTACCGTGCAACATTGGGATGTACTTATACTACGAATAATCTGTTTGTTTTGAAATTCAAATTGAACTGCGTTTCCTGCATTGTCTCTGGCAAACCTTGGCATGACCATAAGTCAGGCAGATGCCAGCCGCCGCCTGTGAGCGCATAACTCATGCCCAGCTCGGGCCTGTCTTTGAAGCCCTGACTTTCACTGCAGTCGGAGAGGACCTGCCCCGTCCCATGGGGAGGAGGCACTCCAGATCCACCCCCTCGGCCGGACAGGAGTCCACACCGGGGTCAGTGGGTTCAACTCTGTGTGAAATTCATGATGTCTGATGACCGATTGCCATCACCTGTCAGGAGGAACGGGGGAGTGTGGCCCCACCAACCGGGCAGGTCCCAGCATCCAGAATGGGACATGCAAGAGCCATGGCCCTTCTTCCTGGCCTGGGGAGGAAATGCCACACCGAGGCCGCCGAGAAGGGGCCAGGCAGGACCCTAGTAGCCAAGGGACAGATCCCCAATAGGGAGGGGGGAGAGGACCTAGGAAGAGAGAGGAGCAGTGGGGAGGAAGGGGCAGAACTAGAGCAGAGAAGAGACTTGGGCAACTTGGCGAGTGGAGGAGTTTCCCAGACAGAGTTGAGACAATTTCACCTGATCATCACCCCCTCCTTACCCCTCAGCCTTCCTGCTAATAGAAAAGGTCCAAGTGGACTGCAAACCTGGAGGGCTTCCCAGGGGAGGCGTGGGATCAGCTGAGGTAGGATGAGGCAGGGCTGGGTGGGTTGGAGCGCTCCTCTTAGGAAACCAATGTCCGAACCAAATATGGTCAGTCTCCCTTGGTCCTTTTCCCTTCTGGTCGGTCTAGGATGGTTCCCAGGAGCGGTGAGGCCGGCCCTCCCCCAGCCGGGGGGTACAGCAGTCTCAGGAGGCGCTGAGCGTGCAGGGCGCTGCTGGGGAAGGCGGGGAGGCTGCTGGCAGAGTCGGAGAGGCAGGAGCAGGAGGGGGATACCTGAAGCCCCAAAGAGAGAAAGTGTGTGTGTGTGTGTGTGTGTGTGTGTGTGTGTGTGTGTGTGTAAGCACTTTCTATGTTTTGGCCACTGAATTAGCATTCTCAGCTGCCAAGGAAAGAAACTCAAGTCAAGCTGGCACCAGCCCTGAGGAGAATTCACGGCTTTCAGAGGCTGGGAGCAGAGTCTGCTTTGCGTCCCTCTGGACCGAGAGGCCATGTCAGCAGCCGTCTCTCCCTGCCTGTCCCTGCGTCTCCTTTCCGGGGCGTCGGCTCCTCAAATGATGCTCCCTGGACTCTGGGCAGTTCTGGCGGCTCCGCAGCCCGCGTGGAGGTGCCGGCGACGGCCCTGGCTCAGTCCCCGGGGTCTGGCTTGGCTCACGTGTTCACTTCTCAACCACCACCAGGCCCGGAGGAGAGAACACGCGGATTTGCCAGGCCTGGGCCGAGGGTTCGAGGCTGAGGCGCAATGGGGGGCAGCCATGCCCAGGGACTGACTGAGAGAAGTGGTCCCTCGACGGGAAATTGGGCACCATTGGCAGGAAGGCTGAGGGGTAAGGAGGGGATGATGATCAGGTGAAATTCTCCACGACAGTCCAAAGCTGATGTGGTCTTCGTGGCGAGGGGGCTGGATAGGGATTATTAGCTTATTTTACAGAGAAGGAAACCGAGGCTCAGAGGCCTTGGGACGCATCCAGTATTATGGAGCGAGGTGGAGGCATCACAGGATTCGAACTCAGGATCCTTGGTCCTGACATGGCCACAGCAAGAGAGCCCGCCAAGCAGAGGGCCTCCTGGGGGAAACAGGGTCCCTGCCCTCCCAGGGCCTCAGCAGCCAGCTACTGTGAGCCGACTGCTCCCAAATTGCATGTAAAGGAACAAGAATTCCTTCGGAGCGGGCCAAGTGTGAGTGGAGAGGGCACAGGAGAGCAGGCTCCGGGCCTCGGGGACGTGGGGTGCCTGCAGCTGGGTATTCACAACAGCAGGAACTGTCAGGGGAGCAGCGAGGGACAGGCCTCCTGGCCGGGGATCCGAGGAGCGGGGCTGGGTAAACAGGCAGCCCAGATGTGGGTCTGGGCAGGAAGAGCTTCCTGAAACTCCTGCAGCCCCGGGAGACCAGGAGCCCCATGACCAAGGAGGCAGCTGGAGCCGCAGCCCATCTCCAGGCTCACCATGCGGCCTGCCGGAGGCTCCGTCCCATCCCCAGCCCGCTGTGTGACCCTGAGCAAGCCACACCCCTCCTGGGCCTCCGCCTGTAACCAGTGGCTTTCCTTTCCTTTTATTTTTGTTTTGAGCTGCAGTCCAGAATAAAAAACACCTTTGCCACTGACTCAAATCTCCAAATCTCACAAAGTAATATAATTCCAAGCAATACACTCTGTTATTTTCATTTATTTTAAAGCTGGTTTTTACCTACCCACTTTTGAAAAACCACACTGGACCAGGTGATCTCCAAGGACCTTCGGCAGGGCTTTGGGCTTGAAATATCTGTTAGGTGCTGTAGGGCTTGGGGGTGGAGGGTGGACAGAGGTGGGCATTGTAGGAGCTGATGCTTAGGAACACACACACACACACACACACACACTCAATTCTCTCATCGGCCTTCCCAGCTCTCCGGGGAGGTCACTGTGGGTCAGAGGCGAGTCTGAGACTTTCTACTATGTGAACCTGGTCGGTTCCCTTCCCTGGATCTCCTTTTCTTGACCTGTAACATGGGTAATAGAAAGTACATGGCTGGACTGTGGCCAGGAGCACTGACACGCTGCCCTCTGGGACGTGGGTCTGCCGTGTGCCCTCCGCTCCCTCCTTGCTCTGCTGCTGTGGCCTGCCGCGCCAGCATCCGTCCATCCCACCTCCGGTACCCGGAGCGCCTTGTAAGTGGTTTTAAGGACACCAGCTGCATCTGTCGGTATTTGACAGGCGGTTTAATCAGAGGCTGCAGTTTCTGTTTGAAGAACAAGGGAGGACTCCAGAGGGAGGCCCCGAACTTTCAAGGAAATGCCGACGGGTCGACTTTCTGTCTGTGGAAGACAGCCCTGCTGAAAGGGCTGCGAAGCCTTAAGTGGTCAGCTCCCAACTCGTTTCTGGGAGCCAACTCACTCAGGCCATTTCCTCCCGCTTCTCCCCGGGCCCGGGTGGAGACTAGAATCAGACCAGGTGACAACTGCCTTTGCTTCTGCGGGGTTGGGGTCATTGCAACTGGGCCAGATTTGGGGGTGTCAGCACTGGCCACTGACAGGATGTTTAAAAACTGACTTTTAATTGCACAAGTGATACATGAACACAGTCTCCATTTCCCTTCTGAGCCTTCCTTTAAAGATGAAAGAATTCAGGTAAAATCAGAGGCCCCTGCGAGCGCCACACGCAGACCCATTCCTTCCTCCCACGTTCCTCCCCCATAACCCTGTTGGTGTTTGGTGCAAAAATAGGTCATGCTGTCGACATGGGCGTTTTCTTTTCTATAGCAATTGTGTCTGCATCGGACACTGTCCAACTACCCACCCAACAGCCAATGGCACCTTTTCTTCCCCAACAGAAGCCAGCATGTTCAAGCAGTGGGCAGAAACCTCCTGGTGTCAGGGAGAGCAGGTCCTCCTTCTAACCCCTAGAGAATGAGTCATGATTGTTCTAAATGATTTTTGATAATCTCATTCCTTTCATCAGAGAGGTCTAAAGGTTTCTAATGAGGGATAAGGGAAATTCTCCTGGGGAAGGCTTCCCTTAACAAAGAAAATGCCAAACGTTGGTGAAGAGCAAACCCTTTCCCCTCTTCCTGCCTTAAGGGTGATGATGTCTGGGGTACAGTAGCCATTTCATTACCGTGAGGCAATGAGCAAAAGAGAAAGGCCAGGAAGCCCTAAGATGTACTGCTGAGCAGCCGACCCAACTCCACCAGTTGCTATGGCTGTATTCCTTGTTATTTGGGAAAAAAATAAACTCCTCTTCCTTTAAGCTGTAGTAGGGTGGGTGATTGGTTCCTTAAAGCAAAAAGGAATTCTGACTCAGGATTACACTGTATATGTCAATCAAAGACTTGCTTTTTCCCTGCTCAACAGTGATTCTGAGATCTATCCATGTAAGTTCGCAGGGATCATCTTTTAACTAGTAAACTAGAGGCCCGGTGCATGAAATTCATGCACTGAGCAGGGGGGGGGGGATCCCTCAGCCAGGCCTGTGCCCTCTCACAGTCTGGGAGCCCTGCGATGGATCGCCCCGGCAGAGGGAGGCCCCGCCCACCCGCTGCAGCCCACCGGTCGGTGGCCTGGGCCTCGCTCTGCAGGGTGATCATGGGGTGATGGCTGGGCCCCTGACCAATTGCATCGCACCCGCCTTGGCTGGCCTGGCACCAGTGGGTGTCATAGCGTGGTCGTCCGGATGGTTGTTCCACTGTTTGGCCATTCGGTCGATTTGCATATTACACTTTTATTATTACAGATTGTGTTCCACTGTGGAATAAACCATATTTCAGTTAGCTGAAATAAACCGTATTTTAGTTTACTGCACATTTTTGTTTGTTTTGCTGGCAATACTGGAATGGACGTCCTGTACATTGCCAGCATTTCTTCAGGAAGATTCTTAGAACTGCAATTGCTGGATCATAGGCGATGCACACTTTGAGGTTTAATATATGACAGCTGAATTGCTATAGAAAGAGGGTGTAACCAATTTACACCTCCACCCCATGTGAATGGGTCCCTAGCCCACACCCTGGTCTGCTTTTCTTTGGCCATAATAAGGTTTGAGGAAACCTCAAATTGTTACTGTGTTTTACTTTCCCTGATGACTAATGAGGGAGCCTGGTTGCGTGTATGTATGTACTAGTCATTAATGTTTCTTTCAAAGTATTTGCTGTCTTTCAAAGTATTTTCCACTGTGCCATTTATAAACATTCTGTGTGTAACATGTCCTAGCAAACATTTGTTTGTGAAGAAAACATTACTAATTTGGAGCCATTCGTGATATATTATGGAATGTGAAGCTTTATGGGGGGCTGTGTCTGTTACAAGACTTTTCTCCCAATAAGTTGCTCGTCTTGCTCCAGCCCAGGGGCAGCCAGCCCCACAGACCCCTGCCTTGGGTCCAGGGTCACAGTGCGGAGCAAGGACCTGCGACCAGATCATCTGACCTGAAGGAGAGTTTCATTCTCTTTCCCTTGTGTCCTGCCGCGCCCCTGGAGGTTAATAATAACAAGCTGCTTCTCCTCCCCCCGTCCCCGGGGTGTCCTCCTTTCCTTCTCCTTTGGCTGACGGTCCCCCCATTTGGGTCACCGCCCTGGTTTAGCATCAGAGGAGGGGCGTCACTTCAAGAGATGACTTGGGTTCCCTAAGAGGAGGAAAAAGCATGTGGAGGGCTCATATTTGGGGGCTCCTTTCTCCCTAGGGTCACAAGGATCTGGGGGTGGCCTCATTGTCATCTTCTCTGTTCTCCCTCTACTCACACCCACACAAGATAATCATCACAAGGACCCTTTTAGAGCCGGGCTTTGCAAACAAAAGCTCCCGAACTAGCTGCCACCCAGTGCTGCCTATTGGGTCCCCTAAATGGTTTGTCTTCCTTGGCCCTGCTCCCCATCCTCCCCCAAGGATTAGGGCCAAGGCGTCAATATTCCCAGGTCCAGAAAACCTCCATGCAGTCTCCCCGTGGCCCCAGATAATCTGTGTCACCCTTGGGTGGCCTGGTGGGCCTCTCTGAGTTTCTGGTCCTCACATCCCAGGAGCCTCCTTCCCTGGGGTGACCAGATACCTGGGAATGGAAACCGTGGAACAAAAGCACGCAGGTGGGCTGTCCTCTGCTGACATCATGCTTTCCTGTGGGTGTGGGCTTTTCTAGATCAGCCTGCGACCCAGGGGCACCAATGCCCTGGAAGGTCTGCTCCTGGTTTGCCTTCCTCTGCTCCCTCCTCTCCTTGCTGCCCCAAGGATGCTGACATCTCTCGGCAGCCACTGGCCTGGGCCTCAGTGCCAGGAGCAGCAGCCCAGATCAGAGGCCACATACCCCTGCCCTGTAGGATATCCTCTCAGAGTTCCTCATCTGTTAAGGGCCCAGCTGGCTGCCAAGCTCCTGACACTGGCCCAGCACCTCCTCTAGGCTCATCCTTGTGATCCTTGTGGCCATGCCCTGGCCACATCAAACAACCCCCTGTTGTCCAGACATGCCATGTTCTTTCACACCTCCATGTCTTTGCAAGGCTGTTTCCACTTCCCCAAATACCCTTCTGACTCATTGTGTCTACTTGGCAAACTCCTACACATCCTTCAATACCTTGATTCCAAACCTCCTCCACCCCAACAGTTGGTCTCTCCTTCCTCAGCATCTTCAGATCAGTGTGCAGAATCACAGCCCTAACCACACTGTAGTTTATTGATGGTTGACCTATATGTTGACCTTAAGGTCAAGGGCAGAGGTAGCAACTTGCCCATCTTTGTACCCCAGTGCTTTTAAGGTATGGGACAGAATAAATCTCAATGCATATTTGGAGAGAGAAGGAAGGGAGAGAAATACATAATTCTTTAAAACCTTCATGAGGTGGGTAAAATTTTCCCCAGATTTCAAATGAGAAAGTGAATCTTAGGAAAGTTAAGTCATGTGTCCAAGTTCCTGCAGCTTGAGGGGACTGGGAGCAAGATTGGGGTCCAAACGGCCTGGCCTGACTCCAGGCCCCAGGCACTGGTCCAGGGTGCCCTATCGCTCCTTCAGGGTAGCCTTTTGTAGACTTTGGACCCGTGGCATCTCCGGGCTTCACTAAAGGTGGCAGAAATGATGATATGGAGCCAGTTTTGTAAGGCTGTGTGTCCTGGAGTGAGCCACTCAACCTCTCTGGTCCAGCTTCCCCACAGGCAGAGCAGCAGTAACAATCTTATGGGGCATTTTTCCCAGGGCCTTATTCAGTTCCTACCAGATACAGGATGGGAGGGGCCTTTGAAAAGTCTGCAGGGCCAAACTCCTGTGTCAGATTGCCATTCATAAACACACACAGTAGAGCCAGCCAAGCCCAGACTCCATCTCCCCTCAAGGGCCTCCACTTCCCCACTCCTCACCTGCCTCTTTTGCAAACCAGCAGGCCAGTAAACCGCAGCCAGGCCCAGGGGCCTGAGCCCGCCCCCCTGCCCCCCACCTCCTCTCCCTCCTTTAAAGCACAAGTGTTGTCACATTCTGGGAGCGGCCTCAGGCCCCAGACACCCCAGAGGCTTCCAGGATCAGCCTGAATGCTGGGTAATTTAGCGGGTGAGTGGGGAGGGAGAAGGCCCCAAACAGACATGCCCCACCTTCCTAAGGCCAACCTGACCCCACGAGGCTCTGGCCAAGAAAGAAAGGAAGGCACTTGCAAAGGCCTGGGAAGGGTGTGTTTGACTGAGGTCTGCACATCAGGGTCCTTGGTCTGCCTTCTGAGGAGCGACCTATCCCGAGTCCAGCCTCCCTGGTACCCCCAGGTCTGAGCTGACTTATCGGAGAGAGGAGGAGTGAGGAAGCTTGGTCACCTTCCCTGGTAGGAGACTATGTGCTGGACAGAGATGCATTCATTCATGCCACAAACACTTAGGCAACAAGCCCTGTGTGCCAGGCTGTGTGTTGGGCACTAGAGGATAGGCATGGCCCCTGCCCACGAAGGGCTCCTGGCCCCTTGGTTTCATCCACAAGGATATTTAGGAAGGGAGCCCTAGCAGCAGCTCGCACTCTTGCATAGCTTAGCAATGGCCTCTGCACTTAGACTTGATTTTGGAGCATGTTCCCTTCACCCAGTTACAATCTTGTTTTATTCTCTGGGTGACACTGAGAGGAAGGCAGGGCAGGGGATCGTTCCATAAGACTGTTAACTGCTGCTCTACCTGTGGGGAAGATGGACCAGAGAGTTTAAGTAGCTCACTCCAGGACACACAGCTTTACTAGTTGACTGGCAATACTTGAGTAAGTACTATGCTCAAGGAGATCCTGAGGTTATGTCTGCTCAGTGCTGGCGAGAGCTGTGATTATTAGTGATGTCTGTAGTGGATGCAATAAGGGGCAGAGATAGTACAGGTGCAACGGTGAAGTCCCCTGTACCAAAGTGTGCCCTACTCAAGGGCGTAGGTCAAGTCTTGTTCACTAATGTTCTCACGGCACCTGGCACGGTGCCTGGCACAGGTAGATGCTCGATCACTACACACTGTATATAAAATAGCGAAGAACAGTGAAAATGCTGAGACCCAGAGTGACGAGTGGGACTGGTCCAAGGGCACACGGTGGGCCTGAGCCTCCTGGCTGCACATCCTCCCCTGTGTTGTCCTCTCCCCCCACCCCCACAGGTTCTCTGCAGCCAGAACACTGCGAGACGGAGAGACCGACTGGGCCATTCTTCTGGGTGGGGGGCTGGGGAGGGAGGAAGAGTATGTACCAGCTTCCCTCCCTTCCTGTGGCAGCTGCCAGTCCTCCTCACCTTCCCAGAGAGGCCTGCGTCCTGCCGCACTGTCCCCCAGACACACTGTGAAGGACGCCAGGGCCCCCGCTGGGAACGGGCCCAGCTCTGCCCACCTCTGGGCATGAAAGCAACAGACCTTCTCTTCTTTGCACAGACCACCAACAAATATTTTAAGAACTCTGCAGGCCCAGACCTGGCCAAACAGTCCTAAAACAGAGAGTTCTAGAACTTTTTTAAGACTGCTTCCCTGGCAGCCAAGGTGTGGAGCGCTCCCCATTCCCCAGCACGGTGCTAGTGAGCATCGCCTCACAGGGTCTTTATTCTCCTGAAAGTGCTCTCATAACCACTTCGGAGCTAGAAGGGAATCACAGAATGTTGTTGCATGAAGGATTCCTGGAGACCCTCAAAAGCCCAAGGTCACACCGAGAGGTGGGCAGAGCTGGGCCCGTTCCGAGCGGGCCCCTGGCTGCCTTCAGGGTGTGTCTGGGGGACAGTGCTGCAGGACGCAGGCCTCTCTGGGAAGGTGAGGAGGACTGGGGGCTGCCACAGGAAGCGGGGGAAGCTGGAGAGAGTCTTGGGGTCAGACCCCAACCCCAACTCAAGCGTTTAACCCCCAGGATAGTACCCAGTGGCTGCCCCATCTTCCCCAGGTCCTGTCTGTGCCACCCACAAACCACTTCTCATTCATTCATGTATCTTTAAACATTTTCTTGGGTTTGTTTCCCATTCTTTGTGTTTACAAAAAAACAACAACACTACATAAACAATCCAACCCCAAAAAGAAAAGCCACCAGCTCGGACCAGCTGCTTGGGCTCAGGATCGAAGTCAATATTCTCGGGAAATGGGTCTTTCCTCCCTCTCCGCACTCCCCGCTCTGAGTGGAGTCCCTGTTGTTTAGCATAACTCGAGGGCAGGGAGACGGGGCAGGCACGCACACTGCGCGTGCTGAGCGCTGAGCGGTGCTCTACACCCCCTGTGCTCTACTGTCCTCAGAATCACCCCACTTTGCTGGTGGGGACACGAACATGCCCTAGGTCGTCTGATTGGCTAGTAATCAGTAGAGCCAGGATTCAAACCCAGGCGGTCTAGAGTTGAAATTCTTGCCACTATGCTAAAGGGGCCTCCTAACATGGTCCACAGGGATGGGGAGGGAGATGGGGGGATGGGGAGAGCAGAGGGGAGAGCAGATCTGCTGCCCCCTTCTGAAGAAGGGCCTACAGGGTGGAAACCTACCCCATCGTGTTCCTGGGGAATACTGTGCAGTATGTACACACATTCATGAATTCATGTAAACACACACTTGCACACATGTAAACACACACTCAAACCCCTCATAAGGACCTACACACGCTCACTCAGAGACCACGCAGCAGTGCAGAGGTGCCCAACCAGGCCAGATCCCCAGGACATGTTCCTCACCCTGAGACCTGAAGCAGGACACAGCCCCTAGAATAGACGCTGGCCCAGCCACAGCCTGACTTCCTCTGCCCCTCCCATGGGCGTAAGCAGGAAGCAGGACTTCTCTTATCATGGCCAGGAAGCCTCTCACTTGCGCTTCACTTTGGCAGTTCCTCCTTTCCTTTGGCCTCTGCTCACTGGCCACGGGCAGGTAAGGAAACAGATCGGACAGGGGAAGCGACTTACCTGAGGCTGCACAGTGGGAGCTTCCTGTGGTCATATTTCAAAACTTTGCTTGCTTGAGGTCCTCCCTGTCTTGAGGTCCTAGAAGGACTAACAGAGGTTCCCTAGCAGCAGGGTAAGTTGGAGTCCCTGTGAATGTTTGCTGAGTGAGGGAATAAGTGGATGGATGGATGGATGGATGGATGGATGGATGGATGGATGGATGGATGGGGTGAATGTGGAGTGAGTGAGTGAAGGAAGGGAAGAGTGAATGAATGATGAGTAACATACTCAGGTCCTCTAGGCCTAGAAATTCATTCAATTGGGAATAGCAGAACAAGGCCAGGCTCTGCCCTCTTAGAGGTTGTGTTTTCATGAGGAAATATGATAATTTTTTTAAAATGTAAACAAGAAAAAATGGCCCACAATGAGTCACCTCTGGGGGAAGATTTCCAAGAAGTCACCCCGCCACCATTATGCTAACCTCAGTGGGGTGTTCTCTCCCATTTGGCATCTGACCAAGGAGTAGACTCACCATTCCCCTTTAATGTAACGGAGAGAAGGCTTGTTTAAGTAAGTCTTTACTCTAGACTTGAATATAACAATAGGGAAATAAACCCAGAAGCTGGCATGCACCTTCCTTAGGATTTCCAAGTTCCTGGCATTCATGTCCCATTTCCTAGTCTGGTACCTATTCAGACATCACTGAGTGATCTTGGCACTTCCTCCCTGAGCAAAGGGTTCTTCTCTGAGCTGTGCTCCAGGCAGCCACTAGCAGTCGGTGGATTCTGACATGTGAAAGAACGTCTATTTGCCCTTCCTGGCCGTGGGGACATTGATGACATGTCTTCAGCTCAGGGAGTCCTTGGAGAGGCCTTGCACCTGGGGAGGTTAGAGGTCATCTTGTTCAACTCTCATTTTAATGAAGAGGCTCAAAGAGGCCAAGTGACTTGCCCAAAACCTACATGGTGAGTAATATGGCTGGGTCTAAACCCAGCTCTCCCGTGGAACACCTAAGGCCCCTGAGTGCCCCTGATCCTCACCCACTCTGCCTTCTTTTCTCCGGCATTTAGGGAGACAGAAGAGCTCTGTCCATCTCTCTGGGGCCTCCTAACTTCCTTTGCTGGTGACCTTCAGCCTGCCTCCTCCTTTTTGAACCTTACTGTCTTTCCGATGAGATTTTGCAGTAGAAGGGGTTCAGAGGTGCACAAAGCCGTCTCATGTTCTCCCTTGAACCATGATGGGGAGAGAAGGGATTTTTCTCACCTGCCCAAGCCCCACCTGCCTGCTCCTCTGAGACCTAAGTAGAAAATATCTCTAAAGCTTCTAAAAGGATTCTGGGACAGAGCTGGCAAGTCCAGTTATTGGAGCCTGGATGCAGCTGGATCTGGAAATAGTGGCTCTGGTTTATGCCACTGGGTATGGATGGGCTGGGTATAGGGAAGTGGGCTGTGGTTGGTTGATGTTGTGAATGGGTGAGTGGGTAAGCTGCAGTTGCAATGGGAGATGAGCGAGTGAGTGCTGATTGGACTGGCTAGAAATTAGGTGTTGGAAATGAATAAGCCTGGTGACAGGGGAGTGGCCATCTAGCCAGAGATGACCTAGAAGGAGTGTTGGCTTGGGGTATGCCAGGAGAGAGGTGTGCATCCCAGCCTGTAGCTGAGTAGGGTAAGCACTGTGGGTCCAGAGGGGGTGGGAAGTGTGTTCTGAGTGTTGGGTGGACTGGGTATCAGCTGGGTGGGTCGATGGTGGCACTGGTTACGTGGGTGGGCCAGGGTTGGGGAGGGTTGGGTATATCGATGAAGTCTGGGCCTGGGAAGGCAATTTTAGGCTGAAGATCTGGATGCTCCACTACATCTTCTCTTTAGTGTTTGATGTTTGGCAGTAGCTGACTCAAATGCCTGGCTCCCCTGTTGTCTCCTTCGGCTGCAAACCAGCTTCCAGCCACCACTCCCCACCCGCCAATTAGCCTCCGCTGGTGCTGAGGGCGTGGACCTGGGCTTGGTTGGTGGCTATTCAGAGCGGTGGTCAGGGCCCAACTGACTTGAGCCAACCCAGAGTGACCTCTGGATGCTTTCCGGAAGCCTCTGGCAAGTACCCTCCCCTCTCACATTGCACAGGCTCAGCTGCTTGGGGAGGACGTGGAGTGGGGGGAGGACGCAGCGGGCGGCTTTCCGCAGGGAGGGTGTGTAACTGTGATTCCTGCAGAGGAGTGGCAGGGCTGAGGGCCTGGGAAGGGGGTTGCCAGGGAGGGAGAGCCACAGGGGAGACCAACGAGGGCCTAAAGAGATCCGCTCATGTAGAGCCTTTACAAAAGAGTTTGGCTGTGAATCTGGGCTGGAATGGGCTTTTGGACCATCCAGAAAGAAAGAGTTTGTGAGCTAAACTAGGACCAAACAGGATGACAGAGGGACCACTGAGCCACCACGAGTCCAGAGGCAGTTGGCATGAGTTCTTAGAGCAGGAGCTGTGCAGCCAGCCCCCGACATCGGGACCGCACCTCCGCTACTTGCTGGCTGTGTGACCTCAGGCAAGGCATGTAACTTCTCTGTGCTTCCCCCATGAAATGGGGATAATATGATAATACCTATCTCATCGGGTGGTGAAGATTAAATGAATTAACATGTGAGAGGTGCTAGGAAGAGCATCTGGCAAATGGTAAGTGGCATATGAATTAGCTATCATTGTTATTTAATTGTTACTATTATGAAGACAGACTGGCCAGGCACTTTTCATTACCCAGCTGTCTACCTGGGCTTGTCTCCAGAGTCTCTCATTAAAGGGGAGGCCTGGGCACAGCCACGGGCAACTAACTCTGTTGCTAAAGACATGCCTCTGCGGATCTTCGAAAGGCAATAAAAATGCATCCATTGCTGTGCATGTCCCAGGCCCACTTCCACATCAGAAATGGTCCCTCCATTCCCAGCATCTACCCCAAATCAAGGAGCACTGGGGGAGGGACAGGAAGAGAATGGTTTAGGGGAGGCTAAGGACGAGAGGAGGCTCCTGCCAGGCCCTGCCCTGAGCCCTGTGAAGGGACAGGTGTGGAGACCACAGGCTGCTGTGGCTCGACCTCGACCACAGGGGAGATGAGAGAACGATGGATGGCCTCGTGGCTGGGCCCTCTCACCCTGCAGAGGTCCGGGCATCAGCTGTCCAGCCCCAAGTGGCTCCTGCGGAGGGTCTGGCTGCCAGAGAGGAAGCCCAGAGCGTGCCAGCCTCTGCGGGGTCCAGGTCAAGGGCCAAGGCCAGCTCTCAGGGCACAGCTGCTCTACTGGCTCATCCCCCAGCAACTGTCAACTGCACACTCACCCAGCGCGGGGCCAGCTGATTACTCTGGAGTCCCGTTCCGCTTCCAGACACTTCCTGTTCCCGGGCTCGGCCCCTTTTGTCCCCAGCGGGATCTCAGACATTGGACAGACCCTGGGTCCCAAGGAGCTGGCTCCCAGGGCTTCTCACAGACTTGGGGAGCGAAGGGGGTGGCGGGCAGGGGCAGTGTGTGTGCGGGGTGGGGTGGGGGAAGCTGAAGGCGTAGGGGGCAGTGGGCAGCATTGTCCCCTCCCCATAACCAGCTGTGGGGCCCTGGACTTCTGCCCTTTGCTCTAAAGGTATGAATGAGCTTTCTTCATTGGGAGGGTGGCCTGGAAGGAGATGTTGGTCATGGCTGACAAAACTGAAGTTAGGACTTAAAAATGGAGCCACAAAGCCACAACTCTGTTCCCTCCATTGTTATCACACCCTCGGGCACTTCCACCGCTAACAGGCGTGCCACGGCCTGGGCACAAATCTGCCCACCTCCATGATGCAGCAGGGGAACAGTGCCCGGCCTCTTTCTGGGTCCTGGGTATCCCAAAGTCTAACTGAGTTGGCAGGATTGGAGGAGCCAGGGCAGGCATCCAGGTGTGCGTGCGCCTGTGTTTGACCTCAAAGGCAGCTCCAAGGGCTGTGGTTTATGTCCGTCCTGCACCATCGGCGGCACCGACATTTACAGAGCAGTCGACGGTCACCGCCCCCCTTTCTCCTTCCCTTCCGAGTGGGAGGATGAAGAGGAAGGAAACCAAGAATTTTCCTTGCAAATTCCCAAGAAGAAACTCAGGCCCAGAGAAGTTAAGTGACTTGTCTAAAGTGGTCCCGTGAGTCAGAACTCAATCCGGGCCTGGAAGCCAAGTGTCTGAGTCCCTCGCTGGGCAGTTCCCAGCAGGAGGAGGGGTTCAAAAGCCCCTGTTGCCTGCCTCTTCGTGGCTCCTCCTGCTCCTGGGGCATCTCGGGGGGTGGGGTGTCCCCCTGCTCGGGGCTCTGAGCAGCTCTGCATCCTCCGCAATGGCACTGCCTGTGGACTCACGGAGCAGGAACACTCGGAGGCCTTGGCCTCCCCAGCAGGTTGGAAATGAAGCAATGAACTCAACCTTCCCGGCTCCTGCCCTCGTGGAGCTCACCATCAGTGTCTCGCTCAAGGAGCCTTGCCTTGACTTTCTGGAACAGGACAAATGAAGGGTGATGTGAGGGGCTGGCAGCCCCCCGCCCCCAGGGGGGCATGGGAGGGCTCAGCCCTGCACTACAGCAGGGAGAGAGGTGGAGGCAGTGACTTAGCTGGTCCCTGCTGCTCGGGGCTTGTGGCAGGCAGGCTGAGCTCTGTGTGTGTGGGCGGGGGGGGGGGGGGGGATCAGTGTGCGGGACAGTGACCCCCCTGGTCATCCTTGGCCAGGACTGAAACCTCTACCTTCCCAGGTGTCTCTCATGGGAGGCTAGGCCCGCTGCAGGCTGGAGCTGCCAGTCACGGGTTTACAAACTGCAAACAATTCACCATTCAGAGGAGGAAATGGGGCCCAGAGAGGGGAAGAGGCCTTCCCCCGTCACCCAGGGGGTTATGGGAGAGCCAGGCTTCCCAACTCCCACACCGAGGCTCTTTCTACCACGGTGCGCAGCTTGTGTCTGACTGGTGACCCGGTCACTGGAGGGGACAGCCGGCATCCCTGGAAGCCAGGCCACAGTCCCCAGAGCACCCAGTGGGTCCTGTCCCCTTCCTTCCAGAACAGATGAGACCCCCACTGCCCAGTGGGCTTTGCAGGACAGAGCCTGGACCCTGCTGATCTGCGTCTGTTCCAGGTCCAGGTGAGGTCGCACTGGTCACCGTCTGCCTGGCTGGAGCAGCCAAGGCCACTACCCTAAGGTGATGGTCAAAGAGCGCCGAAGAAGCAGGGCGCCCTCCCCCCTCCCCCCTCCCCCCCCCCCCCCCCCCCCCCCCCCGCCCAGCACTGCCAGGCCCAGGAGAGCGCTCTACAGTGGAACAGACTCCAGTCCAGCTCTTTCATCCCTTTGCTGCTCTGCACACCTTGGCCGGGGCCCAGGGTGGGCGAGGGGGAGGCACAGCCTTGGCCCAGAGAGCCGTGTGAACAGCCTCACAGGAGGCCCCGGGGGAGGCAGGACAATTGCTGGCGCCCGCATCAGCACGGAGCTGTCAACCCATCTGAGCATGGGCTCAGCGCTGACCCCGTTCAGCTCAGGACAACCCAGAACCTTCTTACCCACAGGAAGCCGAGGTGGGGCGGGGCACGCAGGGGTCCCACAGCGAGTGGCTGGGAGAGTCTGGGCAGACACAGGCCTTCTGATCCTCCCTCCCTGCTGACCCGAGGGGAAGTGGGACACAGAGCCTGGAGTTCACCTTCTCTCAACCCCCTTCTGTGCCTCAGTTTCTCTCTCTGGAAACAGAGCCCCCTTTCTTGACATTCCCCTGGCTGAGAGGCTGGGTGCTCTGGAAACAATTCATCACAGGGCCCTGGAGATCTCACCCTCCCTAGCCACCCCTCAGCCAGACTGTCTTTGCCTAGGCCCTCCGACCTGCCCCGCTCTGCCCCGCTCAGGGCTTTTGTCCACGCTGTCCTCCTGCCTGCCACACCCCGTCTCCTCCCAGGAGTCCCCGAAGGATGAGTGCAGTGCAGTGCAGGCCTCCGCTGAGTCCCGGCTCCAATGCTAGAGAGAGAGATAGGAAGGAAGCTGCCCAGGGGAGAGGGAGGCAGAGCGCCAGGGAGAGCAGGCCCCGGGAGTCACGGGCTCGGACGCAGTCAGTGGCAGAGCGAGACCTGAACCCAGAGGCCCTGGTTCAAGTCTAATATCCCGTCCTCTGTGTCCACCTCCCTGGGCCGGAAGATGCTGCTGGTGGAAGGTCCTGAGAAAAAACGAAGATGGAGATTCTCTGTGTGCCCAGCATCTCTGAGCCCTTGTTCAGCCAGTTTCTCCCTGGAATGCCCTCCCCACCCTCTTTACTTGTAAATCCAGCCCATAACTCAGGGCCAAACCTGAGCACCCCTTCCCCGGGCTGCCATGCTCACCACCTCTGACCTCTGCTAAGCCCTCTCCCCCTCCCCCTCCCCCACCAGGTCCTCTGTCGCTCTCCTCTGCGGGATCCGGAGAAGGCTCTATCTCCCAGGCCTCTATCCACACTCCTTCCCCGGTCCCCTCTGGAATGAGATAGATATGGCCATGAATGTCTCCCAGCCTGCCCGCCTGCCCACACCCTGCCCCGCCCGGGGTCTGGCTCACCTTATCTCTCTCTCTATCTCGCTCTCGGGCCTCCTGAGGGTCTTCCTGCCTCTCATCTCCCGGCTCTGGATTTCTTTCCTAATCGCACTGTGATCCCGTCACTCCTTTGCTCGAAACCCTCAGTGACGCCCCATTGCCTAGGGCTGCTTGGGGACAGTCAGGCCCATTCTGACCCAGCCCCAGCCCACGCTTCTGGCCTTGCCCTCTCAGTCGGCACCCTGAATGTTCCGTCTGCTCTTCCTTGTGTTTGCTGAGTTTGGGGGGTCTCCTTACTTTTGCATACACCAGCGTTCCCATTCTCCAACTGAGGAAATGACTCCTTCTCCCAGATCCCCTACAAAGTCTCCTCTGCCGTGAGGCCTCCTTCAGGTGCTTCCAGACGTTTCCATTGCGTGTGGGGCAGATGCCTGTGTGAGGGCATCCCCGGGTTACTGCAGCCGCCCTGCTCCCTGAGGCCAAGCCCCATCTTCTCCTTTGTGCGCCAGCCCCGGCATGGCTGCCCTGGATCTCCACACACGTCTATGAAACAAATGAGCCCCAGCAGCCCCCGGGAGCAGAGCCTGCCTCTTTGAGGGCCTCAGGGCCTGGGAAAGGTCCCACACTCCATCCCTGCCTGTCACCCTATGTTACCTTCCCCTGATGATGAAAGGTTGTATCTTATAGGGGGATACAACCTTCCATGCCACAGGGAGAAGGAAGGCAGGACGCTCTCGCCAGGTGTAAATGGCTGATGTCTGCTGCTCCTGAGAACCTGTAGGAGGCTGGGCTGAGGAGAGCTCAGAGCCCATGCCTGTGAGGGAGGAACCATGGGAGGGCTGGGGAGGATGTGCAGGAGTGCGGCTAGAGACTGGCATGGTGGTTCCGGCTGTCCCACTTTCAGATCCAGTAAGCCTTCTACCGGGGCGGGGGGATGGGAGGAGGCTGTGACCCAGGGATGGTGGGCATCCTGGCCAGAGCCTAAGAGCAGTGGCCCCCGGTGGCCCTGTGATTCTGGCTCCAGAGCTGGCTGTCAGGGGCTCCCTGACTCGGCCTGCAAGGCTCCGCTGTGGGGTAGGGAGGGCACCGGGCCGGGATGCGAGCCCAGCTCCTTTCCCCACTGTGTAAACAGATGACTTAAGGGCTTAGGGGCAGAAAAATAAATAGCCCTGCTGGCCACAGCTGGGCTCTGCAGCAGGGAGCTCACTTTTCCTCTAGGAAGCAGCCTTGGGACACTTGGCACCCCTCCCCCCAGCACCCCCAGCCTGGAAGGAGGGCCCCGTTTAGCTTCAGACCACCTCTCCCTCCCCCAGATTCCCATCTTCTCTATGAAAACTCCCTCAGATGCAAATTATGTTGGAGGGAAAGAGACCCCAGGACTGGCTTCTAGAAACCACTGGAGGTGCTCATGGGACAGGACAAGGTGTGCTGTAGTGACCTGTGCCAGAGTCCCTGTGAGCCCAGCCCTGCTGCTGGCTCGCTGGGTGAGCCTGGCCAGGGACATGCCCTCCCCGTGCCTTGGCTGCCTAGAGAATTGGAAGAGTAGTAGTACCTGCCCCACGGGGTTGTTGTCAGGGTTAAATGAGATGATGTGTGCAAAGCACAGAATAGCCTCCGGGACATAGTGTGAGCTCAGCAAATGGTAGCTATTACTGTGAATGCCACCTGGCTGCTGCCCTTGGGGTCAGAATCCTACCCAAAGAAGCCCATCTGCCTCACTTCACACACAAGAATGGGGGCTGGGGTCGCTAGGCCGCACCCCATCCCCAGCTCTGTGCCAATACTACCCTGAATCTCTGAACAAATCCACCCTCTCCCCTCTGACATAAGCATCCACCTCCACCCAGCTGTCTGCTCTCTGCTGACACCCAGCATCGAGTTTTGAGAACATCTGGATGGTGCATCTTGGCTCTCTCTGTGAAGTCCAGATGTTTGGGCAGCGTGTGGACTCCCCTTTCCGGCCTCCCCCGGGAGTGGGGCGGGGGGGTCTCAGCATGCTGTGCTGACCATCTGTGATTACAGGGGGCCCAGCCCTTGCCTTCCCTAAGCTGGGCCTCCAACCAAGGGCCCTCACGTGGGGAAGGGGGTGGAGACAGCCCCCTGACCCAGGATGCTGCCTGCTGTGGGCTGGCCCTGGTCCCCACCCCTACAGAATGTGACAGTCAGCTGGGCCCCTTGCCAGAACATGGGCCAGGAGGGACACGTGGAGCATGTGAGGGACAGGAAATGGCACAGGATCTCTGCTGACCGGAAGCCTGGAGACAGCGAGTGAGGAGACCTGGGCTCTAGTCTCCTATACAATTGCCTTGTGACCTTGGGCAAGTCAGTCTTCTTCCTCGACCTTGTTCTGGCATTTGAATAGTAAGGGGGCTGGGCTGGATCAGTGGTTACTAGTCTGACCAGCATCAGAACCCCAGAAAGCCCGTTAGATCCCAGCCCTCTGACCCTGTCGTTACCACCACCAACAAGATCCTGATTCACGAGGTTTCACCAGGAACGGGCCTGAGAATTTTTAACGAAGGCCCCTAAGGTGGGCCTCCAGGTATGGGAGCCGCTGGCCCAGATGATGTGTAAGAACCTGCTGGCCTCTGGTCGCCTCTGTGTGACGTCCCTGGATCTGGTTCTCACAGTCACGCCGGAAGGCTGACGTCTGCCTGCTCTGGCCTCAGACAAGCACACGAGTGAAGCTAATACCTCAGGCCCAGTCAGGTCAGGTGGTGTCAGCAGAGTGTGTGTGCATGTGTGAGAGGAGGCACGTGGGTCTGAATGTGCGGTGTGTGCTTCTCCGTGAGCAGGGAATGTGAGCGTGTCTGGCTACGCGTGTGTGCCTGAGTGTGCATGTCATCAGAGAAAGCCTGTATGTGTGTGTGTGTATGAGAGAGAGAGAAAGACGAGAGAGAGAGAGAAAGAGAGAGAGAGAGAAGAGAATGAGAGAGTGTACTTGGCACCCAAGGCTGGGTTCTTTGTAGCTCACTGCTCTCCTGTCACCTCTTTTATACTGAGGAGGAACAGGTGCTGACATGACCCAGAAAGGCCCTCTTGACCCCACCCTGTTCTCTGTGTGACAGAGTGGACACTTGTACCCACAGGGAGTTGCAAGGCTGGGCTCCAGCCTGGAACATACTGCAGTGTGTGGCTGGAGAGGGGACGGGCTAGGCCAGGAGGGCAGGAGGACGGCCAGGCCCGGCGACTCAGCTCATCCCACACTGAGGCCTTGAGAAAGCTGGGGCCTTGGGGAGGCAGCAGGTCTGCAGAGATCCCCCTTCCCTAAGACCCCAGAACGTCTAGGCGACCTTAGGCCTGGGCAGGAGTACTCTGGACCCTTCAGTCCCACCTAAATGCATTCACCCCAGTCCTCAGGCTAAGGGGTTGCAAATTGGGCAAAGAGGCGATGGCGAGAGTTGAGAATTTGGTGGTCCTTCACCCATTAACTGATTGCATCATTATCTTGCCCTCTTGTTTGTCCTGCATTGGGCCCAAAATGAGTCAGTTTCATCCAGCTACACACACACACACACACACACACACACACACACACACACACATCTTTGCAGGTGGAGGCCAACTCGAAGATCTTCTGTTTTCAGACCTCATCTCAGCCTCTGCTACCTCCCGCTGGGCTTATAATGAAGCCCCAACCTGACAGGACATGATGGCTCTGAGGCAAAAGACCAGGTCTCGGCCCGCAGCACAGCCTTGGCCTTGCTGTGGGACTCTGGGTTAGATCGGAGCCAGGCTCAGTTGCTCAGTTGTAGGCAGATCCCAGCATCCTCCATGGAGATGAATACGAACACAGGATAGTACTGAGCACTTCCTATGAGCCAAGCACCCTTGGAAGCACTTCACACGTAATGTCCTATTTGACCGTCACAAGGACCCTAAGCGGTAGATGCTATTCTTCTCCTTATTTTGCAGAAAGCCCTGAGGCCAGAGAGGTGAAGTAGCTTGCCCAGAGTCACACAGGGAGCAAGTGACAGCCAGGAGGCAGGAACGCCAGGTATGCCCTTCACTACTGAATCCGGACACCTGAGGCCTTTCCATTCCTGAGCACTAACAAGGTGCCAGGCGTGGGCGCCGTGATGAGCGCTTTCCGGGCATGTGCTGACTTCGTGCGGGTTCTGCTTCTTTCGGCCAGAGCTGGAGGAAGAGGAAGCCGGGAAGGACGTGAGTGGTTTGGGAAGAGCGTCGAGGAAAACTAAGGAGAGGAGCTCAGGGTATGGCCATAGTGGGTAAACACTTTCCGTAAAGGGCTGGATGGTAACTATCTTAGGTTGTCTCTATTGCAACTACTCAACTCAGCGCAGTGCAAAAGCAGCCGTGACAACATGTAAACGAATGAGTGTGGCTGAGAGCCAATAAACATCATTTACAGATGATGTAACTTGAATATCATCATTTTCATATGCCACAAAATATGCTTCGCTTGATTTTCTTCAGCTATTTAAAAATGTGAAAAGCATTCCTCATTTGCGAGCCCTATAACAACAGGGTGTGGGCTGGGTTTGGCCCGAGGTTCTGTAATTGGCCAACTCCCGCGTGGGCTCAGCTTGAAGCGCTGTGCTTTATGGCTGTCCTGGTTCCTTCGATTCTTCAGCCAGGTTGGCGCTCCTGTCCCAAGGGCCGCATCCTGACATCAAGCTGCCCCAGAGAGTCTGAGTGAGAGTTGGACAATGATTAGTCCTGATCCTGAGCTGGGATCCAGATCTAAGCCAGGAACTCCTGTAAGGATTTGAGTTTTCAGCACCACAGTTTCCTGGCTGAGTGATGTTGGGCAAGTTTCTTAACCTCTGACTTCGATGGGATTCCCTTCAGGTGCAAAGGAGAGAACTTCAACTCGGTTGATCCAGTTAAACGGTAGATGTATTGGCTCCTGTAATTGAAAGGTCAGGAATGGATCGAAGAGCTTCAGGTGCAGTAGCATCCAGGCTCCCAAAGGACAGTCTCTGGCGCCTCTCTCTTCCCACCTCTGGGCTCTGTGCTTTGGGTTGGCCTCATGCTCCATTATGGTCATGCGAAGGAGTGGTGGGGGTGCCACCAAGGGCTGAAGGCTCACAGCCCGTCTGCCTAGTAACCCCCGTGGAAAGCGAGCTCTACTTCCGCAAACACTTGGCAAATTTCCTGAAGATGCTCAGAGGCTCTGGTTGGCCAGGTGTGGGCCATGAGACTCCTGATGAGCTACTCACCATGTCAGGAGAAACGGAATGCCCTGGACCAGCACTCTCTGAGAGCGGAGAAGGGGCGGCTCCCCAGTGGAAAACCAGAGGAGGCCAGTGGAGGCAGGGCAGGCAAGAACAACAGTTGCCGCCACAGAGTCGGAGGCTCAGCATCCTCTCCTGTCGAAGGGGACAATGACCCACCTCACTGTCAGTGTGGCAGTGGGAAGAAGAGCATCGTGATAACCCTAAGCCACTGTAATGAGGAAGGAAGGACTCTAGGAGCATGTGGGGGCCCTCCATGGGGGGACCTCTGACATCACACCACAACCTCCAGTTGAAAGAAAGACCTACAGAAAGTAAAATGGCACAGATGCTGTGGATAACTATATGGCAGTTCCTCAGAGCATTTAAAACACAATTATGATATGACCCAGCATTACACTTCTGGGTTTATACCCCAAAGAATCGAAAGCAGGGACTCAAATAGATATTTATCCACCTGTGTTCATAGCGGCATTAATCACAATAGCCAAAAAGTGGAAGCAAGTGTCCACCGATGGAGAAACGGGTAAACAAGTCATGGTGTACACATAAAACAGAACATTATTCAGCTTTAGAAAGGAAGGACATTCTGACACATGTTCTAACCTGGATGAACCTTGAGGACATTATGCTTCATGAGATAAGCCAGGCACAAAAAGAACAAATACTATATGATTTTTATTTATATGAGGTGCATAGAGTAGTCACATTCGTAGAGACAGGAAATAGAATGGTGGTTGCCAGGGGTTGGGGGAGGGGAAATGGGGGTTATTGCTTAATAGGTATAGCTGTCTGTACCTCTGAGGTCCTTGTGACAGTCAAATTAGTCATTACTTGTGTGGATGATGCCTGGGTGGATGGGTGGACAGGTGGGTGGGTAGATGGGTGAATGAGTGGAAGGATGGGTGGATGAACAGGTCGGTGGGTAGGTGGATGGGTGGGTGGATGGATGGGTGGAATGAAAGGCTGCACTAATAGAACACAATAAGAAACTTCCTCTTAGTCAGAGACGCAAAGGTAGATCCCTCATACTCCAGCTAAAAATGTTGGTGCTCACAGCCAGGAAAACACTGCCCCATGCATGTCCTCCCGTTCCCTTCCCATATGCTAAAGGCACATACTCAGACCCTCCCCCTGGCCCGTGGATGGCTCTGCCTCTTTGAGCCTCTTATGAGTGAACCAAGACTGTTTGTAGAGTTGGAAAGAGGTCCCTGACACAGGGGAGAAACCTCGCCAGGGGATGGGTAATCCTCTTAAAACAGATCAGGGTGAACACGCATGCTCTTGCCTCGCAAACACTGCTGTAGGCACTGTGTGTATAAACTCCCTGGACCCTTGCAGCACCCCCTGAGGTAGATGCTATGACTTCTTGTCCCTTATAACAAATTAGGCAACTGAGACACAGCGAGGTCAAGTCCCTTCCCCAGGTCACCCACCCAGTAAGAGGCGGAGACGGAGTTGGAACCCGTGGCGGACCAGCTCCGACAGTTCTTGTGGGGAGTGGAGACAACGCCAGTCTTCTTCTTTGTCAGCCTGACCCCGTGATCCTGGCTTCCCCGTCTTCCCAGCCAGGGCTGCCTTCCTCTTTCACTCCCTCTCATTGTACAAATAAGGAAAATGAGACTTTGAAGAGTGAAAGAACTTTACATAAGCAAAATAACTGCAAAGCCAGCCAGAGCTTCACACAGTGCCAATAGCATTGATATCATCGTGTCTCTGATTATGTATTTCATTACCTTGTAGTGGGTAGGGAGTTACACGGAGGTAGCCAGGCCCTGGTCTGAAGCTGTGTTTGAGAATTTAAAGTTCTCAAGGGCAGCAACCATGTGTCCAATAGAGTGGCTGCAAAAGGTCAGGTATTGTGTCTGTCTAGTTCACCATCGCAGCCCCTGCCCAAGCTCAAGGCTGGTAAGCAGTAGACATTCAAATAATAACAGCTAAGCTTTCCTGAGCCATTACTATCTGCTAGGCGCTGTTTTAATCACTTTACTGACTCCTCTCAACATCTTCTTGAAGCAGGCTCTATTATTATCCCCACTTACAAATGGGGGACACCGAGGCGCAGAATGGTTAAGTAACTCACGCAGGGCACATGGCTAGTACTGAGGAAGTGAGTGGACAAATGAACCTGATATGTCATCATGGAGTCCTCCTGGACTATCGCACCAGGACCTCAGAGCGTGCAGAGCCCACCCCCACATGACTGACGAGCTGCTCAGCCCTGTGAGAGCTACACAGCCGCCCAAGGGCGCAAGGGGCTCCGCTCCCTGCAGGAGCCAGCATGCGCAGTGGTCTGGGGAGGGACCGCGAGAGTGTCCCAAGATGGGACAGGACTGGAAGGGCTGGGGATCAGCGGGGCCAAGAATGGAGCAGCCTGTGGAGGAAGTGTATTTTGTTTGCTATTCGGAGGTGCTAAGTGGGAAGGTGGCAGGGGCCCTCATGCACACACTCACACACACGGTGTCTCAGCTGACAGGAAGAGGAAATGCCTTGCATTTTCCAGCCGCTTGTCCCCAGGCCAAGCCTAAATGCCAGCCCTAAAAATATAGCCTGGAAGCAGAGCCATGCGAACAGCTCCCTCCTGTCTCTGTCGCCCTCCTCCCGCATCCCCTCAGGTTTATTTTTGAATGAGGACGCTGCTGCGGAAACCTGAGCCCCTTTCTTTCATGTCTCCTTCCATTCAGGTTTCTGGAGGAGGAAGAGAAGGGAAGGAGGGGGCATGACCACCTTTGGTTTAGGAGGAAAGCAAAGGGGACGGGGCGGAAAGGGGCACACACAGGGCCTCTGCAGGATTTCGTGACCTGGTTGGCAGTGAGGATCTGTCAAGCTGAGCCCATGCCAAGCACAGCACAGGAACTGAAATCAAATAGACCATTTCTGCCCTCAAGGAACTTGCAGTCTCCGCGAGACATGGACCGAAACAAAGAAGAAGAGCACATGGCCCAAGGCTAACTCCAGGGTCCTCCAACCAGTAGCAAAAGGCCATCCCTTTGAGCTTGCCCATGTCTCACCAGGACGAATAAAAGCCACAGATGAGTGAAAGACTGCGTACCTCCCCTGGTATGTATGACTGGGAAAAAGGCAAGAAAGTGAATTCTTGCCATTCCTACTTAACACTGTGCTGAGATTGAAATGAGTGCAACAAGGCAAGAAAAAGACATTAAAAAAAGCATCTAGATTGAAAAGGAAGTAGCAAAAATGTGTTTATTTGCAGATAATATGATTACCTACATTGAAAAGCATGAAAAAGTATGAAATACCTAGGGATAAATCTGACAAAAAATCTGTAAGACCTATACACTGCAAATGCAAAGCATTGCTGAGAGAAATTAACCAAAAGAACTAAATAAATCGAAAGATGTACCATGTTCATGGATTGGAAGATTCAATATTGTAAGAATGCCAATTTTCTGCTAAATTGATCTATAGATTCAATGGAGCAAAATCCCAGATGGCTTTTTGGTTGAAATTGACAAACTGATTCTAAAACTTGAGGGGAATACAAAAACACCTAAACAGTCAAAAAGAACAAAAATGATAAACTTACTCTATCCAGTTATATGACTTATTATAAAGCTATAGTAATCAAGACAATATAGTATTGATGTAAAGATCAATAAAAATAATAGTTCAAAAGTAGAGCCCTATGTGGTCAGTTGATTTTTGACAGAGGTGCCAAGCAATGCGTAAAGGATAATCTTTTCAACTAACAATTAGATACCCATATACCAAGAGAGAGAGAGAGAGAGAGAGAGAGAGAGAGAGAGAGAGAGAGAAGAAGAAGAAGAAGAAGAAGAAGAAGAAGAAGAAGAAGAAGAAGAACTTAAGAACTTGGGTTCATAACTTGCACTGTATACAAAAATTAACTCAAAGGATCATAAACCTAAATGTAAGAGGTAAACATAAAACTTCCAAAAGAAAACAGGAGAAATTTTAGTGACTTTGGATTTGTCAAAGGTTTCATAAATAGGATGAAAAAAAAAGCATGAACTATAAAAGAAAAAATATATATATACATGGGGCTTCATCAAATTTTTAAAGTTTGCTCTTCAAAAGAAATGATTATGAAAATGAAAAGGTAAGCCACAGCTGGTAAAACTATTTGTAGTACATTTATCCCACAAAGGCCTGTGTCCAGACTCTATAAAGCATTAGAGCTCAACAAGAAGACAACAAACAACCCAATTTTTTAAATGGACAAAAAGTTGGAACAAACATGTCACTAACGATTTGGATGACAAATAAGCATGAAAAAAATGCTCCATATCACTAGTCCTTTGAGAAATGCAAATTAAAAGCGCAATGAGATACCACTGCTCACCCACTTGACTAGCTAAAGATGGTTTTTAAAGCCTAACCAACCCAGTGTTGTCCAGGATATAGAGCAACTAGAGCACTCATACCCTTCTGGTAGAAATGCAAAATGGTGCAACCATTTTAGAAAACGAGTCAGCAGTTTCATTCCATTCCTAGATGTTTATCTAAGAGAAATGAAAGCACATGCCCAGACAAATATGTATTCATGAATGTTCACAGTATTTTTATTGGTAACTAGAGGCCTGGTGCACAAAACTCATGCACTCGGGGCGGGAGAGGTCCCTCAGCCCGGATTGCGAGAGGGTGCAGGCCGGGCCAAGGGACCCCACCAGTGCACAATCAGGGCCAGGGAGGGATGTAGGAAGTTGGCCAGCCAGGGAGGGACCGCAGGAGGGCCCCAGGGCATGTCTGGCCCATCTTGCTCTGTCCCGATCGACTGGACTCCAACAGCAAACTAACCTACCAGTCGGAGTGTCTGCCCCCTGGTGGTCAGTGCATGTCATAGCGAGCGGTTGCTCAGCCTTAGCATATCATTAGCATATTATGCTTTGATTGGTTGACCGGATGACCGGATGACCGGACACTTAGCATATTAGGCTTTTATTATACTAGTATAGGATAGCCCCAAACTGGAAACCACTCAAATGTCCATCCACAAATGAATGGATATACAAATTGTGGTATATCTACACAATGGAATACTACACAGCAATAAAAAGTAATGAACTATCTATATATATAAAACCCTAATATGCAAATAGACCGAATGGCGGAACAACTGGAAAAACCAAACCACCAAACAACCAGTTGATATGATGTGCACTGACCACCAGCGGGTGTGCGCAGAACATGGGCATCGGCAACAGGCAGCAGAGTGCAGAACGTGGCGGGCATCGGGCATGGTGGGATGGTGGAGCAGGTGAGCAGGGGTGCCAGACCAAGGCAGGGCGCTGGTCGCTGTCATCGAGGTGAGCCTCTGGTGGTTACTGAAAATTCTTTGCTCCTGTGTGCCGCGGTACCACCTGGCACTCATACCTGCTGCTGGCGCTGGCCCCGCTCACACCCGCTGCTAGCACTGGAGCCACTGCTTGCACCCGCTACCAGCACCAGTGCCAGCCCCAATCACTCAGTGCCATCAGTGGGTGTAAGCAGCGGCTGCCAGCCCCGATCACCCCTCAGGGCTTCTCCACCTCCCCCTGCTCCTGAGGGGTGATCGGGGCTGGTAGCTGCTGCCCACACCCACTGCCAGTGCCAGCCCCACTCGCACCCACAGCCAGCACTGGAGCCACCACTCACACCTGCTGCTGGTGCCCTGCACCAGTCCTGATCGCTCAGCGCCATCATGGCTGTCAGCCCCAATCGCCCCTGAGGGATTCTCCACCTCCCCCTGCTCCTGAGGGGTGATCGAGGCAGTAGTCGCCACTTGAACCCACTGACGGCGCTGGCCCTGCTTGCACCCACTGCTGGCACCAGCCCCAATCACTCTGCGCCATCAGCGGGTGCGAGCAGAGCCGGCGCTGTCAGCACATGGGAGCAGTGGCAGCAGAAGCAGGGCTTCCGGCAGATGGGACTGGGGGCTGTGGTGGGAGGGGCTGGGTGGGGGCGTGGAGAATGGGCCAAGACCTACCCCTGTGCTCACTGCAGCCTCGTGACCCACAGTTCCTTTCAAGTTGCACGAATTCGTGCACTGTGACCCTAGTATATATATAAAAGCCTAAACAACTGTCAGGACCAGACGACCAGACGACTGGATGACTGACCAGTAGCTATGACGCTCACTGACCACCAGGGGGCAGATGCTCAATGCAGGAGCTGTCCCCTGGTGGTCAGTGCACTCCCACAGCAAACCTCCCGTGGCCAGCCAACCTCCCACGGTCCCTCCCCCCGGCCAACCGGCCCCGATCAGCCCTGATCACCGGCCAGTCCAAGGGACCCCACCTGTGCACGAATTCGTGCACGGGGCCTCTAGTATCTCAATAAAGCTATAAATGCAGTCTAAAAAGCAAAGCTGAGCATTGGTGTAATCAAGGATTCTTAATTATGTTTTGGTTATGGTCCTCTGAGAACCTGATGAAAACCAGAGACAGTCCCGCATACACTGACCCCATACTTGATGTGAGGCCCACCTCGGACTTCAGCTTTCATATTCCTACCCTAAAGCAGCATCAATTACCACACCTGTTAATGTGCTGGTTCCCCACCCAAATTTAATGCCAGATGGACCCCTTCCCCTCAGTATGGCCCACTATATCCCAGTTGCTTTTCAGAATAAGAACATGTATTTATGACAAAGCCAGCAGAGATTCCAAGGAGGCACTGGATCCTGTGGCCCATGCCCAGGAGGCTGGCCTCACGCCTTGTGCACTGATGCCTGGACACTTGGTATGGCAAAGTATTGCAAAGACTCAGAGGAGCCGCCCTGGGGAGCTGGAGGAGGCCGGGACAAGCTCCACTTTCGCTCCTGCCTGGGTCTCCCAGGCACAGGCCTCCATTGAGATGGACCTGGCCCCTGGTGCTTCCCAGGTCACGGAACCTCGACACCCCTGAGTCTGAGAACGACCCCAGACTCAGCCGTAGACTGACCCTGGGCCCTGGCCCTGGCCCCAGACAGAATTCTAACTCCCACCACAGCTGATCCTGACATTGACCCCATACTGAAACCACGGGGGAGTTCAGACAAGGAATTGTGGGGATTCGGAGCAAAAGTCATGCTTTCAGTCCTGTTACCTCTAAATGCGAGCCATGCATGTCGCCCGATGATGATGATGATAAGGAAAAGGTGGAGGAGGTGGGCAGAGCCTAGCGAGGTTTGGCTGTGTGAGCTAACGTCTGCCTGCCACCCTGGATTTGGGACACTGAGAAGACACAGATCCACCTCCCCTGATGTTCCTCCATTTTGAGGGGTTAGAGGCGGTGCATCTCAGCGCCCCTTCCCATCACAGCTCTGCATCTTGAGTCTCCTCTTCCGCACCTTGGCATCCCCAGGGGGAAATAGCTCAAACCTCCCAGCAGAGGGCGCCCCGTGCCTTCTAAGTCAGCACTGTGGCCTGTTTCCTGGGTGCCAGGCCTGGGAGACTGGCACACACTGAGCCAGCTGGGCTGCTGGGCAGGAGGAGGGAGCTCCTGGCAAAATGCCTCCAGCAGCCAGTCTGTCCTGAGCCGAGCCCTGGGCCTTGGGTGGGTTGTGTCGGTAGGCTCAGAGATGCCTTAGGCTGGGGCCAACGAGGATGGGTGCTCTCCCTTGATGCCCTCAAAGCCCCCAACAGTTAGTGGGCACCCACCTCAAAATGCTGTGGCGCTTCAGCCTCCTGAGCCTGCCCCTGGCCTCTGGAATCAGGTCCAAGAGCTTCTAATCTCAGCACCCTTGACCAGGGTGCTGGCCAGTGGCTCTCAGCTCTGGCTGCCTGCCCACCAGAAGAGCCTTTTAAAAACATCAGTGCCTGACCCCACACCACCCCCGCACCCCCCCCCCCCCCAATTAAAAGAGATTCTGGGGGTGGGGCCAGGCATCGTGTTTGTTCACAGCTCCCAGGGTGAGAAGTGAGGGGCGAGAGTCTCTCGGGCGCCTTGGCTCTCCTGGCTCTAAGTGTGGTCTGAGGCCCAGCAGCACCCTCATCACTGCAGCTGGTCAGAAAGGCAGAGTCTCAGGCCCCACTGGCCGGAGGAATGAATCTGGATCTGCCTCTTTACAGGATCCCCAGGGGGTCAAGTGCACATTGACACCGGGAGGTGCTGACCTGGAAGCAAAGCCATTGCTGCTGGCATCAAGAGGTTGAAGTTGTGATCAGGCTGCTGCGAGGCAGAGGAAGCAGAGGGCCCGGCCTGGCGGAGAGGGCCCTCCTTGGAGGAGGAGGAGGGGGGACCCACACCCGGAGAGGGAGCAGGGAGCATAGAGAGTTGAGGGAGGAGGTGGGCACTTTCTGTAGGAAAGGGGAGCCCGGGAAGATGCTTAAGCAGCAAACTAGCCTGTGAATGAGAGCTTAGAAAATCTAGAACATAGTGACTTGCTTTCCCCACGGTGCCAGGCAGAGTAGTCGGTAATGAGAATAATAACAAGAAAAACAGTAGCTGGAAATGTTCGTCGCTGTCTCCCCCACAGGATTTCAAGGATCTGTTTTGGTTACAAGTTGAATGGACATTCAGCGGGTGCACTGGGCAGGCTCCCCAAAGTCTGAGAACTTGGCCCGGTAACTGGTGTGATGTGTGCAGGCAATGCTGTTGAGTGACTGAAGGAATGAACATACATGAAATGCAAACATCACTCCTCCATGCCTGGGGGAGGGGGGAAGGGCGGGGGGGTGGCACCCAGATCCCTGCCTTAGGGGGAAGGCAGTGCACGTCATTAAGAGCCATCAGACAACATGAGCTTGAATCCTGACTCTCCCATTCACTAGCTATGTGACTTGAAGTAAACTACTCAACCCCTCTGTGCCTCATCTATAAAACAGGCTAATCGAGTTGTGAGGAATAAATTAACTAATATGCACAAGGCACTTAGCACAGGGTCTGGCACTTAGTCATCCTTTAATAAAAGGTAACTGAAATCACTATTATGATGATTATTATTAGCCTTTAGCTTCCTGAGCTGTGAAACAAACCTGGTTCTTCAGAGTGGAGACATTTAGGGTGCGGAAGCCCCCAGCACCCCATCCTTGGCCTCTGTAGGAAGATTTCAGGACAGGTAGTCAGCCTAGTTTGCAGACTCGAAAGGTGTGCTGGGAGGAGAACCATTCCAATAACTCCCTCACACCCACCAACACAGACCCCTCTGGGAGTGGAGCAAGCTGCATGGGGCGGGGCTTCCTTGCCTGAGATCCTAAATCTCTCTCACCTTACAGCTGGAACCTGGGGCAAGGCCCCCGACTCTGCTACCCCCGCCTATTCCAGGGAAGGTCAGACCAGGCAGATCAGACCCCTACACACACACACACACACACACACACACACACACACACACACACACACACTTCTCATCCTTCCCTCACCTTTCCCAGCAAGTCATAGATCGGGGTTCCCCAAAGTGCTTTGCAAGACACAGGCCTGAGGGGTGTTCTCAGTCAAATGTTTCATGTTACATTTCCATCCTGCACCCCCAGGGCTTCCCAGTACACATTAGCTACAAAGGCCCTCACAAGTCCCGCCATAAAGAAACTGTTTTCTCTCTTGTACTATCCTCGTTCCCTGGGTCTGTCATAATAAATTACCACAAACTTTGTGGCTTAAAATAATATCAAGGTATTTGCTCACAGTTGTTGAGGCCAGAAACCCAAAATCAAGGCCAGGCTCCCCCTGCCTCTCTCAGCGTCCGGTGGCTGCAGGCCTGCCTTGGCTAGGGACGGCATGACCCCAATCTCAGGCTCCATCTTTACATGGTCTTCTCCCCTATGTGTCTGAGTCCCAAATCTCCCTCTGCCCTTCACATATCACTGAACTTAGGGCCCACCCTAAACCCAGGATGGTCTTGTCTCTGGATCCTTGACTTAATTACATCTGCAAAGACCCTTTTAAAAACGTATTTTTTATTGATTTCAGAGAGGAAGGGGAAGGGAGAGATACAAATATCAATGATGAGAGGGGATCAATTGGCTGCCTCTGACCACCCCTGGGGATGGAGCTCGCAACCCAGGCACGTGTCCTGACCAGGAACCGAACCATGATCTCCTCATTCATAGGTCGAAGCTCAACCACTGAGCCACACCAGCCGGGCAGCAAAGACCCTTTTCCAAATGAGGTCAGGTTCACAGATTCCGGGGGTTAGGACTTAGACATACTTTTTGAGGCCACCATTTCACCCCCTATGCCTCTGCTAAGCCCAGAACTTCCCAGGCTGAGTGTGGAGCGAGCCCCTCCCTGCCCCCTGCCTTTCTCGGTGGATGTTGTTAATTTGCACAGTGGTTTGGGGTCACTGTCACCCCTCCAGGAGCCCTGGAGGCTGGCATCTGGCTGGTTGTACCCAGCCCCCACCCCCTGCTACAGATGAAGACACCACGGAGGCGTGGAAGGTGCTGCTCTTGTCCGAAGTCACCGAGGGCGTGGCCAGGCCGAGTCTAGGCTGGACTCACAGCCCTGAAGCCGGACCGCTGCATCCTGCCTCGGCGCTAATTCCCGAAAGGTCCCGCGTTCCTGCCCCAGACAAGCTGCCGTGGCCCTTCTGACCTGACAGCCCGAGGCCCCTCACAACGGCCCTCTGAGGAGGGCGCCAGCAGCGCCATCCCGGCACCAGGACAGCTGCCGCGGGGCCTTCCTCTACCCGGGAAGTAGATGCTGAGGACAGGCTGGGGGCTCGGCTCCCCAGGCCAGAGATTGATGTGGCCATACCCAAAGTGACAGCATGGGCCTTGCGGGCGGCCAGGCAGGAGATAAAAGGCACGGGACATAAATAACAGGAAATAAAGGGTGGAGAGCTGGCCCAAAGGAATAAATCCCTGCTCCCGACAGGCTCAGTGTGGGAGTCAGGGCCGTGTCGGTGGGCAGGGGAGGGGGCAGGCGGGAGGGCAGAGTGCTGGGCTGCCAGCTGCCCCCTGGAGCCTCTTGGTCACACTCACTCCCCCCATGCACACACACACACACACACACATACACCCCAAACTCGCAGAGGCAGTGGGGGAGGGGAGTCCTGCCTGAATCACCAAGTCACAGTTGGGGATGTCACCTCTCTGCCTGTTTCCTCCACAGTGAGATGAGGTGGGTACTAGGCCAATGTTTCCCGGGAGGGTCTGAGGACCACCTGTGTCAGCATCACCTGAAAGCTGTTTAACATGCAGATTCGGGCCCCCCACCGACCCATGAGCTAGGCCCTCTGGAGAGGGTCCTGGACCCGCACAACCAACAAGCTCCCCAGGTGTGAGACCCACGGGACCCCTCCATCGTGTAGATGAGAGCGATCGATGAGTGGGCGGATGGATGGGTGGACGGTGTGGATGAAAAGGGGGCACATACTAAACCTGGCAAGCTCACGGGAGGATGTGTGGCGGCTAGGACGGTCTGAAATGGAAACTTTCCAACCAAAGGCAGGTCGAGGCAGTACCTTCCCGGACAAAGCCAACCTCTACCTTAAGGGAGGCTGTCTATTGTCTGTTTGCATCTAGGTCCCAGGATAACACACCTTTCCGGCCTTTGGAATGTCAGGGTGTTTTCCTCCCCACTCCCCTTTCCCCTCAGGGCACAACCACCGCCACCAATCCCCTCATTGTTATTGTTATCATGTTATTGGTTAGCTGTTAACTCTGCTAGACCCGCCTGCTGTACAAGAAATATGTGGCTGTTCCTTTTACCTTTTACCCAGCCCCAGAGATTTCCCCTTTGCTTGCTCTCGCCCCTCCCTAATCTCTCACCAGTGCCTCCCCTTTGAGTCCGATGTATAAAATAAGTGGTAAAACTGCCTTTTCCGGAGCATTTCCCGCAATTCCTTGAGACTTTGCTTCCCGACAATGGTTATCAGTTTGGCTCAAATTAACTCCTAAAAATTCTCCACAGGTATGGAGATGACAATGGATAGATGGATAATAGCTGTCCCACCCTTCATTAACTTTTTGCTAAGTACTAGGCTGGATGCTTTGCTTGTGCTTACCCAATGCAAATTCCACCTTATCACCCCCACTTTGCAGGAGAAGAAATCTGCTCACTGAGGTTCCATGACCACATGGGGCGAGTGCAGGGCCAGCCCTCAGCCCAGGTCTGTGAGACCCACGGCCCGTGCTCCTGACACCACAGTGCACTGTCCCCAGGACAGGGATGGAGTGTGTGAGTGAGTGTGTGTGTGTGTGTGTGTGTGCGCGCGCGCGCGCACGCGCGCGCTTGTGTGTGTGTATGCGTGCGTGCGTGCGTGCGTGTGTGTATGCGTGCGTGTGTGTGTGTGCGCGCACATGTGTGCGTGTGCGTGTGTGTGTGTGTGTGTGTGCAGTGATCCTCCAGTCGGTGAGCTTTACAAGTGTGCTGTCTCCATGACCCTGACTTCTCTTGAGAGCTTGTTTGGAGGTTCTAGCAGGGGAGCGCAGCTACTTATATACCCTTGACCGAAGACCGGTCCTCTCCTCTGGGGGGAAGGTCGTCCTCTTCGACCGAGCGCGCAGCTTCGGGAGGGACGCACATGGATCGGTGAGGGAGGAGGGGGACACCCGCCTAGCCAGCCAGATCAGCCGAATCAACCCTGGCGATCAATGGGGTGACAGATGTCGCAGCCAGATCGCCCTCACATCCACCCTGACTTCTCTTAAAGTGGAATCTGATCCCAGGAGCCCCATCCCCACCCCACGGGGCCCCTGCTCTCCCCCTGAGCCTGAGGGCCTGTGTGAGAGCAAGAGGGCCCCGAGATGTGGCGGTGCCCCCGCCTCACCACCCTGCTGGTGACAGTGAGGATGAGACGAGACCCCAGCATGTGAACGCCTGCCCCACAGCACCCGGTGGGCAGCCCTCACCACGAGGGGAAAGTAGACACTCCTTTTCCCTGGTGCGCAGGCGCCCCCCTCTTCTTTTTAAATGGCCCCAAATCATCTCACTTCAATTCTCCAAGGAACCAGGACTCCTGCCAACTCCACCCTTTGTCCTCTCCTCTGGCACCAACCCTGCCTGCTTCCCGGGGCCTGTGAGGAAGGCTTCCCACAGTTGAGGACGGACCTGACTTTCCAAGAGACACAAAGCCAAAGGCTTGCCCAGTGCAGCCAGCTGCAAGGAAAATGGGAGCCAGATGTGTGGGCCTTGGGGGGAAGTCCCTGCGGACCGGGCATTAGCACCTCGTTCCCACTGTCCTCAGCCAGGGCTGGGGTCACTGAGGAGCACGCCCCCAGCGGGGAGGGCCCCCCAGCTGCCGGCTTCACTCAGAGGAGAGGAGGGGCCGAGGACCCTCCGGAGTGTGGAAAGCTGCACCACCTCCGGGAATTCTGGGCTGAGCAGACCAAAACAGGAGTTCACTGGTCAGAGCCGGCGTGCGGAGGCCCAAGGCGTGAAATCGCTGGAACGAGATCACACAGCATCGCCACTCGGACGAGGTGTGGCCTGGCCATCTCTCCTCGGCCGGAGCGGCCTGTAGTTCCTCCGCTCTCATCCCTTTGTGGCCAAACAGGCCCCTGTGGAAAGGAAGCGGTCCTGGGGAGAGCACATGTTAACCTCTCCAGACAATTCAAATGAACTGGTCAAAACCCTGAATTTTAAAAGGGGGATAGTTTTCCACGATCTAGGCTAGTGACTCTCAGTCCTGGCTGTACCTTCAAACCTCTTGGGGGAGCGTTAGAAAAAAGAAAGCATGCAGGTGCCCCGCCCCTCCGCAGGGATTCTGACTCAGTGACGGGGTGGGGCCAGGCCTGCTGAGGTCTCTCCAGGGATTCCAGGTGCAGCAACACCCCGCTTCCAGCACGGTGACCCCTTCAGGCTGGCCAAGCCTTCAACCTCGCTGCTCATGACCTCAGGACCAGCAAGGCGAGCAGCACCTGGGAGCTCACGAGAAATGCAGGCCCTCAGGCCGCACCCCAGCCCTCCACAACCAGAGTCTGCACTTGAGCTGAGCGGGCCGGGCCCTCCAGGCAATAGGGCACATCAGAGTGTGTGCCCATCTTATTTATTTTTTAAATATATTTTTATTGATTTCGGAGAGGAAGGGAGATGTATAGAGAAATAGACACATCAATGACGACAGGGAATGATAGATGGGCTGCCTCCCGCACACCCCACACTGGGGACTGAGCCGGCAACCAGGGCACGTGCCTTGACCAGGAATCAAACCTTGACGGCCCGGCCCCATCTTATTTCTGAGGCTACTGGCCAGAGCAGATTCATGTTAACTCCACTGCCCACCTCCCCCCAAATCCTTCCCAGCCACAGAGGCTGCTTGTCTGCAGTGGGAGGGGCCACAGGTATTTGTGTGGGGAGCCCTCTCTCTGCCCAGCCCAGGAGGTCCCAAGACCTCTTCCCCCGCAGAGAGAGCATGTGGGTGATTTACTGCTTCAGACACGGGGTGAAGGGGTGGGGGCGCCGGGAGACGGCGGGCTGGCAGCCAGCCTGACCAAACACACTAACCTCAGCCGCCGCCTGGGCCCTCGAGGAGCCACGAGCTTCAAAGATGCGTTAACTCTACGCAAAGAAAGATGGGCTGTTTTGTTTTTCTTCTTTAACAAGTGAGGCTTGTTCCAGGGACTGGGAGCATATGTCGCCAGGCCTGTTCCAACCGGGCTGCACCTGCTGATTCCATTCTCAAGGCCCAGTCCCCGCCCCCCCCCCCCACCAGGATGTCCCCACCCCTGTGCTACCCACCCTGGCCTCTGCCCTCCCTCCCCCCTTTCGTCACAACACCAACAGTTTCTGGAGTCTCTGGAAAGCAAGCCTGGGCTGGAGCTGGGGCTGCAGGTGGATGGGTGACCCTGTGGAGGAGCAGGGGTGGGCCAGACGTTGAGACAAAGGCCCCGGGTCCGGAGTGGCCCTGGGCCCACTGAGTCCAGGTCATGGGGTGAAGCCAGCAGGGAACTTGCCCTTCGGTGGGAGCCACCCAAAACCGGGTGCTATGATGCCAGGGAAAAGCATGGCCATGCAGGAAGGGAGGGCTGGCAGGTGAGGAAAGGGCATTTACTATTTTTTTTCAATTGCAGGGGACATTCAATATTCTATCACAGTTGACCTTCAATGTTATATTAGTTTCAGATGTACAGCATAGTGGCCAAATGCTTATATAACTTACAAGGTGGTCCCCCTGATAAGCCTAGTACCCATCCGACACCGTCCATAGTAATTACAATATTATTGACTGCATTTCCTATGCTCTATAAGGGCCAATTTGTACTTCTTAATCAAAGGGGCATGTTTAAGGAGGGTCAGCATGTCAGAGATGTTTTCTCAGCTATGTCACCCCTGAAAGGGAAGGACCTTCTCTCCTTTTCTCTGAAGCATCTTGCAGGGGGCGGGGAACAGCACAGTGGTCCATGGAGAATGAGTCCGGAATAAAGATAAAAAGCAATGGATGGGTAGATGAAAGGAGGGATGGAGGGTGAATGAGTAGGACTTCTGATTCTAACATTATGGCAACCTAGAAACTTGGAAAGGCCCTCTTGCTAAAGAACTAGATCCTGGGTAAATTATAACACAATTTTAAACACATTTCTGAGCTTGTAGAATGTTAGGGAAATGTTCAAAGGAGGGGGGGGGGAGAATCACAAGAAGCTAAAACCCAAAGGTGATATTGACTTGAGGGTAAATGCACTTATTGGCAACACCAAAGAGAGCCACCTGCAGGTTGGAAGAGCGGAAATTAAGTCTGGGACCCCGGTCAGAAGTACCTCTCTGCTCCCAGCCGGGCACAAATCCTGCATGGAGGAAAGCCTTCTCAGTGGAGACCCTCATGATGCCCAAAGATGAAGTATAACAAAATGTGAACTCACCATAAAAAATCACCAGACATGTAAGGCAATTCATCGTCACAGATTTAGATTGCTGTAATCTAAATCTGTTGTAATCAGCAATAGAGACCATTAAACAGCTGTTTTCAGACATTGGACAATAGGCAACTCAGGACTGAGAGAAGAGAAACAAATGAGCTCAAACCTTGCCCCAGTTTTCTGCATGGAAAGAATTTCTGGAATGCGAAGCCGGACGGGGAACCCAAACACGGTCCAGTGGTCTCACCGAGTTGAAGAGAGAGACATGAGAGTTTGGGCAGGCCAAGGTGCCTAGAATTTGCAGGACAGAATGCCAGAGAGAAGGGAGTTGCGCAGACAAAGGGCTTCTAACATGTGCACGGAGCCCCCTTATATCTTTGGCAGATCTCAATCTGTGCAGCATAGAGTACATGCCCAAGGCTGGCAAAGAACGGCACCTGGGACAAGAGCCATGGTCAGGGGCTCTAAGACCATGGTCAGGGCTAGAAATCGCTAGAGTTGTTTATTTGCTTTTCATAAAGTTGTTTTAGTGTCCTTTATTGAGAAAGATGTCTCCTGTCATTATCTCTATTCAAGATTTTACTGGGGGTCCTAGCCACAGCAACACATTGAGAAGTCACAAAAACATCCAATTGGGAACAGGATTGCAAATGAACCAGACTGAACTTTTGGAAACAAAAAAGGCATATGTAACTGCCCAAATTCACAACTCAACGTGTGGACTCTGTGGTGCTGGGTTGGAGACTGAGATATCTGAGATATTGGAATAAATATTGATGTAGATAGATAGATAGATAGATAGATAGATAGATGAGTGATAGGTAGATAGATGTGTAGACACACGGTTAGTGTGTATATGTTCCCTAGCTCTGACCATGGAAAGGATTTAGAAGCAGTGACACTCGTTGACTAGCAATAAGATGCTTCAGGCTCAGATCCTGGTCTCTAAATGCCGTTGTCCAATAAGAGGAACCAGGTTCCTTGATGAAACACCTGATTCTATGTCTGGGGCAGGGAAAATACAAGATGAACCCAACGTCTTTCACGTCAGGAAGTAAGGAAGTTCTTTTTAAACAAGTGGAAAGGCAGAAGAGCCGAAAGAACTCCCAGTGGCCAAACTTGCACCGATTTAAGCAATAAAACAAATCCCTGTGAAGCCAAAGTGATGCAAATAAATGACTTAATAAGAAATAAATGGTGGGGAAGAGAGAACTCTTTCTTACAAAAGAATTCTAATTAATAAATGAGGGAGGACTGAGGAAAATTAAAACCCACAATCAGAACATCAGAGTAATAATTGCTGCAGGCACAATCCACTGGCAAATGCTAAAGTGAGTGGGCAAAACCATAGGGAGAAACAGGATACTTGCGTAACCTCCAAGTATCTCCCCTCAAATACTTACTAATTACTGTGTTGTTGTTAACACATGTCCACGGATTCTTTGATACTCTCTCTCCAGGAGGTTAGCTTAATTCCCCTCTCGTGAAAGTGGGCTAGATTCATGTCTCATGTATAATACATAGCTAGGGAAAGGGGAAAACAGTAGCATTTATAGTGGAGAAACCTGGCCAGATCCCACCTTACCCAGGTTAATCAAATTTAATACGATTGGTAATAAGAAATGTTGATCAGATGCACTCGGACCTGATGCTGTAAGAAGGGCATCGAACCTCTGTGATATTCTTCCCCCAAATCCATAGCCCAGTCTGATCATGCGAACACAGCAGGCAAATCCAAATAAAGGGACATTCTACAAAATACCTGACCAGTATTCCTCAAAAGTATCAAGACCATGAAAGACCCTAAGACTGAAAAACAGTCACAGATTGGGGGCCTAAGGAGATCTGGCATCGACGGAGTCCCGAAACAGAAAAATCAGTGGAAAAATCGAGATATGCAAATACAGTCTGTGGTTGAGTGAATAGTGTTGTGCTAACGTTCGTGTCTTAGTTTTGGCAAGTGTAAGCTTGGCGATGTAAGATGTTAACATTAGCAAAAGCTGGAGGAAGGGGACGGGAACTCTGTACTATCTTTGCAACTCTACTGCAAGTCTAAGAGTTATTTCACAATAAAAGTTTGTATAAATTACGTATCGTTCTTTAAATACATATATAAGTGAGGCATCAGCATCAGATTAGGCACCAGGTAATCCACATCCAGGCGAAGGCGGATGGTCCTAGCGTTCTCTATCAGCTCCCACCTGGGGAGTGAGTAGATGGAGAGACACGCAGTAGTTTCTACCTTAATGATACTAAGAAAGCTGTCGCGACATCACCCTAAGCTGGAGCACCCTGTGGCGTTTATCCTACGCATATCCCAAATGGTCCTTTCATCTTCCACTTTTCAAACTTGCAGATTTTTATCTTACTTTCCCAGATGGAGTTTAAACTCCTCGATGCTTGGAGATTGCTTGAATTTCAGTGCCTTCTCTTGCGTATTTATCTAATTATTTTTCAATGTAGCTCTAGGTCCACACTTTCTCCACCACTAAAGGAATATAATCTTTCATGTGTCATGTACTAGAAGCCATATTTTGATTTGCATCGTTCTATGGACTGAATGGTGTCAACCCCAAATTCATACACTCAAGTCCTAACCCCCTACAGTGACTGTCTTTAGAGATAGGGCTCTGAGGGTAATTAAGATTAAATGAGCTCACAAGGATGGGACCCCGATCCAGTAGGACTGATGGTCTTATAAGAAGAGGAAGAGAGAGAGAGGAAAGGGTGCAGGGACTGTCCCAGAGGGAAGGAAGCAGATGCAGGAAGAGGTGGCCTGGGCTAGGATTGTAATCTCTCTCTGCATCTCCTCCGCCTGGGCTTCCAGCACGCGGTCAGGGCCATAGGCTGGCCCACCCTGAGCATCCCAGAGGCCCTCTGTGCGGCCATTTCTTCATGTGTACAGCAGCCTAGCACAGGAGGTCCAGTAAGGAGGGCGCGGCTCAGTCACCGGCTTTCTCAGAGGGGCGGGTGGGCACACACAGGACCACGCACAAGCACAGCCCCGTCTTTCTCTCTGTGCATTTACCTGTGCGGCTAGAGCGGGGGCCACAGTCCATGTGACAGAAAGGACATTATGATCGAGAGTAACCATGGCCACAGAGGAGCAGGAGATTTACAACCAGCTGCTGGCCTCCTGCTGCCTCTGCTGGCTGCTCAGCCCCAAAGAAGCCTGCCTGAGCGCTACCTTCTGGGGATCCCTGGAGCCTGTTTTTCCCGTCTCTGCCAACAAGGCAGCCAGCCCGCGGGATGGTGAAGGCTTTCCTCCCAGGAAGCTGGGACGGGGGAGTGGTGGCTGTCTCTGTGCAGGGAATTTCCCTGGGAGGCGGGCAGCAGGTCGGGGGGCAGTGTGAGTGGTTGGGAACCTTGGCTGCCGTGATGCCTCCCAGCTTCCCAGCTTCCAGATTCTTCCCTTTCATCATCTCATCCAGCTTCCCTCTGAGCTTTGGGATTTTAAACATACAATTCTTTCTCCCTCTGACATCTCATTGTGTAGGGATTTTTCTGGTGGTGAGATGCACATGACATAACAGTTGCCATTAGTAACACTGAGTACATTCATGATGTGCAACCATCCCTCTGTCTGGTTCTGCTCTCTTTTAAGCATTATAAGCTCATTATTAAAGAGATTTGGAAAGAGCATGAAGAAAGAAGCATTCTCCCAGATTCCACTTGCTGGGGATGACCGTGGTTAACACGAAGCCGTAGCTTCCAAACAGAGCGCCGAGGCCACCGGACAGGTCCACAGAGGCGCTGTGGGGATGCCACAGTTTTGAGGGCAGCACAGTGACATCTGTCGGGTGCTCTGCAAACTGCTAGCTCTAAGTCCACGCCATGAGGTCATGTGACATTCCTCTCAGCGATGTCACATCTTAGAGACAGTCCTTCTGTGGGTGGTTAAGGTGATAAACGCAAACAACCTGCGCACACTCCGTTCATCCTTCTGCACACAGCCTCTGCTCCCGTGTTTCCAGCGAGCCCGTCGGAGACACCCAGCTTACCTGCTTCTCTCAGAAGGTGCATGGACAGGAAATGTGTGACAGTGTCCAACGTGATGCCAAGGGCTGAGCCGTCGCACAGTGCCCACACCTCCCAGGAGTGAGTAACTGCTTATGCCAAAATGCAATGGAAATGGTTTTCTCCTTCAATTTTTGTGCACTTTTTCAGGTGGCTGCAAGGTAAGCTGTGTGCTTTTTAGACCGAGTCACTCACCCCGAGGACCTCGTTGGCATTCCTTTCGGCCCAGGGGCACCGTAAGCACGACTGACCCTCAGGATGCGTGGAGGAGGAAGCTTGGGGCCCTCTGTGGGAGGGCGCTGGCTTCAGCTTTCTGGTGTTAAACCCATGTGGCACCTGCTCCCGGCTGAGCTCAGCTGCACGTGCATGTCCAGTGGCTGCTGGGACCCATCGCTCTACAGTGGGACCCATCGCTCTACAGCTGAAGAAGCTCGGCTCCAAAGGGCAGTAGTGGCACAGCCAACCAGGCCCCTCCTTCCACACCCTGTTCTTCGCTCTCGGAGACCCCGAGATGGGGCATCTCTGTGGTTCTGACAAGTACCAGCCCCACCCCCATCGTCTGTGGGGCCTTAAGATGCCGCTGCCTTCCTCTAGGCTGCTGGCACGGTGTGCCCCTGATTCACTAAGCCAGAAACGCCCCCATCTTTCCCCGTCGCCCACTTTGCTGATCCCTAAAGGCTCATCTACCTTTCGACGTAAGACTCTTTAATATCAGATGACTCTTGGACCAGAAGCCCATCGAGCTGCTGTCTACCATCGGGACCTCCATGCGAATGAGCTTAGCAGTGTCTTTCCTGAGAGACATTTTGACAAGAAAAAAAGGAGAGGCCTCTGAGAGAAGCAGGTAAGCTGGGTGTCTCCGACGGGCTCGCTGGAAACACGGGAGCAGAGGCTGTGTGCAGAAGGATGAACGGAGTGCGCGCAGGAGATGTGGCAGCGCCCCCTACCTGCAGGGATACGTCCCAAGACCCCAGTGGGTGCCTGAAGCCAGGGTAGTGTCTAACCCTACGTATACTAGGATTTTTCCTATAGACACATACCTATGATAACGTCTAATTCATAAATTAGGCACAGTAAGAGATTAATAGCAATAACCAATAATAAAATAGAATAATTATAACAAGACACTGTAATAAAAGTTATGTGAATATCCTCTCTCTCTCTCTCTCTCTCTCTCTCTCTCTCTCTCTCTGATAACAGATCTGATAACTGAGAGGGTTACTAAAGGGCAAATAGCATATTCAGTGTGGATATGATGGACAAAGGAATGATTCCCGTCCCAAGTGAATGGAGTCAGACTGCACAAGATTTCCTCACACCACTCAGAATAGCTTACAATTTAAAACCTATACCTTGTTTATTTCTGGAATTTTCCATTTAATATTTTCAGGCACTGGTTGATCGTGGCTAATGGAAACCATGGAAAGCAAAATGGTGGATAAGGGGGGGACAAGTGGCCTGCAAGGAAGGAGCTGGCCTGCAGTGTGGTTGTAGGTTAGTCCCTGGCCATCCTGCAGGGCACTCCAGGGCTGAGCTGGCCCTTCAGACTCGTCTCAAATTGAGGCAAGGGGCCAGGTGTTTGCATTCGCCAGCCACTGTCTGTGTGGGGCCCCCATGGAAGGAGTGTGACTGAGACCAGGCAGGCTGCAGTGAGGGATGCAGTGTGAGTCACTGGCAGCTGAGTCCCAGCAGGTGTGCACTGGGGGAAGCATTGTTTACAACGGTGCCGAGCGCCCTGAAGGAGAAATCTAAAGAGCTTGAGTGCATGTAATAAGGGGGCAGAGCAAATATCTTAACCTAACCTGGCAAGATGCTGGGGGCGGGGGAGGTGTGCACAACTTCAAGGAAGACTTCCCGGGAACAGTGATGTTCAGAAGGAGGCTTTACACTGGAGGAGGCGTTGCACAGGTAAAGAGCTGAGGAAACAATAATGGATAGCATGTGCAAAGGTCCTGGGGCAGAGGGAGCAGCCTTTAGTTGAGCTTGGGGCATGAGGGACCATCACAAATTGAGGTTGGCACATGCAGCCGGGGTCAACCAGGACAGGGGTACAGGGAGGTTTGGGGACCTTATGGAAGCCACTGACCAGGGAGGTAAGCAACATTATCAGCTCTCTCGCTTCCTGTCTGGGATCCTTTCCCACCCCTCAGGCTGCCCTTTTATGATCAGCCTAACCAATCCATGTGGGTGCAAGTGTGATTTGTCCTAAGTTCCCGCTGCCCCTCTCCAGAGAGGTCCTGGCTCCAGACAACCCCAGGGTCTCCTCGACAGCCAGCAGCCTCTCTCCTGGAACTGCCCTGGGTGTGGCCCACACACTCTGAGGGTCCTCAGAGAAGACAGCTGAGCCTGGAAAGGAATGGCTTTTTATTTTATTTTTTTACATTTATTGAGGTGGCATTGGTTCATAGGATCACATAGGTTTAAGGTGCCCACCACCCAAAGTCAAGTCATCATCGGTCACCATAAGAAGTGGTTATTCTTGTCCTCCCCACGCCCTTTCCTGCCCCAAGCAGACAGAGCTGCCCCCTCTAAAAAGATCCCGATGGGGGAACAGGGGAGGGAAGTAAATAATCCCTTTGTGAGCTCCCCCAGAGGAAACAGGGTGGAATGAATTAGCAGAGCTCAAAGGTCCCATCTGGGAAACCACTCAAGATTTCCAGGATCTGACCCGCTGGCAACTCTGAGGGCACCTGAGCAATCAGGGACACACTGGCGGCGAGTCCTCCGTCTGACGTCTGTCTGCTTTCATGCAAACTTCTCCCGGAAGCCTGGGGCAAGGCCAGGGGTGGCTGGAGCATATCTGCTCACACACACACCCGCCGCCTCCCAGGCTACCCATGTGCACAGAGGTGGCTGGTCACCCCATGCAAAACAGCAGCATCCACCATAACCTAATCAGTGTTTTTAAAAGCACTCCGAACAGTTTAATTAAATCTACCAATTGCTTTGACTGCTTTTCTTTCTGGTTTATTAAGATGCTGTCATTTAATCATTCCTTTAACCAAGGCAACCATTTAAATTAGCTATGCAGGGTACAGGCCTCATAAAATCATCAGCCAAGACAGGGAGGTAAGTAACACGATCAGCTCTCTCACTTTGGATGTCAGCGAATGACATTCCTTTATTTAGCATTTCTGTGCCGGGCATTGTTCTCTTTGCTTAACAGACATCTGCCCATTGGATCCTCACAATGATTCGGGAGGCAGATAACATTACTGTTCCCATTGTACAGAGGAGGAAACTGAGGCACCGAGCAGTTAAGTCGTATTCTGGGGCCACAGTTGGTAAGTGGCAGGCCTGGAGTTTGCCTGAGAGTGTGGTTCCCGGTTTTGAAGTCGGGCCCAGAGGCACCGGGGGGCTCTGTGGAACTCCCTCAGGGAAGCAGGGGGTCACCTCCAATCCCTCTGATCTAATCTGTTCCATTGGTTTTCTCTCCAGAATAAAGACTTTTGGAATAAAAGGGTTAAGCCTTCAAATAAATTCTGCAGATCGCTGTCAGAAGAGGCAGGAGACTTGCCCTCTCTCCTCTGAAATTCGGATTCAGAGGTTTGAATTAGAACCCAGGAATCAGCAAACACATCGGATGATTCTCATCTTCAGACAAATTTGGGGGATGGGGAAGGGACCTGCTTTTGGGTTCCAATTCCTCCCCATCCTCAATGTAGCTGAGGTCAAGCCCTGAGCTCAGTTCTTCGCTGTAAAATGAGCTCAGTTCCCCGCCTGCCTCCCTCCTAGAGCTGCCGGGAGGTGCAGTGAAATCCGCACTGGGCTGCAGCCCGTGAGGGGCTGTCGCAACATCAACTTCTAAAGTCCTGGGCGGTGGGGTCCCAAGCCAGGCGGCTCCTTGCTTCCGCTCGCCATCCGTCCCACTCCTCTTCCTAGTCACAGAGGCTCAGTGTTTGAATGCAGAGCACAGAGTGAACTCCCAGAAGAAAATACCGCCCCAAACAAGTGCATCCCCTCATTCACTGGGACTCCGGGGTTATGCTCCAGCAGAGGAATGCAATGCAGTGGGAAACGGCGTGAAGGTCAGTGAAGGTCGGAGGGATGGCCAAAGCCCCCAGCAGGGTTTGAGCGGGACTGGAAGGAGGGGATGTCCCTGGAATGGCATCTTAGGAGGAGAAGTAGGTGAGCAGGGCCCAGTTGCAAGAAGATGGAATGAGAGCTGGTGGGGGGTGGGGGGGGGGGCTCAAACTTGCCCCCCGTGACTATGCCTGGACATCTGGGTGTGGACTGTTGGAAAGGCCTTCCCGATGCTGGGTAAGGGAGAGTGGGCTGGACAGGGGCAGGCAGCGGGGAGTTGGGCCAGATGCACAGCCCCCTACATGCACACTCAAAGGCTCAGGGGCTGGCTGGAGACACGACTGGTCAGCCCAGACTTCCAAACAGCACCCCAAAAGAAGAAACAAAATAAGCTCACATTCTGTCCCTGTAATAGCAGCAGCTTTAATGGCTAAGGAGAGGGTGGCAGGAAGGGAATAAGTCATAGGACAGAAAAGTGGGGTTGAGGGTACTTGGCCTCCTCTATCCAGGACCCTCCCTGCACCAGTGTTCCAGAATGTTCCACAGACCATGCTCCCATCATGCCCTGAAATTGTCCTGCATCCTCTTGTGGGTCTCCCTGAGGCAGCAAGATGCCCGGCATCCCCCATGGATTCAGAAGGGACAGAGATGTGGGTGAGAGCAGGGCCACAGGCCGTTAGCCTTCCACCTCCAAGGACTTTGACACAGCTTGTCCTGGAGAAGGGACGCTCCGGCTCGACTCTCCACTCTCTCCCTCTGCCCGTGAGGATGCTGCTGGGGCAATTCCAGGGGCTGTGGAGCCCTGAGTTCTAAGCCCAGCTCAGCCCCAGCTCGGTGTCCCTTCCCCTCTCAGTTTCCATGTGAAAACTGAGGCCGCCAGGACGGAGCCCAGAGGCCCTTGCAGGGCTGAGATTCTAAATCACCACCTGCTCCGGCCAGATGTCATCGCTGCAGGCAGACCGGAGCCCGCTCTGATCTCTCCAGGGGGTGGGATGGGCTCCCAGAGCCAGGCCGAGGGTGCGGCTGGTTGGGGTGGGAGGACAGGTGTGAGGAGACCATTCAGATGGGAGGCCAGATCCTGGGCCTGGGTCTGACAGGATCGGGGGGATGAGAACTCAGAAGCCCCAGGACATGCTTCAGCCAGGGGCTCAGACAGGGATCAGCTATGCCTCTGGGCTGGACCTGGTGGGGCCGGACCGGGGGCAGGAGCAGGCCGTGCGCCAGGGTGGGCACGTGCTTGTGTATGTCCTGGGCACCAAAAACTGCTGGGTGTCCAGAGAGGTCACACATGCACACACACGTGCGCACCCACGTGTGTGTGTATATCTTCAGATTTCACAGTCAACAGAAGCCTTTCCAGGGACGAAGACAGAGCCCAAGCTGAGACGGGCTCCAGTCCAAGGCGAAGGTTCAGCTGGGACCACGGTGACTACACGGCTGGCTGTTAAATTATTAAAATACTTCAATCCCAGGTCATACTTCATTCTGAAGCTCCGGGAGCACCCCGACTCCCGCCCACCCCGATGTTCCAGTCCCAGGACCCCAAGACTTCCCCACAGGCCCACAACCAAAGGGCGAGTCCCAGGCTCCGCCAGGATGGACGCCGGGACCACTCCAGTCCCACGTCCCACATCCCACCTCTCCCTGGCTGATGGGGGTCCATGTGTCACTGCACTCCCTTATGTGGATTAGCCTCCCTCCCCCCACCCTTGCCCCCATCCCATCTCAACGGTCCCTTTGCTTTCATCACATCCCTCTTCACTGCAGAAGGAATTCTGGGTCCAGAAGAGAATCCAAGTGACCCAGATTCGATGCACATTCCCACCTTGAGTTTTGGGGTTCCGATGCCAAGGCCAGACCCTGGGAACTGCTCCAGAGGCTGAGGGGCAGACAGCGCGCTCTCACGCTCACACCCTGTGCCACCCCCGCACCCCCCACCCCACAGCACAGGAACTGGTCCCCTCCACCAGCCCTCTGATGAGTATTCCACACCAGCTCAGTCCCCAGAAGCAGAGAGGCAGCCCCTCCCGGCGGCTGTTTGCTGACAACCGGGAAAGGGTTTTAATCTCAGAAACAGTCAAGGTGGGGAAGGGGAATGCGGGGCGGCGGGAGGGCCATATGGAACCTGTTTGAGGAGCTGGGTCAGAGCCCAGCTACACCTCCATGTGCTGAGGCGCCAGGCCAGCCCTTGGCTTTGCCGGCTCGGCTCCGGCCAGAGAGGGGAAAGAGCGTGGGAGAACAGACAGGCGGGCTGCACGCGGACAAGGTGAGCGACGTGTGCTCACAGGCTGCTGCCCGTTAGGGATGGGTGCTCTGGCTGGCCGCCCGGTGGCTGGAGGGCGGGCGGGCCCAGCAGCTGGGTGACATTCTGCAAAGTGGCACTTCCGGTCTCCTCGAGGCACGGCAGGGGCTGGCTTGTCCGGGAACGCCAGTCCTGCTCGGCCCGGCATTTCCTCGGCCCGGCTCCTGGTGCAGACGGTTCCGGAAATCCCTGGACAGCACCATCTCTTCTCCGCTCTGGCTCCCCTGCCTGTGCACACAGCCAGTCCGCTCTGCCTCTGTCTACCCGGCCCAGACCCAGTCCCACACCCCGACGTCGGCCTACACCGTGCCAACTGGCCGGGCGGGGCTGACGCTGCCAATGGCTTTGGGCTGATGTGGATGTTGGACTGACCTTGCTGAGTTTGGGGCCCGCCTCGCCGAATTCCAGCCCCCCACCTCAGGACATGTGCAGCCTGCCTGAACTTCTGTCTAGACTCCCAGGACTTCGAGATGAACTGACCACGTTTCTGATTGATTTTGCAGAAGTTTCGAAGAAACTTGACTGAAAGTAGCATGGCCTGAGTTTCCCAAATTCTCAACCCACCTGCCTGGATTTCTGGTTGGTTTGACTGAAAAGCTTTTTTACCAATTTTACTGATTATTATTTAAAATCTAAACTTCTGGAGTGTTGGAGCTCTCCGGATTCTTTTACTAAATAACAGGAAATTGTTTGGGGAGCCGTCAGCATCGGCCCTCAGCTCACACCCAAGTCTCCCCCAGCCAGCCTGTCTCAGCTGAGGAAGGGATGGGGCAAGGGGTGCCCACTGGTCCTTTATCCCCCTTCTGGAATATTCTAACGTCCTAGTGCCTGTTTCTCTCTTAAAATATATATATTTCAGAGGGAAAGGGAGAGGGAGAGAGAGAGAAACATCAATGATGAGAGAGAATCATTGATCGTCTGCATCCTGCACACCCCACACTGGGGATGGAGCCCACAACCGGGGCATGTGCCCTGACCGGGAATCGAACCGTGACTTCCTGGTTTATAGGTGGATGCTCAACCACAGAGCCACACTGGCTGGGCTAGTGCCTATTTCTTTATTGACACTTCCATCAGCCATTCTGCCTTCTTTCTCCTTGTCCTGGCCTGGCCCCAGCTCTTGGAACCACGTTCCTGCGTCAGGGGGCTCTGGGGCCCCGTCTCCTGCTGGGAAGTCATATAACACAGCTCACAGGCGAGGAGGACTCCTAGGCCCGCGGCCTGGGCTCCAGGCTCAGCTCTGCTGGTTCTGGCCGTGTGATCATGGCACATGTTAATGACCTTTTCTGAACGCTGGCTTATTCATTTCCAAAATGAGGGTGAATGTCCTGCTCATCTCTTGGATTGGTGTGGAGGATTTTAGCAAGAATGCTAATGATAGTTTAGTCTTGTTGGACAGTGACTCTGAGCCAGGCTCTGTTCTGGGGCTGCGTACGGCCTTAGGACCTTCGCCAAATCCTCGCCAAAGCTCACAGGTCTAGCGAGGGCAGAGCCAGCTAGTCCAGGCTGGCAGAGGCGTGCCCTCACCCACTCTGCAGGCCTGCCCCTGGGCTTGCCTCACACTGATAGAGGCCAGGAGTGGGCCAGCATTACCTTCCTCATCTTCCTAATTAGCATATTGAGCCAGCATCATCTTCCTCACCACCCTAATTAGAATATTATTGTTGGTGGCCTGTTTCTCCTTGAGAGAATTGGGCTGCTCTTTGTGACCCACGTGGGTGAGGCCATTTGTAATTCGACGGTGTGACTTTATATTCTTTTGGGAACACTGAGGGCAGGAGTCCTTCCAGCGACCCTGTACCACCCCCACACCAAGGGACCCCGGATGTTTTCAGACGCTCCAGGCCTGTCAGAACCACGGGGCTTGTTCTGTTGTTTGAGACCTTTGTCAAGCTGGTCACATCTGGCCTGACTTTACCGTGCTAATCTCCTCCGTTTCTTTCCTGGCACCGTAATGGGAACCAGATTGGCAAGTGCTCCCCAGACCGTGGTGTGCAGGGTGTTTGCCAGGCTGCAGGCTGTAAGCTGTGGGCAGTGACCGTGGAGAGACTGGGCCGGTCCCTGATCTTGAGCAATTCCTGTGCCGGCACTGGTCTTCTTGTCTTCTCCGGGCGGGAGAGAAGATGGGCATTTGGGAGGATGTGTGAACAGTAGCTGTTCATGCCTCCGCCTCAGCAAAGCTCTTGAATAGGGAGAGTTGGTGACAGGTGCTGGGGCTGCAGATCTCCGTGATCCCTGTCGCAGGTCCCTGTGTGCCTCTGCCGGTGTGCTGTCCAGACAAATGTCTCAGCCCCTCATTTCCACCCTTTCTTGCCTTTGCACCTGTGGTTCCCTGCCTCCTATGTGTTAACGTGTTGAAAATCTTCTACATGTTAGACATGATGCAAGAACTAGAGGCACAAAGACATAATCACGGCCTTCAGTGGCTCATGGTGGCAGACACATGCAAGGTATCGGGATCATGGGCCTGGGACAGCGAGGCCGACCAGGGCAGAGTGGGGGAAAGAACCAGGTGAGGTAGTGTCTACGTAGATTTCTGTCTTGCCCACCTGGAGAACTCTTACTAATACTCCAACACCCGTCAGCTCACGTAGCACCTCTCTTTTGAAGCTCTCCCGGTCCCTGCACGCAGAATAAATGTCCCTCTCCTGCAGTCCCCTGGCCTTGCCCACCGATGAGAGAGCACTGGCCACCACGTTGATGAAGTCTGTTCTCCCCAGTCTGCCCTGGACTGCACACTCCCTGAGGACAGAACTGGGTTCCGTGTTGCACTGCCAGGGCCCTGTAGAAGTTTAATAAGTATTTGTTCAAAGTAAGTCTGTGTCATATCATATCCACATGTGTATGCATGTGTGCATGCGACCACACATCTGTGAGCTGGGGCCTGGTAGTGATGGATTTGGGTGGGGGGTAGTTCTTGGGACTCATTATTTAACATATTTGCCTCATTAACGACTCTTAGCTCCTCCCAATGACCCATCCTCTCCATGTAGACAAGCTTGATAGCTGGCTCCCTGGTGCTTGGATGTTGAAAGATTGATTCTGGGGGAGCAGCAAGGGCGGGAAGGGAGGGCGGGGAGACTCGATGCATCAGGCTCCACCCGTGCCTCCCTCACACCAGCTCAGCCTGGCAGCCAGGGCTTGGGGAGCACACCAAGAGACAGCCAGCCCACCTTAGCCAGGGGCCCTCCTCTTGATTCCCTGCACTTCTGCTCCCACAAATATCACCCCCCCACCTTGAGAAAGCCCTCCACTGCTCTGACCTACAACAGGAGCTTGGTGGGAGGGTCCTAAGGGGCCCTAGTGTCCTGACCATTAACATTGTGGACAGAAACCTAAGGTTGAATCACAGGTTCACTCCTGTCTAGACACTCACAGCCCAGCTGGGCCCTGCCCGCTCCTGGGGAAGTCAGTGGCATGGGCGGTCTAGTCCAAGCTGAGCCCCAACCTGAGGTGCTAAGAGGGCAAGGGGAAGGTCCTCCAGGCACAGAAAAACCCTACATGCTCCCCAAAGGGCCCCTGCCTGGTCTATGGTAACAGCCCTTTCTATGTGGACCTTTGTAATTCCCAAGGAATCTTCTCGACATTGTCCATTCTGCTCACATCAGTTGAGCTTTTGCTTGTGCCTGGCGTTGTGCCTTGCTAGTAATCACGGACACCTACAGGCGCTGGGCTGTCCCTCACAGGCATCGCTGCTGGGTCCTCGCGATGACCCCTTTGTAAAGATGAAGACGATGAGAATACGTGTTTCGGTTTCTCACGGACACACAGTGCTCGGTAGTAGAAGCAGGACTTGAACCCGCCTCTCTCAGGGGCTCAGACCCACACTCTCCCACTTCCCTCTCCAGCCTTTCACCTGCCCCCAATAACCCTGGAAAAGCTGGAGCAGGCACTCATGCTCCCCTTAAAGGGGGAAAGCTGGCCCTTGGAGGGCTTCGGAGACTTTCCAGAGATCTCAGGGGCCAGGCGAGAGTGCCAACCTGGCTCCAACATCCACGACGCCCGAAGGAGAACCCTCACCACGCTGCCCCAGATCCAAGCCCACCTCCGTGCCACTCTGCCCGACGTGCCCTGCGTCCCAGCCTCCCTCCCGGCCCCTGCCTCGCAGGACGCCATGACAGGGGGAGACATGCGCTGAGAAGTGAGAGTGCGCCCAGCACAAGTGGTTTGTGAGGCATCAGTGCAGGTGGCTTTATAACAGGGCCCCGCCTGCTGGCCCCCTGGGGCCCCTGTCCCCTGAAGCTCCCTCCACAGGACAGGAGTGACCCTGCATTCCTGGGGGCTGAGGCACAAGATCACTCTTTCTGACATGTTCTTGCCTAATTTGCCCCCCAGCCAAGGACTTTGGGCTTCGTGACAAGGTCAATCGTTGCCCAAATGTCGTCAGATCAGATCTATTTTCAGTTTTCAGACGGGCCAGTTGCATCAACCGGGCCTGTTCTCACCCATTTTTCCCCCTGTCTCTGTCAGCCCTTCCCTGGATGCTCGGTCTCACTCAGAGCTAAGAGCTCTCCCGTGTTCACTTAGAGAGCGAACTGCTCCCCACAGCACGGCCTGAGGTTCCAGGAGGCAAACGTGAGGCAGGGTTTCCAGACCCTTGAATTCCACCCCCAAGTTATGAGAAGGTCCACTGAGTCCCAGGGAGCCCCAAGGTCATGGGTCCTTGCCCCTTGTCCATTGCAGGGTCCCATCCTCCAGGCTAGTCCCACTGGGGGTCACCTTCTCTTGGAGCTTGGACATTTGGAAACTCGAACTATTCAGCAACTCAACAAGCACAGGGGAAAAACAGTTGCAGGAGGAGAGCTTGAGTGTAAGTCCCAGATCTGGCCACTGGCAAGTCCCCAGTGGCGCTGGGCACCAGCTTGCCCAGTGTTTGAATGCCAGGGCTGGACGTTGTCTCTGAGGATGAAACTAGCGTTGCAGATGGTCACCTTCTTTAACACAACCGACCTAGGAAAACCATTCTGATGAGGAAGTTTTTAAGGCTCTATCTCATCATCCCACCTACTCTCACCGCATCTCTGACAGCACATGGAATTAATTATCCTTATCCGTGTGCTACTTAGTTACAACAACATGAGGAAGAGAGAAGACCTGACATTTATGGAGCACTTACTACGTGCCAGATCCCCTTCTAAGTGTGTTCTCTATGTACTAACTCATGTAATCCTCCAGCAAGCCTATAAGACAGGTGTGAGCACACACCCCCACCCTCCCTGTACAGATGAGCAATGTGAGACGCCGAGAAGTAACATAATATAGCGAGTTCCTGTGGCTAAAAAGCAGCAGAGCCAGGCTTTGAAGCCGGCGCTGTCTCCAGAACACACATGTTTAATCGCCAGGCCACAGAGTCAGTAAGACGGACAAGGCCTGGCCCAGAAGGGAAGATGGGCTCGTACACAAATTATTCCAGTACACGTTGGGGAAGTGATAAGTGACGAAGCAAGAAACAGATAACATCCCCGGGGATTTGAGATGAGGAGAAGATTGCTTCCAGCTGGAACGAGGGAAGTGTTATGGGGGTGACATTTTAGCTGAGCCTTGAAGGACAGGTAGCATGGAGCTGTGGAGATTTGGGGAGAGGGAGCAGCTGGCTGTGCTGGGGATGATAGGCAACAGAGGGAAGAGGCGAGAACATGGGCCGAGCTGCAGAGGGGTGGAAACAGCCCTTCCTACTGAATGAAGAGGAGAGGCAAGGGTGTTTGGGATGGGAGAGGCACAGTCAGGAATCAGCTTCGGGAATCCGGAATGCTGTGCAGGGAAGGGGCGAGCCTGGAAGCAGGAACAGCATGTGCGCTCAGGGTTCTGGCAGGAGACAGTGCAACTCGGGGAGCTGAGTTGATGGGTGAATGAGTAAGCCCGTTGCCTATGGAGGGGAGATGGGCAGCAGTGGGAAGCCTTTATCACCACTGGCCTGCCGGGTGCGGGCAGGCAATTACATCACTAGACCCTGTGAGAGGAGGACGCACAGGCCTTTGGGGACCACTGATAGGACATGGCCCAGAGCCGGAACTGAGCAAGAAGAACCCACATCACATCTCTTGGGGCTCTCCATGGGCAGTGGGTGTGGCGAGCCGGCACGGCCATGGCATCCTCAGCTCCACGTTGGGCGCTTTATGTGCTGCGCCAGCTCAGCCAGGTTCGGTGACCCTGAGAGGGGGCAGGGAAGGATTGAGAAAAGCAGACAAGAGAATGAAAGCTGGGTCTGGGTGGGACGCTGTCCTCTCCGATGGAGAGCTAGCAACAGCGCCACGGCCTACAAGCTGTGTCTTTATTTTATAGCTAGATTCCACGAGGCAAAGTAAGGGCGTGGTCAAGATGTTTACAACATTCTCTTGGGTTTTGATCCTACTCAATTATATGCACCTGAACTCTATCAAGCCCACATCACTCAGACATGTGGGGCCACGTGTTCGGACCATAGGTTCAAGCTCACAGCTATAGCTGTTGGCTATAATTGTGCTGGGAGGGCTCTGCCCTCCCATCTGGGACTTGCACGTGGCCATGAGAGGACGGTGCCCTCTCATTAGTCCGAGAGAGAGAGAGAGAGAGAGAGAGAGAGAGAGAGAGAGAGAGAGGGAGATCTGCTACCAGGGGAAAGAATAGAGATCCTCTAACCTGAGAGCACGCAACCTCCCCTTCAGTGTCAAAGCAGCCTGGGGTAGACCAGGTTCCTGCTGCCGACCTTGATGCAGGTGATCCTCTAACAGGTGGGGAAGATGAAGATGGAGACTTCGAAGAGGAGAGTGATGGTGATGATACTGTAGTTCTTGCAGAACTGGAAAATGTTGAGAAAGAAAGAGCTGAAGAGCAGGCCAGGAAGGACCGAGAACAGAAAGCTGAAGAAGGAAGGATTCACATGGAAAACATTCTGCGTGGAAACCCCCTTCTGAATCTCACTGGCCCGTCCCAGCCCCAGGTCAGCTTCAAAGTTGAGAGAAGGTGGGAGGAAGATGCTGTTGTCAAGATCTGTGGGAAAGGTGTGCATGACCAGAAGAAAGACAAAAGATTTGCCAATGATATGCTGCGATCTATATTTCACAAAAGGCTCATGAAGAAATATATGACATAGTACAGTTTTATGTGCTTAGTTAAAGACAGTAAGATGTAAACAATCATTCTGGCTTTATTTTGTGTGTCTTTTCTCTTTTGCCCCATTTAAGTTGTGCATGGGCTTCTCTTGGGTTAAGTTCCAAAATATATTTTCCTTGATTGGCGCCTTGTTTGATAAGGACTTGGGAATTGGTTTAATCCAGTTTCCAGTCTCTAAATGTCTCCAGCCATATGTTTTCTTTTTAATGTGGGAAAAGGAATCTGCTTGTAATAAATATTTTAATCTAAATAACCAAATCTGCCCTGGCCGGTGTGGTCAGTGGTTAGCGCGTCAGCCCACACACCAAAGGGTCCTGGATTCATTCCTGGTCAAGGGCGCATACCTCGGTTGTGGGTTTTCTCCCCGCCCCCCAGTCGGGGTGCGTGTGGGAGGCAACCAATGGATGTTTCTCTCTCTCCTCTCCCTCCCTTCTTCCCTCCAACTCTCCCTGACAAAGCAATGGAAAAAATATCCTCAGGTGAAGATTAACACAGATAAATAAAAAACCAAATCTGTGACCCCCAACTTTGTTATTGAAATGTACACAGTTTATCCAATAGTATAAAACATAGATATTAAAAAAAACACACAGAAAGATCTGTCCTGGCACATTTTTCACGAAAAACTTGAAACCAACCTATGGCTGAAAGATATGCTGGGTGGGTTGTCATGGAAGAGCCAGGACAGCGAGATCTCGCCTGTGCTGTAGTCACCCATCACCCCGCACATGGCCCTGTGCAAAGGTGTCTTGGATGAGTTGCATTTCCCGTTCTGCAGAGGAGGGCGCTGAGGCCCAGGGAATTCAGTGGTTTAGGGAAAGTCGCAAAGCAACATGGCAGCAGAGCCCCAGCTGGAGGCTGCCCTGGCCCCCCGCTGGCCAGCTGGTGTGTTATGAGAGATGACAGTCCAGCCCGGTCCTGCTGGGGAAGCCAGGGGGCTCCCCTCCATCACCCTCTGCCTGGGACGGGCCTCGACCCCTCCACACCAGGTTCTTGATCCAGCTCCTCTGCTGCCAGGGCCTCGGGATGAAAACATCTTTACCTTGGAAAGGACACAGGGATGAATCCGGGACGTGCCCCGCCAGGCATCCCCCCGAATGAACCCCTGCTCTGAGTTTCCACGGCAAGGCCTCCATTCAGCAGGTTCCCGGGGCCGCGGGTGACAGGACGGACTGTGAAAGAAACGATACCACGCAAGGCCTTGTAAAGCAGTTTCATTATCCTGCCACGGCTTTTTGGCAATTCCTCAAGTCTGGCTTGTTTTATGTCTAATTACATATCGCCATACATTTCCCCCGTATGTTATGTTTCACATAATAAATACATGGAAAATCCTTCTCTTTTTCCATTAGCCCCTGCCCAGAAATGAACAGATTTCTGGCGTGTGCTTACGCAATAAAGAGGCAGTTGTTTCAGACACCGTGACACTTCATAACTGGCCTTTACGGGCCCCTGGTGCTCCGCTGCAGAGGGTTTTCTGCACGCTGTTTCTGCGCTGGACGCAAAGGGCGCTTGTCAGGAGCCACGCCCTGGGGTGGCTGGAGACCCAGCCAGCTCCTCCGTCTGGGAGACACAGGGGCTGTCGGGCCGTGGAGGGGACACAGGGTCTCCTGCAGGGCAGGCGGCTGCCGAGGCTTTCCCGCGGCTGTAGTGCTGACAGAAAGGCCAGGGTCTGTGAGCACTGATCGTTCGTGCGCACCTCATCTAACGGTCAATCTACGTGCATTTATTAAGCACCTTCTATGTGCCCAGATCTGTTCTAGATGCTGAGTCGGGGAGGAAAGGAGGAGATAGTGGGGAGGAGAAGGCCAAAGAGTAGAGATGCAGAGATAGCTCATAATGGGGCTATGAGAGCAGGACTTGGAACCGGATGGCCTGGGTTCAAGGCCAGGCTCCAGTGCTTACCTGCTGTGGGATGTTTGAGCAGTCACTGAAACCTCTCTGAACCTGTTTATCCGTCCACTAAGTGAGAATGCCATGCTACAGCCTCGTGGGCTTGTCATGAAAATTCAACGAGATAATCCAAGCTGAGGGGCTCCACATGCCCCTGGCCCAGGGTGTGTGCTCAGAGATGGCCCATTATTGCTGTTATCATTATTCTCACATCATCTACGATGGGGCTGGGCAGGGGCAAGTTGGGAACACAAAGGATATATGAGACATGGCCCCGAAAGTCAGTCCTGGACTTGAAGTCCAGCTCACAGTGGTCAAGGAGGGGAGCCCTGTGCCACACACAGGGGGCAGTAGGGAGACAATTTGGTCCTGGGCTGTCATCAGTGCAAAAGGGCTGGGCTGCTATGGGCTGGAGACCATGAGGGCTTCCTGGGGGGGCGTGGGACTTGGGCAAAAGGCACGGCAAGTTATGGAGAAAGGGCTACATGGGGAGCCTAAGCAAGAGTAGGAAGGAAGAGCACAATGTTTTGTGAGAAAACCATTTATCATTCATGCCTCAAAGGCCTATGGAGAATCAGTTGCTACAAGTACTTACTAAGGGCAAGGCCGCCTTCGAGGCCTGGGAGCCCAGAGCTCCTGGCTCCTGGTCTGGGGCTCGGGCCCATACCCCGAAACTACAGTGCAGTCATGCACCACATAACAACGCGATGGACTGCACGTATGACAGCGGTCCCTAAGATTATAATGGAGCTGAAGCATTCCTATTGCCTAGTGACATTATAGGTCTTATAAGCTCGGAGTGTAATGCATTACTCATAGCTCTTAATACAGAATAAGGATATAAAGAAATACTATTTACAGCTGTGCAGTATGCTTGTATCTTAAGCTAAATGTTATCACAGAAGAGTCAGAAAGTTAAAAACAGTTTAAAAGTTTACAAAGTAAAAGGATTACAGTAAACGAGAGTTATTTTATTATTGAAGACAGAAGAAAATGTAAATACATTGAGTGTAGCCCAAGTGTAAGTGTTTATAAAGTCCACGGTCGTGCACAGGAACGCCCTGGCCTTCACATTCCCTCCCGTCCCTCCCGACTCCCCCAGAGCACCTGCCAGCCCTGCCGGCTCCATTCGTGGTAAGTGCTCTGTACTGATGGAGCACTCTTACCTCTCAGGCCATATCTTCACTGTACCTTCTCTATGTGAGATACAGAAACACTTGCCCTTGCCTACAATTGCCTACAATATTCAGTACAGTAACCAGCTGTGCGGGCCTGGGAGCAACGGGCTCCACCATACAGCCTAGGTGTGTCGTGGGCTCCCCCATCCAGGTTTGCGTAGGTGCGTTCTGGTGTCTGCCCAATGACGAAATCGCCTAACGACACACCTCTCAGAACATAGCCCCGTCTGTAAGGGTGGCATGACTTTTTCAAATAAAGCTTCACCGTGTAGAGGAGCCGGGTGCACCCTGGTCAGGGGTAGGAAAAGGGGCACAGGTGTGATGACCTTTTGGCCTGGCCCATTTGACCATATGATGAGAATGTACACTGGGAGCAGAGGAAGGTCAGGCTGGGCAGATTTTCCAAACTCAACAGCCATTCCAACTTTGGGCCCAATGGCCCTCATGTCACACCCAATATCATGACCCACTGAGTGTCCCATGAGGATAAGGACCTTGTCTGCCCCCTTCAAATCATAGATGCTCAAAAAATATGTATTGGACGGGGGAATTAGTGGTAATTGAATCATGTGCTGGCCGGTGTCTTCTGTTCGCCCCTCCAGGTCCACTCTTCTCCTGTCTCCACCTACTGTCTGCTCAGGAGGCTAATGGGCATGAACCACCTCCGTGGGCTCCCCTGCCATCTGGTTGCACTTGGGTTTTGTAAAAAAAAAAAAAAAAAAAAAAAAATTATTATTATTATTTTTGGAGCCACTTTGAAATGGAGTCAGAGCTGCCATCCCAGAGGAACTGCCTGGCACATCTTATGCCTCAAACCTTTGGAATGTTAAAACGGCAACATAACCTTTGGACTAGGCCTTAAAGCAACACCATGTCCCAAAGAACTGTTTGCAGGGATAACAAGAAAGCAGATATTATGATGACGGGGCTGATTACCAGACTGAGAATTTAAAAAACATTATTTATTGAGAAGCATAAAATGGTAGTTAAAAAATAGTCATGGGGTTATAAAGTTCAGCATAGAGAATGTAGCCAGTAATATTGCAATAACTACATATGATGCCAGGTGGGTACTGAAATATTGGGGGAACACTCTGTAAAGTATGTGATTGTCTAACCACTGTGCTGTACACCTGAAACTAATACAAAATAATATTGAATGTAAACTGTAATTGAAAAAAAAATTTTTAAAGATTCTTTGGCATTAGCGTCACTCTGTGAGCTTTTCTGCACCAATAGAAATGCCTTCCTTCTACTGATGTAATTGTCCCCTTTCCCTTTCTCATAAAGACCCTTCGCCTTTGTCTCCTGGTTGTTTCCACCAGGAGTCAGCACTTCCTGAAAGCTTTTATTTTTAAATCTTAAATAAATGCTGGTTGTCTCTCACTTTGAAAGGCCTTTTATTTTTAGGTGAACAGTTTGGACAATGGGGAGACCAGGCAGGAGACCGGAGAGAAGGAGGAGAGGGAGACCCAGGAACCTGGCTCCTCCCTCCACTGCCTGGGACCCTCCAAGGAGAGCTCCATTCCACATGCATGACCTCTCCTGGGTGCTGGCAACCTCTCCCTCTTATAAACAAGGATGGTGACCCCTGTTACTAGCCCAACTTTCTGCACCATCCAGTATGTATCCCCTCCACCCTGGCCACACGTCTGTAAACATCCCTTTGGAAATTAAACCTCAAATCACCCCAATTTGAGTGTGCCATTTGTTCCTTTATAAGACTCCGACTGACACATCCCTAATTTCAAATTTCTTGTGGCAAAATTCTAACACAGTGCTATCCTTCTCATCGCAATTCTGGGAGTGTGGTAGAAGCCGTAGATGTATGATGGACTCTTTGACCAATCATAACCTCCCTAGTTCAGCCTTTTTCTCACTCCACAAATACTGTGGAACAGGAGATGACCCCAAAACGCAAATGTAGACCTTGCAAAGGGAATTCAAGTGAGCGAGAACACTCAGCAATGCTAGTTTTGAATCTCTTCTTCCTTTCTCCTTTGTTCCACTGGTAGCCTCGGTGGGCAACCACTGCCCACACAAATAGCAGCAGAAATCAAAGAACACAGAAGAGTAGATCTGAAAGGAACCTAGAGACAATCTCAACCAACCCCTCCTTCACCACCACCTCTCCTGACATCTCCAACCCACCACCTCTGCCGTCACCACCACAACCACCCTCACCATGCCCAGTACCACCACTACCACCACCACCATCTCCTCTCCAACTATTGTCACCAAGTCCACCACCACCTCCATCACAACCATGATGCCCAAACTAGCACCATCCTGACCAACATCATCACCACCACCATCATCGCCATGCCTAACACAACTACCTCCTCTCCACCACCACCACATTCAGCCCTACCACACCACCTCACCAAACACCACCACTGTACAAAGAAAGAATGAGAGCCGGAAAGACGTGCTTTGAAACATAGAACACTGAGTGGCTTAAGTAGTGCTGGGGCTCAATTCTCTTAACTTTCAGTCAAAGAGACAAAGTCTCAAGGAACAGTGAACTTCAGCCACAATTTGAAAAAAATGTAAAAGTAAAGAAGGTCTTCAGGAGTACGACAGCATGATATTGAAAGACAACATTTGTCTCACATTGATTTTTTTTAAAAAAGTAGACTTTTTAGAGCAGTTTTAGGTTCACAGCAGAGCTGAGTAGAAGGTACAGAGAGTTCCCATACACCCCTGCCCCCACATATGCACATCCTGAGCCACAGGAGCACATTTGTTGTAACTGGTGAACCTACACTGACACGTCATTATCCCCCAGAGTCCATAGTTGACATTAAGGTTCACTCCCGGTGTTGTTCACTCTATGGGTTTTGACGGGTGTATAAGGACCTGTATCACCATTAAGTATACAGAATAGCTTCACTGCCCTAAAAGTCTGTGCTCCACCATCCACCCTTCCCTCCCCCCGACCCCTGGAAACCATGACCTTTCTAGTACATCCAGAGTTTTGCCTTTTCCAGAATGTCACATGGTTGAAATCATACAGCACAGTGGCCTTTGCAGATTGGCTTTCTCACTGAGTGATAGGCATTTAAGATTCCTCCGTGCATTTCTTGTTCGTGCTGAATAATATCCCACTGGGTGGATGTACCACAGTTGAATCCCCAATGCCAGTGGTGGCCGAATCTTAGTCTCAGACAGCCCAAGTTTCACGCCATTTCCCCAGAGAATGTCTGAGTTCCCATGTGTGGGAGTGGGGTTGTCATTGGAGACAAGGGTTCAAGTGAGACCCCAACAACATCATGAGTCTGCTTGGTCACCATGGAGGTTGCCTGTGGTCCTGTCTGCATGATCCCACCAATCTGGGAGAGGGTTGGGGGGGCCTCTTCCGGGCGACTGTTACACCAGGGACCCATCTGTTGTCTCCGAAGGCTAATGGGGCAGGAGAACGCACAATGGGGTTATTTCAAGCTATGGCCTTGTCATGCTGCAAACCCTTCTATTTCTCTGAGCCTTGCTGCCTCCCCAAGGTTCATCCCAGAAGGGGAGGTATGGCCCCCTCTGCTCCCAGATTCCAGTCTCAGTAGAGTGTGCCGTTCCCCAGGACTCAGCTCTCCACCCCCCTCTGCTGGACCCTCCACTCAACCTCTTCCTCCCTCGGGGAGGACTTTTTTAGTTGGGGGTGGGAGTTCTTACTCCCTAACTCTGTTGCCTTCGCAGTTTCCCCTCAGTCAAGGCTTCTGCTCACGAACGTCAGGAAGGGACTCCAATGTCCCTCTGACACTGTCACATCCTTTCCCTGGGCCGGGAGCACGGGAGCCTGGCTGCGGGCGGGAGAAGGGTGGGAAAGGAAGGAAGTGCCGTGGGGAAAGAATTCCAGTTGGTTTTTTAAAATGTCACATGGCAGATGGTATCTCATGGAACCGTACCACCATGCTGGGACATAAATACTGCCACATGCTTACTCCTGAAGATGAGGAAAGCAAGGCTCAGAAAGAACAAGCAATGTGCACAGGTCTGAGGAGGGGCGGCGGCATCCTGGGAACCCTGGCACTTGACCTAACCAGTGCCCCCGGCCCCGATGACCCACTTCCTGCATGCCATCCCTCACCTGCCTCCGCCGGGCTCCTGGGCAGTGTGTGGGCAGCAGGTGCAGGGTCCGTGGGATAGCCGGGTCGCCCCAACTCCCGGTGACTCCCGCAGGCCCTGAGGAGCCCCAGGGTCACGCCGGCTTCAGAGCCCATCCTACAGGCACTGACAGGCCATTTTCCTTCAGGAGCAGATGTCTGATCGGGCTGGGACTTCCTGCCTCATCCACGGCCAGTGGTCAATAAAACAATGTTGCCTGTCGTTACGTGTAATCTCCTGTGAGCCTCACAGCAGCCTAGGGAGAAAGCTCTCCCGAGGCTCTCTCTGACCGGAGGCCACGGGCAGGAGGGCTGCGCTCAAACACTAGGACTCCCTGGCAGGAGCTCTGACGCTCCCCCAGCCGCATCCACAGCCAGAGTCCCCCCGTAGGCCCAGGGCCATCAGGGTATCAGTCCCTGGCTGGGCACACACCAGAGAGGCCTCCCTCCGGCTGGGGAACGAGATAAGGAGCACAGTGCAGAAGTGGGGGTCTGAATCCAGCCACCCCCATGCCACGCAGAGTTCTATCCGTCCAGTGAGCCCCACGCTCACGGCCATCACCCCGCCCGCACTCTGGCTGGGCCGGCAGAGGAGGCCGTCAGAAGGGTCAAGCACCATCCCCGGGCCCAGCTCACCTGAGGCCCCAGGAGAGCCCCACGTGGGAGGACTGGGGTCCTGGTGCGAAGGACGTGAGTCTATGGTCAGGCAGCCTGGTGGCTCGGGGACGGCCTGTAAACACACAGCAGGCACCGCAGCTCCTTGTGTAAACCAGCCACGGCCGACTGGCACCTGGGCTCCTTCGGGGAGAGCAGGCCTGAAGCTGGCCTCTGATAAGCGAAGGCTTTCTCTGAGACTCCAGATCCTTAGAAACAGGCTCCAAGGCACACTTCCAGATACTACGGAGAACAAACAGATTTAAGCACCTGGGCCCAATAAAAAAGGCTCCGTTTACTTCTGCTGGGATTTCAAAGGCGCCGGGGACAGCCCTTCTCCCTTCCTACAGCACGTCCTTCAAAGGCTCTGGCGTCTGGTTTGAATGTCACTCGATGCATTTTCTTTCTGCGGGACGTTCTCTCATTCAGACTAGCTTTCTTTTCTGTTAGTCAGTCAACCAACATTGATGGAACCCCTCCAAATGGCCAAGCGGGCTGGTCTACTTGGCAGAGGTTCATTGACCTACCCACCCCTAGTGGCCCCGGGGCCCACGTTTCAGAGGCTCCCCACCAGTCATCTGCTGAGGAGACCCAGGTGATTCCTGGAGCCCACAAGCCCGCACCTTCTCCAGGCCCCATAAAGCTTGGGAACCCCACCCCCCAGCCAGGAGAGGCAGCTGGGAGAGCCGGCTAAGTGGTTCTTGAGAACCTAATGTGCGTGGGGGGGCTGATGTCCAGGTGGCAGTGCGCCCCTCGGGCCTGGGCATGGCCCCTGATGAGGCCCAGGGTTGCTACCTCCCCTGGGTCTTTGGACAACACTCCACCCAGTCCTTCTCCCTTGACCAGCCCTTGGCTCATCTGGCCACACGCCCACCCCCTTCCTTGGCCCCTCTCATTCTGGAGCTTTCTTGCCATTTGGGCCTGAAACCCGCTGAAGAGCCCTCCATCCCTCACTGTGTCAGCTCTGACACTGGCTTGGCAGGGCCAGGGCGGTCTGGAGTCTGTCCTCTCTCAGGGGCCTGTCCCCACTCCCCCAGGCTCTCTATGGGCCTCAGGACCTGACTTCAGGCCTTGGAGAGCCACCTCCAGAGGGGTTAGTGGGGCTGCATCCATTTGAGGAATCACGGGGACCCCCAGGAAGAGACCCTAGGCCTTGGTCAGGGAGGGGCCATGTGCTACCCAAGCCCCTGAGGCTAAGCATGCCCGGCCTGGACCCAGACTGCGTAGCTGCTGCCAAGATGCCCACTGGGCCTGAAGCATCTCGGGGTCTCTCTGAGCCTCAGCTTCCTCATCTGTAAATGGGACAAAATCTGGAACAGAGGGGCAGACCTAGGCAGGGGAGCTAGACAGGCCTGGTCTCAAACCCACTCTGAGCTGCCATCTTGGGTAGGTTCACAGTGAACTGCAGCTGCTTCATCTGCAGAGGGGAAAGGTCACAGGCCTCGCCTCTGTGGCTGTTGACAGGGCTGCAGGAAATGCACACACAGTACCTGGCACGGAGGGCTGAGCAAGCAGGCTCATCGTCATTACTTCAGAGGCCTCCATGGAGGCTTACATCCAGTGAGGTCATGTGAGTGTGTGGGCAACGGCTTGGTGAAATACGGGGCACAATGGTAGCAATTACCACTTATCGGTGTGTCCCCCACTCCCTGTGCCTCCTTCCCCTCCTTCTCTCTGTCCAGTTTATTTTTTCTTCTCTGCCTTAGCCTCCCCTTGGCCTCTTTTCCTCTAGTCTCTTCCGTCTCCTCCTCTCCCCACAGCCTTTAGAATCAACATCCAACACTACTGTCATCTTCCCTCACTCTAGAACCCACACTGGCTCCCCATTGCCCCTCATATCCAATCTCAGCAGCAGCACCACCTCTAGTTATCTGTTTTCCCTCACAGCCCTCTTCACTCACACTATCCCTCCAGCCTGGGGAGCTCTCGACAGATACACTCCCACCCACCCTTCAAGACCCAATTAAATTCAATTTCTGAAATAACAAATATGTTGCTCACAGCTACTCTGTGACTTTTGAAAGGGCTCTCCCCTTGGGAGCCATCATTTTCCAGCTACAGCCATAATTTTCCAGCTCTGTGGCCTTAGGAAACTTACCTACCCTCTCTGAGCTGATCTTATAAGGTGGTTGTGAGGATTCGATTAAAATTGTGGTTTGAAATTTTTAGTGCATAAAAAAAATGATTAACAAATAGTAGCTACTTTTGTCATCCTCATTCTTGGGTAGATAACATGAAGCCCCACAGACCAGCTGGGAGTATTCAGCTTTTGCTGTGCATTGTGTTCCTTTGGTTAAAATCAATATCCTCTCACTCATTGAGCACTCAGCCAGGCTCCCAAAGCTCTGTGTCACAGAATCCTCGGAGGCCTGGTCCTTCAACACTCATTTATACGAATCCCTCGCCCCCACCCCCCTGGGCAGGAAGCTGTGCTAGGCCTGGGGCAGGGGGACATGAGAAACTGGCACAGCCAAGACAGGGTCCCTGGAGGATGAAAAGCGGATAATGAGGACCCAGGTCCGACGCTGGCCTGGAACACCAGGGGCACCCCTGGTGGACTGGGGGGACACCACCCAGCTTTATCTACAACACCTGCCGGTCCACCCCCAGGACCTGTCCCTTCTCCAGCTCATTCTCACCACCACCACCACCACCACCACCACCCCCAGCTTTCCCTGCCCCTACCACCCTGGCTCCCTTCTGTCTGGTTAACAGAGACAGGTCTGCCCAGCTCAGAGTCTCTGCACACGCTCCTGTGCGCTTCCTCCTCTGCCCAGGACACGCTCGCCAGCCCACCCACCTCCAAGGTGCAAGAACTCCTCCTATGCCCAGCCGGCAGGTGTGGCTCAGGGGTAGAGCATTGACCTATGGAACCAGGAGATCACGGTTCGATTCCCGGTCAGGGCACATGCCCAGGTTGTGGGCTCAATCTCCAGTGTGGGACATGCAGGAGGCAGCCAATCAATGATTCTCTTTCATCATTGATGTTTCTATCTCTCTCTCCCTTTCCCTTCCTCTCTGAAATAAATAAAAATATATATTAAAAATAAAAATACATATAAATATATTAAAAAATAGAACTCCTCCTAGAGCCCGCCTCTATCTCTGTTGGAATCTCTGCTTTTGTTTAGGATGTTATGAAACAAGGCTCGATTTGAATCCAGCTCTCTCACCTCCCAGCTAACCTTGAGCAAATGGCACTCCCACTGGGACCCCTCACCCCTGGCCTCCACCATGGAGCACCACGGCAGCCCACACGAGGGCACCCTACATGCCAGGGGCCTCCAAGCAATGGCTGACGGTGAGACACGGGAACACAGCCCGCACAGAGGCTGGAAGGGCGTGGAAGTCATGGCTTCAGGCACCTGCATCGCCAGCTCTCCTGCCCAGCATCCCTCCCCGTGACAGAGACAGCCCCCGCTCCCTGCAAGCCCGCCTCTCTGCTCCTGCGATTAGACTGTGCCGGGAAAGCCCCTCCGAGCTAAGTGCTCTATAAAACAGGGCGTTTCTATTAGGTCCAGGTTGGGGAAGCTGCGAGAAGGCGGACAGGGGAAGTGGGGTCCCGGGGGGCTGCACCAGCTGAACCGAACAAGGCTTCTCGTGGCCCAGATGCTATCAGTCAAACCTGAGGGCCGCTGCCAGCTCCTCGGAGTTACGAGTAACCAGGGAGGGCAGAGCTGGCCCGGCTTCCCGCTTGCCAAGTGCTTTGGGCTATTTGTCTGGTATCTGTGGTTGGAGTAAGGCCAGGGCATGTTCTGGGAGGCCCCTTTTAAAATCTGTTTTTCTCCCCACGTGAATGTAAGGGTTTGGGGCCTTCCTGGTTCTCCCTTATTTGCAGTCCGCTCTCAGAGACCTTTCTGTCGGCCTTGAAGGGCCTGAGATGTATTCGACGCAGCTAAGAGGCTCCACAAGCTGGAACCAGACCCCAAAGCTGGGCGCTTAGGGGTTCTGACCGAATGCTCTCAGGGGTGCTCCTCTTCCCAGAGACACGTGGGAGCCACAGCCTCATCTTTCTTCTCTTCCTTTGACTATCCGTGTGGCTTTGTCACTCCTGCTGGTCTGGTTCAGAAAACCTCACCCCAGACAGAGCACCTGGGAGGGCGGAAGCTGGGCATTTCCTCCACCTGTGTCCAGGGACACACCTGCGCCAGGAGATCCGCCAGCTGCTCACCATCCACGGGTAGATCTTGACCTGGTGGGCCTCTGTTTCTCCTCTAGCTGATCCCCCCATCCCTGCTGCCAACCTCTCCCCACCCCACCTTCCCCATCATTCCCTCCACCTCCCACCCTCACCTTACCCACCGCCCCCTCCAAACTCCCGCCTCAAGGAACACTTAGGATGCTGAGGCAGTCAAGCAGCCCTTGCCAGGAAAACTTCAAGGAAGAGCATTTGAAACCAAGGGTTACAACCTATGAGCAGAGAATCCCGAGAAACGGGTGCTCGGGTGTAAGAGCCTCCTCTGTGAACGGGGTGGATTCTGCGTCTCCTCCTTCACGTTCCGCACAGCCCTCAGTGGGCAGAGGCTGCCTGGGTTGATCCATGAACACCCACTCTGAAGGCGTCCGCATCGCAAGAAGCCCTTCGTCATCCAAGAGGAAGAGCTATGGGATTATTCATGGTGGCCCGGAAGGACATACGCTGGAAGAGACAGAGTAAAACATAATCATCACAGGAATAAGTATAAAGTTGAATGAAAGTATAGTCACGGGAGCTGTGGGAGGCGGGCAGGAGAGGGGGGGGTCCGATCTCACTGGGCATCTGGGAAGGCTTTTCTGAGGAAGTGACGGAGCTGCCTGTCAGACCTCCCCTCTCCTGCCCCCACTGCCCTGCCCCTTATCTGCATGCCCAACTCCACAGCCTCCCCACCGGCACTGCCGGCTGGTAACACGCCCACGACGAAGAGGGCCTCCTCCCCAGCCTCTGGACGTCACATTCCTCGGACCTCCTAAGACTAACCCACTTACACTTCTCTAAGCCTCAACCTAGTCACCTGTAAAATGGGCCTGCCTCAAACAATCATTATGAGGTTTAAGCAAGACAAGGCCAGTGAAGGTCCGTTGTGAGCAAGGAGCGCGTTGGGGCAGGGGGATTTCTGAGGTCGGACGGCGGCAGGTAAAGGCCAGGCTGATTTTCTTTCAGAAAACCTCACCCCCAGACACGCCAATTTCGCTCGGTGACATCTCTCACTCAGGAGGGACCTAAGTCTAGGGGTGAGGGAGGGAGTGCCTGCAGGACCTGGGGAGGGATGGGATTGAGGGGTTGGTTCCGGTCCTGGGAGGGACTTGTCTAACTTTCCTTCAAGGTAGTGGCGCCTGGGAGATGGAGGGAACCGGACAGAGGGACAGGAAGGTGAGCACTAAGACAGGAGGGAGAGGAGCCAGCCAGGTGGTGCGGCTCCTGGGGCCCCTGAGCCTGCTCCCGAGTTAAATATAACCCAGCCCATTGTTTCCACTGTAATTGTACTTCGCAGTTTTCCCTCTTCAGAGGCAGCCTAAATGAGGAACTGGCCAAGCCAGGGGCCGCCTGGAAGTCCTAAGAACACAATTGTTTTCGTGATGAAAATTAAAATTGTATATTTTTTAAGTTTAAAAAAGCAAACACTCCAAGGTCATACATTGGCCCTGTGCCTGCTGGAATCCGGGCTTGTTTGCTATTCTTCCTCAAGGTACCTGAGTCTGGGGACCCAGAAGCAAGGGTCAGCTGGGGGCCATTGGCTGAGAGACACACCCAGTGGACAGTCAAGTTCTCAGGAAACAGCGCGCCCTGGCCCTCTAGGCCCCGGACAGCTCGCGGGCCCGGGGAGGCGCAGAGGACAAGCTCGGTGGACGTCCAGCTCAGAGCCCGATGCAGGGGGGCCTCTCACGGCCTTGCTTTCAGGGAAGCCACCTGCCTGGGAACAAGGCTTGAGGCCTGGTGACCTGGCCTGGGTGGGACAGGAGGTGCCTCCGCTCAGGGTGCAGGGTCCGGAGCCCCCCTTTCCCGAAGCAAGAGTGCTGCGAGGAGGGACAACCTGCTCTCATGTGCGCGCATGGCGCCCCGCTCCTGTGTTTCTGCATTTCTCTCTGCCCCCTTGACTCTGTTCTTGCTCTCGTTGTTCCTCTAGCTCTCCTGCTCTCCCTCTTACTCTCTATCCCTCTCTCTCTCAATCCCATTTGACAGGTGGGTATTGCTGAGAGCGTGGGGTCAGCCAGTGCAGAGCCGGGCCAAGAATCCAGAACTTGGTGTCCCCAGTGAATTGAAGGTTCCCCCTCCCCTCCAAAGTGGGTTGGCCTGGAGGAGGCTGAGGAGACCACCTAGTGGGTCCCCATGCCCACCTCCTCCCTCCCCCAGATCTCCATGGCACTGCCCGTTCCACCCGCTGTCCTGGGGCGAGGGAAGGACCCTCTTCCCCTGCACTCCCAGCGCCCTCCAGCCCTCCTTCGCTGGGCTGGCGAGGCCCGTGTGCCTACCCCTTGCCCTCTCTCTGACAGCCCTGGCAGCCATCCCCACTCAGCACTCCAGGGAGAAGGGCTTAGTGGTCAGGTTCACAGGCTGAGTTCCCAGCAACCACAGCTATGTGCTCCTGGCAGGAGTGGCTCCCCCAGCCCGCCCACCCTGGCCTGTTTTCGGGAGAGCAGGTGAGGATGTGGGGTGGGATGGGTCCCAGGCACCCGTCCTGGCTCATAAACACGCAGTCCTCTCTGTCAGCTGAGCAGCCAGAGCCGGGACGGGGCAGTCAGGAGGCCCTGGTGTGAGCCAAGAGGTGGTGGGCAAATTTTCAGTGTAGAAGGATACGCATGTACATACCAATAGCAATCCCTTCTAAGCAATGGACACGTTAACTCATTTAACCCTCACCGTGGCCCTGTTATCACCCCCATTGCACAGATGAGGGAACCAAAGTCCAAGGCTTAAATGACTTGCCCAGACCCGGGATGCAGTGCCGGCTGCTCTGGAGGCTACGCTGGCTCAGCACTTCCCACGCCAGCTCACGAGCAGCCGAGAAACAGACCACGCACGTCCCAGCCCTGGGTGGCACACACAGGCCGGCTTCACAGGTGTGAGCCCAGGCACAGGTGTGCAGCCCAGTCACAGGTGTGCAGCCCGGTCACAGGTGTGCAGCCCGTCACAGGTGTGCAGCCCAGTCACAGGTGTGCAGCCCATCACAGGTGTGCAGCCAGTCACAGGTGTGCAGCCTGGTCACAGGTGTGCAACCCATCACAGGTATGCAGCCAGTCACAGGTGTGCAGCCCAGTCACAGGTGTGCAGCCAGTCACAGGTGTTCAGCCAGTCACAGGTGTGCAGCCCGGTCACAGGTGTGCAGCCAGGCACAGGTGTGCAGCCTGGTCACAGGTGTGCAACCCGGTCACAGGTATGCAGCCCGTCACAGGTGTGCAGCCCAGTCACAGGTGTGCAGCCCGTCACAGGTGTGCAGCCCAGTCACAGGTGTGCAGCCCGTCACAGGTGTGCAGCCGGTCACAGGTGTGCAGCCTGGTCACAGGTGTGCAACCCATCACAGGTATGCAGCCAGTCACAGGTGTGCAGCCCAGTCACAGGTGTGCAGCCAGTCACAGGTGTGCAGCCCGGTCACAGGTGTGCAGCCAGGCACAGGTGTGCAGCCCAGTCACAGGTGTGCAGCCCGTCACAGGTGTGCAGCCCAGTCACAGGTGTGCAGCCCGTCACAGGTGTGCAGCCGGTCACAGGTGTGCAGCCTGGTCACAGGTGTGCAACCCATCACAGGTATGCAGCCAGTCACAGGTGTGCAGCCCAGTCACAGGTGTGCAGCCAGTCACAGGTGTGCAGCCAGTCACAGGTGTGCAGCCCGGTCACAGGTGTGCAGCCAGGCACAGGTGTGCAGCCCAGTCACAGGTGTGCAGCCAGGCAGAGGTGTGCAGCCAGGCACAGGTGTGCAGCCCGGTCACAGGTGTGCAGCCCGGTCACAGGTATGCTGGCCTTTATGCTCTGTAGTTGCAATCTCGAAACTCTGAATAATTTTTTTAAAAAGACCCCTTATTATGTTCCAACAATCACGCCACCGGTCCTCAGAATAGGAGCCATGCCAGTCAAGGTCATTCTCGGAGGGGAAAGCTGGCTGCTTAGCTGTCTGCCCCTCCACTTCTCCTGGCTCCCTCTGCTTGTCTTCCTCTGGTTCCCTCCAGGTATCTACTGGGGGCCACCTGAGCTCTCTAAGTCTGTCGTTGTTGGACCAATGCCAAATAAGAAACCCCAAACTCCCCTGCGCAGCCCAGAAGCCAATCCGTGAATGATCCACTGTGGACAGAGGGAAGAAGTGCCCTGATTGACAGTCCTGGTCACCTGGGCAGCCAGGTGAGAGCTGGCCGTGGGAGGAGCAGCTCTCCAAGGAAAGTCAGGGGAGGGGAGTCACAGCCAACATTCGCTCCATGCAGCCTTGCTGAGCCCTGCACAGGGGCTGCCGCCTCCTCTCTGGGGCACGGAGCCCTCCACGCCTCCCTCTACAGCAGCAAGGCAGACCTGCCCAACTGGACCCCTGCAGGCATGCGCTTCCCTAGGGGGCCACATCCTGTTCATCCGAGGTCCAGCATGCTGCCCAGGACCGGAGCACAGTCGCCGCTCAGCGCATATTGCTGGCCGAGGGCTGGAGTCCGAGGCTCTGGAAAGGAAGGCTGAGGGCCTTCTGCAGCACGTGCTTCCAGACCCACCTCAGGCCCGGCCGGTGTGGCTCAGTGGCTGAGCGGCGACCTATGAACCAGGAGGTCATGTTTCAATTCCCAGGCAGGGCACATGCCCAGGTTGTGAGCTCAATCCCCAGTGTGGGGCATGCAGGAGGCAGCTGATCAATGATTCTCTCTCATTGATGTTTCTAACTCTCTCTCCCTCTCTATTCCTCTCTGAAATCAATTTTTTTTTTAAAGACCCATCTCAGGTGTCGGCTGCTTCTGGCAGCAAGAGCCACATCATTAAGGACTCTGTGTTGGGAGTGACGACAAAAACAAAAGCCATCGCCGATGGATTAAGCGGGAAAGGGAGGCACTGCTCACATAGGTGGAAAGTTCAGGAGAGTGTGTTTCCTGGTTTGACCCAGTGGCTCAGAAATGTCACCAAGGACCCGGTTTCCTTCTCTCACCTCTGACTTTCACGTTTTCTTCATCCTAAGGCCGACTTCCTTGTGGTCTCAGGGTGGCTTCCAGAGTCTCCCCCAGCCACATACCTACCTCCTGTATCCAGAAAGGGAGCGAGCAAGCAGCTCTGTCTCAACAGCCAAGTGAAAACCAACACTCACCCAGATGGACCAGAGAGGCGCCCACCAGCAAATGGCTGTGGCCAGGGCACAGAACATGCTAATGGCTTAAGGGACCGTTTCTGCCTGAAGCTGGAGTAGAGGCCACTGTGTCCACAGCATAGGGTTCTCTGCAGGAGCAGAGGAAGACCAACTGAAGAGAGGGTCCCGTCAGAAAGGCAGGCAGAGCAACCATCAAACGCCGCTGCAGGCCCTGGCCGGTGTGGCTCAGCTGGTTGAGCATCATCCCATGCACCTAAAGGCTGCCGGTTCCATTCCTAGTCAGGGCACATGCCCTGGGGTTGCAGGCGCAATACCCCATAGGGGGCATGCAGGAGGCGGCCGACGGATGTTTTTCTCTCTCCCTCTCCCTTCCTCTCTTACTAAAAAATCATTAAAAACATACATATTTTTAAAAGCCCACTACACCCTCCCCAACTCTGGTCACCAAGATTCTGAGCCCCCAATAACCTCTTTCCTTCTTTATCTGTACAGTAGTCCCCCCTGATCTGTAGCAGATACATTCCCAGCCCCCCTTCCCCCGCCAGTGGATGCCTAGAAGGGCAAATGGTACCAAATCCTACAAGTACCATGACTTTCCTATGCACGCATTCCCTTTACTTCACAGCAGCACTTTACAGCTCCTCTCGGCACACCTGAGTGGCACCTCACCACTCCTGCGGGTCGAGGCCATCGTTAAGTTTATAAGGGTTACGTGCACACAAGCACCGCGATGCAGTGATGACCAAGACGGCCACTAGGTGACCAGCGGGCGGCAGTGCCCACCGCGTGGACACGCTGGACAAAGCGCTGATTCATGGCCAAGCGGGACAGAGCGGGTGGCGTGACCTGCGTGAGATTTCATCACATGCCTCAGGACGGCACACAACTGAAAACAGGTTGTTTATTTCTGGAATTTTTCATTTAATAATTTTTCACTGACCACAGCTCATCACAGGTCACTGAAACCTCAAAAAGCAAAGCCGCAGATAAAGGGGGATCACTGTACACCTGTCCCATGTGACGGAACGTAGGCGCCACGTTAGACTGTGAGCTTGCTGAGAGCAGGGACCACGCCTTTTCTGTTCCTGTGTCCCTGTGCCTCGGCACCTCTCCCAGGGCCGGGCACTCAACATAAACAGCTGACTTCTGTTCAACGTCAAAGGCCAGAACAGGACTCTCATAAAATAGACGTCTCCCTGCCCGAAGAGGCCGTAACAGCTTCCTGATGGTTTAAAAATAAGTGTGTAGTCTTTTCCTTGCACGATTTCCTAACTCGATCTTTTTCATCCAGAAGGACAGCACCCACAGCTCCAGGAAGCGGGACCGTGTGTGGTGCCGTCCGAGCTTCCTGCTCCGGCGGGACGGGGGCAGGAAGGCACAGGTCCTGCAGGAGCCCTGACCCCTCGGGGTTGGGTGGACATAAACTGTGGCCCCTCCCTGGCCCCGTCACGACATCCTCGCACCAGAGGCCCTGGAATGTCACAGGAAACCCGACAGCTCAGAGGTCTGCGTGTCACAGGCCTGCACTGGGGCCTCACTCGGGTCAGGAACAGCAGCCGCAGCGGATCAAAGCGTCCTTCCCGCCTTGGAGGAAGCCCACCCCCGAGCAGGCGCTCCTCACACGCTGCTCCCAGGAGGATTCCTCAGTCCAGATGGGAGCAGGCCGCCGGCCAAGCCACCCTGTCTCCTCAGTCACGTGCTTTGTCTAATCCTGGGGGTTCTGATCATGACAGGAGATCTGAGCCTCGCCCCCACCCCACTGGCCCTGCCAGGCTGTCCCCGGGCCCAGCAGGGTGGAAAGGCCAGTGTCCAGCTCCCAGCCTCCGCCAGCCCATCAAGCAAAGCCTCAAAATACACGCGAGGACAGTCGGTCAGGTGCCCAAGGGGACCTGGAGCTTGTGACCGGCCACGCCCCACCTCGCTGACTGGTGTAAACCAGCTGTCTACACCCGCCCTCTGGGCCGGTTGGTGGGAACTGGGTCAGAGCACAGGACGCCTTAGAAACAGAGCAGCCTGCAGCCCGAGAAGCACCCCTGCTCCTCCCGAAGGAGCTGGAGGCTCCACCTTTGCTGCCTGGAAAGTAGACGGAGGGACCGCGGTGTGAGCCCAGGGGAGGAGCGCAGGGGCTGGGTGGTGTGAGGAGAGAGCTGGGGAGGCCTGGCAGGTGGCCTCGCGCTTCCTCACCTTGGAGGCCTTTCCTGGGACAGGCAGGGTAGGTGCTGGCTGGAAGCCGGGTGGGGAGAGCGGGGGGGGGGGGGTGAGCTTTCCAGGTTCAGGGCAAAGTCCCCGGGAGGAGGAGGAAGGGCCGGGTGCTAGTCCTGATCTGAGTGGAGGTAGAGGCAGAGGGGTGAGGCTCCAGGCCCCCTCCGCCTCCCCCCAAGACCTGGCTAAGCCACAGCAGCTGCACACGGGCCTCTGAACAAGGAGGAGGAACAACGGGGTCCCCTGCAAGTCAACACCATTTGCAAACCCCCTTAATGAGCGTCTGGGGGCCCCCTGGCCCTAACGCCCCAGGACGCTAGCCATGGTTGGGGCAGAACCCCAGGCTTGAGGGTGTCCTTGAGGGGCAGAGGGTGCAGCGAGGTACAGCCTGCAGACCGCAGAGGGACAGCCTCCCCAGCCACATCCAGGGGGAGCTGGGCGCCGGGCAGCCGCAGAGGGTGGTGAAGGCCCGGCCAGATTCCGTGTGGCCCAGAGAAGCAGGCATGCACACCCCACTTTTTCTGTTTGTTTTTATTTATTTTTTAGATATAATTGACAAATAACATTATATTCGTCTCAGATAGATAACATCATGCTTCGATATTTGTATATATTGCAAAATGATCACAAGTCTAGTTAACATCTGTCACCACATCAAAAAAAAAAATGTTTTTTCTTTGATGAAAACGTTTTAGATCTAGGATCGGAGCTACTTTCAAACAGACAAAGCGGTATCACGAACTAGAGGCAATGCCCACGTTTCAAGGCGGGTTTTGGTTCCGGGCTTTGTCCTGTGGCCTCAGGGATGCCAGGCCTTTGGCCTGAGAAGGGGTGGCTGGGGGCCGCTGGTGGGGTCAGTTCCCAGCCCCCAGGCCCCCAGGCTGTGCAGGCCCTCCCCATGGGGTCCCCCTTCAGAAATGCCCGCAGCCAGGCCTCCCAGAGCTTACATTTTTCTGTTGGAAAATTCTTCAGGTTACTTTGCATTTATTCCCACAAGCTGCCCCCCAACCTCAATACACAGGCACACGCTCATAAAACACACACACACACACACACACACACACACACACACACACACGCACACGCACACACGCAAGCCCTTTTTATGCCTCTGTGGGTTCCTGCCGTCCTTCTTAGTGTACACACATTCCTTTTGAGACCATTTTGTGTCCTATGTATAAAAGCTATCTGTGTATTTTGAGTCTGCCCTGTCCACCTACTATATCACACACAGGTGTTTGGGTAAACACTGTTTGGCAGCCCTGGCCATTTTAAAAGAGAACAAGCGGACAAGGCGATGCCTTCGTTCCAAACGGTTCTTAGACGGGTAACTCCAGGCAGCGCGGCTGAGGGTGGGTGGAGGGAGAGAGAGAAGCCAGGCAGGGCCAGTTCCGCGCAGCTGCAGGCACTGAACCCTCCACAGGATGCGCCCGGGCCCTGGAGCGGCAGCGAGGCCTGGTCTTACACCAAGGGCTGCTCGTCTGCCTCCCACCCGCCCGTCCCTCGGATGCAAGAGACACCCAGGGATCCGCCTGGAAAGTTTCTGGGCCTCCGCTGTGAGCCCCTGAACACCCACCTGGCTCCAGCCACGGAGCAGCAGACACCCACCTCCTCGGACGGGGGCCGATCCTAGATGGACAGCTGGAGGGCAGGGGTTCCTCAAAAAGAGAAGGCAGAAATCCAAAACCAAAACTAGGTAGAAAAGTGAACACATATTTAGAATGCGAGAAATCAAAACAATTTATCAGTTTTTAAAAGCGGACAAGTTCCCCACACATCACAAAATCCAAAACAATATTCCAGACCGGCTTCCGCCTTTGCACAGTTCAAACCTCACTTCCCCTCCTCTCCCCACCGCCGGGGGGCGTTCACGTGGACCCAGGTGCTGCACCTCTCGGCCTGGCAGCCTGGCACGGGGTGGGAGGTGGGCAGGAACCACCTGGGAGCCATTCCCGCCCCCGTCGGCCAGCTGAACCACGACCATACGTGGGACCACATGAACACATCTCCTTAACCCAGACTCTCCCCCACCCAGCGTCCCCTTAGCCAGATCCCAGTGACGCCCTGCCAGGCCACTCTGAGCGCCAAGCAACGTGGAGGGAGCAGACAATGGCCTTAACAGACTGCAGTCAAGTGTTTTATATGCGCACTGTTTACCCAGACGTGGCCATGGGGATGCATCCCCAGGGCCCCTCCTGGGGCCTTGGAGGCTCCAGGCTCTGGGGGCCTGGGATGGAAGCTTCCTCGGCTTCGGGGGCACCCCCCCCCCCCTGCTGGGGACCTGTCCCCTCCACCCTTCGCTTTGTCTGGATGATGTCATCACAGTGTGGATGTCACCTCCTCCTGACCCCCAACCTAAAAGAGGGCCTGCTGTTCTCTCCCATAGAGCCCTGCTTTCCCCTGCTTGGTTTTTTCACAATTTGGGCTTAGATTTAGTGTGTTTACTGATTGGTGTCTGTCTCTCCCAGAAGTCTCATTCCCCAGAGGGCAGGGGCCACAGTGCCTCGTCTACTATGTGACCCCAAAGTCTAATACCCACCCGGCCGCTGTCCCTAGTGACAGGGGGAGTAAAAGGTACGCGTGTTGCCTTTTGGTAGGAATCCTCTCTAATAAAATGGTAATATGCAAATTAACCATCACTCCGCTACATAAGCCACACCCACCAGCCAAGCCACGCCCACCAGCCAATCAGGGCGAGTATGCAAATTAACCCAAACCAAGATGGCTACAGCCACAGAGAGCAAGGTTTCCCAGGTAACAGAGCAAGCCAAGCTTTCCATAGCCGTTGCAGGCTAAGCCTCCACTCAAGCTACAAAGTTTCAATTATAGAAGGTAAACAAATTCAAACAAATGGCGGCAGAATGGAGCTTGAGAGAGCAGGCCAGGGTTGCCGGCGGCAACAGGGGAAGCAAAGCTTTCCGCACACCCTGGCTGGGCTCACCCGCTTAAGGCTACAAAGTTTCAATTGTAGAAGGTGAATTAACTGCAACAGAAATGGCTGGGGCCCTCGGAGGGAGCAGCAGGCTTGGCTCCGCTCCAGGCTACAAAGTTTCAATTGTAGAAGGAAAATAAATCCCAGATACCAGGGCCTCTGCTTGGGTTGCCAGGGGGTGTGGCCGGCCTGCAAACCACCACAGGCCCCTCACTCAGGCCGCCCCATGCCCCAAGGGAACCCCCACCTGATCCGGGACACCCTTCAGGGCAAACCAGCTGGCCCCCACCCGTGCACCAGGCCTCTATCCTATCTAATAAGAGTAATATGCAGATTGGTCATCACTGCAACACACAATATAGCTGCCCCCATGTGGTCAAAGATCCTGCCCCCATGTGGACACAAGATGTCACCACAAGATGGCCAGCAGGGGAGGGCAGTAGGGAGGCACCCGGCCTGCAAGGGAGGGCAGTTGTGAGGGACCAGGCTTGCAAGGGAGGGCAGTTGAGAGGGACCAGGCTTGCAAGGGAGGGCAGTTGGAGGTGATCAACCCTGCAGGAGAGGGCAGTTAGGGGTGACCAGGCTGGCAGAGGAGGGAAGTTGGGGGCAAACAGGCTGGCAGGGGAGCAGTTAAGCATCAACCAGGCTGGCAGCGGAGTGGTTAGGGGGTGATCATGCTGGCAGGCAGAAGTGGTTAGGGGCAATCAGGAAGGCAGGCAGGCAAGCAGTTGGGAGCCAGCAGTCCTGGATTGTGAGAGGGATGTCCGACTGCCCGTTTAGGCCCGATCCTGGTGGGATTGGGCCTAAACGGGCAGTCGGACATCCCTCCAGGAGTCCCAGATTGGAGAGGGTACAGGTTGGGCTGAGGGACAACCCCCCGCCGTGCACGAATTTCGTGCACCGGGCTTCTAGTCAGAATATAAAGCAACAGTGCTGCACGAGCCTCTCCCTCATCTCTCGTGTCTGCTGAGTGCCCGCCTCTCAACAGGAAGGGCCTACTGCCCGCCAAGTCCAGGCACACATAGAGATACCCCAAACCTAAAATAAACAGCAGGAAGGAGGAAAGGACACCAGGGGAGATGGCGTGGAGTCATCTATGGAGTGTCACCCCTTCTACAATTTTTATTAAAAATTTAAAGCGTATCAGACAAAATACGGAAACATAAAAGCAATGCTTTTGAACAAATCAAAGTTCTGGAAGGCTCAAAAGTAAGCAAGATGGAAACATGGGATGGGACGGGTTAAATCTATAAGGCAGCACACTGCACTACATGATTACAGTTTTTATTAGAAATAGAAAATTAGGCTGGAAACTGGCCAAAGGAATCCAAGAGAAAGAGGGGGTGATGGAATGAGAGAAGAAAGGAATCCTTAAGACATCAAAATTTTTGGCAAAATGCAAATGGCTCTTAAAAGACTAACAACTCTCAGCCGAACTCAGGCTGGCCTGCCACCTGCCATGCGCTCCACCTGCCGAGCGCTCCACCCGTGAACAGAGCCTTCGAGCTGGGTCACCGTCCACCGTCCCTCGGTCATGTGATGAGCTGGATTGAGATTGGGGGACTGCGCCGGCCGCCAGCCCTCACCCCACCCCATAGAAAGGCCTCTTGACGGCTCACCCGGGGCGAGGGCGCTCTGGCCTGTAACACAGCCACAGAGGATAAGCCAGAAACGAAGGGGCTGACACTCCTTCCGGTCCCCAGGCTGGTTACCATGGCGATGGAGTCCCTTGTGCTGGGTGAACCAGGAGGGGAAGCCGATCACAGGCTCCTGGAAGCAGAGGGAGCTCTCCTCCTCCCGGGGCCTCCCGGCCAGTCCCGCCCTGGCCCTGCGCCCCTCCAGTAATGTCCTTGTCCCCAGCTCTGCTCTAAGTGCTCTCTGCCCCCCAGTCTCCTCTCTAAACCCCCTTCTGTCTGTAGTAAGTGTGTGTGGTTCCCCTCCCCCCCCCCCCCCGCCAATTGATCTGTTTGGGGAGAATGGGGGGGGCGATTAATTCATCTCCTGCCTTAATTATTGTAATGGCTTTCAAGGTGGGGGTGGGGGGAAAGAGGGGTACACTGTGCTTAGTATGTTTTCATGTGGACAAACACATTCTCTACTTGGCAGAGAAAGAAGAGGCCTGTTTGGGGTTGGGGGCTACAGAGCGATCAGTAACTCCAGAGACATTCTCTGCCACAGATTCATGGCTTGGCTTTCTGGGGTTACTTGAGCTCTTGCCCTCACCCTCTTCCTCTCCCCTTAAGATCTCCAGTCTCCTCACCGCACCTCCATTTTCCCAATCCTTTTCCTTCTTTTCACCTGCCTCTTTCACCTGGGTTTGCAACCCACATTTCCCTGCCACACACAGCCCTCCAAAGCCACGAGGGTCTTTAGGGAAAATGCCTGCAGAGAGGCATCCGTTGGCCACATGTGACGAGGCAAAGGGCCTCGGAGGGCACTGTGGGCAGACAAGGTGGGACCCGAGTCAGTTTCGGTTCTCTGTGGGTGCCTCACTTGCCTCTGACAGGGGAGGAGGTTACCAGGGAAACTTGTATAAACAAAATGCTTCCCAGCCTCAGTGGCCTCCCAGGCCTTTGGGGGGGCTTCCAGGTCCGCAGTCAGAGGGGGAAAGGCCATTTGGGCTGGCGGGATTCTGGAAGGAAGGAAGGAGATAAAGTTAAGAAGAAAAACAGTCCCACAAATCACTCTTCAATGAGGTGAGTCTCCACGGCAACCTGATCAGGGCTGAGAACCACAGAGGCAGGAGATGCACTGTTACTATGGAAACCACATCCTAGATACCCATTGGTATGGGTCTCTGTTTGCCTTTGCAGATGAGATGCTGAGGTTGGGGGCTAGACCTGCAGGGTCCCTCATGGGGTCTAAGGTGGTAGAGAGAATAGGGAAAGAAGAGAGGGGAGAGGGGAGAGGGGAGATGGAGAGAAGGAGAGAGAGGAGGATGGAAGGAAGGAGGAAGTAGGAGAGAAAGGCTCCAAGAACCAGACAGCCTCTCAGGGGCTCCCGAGTCCTGCAGACTTTGCCCGGCAGAGAAGGGTGTGCCCTGCGGAACTGAGTGAGGGGAAGAGGCCTGAGCTGGAGCCCAGGCTGTGTCATGCCCGCTGGTGCGGAGGCACCCACCCATCCTCTTGCTTTTACTCCATCACTATCAAGATGGGCACACGGAGCACATCCTGGGTGCCTGTTCACTGACCACAGAACAGCCGCCAGGGGTCTGGAACCAGAGGAACCCAGTTTGGAGCCTCCGACCCCTCCCTGCCCAGCGGCCCAAGCACAAGGCTTCCAGAGGGAGGCTGATGGAAGTGGGCCTCGTGGCCAGCCTCTTGCCCTAATTACTCCCAGACACAGGTTTTCAGTTCACCTTTTCTGGAGCAAAGTGGCCACTGGGTGCCTAGTGCCACCTGCTGGTGACCACTGGGAGCAAGGCAGCGGTGACCAGAAGTGGCTGTCCTGGAGTAGCCTCCACTGCAGAGACTCATGGGCCTCTTCCCGCCAGGTTTCGAGCTGGTCCCCTCCTCCAAACCCTCCTCGCTGGCCTGTGGGCCAGAGGAACCCTTCAGTCAAACGAGCCACAGAAGGCATTCAGCATGTGATCTTGCCAGGTCAGCTCCCCCTGTGGCTTCCACATCCTGTCGTTCAACTGAAGGTTTGGACTTTTTTTTTTAATATATCTCTATTGATTTCAGAGAGGAAGAGAGAGGGAAAGAGAGATAGAAACATCAATGATGAGAGAGAATCACTGACTGGCTGCCTCCTGCATGTCCCCCACTGGGAATCAAGCCTGCAACCCAGGCATGTGCCCTTGACCAGAATCGAACCTGGGACCCTTCAGTCCGCAGGCTGACGCTCTATCCACTGAGCCAAACCAGTCAGGGCTAAGTTACCGCTCAGGGCTCTTTGAAGCCTGGCTGGTCTATGACTCCTTGACTCAAGCCAGAATTCACTTCCTACCTGGAGTTCTCCATGGCCTGTGCCGTTTCCTCATTTGCTGTTTGGAGATTTGGCAGTGCTCACCTCTCGGGGTTCTGGTGAGCATTACGTGAGATAACGCACGCAAAGCCCTTGCCCAGGGACTTGAGGGGGCCCCGGGGATTCCAGCCTCCTGGCATTCCTGCCCACCTCCTCCCTGCGTGTAGGCGGGGCCTGGGACTTGCTCCTAACAAACAGAATGTGGCAAAGATGTCAAGATGTCACTCCCGTGATGGTGTCACCCTTGTTAGTGGACTTGCACTACGTCTCCCTCCATTGCTGGCCTGGAAGGAAGAGCTGCCATGAGTCCCGTAGCCGCAGGAAAGGGAATCCTGCCCATAAGTAGCCCCGGAGCTTGGCAGTGGGCCATTCCCAGCCGACCCTCTGGATGAGGACCCAGACCTGGGGTTCCTGTTTACAGCCTTGCAGGGACCTGGCTAGGTCACGCCCAGAAACTGTGAGATAATAAACATGCGTTGTTTTAAGTGCTGGGTTTCTGGTAATGTGTCACGCAGCATAGAAAATGAATATAGGTGCTCTATCAAGAATATTTTGTGCCATACTTAAGGAATATCACTTTCCTTTTGTCTGTACATCAACCCTAAGAGGGGATATTATTACCCTCATCGATAGAAAGGAAACTGAGGCTTGGGGGAGGGGCCGATGACCCAAGGCCACACAGCGATTAGGGGAGGAGCCACATGATGAAGAGCCTGGAGACAGCCTTAGCCTGCTTGATGAGGGGTAGCTACATACAGGCCTTTGGGAGAGTAGGCCCTGCCCAGGTTTCCGCAAGCGCCATCCCTCTCTATTGCTTGGTACCCAGCTGCTTCCCGCGGTTCTCCCAGCCACCTGCTGGGCTCCTGAGGGCATGGGAGTCTCCACCCTCCATCACAGGGGACCGGGAGTCAGAGCTCAAGGAGGGCAGCCTGTGTCCCCACGGCCTCGGGAGCGAAGCCTAATGCCCCTGGGAATGGAGCAGGGGAATGGATGCTGCACCCACAATGTGTCACTGCTCCCTCTGCACCCCGGGGCTGGGCCTGGGCCTGCCCTAAGGACCCCACCCAAGGAGAGGAGCAGGGACACATGGAGACCACAGCCTCAGAGGGGACGTTCCAGCGCCTGGAGCAGGGGCAGCTGGGGGCCAGGGTGGAGGAGAATTCTCACCAGGCAGTCTCCATGGGAGGGGGGCGGGGCTGCTCCAGTTAAGTCAGTAATGAAGCAGGCAGATGCCACCCCGGGCCCTGGGAGCCCTGGCGGGGGGCTGCATTCGCACTGTTAACCCAGGTTCTTTCCTTCATTCCTTCTCCCTCCTCCCTCCTTTCCTTATGTCCTCCCTCCTCTTCTCACCCCACAGATGCTGGGGGGTTGGCAGGGGGAAACAGCACTGTCTGCAGTTACAACTTGAGAATTAACCTTAAGTGCACAGGTGACATTCCCCCCCCCCCACCCACCCCACGGGAAGTGACAGGAACAACCCTGACAAGGCAGGCAGGGTGAGCTCTGGCCTGGGGTCTCCCTTCTCCTTTCAGCTGGGCTAGTCCCTATGCCTTCCTGTGCAGTTCACTCAACTACCCCTGAGGTCTGACTGTGGGCCAGGCCTTTGTCAGGGGCTGGATACAAAACAGAACCCAGTATAATCCCTGCTGGCGAGGCTGCCCCAGCTCTGGGCTGGCTCCTGTCCGCAGGTTTTAAAGCTGCCCGTCCAGGCCCATCGGCCGTGTAGCTGGGGTTAAGAACCATGGTCACAGGGAAAGGACCCTCTGTCCCTTCCCTTGCTACTGGCATCTGGACCTTAGTCACTTCTTCAGAAGAAGGCAGTTTCTCAGAATTAGTTGAGCTCAAAGTTGCAAAAGAATCACCCTCCCCTGGGCTGCTGCACACTCCCCTGGGCTGCTGCACCCTCCCCTGGGCTTCTGCACCCTTCCCTGGGCTGCTGCACCCTCCCCTGGGCTGCTGCACCCTCCCTTATGCTGCTGCACCCTCCCCTGGGCTGCTGCACCCTTCCCTAGGCTGCTGCACCCTCCCCTCGGCTGCTGAGGGCACCAGCACAGGCCAATGCCTCGGAGATAAATTTAACTGCGCACACTGGTAATAGTCACACTGGAAAATTTTTTTTCTGTTTTTTTCCCCCTGATATTTCAAAAGCAAGTTACATTTTGAATATTCTCGGCTTAGGACAGCCAGTTTTTACCAACAAGCATGCAAGAAGTGACCTGACACAAACCATCATCCAGGACATGCTGCTGTGCACCAGGCACTGTATACACGTCTGCCATGTGGACCTCACAGCTGCCCTAGACGGCACCTTTTCCCCATTCCAGAGATGAGGAAATCGAGGCACAGTAAGCAACTTGCCTAAAAGCACACAATTAGTAAGTGGGAAATCTGTCCGATGTCCCCACTCCTCCCTCCTGTGAGAAAGACAAAGGACACCGTGTTCTGAATGACCCTCTCAATCTCGCATTTATCCAAGGAAATGGGCCAAGTGGACACGGGCAAATGTGAGGTGCTGGTGGGCACTGCACGAGGCAGGCTGCGCTGGACACAGCCACCCAACCTAGAGGGGCCCCACCAGGAAGTGAGCGAGCCCCTCCCGCGGGGGCTGCCTCACATGATGACAGGCCTGGACCAGAAAACAGCCAAGAGCAAGTCTTCTCATGCTGTCCCCACCCCGGCAGCTCAGGTACCAGGGCATCTGCTTCCGGACAGGCCCTAATGACCTTGGTGACAGGGCCTCTCCCGGCAGTCCCCTAGCCCTCGGCCTGCCAGCCCAGACCTGCCCCCTGCCCACCGTGCAGCCATGACGAGTTGCTTCTATCCTCGCAGGCTGGCCATCTGTGAAAGGGAGAGACAGCTCTCGTTCCTTGGGGGAGGATGAAATGAGAAGTGGCTCTTAGCGTAGAGCTTAGCCAAAGGACAAGACCCTAGTGCATTAATCCAACGGAGCCGCATATATTCTCCTCCAGTTCTCCACGCGAGTTCCGCTGTCACTGAACTATAAGGTCACCCTCCGCCCGGGCTGGTAGAGGTGAGCGCTCACCTGGGGAGGAGGGAGAGTGCTTTCAGAAACCTGGTTTGTAGACGATGGCCATGCTCCTGCTCAGGCATTCCACCAGATGGCGCCAGGGCACAACGTTCACGCCCTTCAGGCCAACACGCCAGGGTCTTCAGGGTCTTCCTGCACCAGGGGAAAGGGATTTCATTAGCCAATTCAGAGCTCAAGCAAGCCGGAGGTTCTGTCAGCCTTCACGGCTTCCCTCAAGCTCCTCAATCCAGTTCCGTATTAAAACACGGCGGGTGGGGGGTCGGAGGCCCAGTAACAGTGGCAATGCCAAGCCAAGTCGCAGCGAAGTCCGTTATGGACCAGGCTCTGTGGCAGGTACCGAGCTGTGTTAGAGCGAAAGGGGCCTTCGAGGAACCCCAGTCTTGTCCCTTTGTTTTCCAGAATTGGAAGGACTGTTCCCTTGGGGACAGCATGACTCAGGGGGACAGGTTTCAGGTGAGGCCATCACACCTCGCTGAGCCAGACAAAGCCAGGTGAAGACAGGAACGGAGAACACTGATCGAGTGTGACTTCCGGGGCTCTTTCTGCCTCCCCCTCTGCTGGCACACAGGAGACTCTCCCTGAATGTGGCGAAGGACCGAGAGCCAGGACTGAGTGTGCGCCATCCAAGGAGCTCCTCCCAGGCCGGGAGGAGGGCAGACATGTCTGTCAGCATCCCCATGTTTCAGAGGAGACTGGTTCTGGGTCAGAGCTACAGTCCTGGGGGATCCACCCCTGTGGTCAGATGACTCCCCGAGGGCAAAAGAGAGTCAACAACTCACCCCAATATCAAAACAGCACAGAATGAAGAAGCTCTCTACTAATCTGAACTGTGTCCAGGATATACGTGAAAAAGCAAGGGCATGAAATTACCTAATTTTCCTTCTTTTGTATATAAAAGGACAAAATTAGTATATTTGAGCTGGCTCACATTTGCATAAATAGACTCTGGAAGGATTTAAAGGGCATGAAGAATGGTAGTGATCGGGTGGAGGGGGGTGGATGGATGGATGGATGGATGGGGACAGGGGAGGAAGAGACTTTCTCTGTGCACGTTTGCACACTGCTTGGCCTTTGAACCGTGCAGATGCATGACCTTTCAAAGTCTGAAATGTAAGCACAGTTTCCCACAGTTGTGAGATGCTTCCCCCTGGTGGGATGTGGAGTGCTTCAGGTGGAGTTCAAGGTGATTATAAACAATTCCCAGACACCACACTGGGTCCGATGGTGGAAAAGCCATCCCCTCTCCATTCCTCTCCAGGCCTCTGAACCCATCGAGAAATGTCTCCGTCAGATGCTAGTGGGTCTTCACCTCCCCAAATCCTGGCAGAGAAAGAAAACCGGCAGAAGGCTTAGAGCCTCGGCCAACAGCAGTGACTGGCTGAGATGGAATCATGCTCTTCTCTCCAGGGCATTCACTTGTACTAATATCTACTATAAATGGCATGTAACATTGGCTTTTTATTTACAATAGTAACACAAGGCTTCCTTTTCAAAATAGATTTAAATAAAGTGTGAGTTGCTCTAAAAGAATATATATATATATAAGTAAACCCTAATGCCATTGCTTTGTGAATATGGTATCAAGTGCTAGCCTTGTGCCAGAAACTGCTAAGTGCTTCCCACGAATTAATATACTTGGTCCCCCTGCCCCTGTGAGTCACAGATGAGGACACGGCGGGCAGGGAGAGTGTGGACTGTGCCCGAGGTCACTGGTTAACTGGAGGTGGATCTGGGACTTGGCCTCTGCAGCTTACCCGTCCCCCCACATCCCTCCTCAACCCTCCCCAAACACAGACACACACACACACACACACACACACACACACACACACACACACGTACCGGAGGGACTGAAGCTGGGGGCCGTGAGTGCAGGCCTGCCCTCCTCCTCCCGCAGTGCTCAGCCTCCCCCTGCACTGAGGCCCTTAGCCTAAAGGCTCAGGCTTCATTTTAGACAACTTCCTCTTCTTCCTCCCAAGTTCTGGGGCCCTGAAGCCAGGTGGTTTCAGCACATCCCCCACCCCCAAACCGGAGGGTCAGACACACACATACACACCCCCCTCTGCAATTCCACTGAAGGGCTCAACTCCTGGAACAGTCCTCGCTGCTCTTGGGGCCTGGGCCGCAGCACAGGAGGGCTGAGCTTCCCTCTCCCACTGCCCTGCCTGTGGCACAGGATGCAGGCTTGTCTCCGTCCAGTGGTGGCAGCAAAGCCCTCTGATGCCCCCACCCCGACCGTGCCACCCTGCACAGCCCTTCAGGGACCCTGAGCGAGGTCATTGGATTTCTCCCCTGGTCAGTCTGCAATGAAAACACCATGCGTTCAGCAATGCAGGGAAGAGGGCTGTACCCCAGTCAGTGACTGCAGCCCAGAGCTGGGACGCTGTAGGGACCACCTAGCTGGAAAGCTGAGCCAGCCTCCTCACACCCACCCTGTGCCCTCTGCCCTCTGCCCTCACGGAGATGACCTGAGGCTCATGGAGATGACCTGAGGGTCACGATGGGTCCCAGCAGGTAGTGAGGCCTGGTCCCTCCCCATCTCCCTCTTCTCTGAGTGAACTGCCCTCTTCTCTGTGGGCCACAGGTACTCTCTGCAGTCGGTGTCTAACTGCCCCACTCCCCCGTTCCCACCTCCTCACCGCCCCCCCTGACCACCACCACCACCAAAATCACCTGGAGGGCTTTGAAAGAGGCAGGCCCGGGCCACGTCCCTCTGCATCTCTGGGAATCTAGTGAGGCCTGGGCGTCTGCACCTGAAACAAGTCTGTAGGTGATTCTGACCAGCAGCCAATGGCGAAACAGGAGTGGTGGAGATTGTGGGCTTTGGCCTCAGATGAATCCTAGCTCCAACCCCAGCCCGCTCAAGGGTCCGGAGCAAGTTGCCAATGCTCTCCAGTGTGCTCAGCAGTGAAAGAAAGGGGACAGTGATAGTACCTAAGTCATAAAGTGCTGGTGACGCCCGGCCGGTGTGGCTCAGTGGTTGAGCGTCAACCTGTGAACCAGGCGGTCACCGGTTCCATTCCTGGTCAGGACTCCCTCCCCAGTAGGGGGTGTGCAGGAGGCAGCCAATCAATGTTTCTCTCTCACTGAGGTATCTATCTCTCTATCCCTGTCTCTTCCTTTCTAAAAAATCAATAAAAACATTTTTTTTAATAACAAATGAAGTGCAGTGACAACGACATGATGTCAGGTGTGTAGCACAGTGTCAGGCGCACCCCCCTCAGTGAATTCATCCTGTCCTGACACTGCGACTCTCAACGAGCCCCTCGGCTTCCGGGAGCAGAGACGCAGCTGCCTTTCTTCTCTGACAGCTGCGAGGGAGCAACAGAGGATTTAAATAAAATGTGAGTTCTCTCCCCGATGGCCTGAAAGCTCAGCCGGGGCTCCTAGGGGCCTGGGACTCCGCGGCCACCCGGGCAGGAGCTGCAGTCCCAGGCGCAGCCTCCGTGGAGGAGGAGCGGGGCTGTGCAGCCCCTCCTTCCCGTGCCCTCCGTCCTTCGCAGCCACCGCGCCAAGGCTGATCCGGAGGCAAGAGGCAGGAGGGACGCAGATCCTCATCCCCTCTTAGAGCCCAGAAACAGGCTCAGCGGCCAAGGTCATGGACCCAGAGCAGAGCAGGGCCGGCAAACAGACGGGCTTCCTCTGGGCCCAGCTGGCCAGGTGGGGGTAACGCAGGCCAGGCGTATGAGGGCAGAGGCTCTGCCCCCCACACCAAGGCTTCTTCCTCAACTCACAGAGCAAGAGTCCCCGTGAGGGAAGCCAACCCCTACCTCTGCCACAAGAGGGGCTCTGGCGGCCCAGGACAGCCACCCACAGCTCTCTCACCAGGTGGCCCAACCGGGGAGTCCAGATAACTCCTCGGAGGGGGGGGCTCCCCTTTCCAGCCCCAGAGAGGCAGCAGAGGCCTGGGGGACCCCGCTGTGGCTCTCATGGGGGAAGGGATAGCAGCATCTCTCCCAGAGGCAGCCAGGCTGCAAATCCAACCGGACACTGAGACACAGCTTCAAGGATTAGCCCTGGAGATTAGCAGAAACCTCCCCAGAAATCTGCCCTCAGGGCGGCCCAGTCTGGGGGGTCCTGTCACACAGCGGGTGGGGTGGGGCAGAGGGTGGGCAGAGGAGGGAAGCCCACCCCCTCAGCGAATGGAGTCTAGACCAACGTGGCCCTCGGCCTCGCTCAGAGGCCCATCGAGGTCTGCACGCAGCCATCGGAGTAAAGAACCTCTTACCTGCTCAGAACACATTGGCACCAGAATTCCGCATGTGCAGGTGAGTCCCACTGAGGGGCCATCAGGCCGGAGGCCAAGATGCTTACAGCTTACGCAGGGGGCACGCCCAGGGGGCACCTCCCCTCTGCCACGCTGCCTCTGCCTACAGCAAGCATGTCAAACTCAAAGGCTAACACGGGTCAAATAACCGAGGCGTGTGGCCCGCAGGCCGCGAGTCTGACATGCTTGGCCTCCAGCGAGGCAGGCCCAGCGCACTTTCAGACCCTGGACTTGGAAACGTGGGGCCGAGCAGAGGTTAGCCAACCAGGCCAGAGCCCCGGGGGAAAAGGGAAGGCGGGTTAAGGAAAGAAGGGGCAATGGGTCCCTGGGCCCCCATTGAGCCAGAGCAGCTCCGCTGGGATCAGCCTGTGTAGGAACTCAGTCCACAAACAGGACAAGACACCGCACTGCTCCTTTCTCACACAACTCCCCTCCCGCCCGGCCCTTCCCCTCGGGTGGCCCACCTGCCCAGGGCCCCTCCCGCTTCCCAGGCCTGCCAGAGTGAGGCTCTGCCCCTGCCCTCGGCCAGGGTCCCGCCGGGAGCAGGAGGGACGCCTGCCCTCCCCTGCCTTCTCTGAAGGACCCGCAGTTCTCCTCCAAGGGCTTGGACGTTGGGAATGGACACAGAATTCTAGAAAAAGACAGTCCCCAGCCCTACACTGGTGGGCTCAGATTCATATCCCTTCAAGGTATTCATACACTAAGATTTATTTCCTCAGAGAGTACCATAGCTTTGCAAGGGGAAAGGGAAAAACCCAGCCAGAGACAAGCTGAAGGGGGAGTTCCGGGGGCGGGAGATGCTTGGTGGGGACATCCCTCCCCACTCCCACCCCGACAGCTGCTGGCTGAGGTGGGCAGAGGTGCCAGGGTAGGAGATGCACTGGGAACAGCTGGACATGAGCCAGGGCCGGGCACCACTCCCCCTGTCCAGGCCCCGGAGGAGCCACTGAGAGCTAGCATCTTCCTTCCGTCTGTGATCTGCCGGCCCAGGGCCCAGCGCTCTCCCCTCTGCATGGCCATCGCAAAGGGAACGCGTTTCCACTGGGAAATAAAGACGCAGAAAACGCTGAGAAAGGAGTCCTGTTCCGACACCACAAAGCTCCCAGGAATGTCTGCGATGAAGGCCACCAGCCCCCGCACGGGCAGCGGCGTCTCGGGGCCTGGAGGAGCCGGTTCTGTTCTGGGCAGCATGGCAGGCTGTCCGAGGAAGAACAGAATCCCTCTGTCTCTCCCCCATCCTCCCCTTCCACACATCCCATGATTGCTTTCCCACTGGCCTTGGAGAATCACCCCCAAATGCTGCCTTTCTCCCCCAAACTGCCAAACCCCAAAGGATCCTGAGGAGAGGGTGCGAGATCTGGTCTCTGGGTGGGGTAAGTCCTCGAGTTCATCCAGTTTCTCTCTGACCTTTAACCCTCAGCCACCCAGTGCCATCCCCACATCTCCAACATGTAGACCAGGGCTCACCAGCCAACACGCAAAGCCTCCTCTCGGGAGAAGCAGGCACTTTCACGGCACGTGCACTGCGTAGCCAGCGCCAAGGCCCCGCTTTCCATGGGCCGAGTGGGCAGGGAGGCTCGGAAGCCTCTGGCCCGAGCCCCTGGACCGGGGAGACCTGCGCTCTGGCTAACCTGAACCCACCGCGCATCAGCCATCCTGGCCGGCATGTCAGAGTGCGTCTAGATGTTACCTAAGCATCAGACAAGAGGCCTGACCCAGGCTTGGCCTAGACCCTTCCCAGGCCCTGGAGCCTAAGGAAAAAAGTAATGAACTACCTTCCAAAGTCAAATGCCCACTTCTACCCTGTTCCCCAATCCCAGCCATGCCCAACCACCTTCACCACGTCTTCCAGATCCACGTACAGCTGTGCCATGATACATTAATGTCTCTAACATGGACGCATGTTTACTAAATTTATTTATTGAAAACACCACCACAATAAATTGAATGCCAGTCCCACCTGCCATACAGAAAAGGTAGCCAATAAAAACAGGGCTATAAAAGTTGGGAAACTTTTCGCACATGCCCTAAGCCCACGGCCTGTTCCCTAGTTCCAGGGGAAGTCAGCTCGGTTCCCAGAGGCATGAGAACATATCGGCACCACGCTGGGACCGTCTCCTTGGCATAAAAGGGTTGCAAGAGGATGGGGAGGGAATCCTGTTCTTGCTCGTTGTGCTTAATGCAAGCCCGATACTACGGAAAAACATCTCAGGGGAATGAGGGTATCCACCCGACACTCTGGGACGACTGGACTAGAGGTGCCCTCGGCATCATGCTTAACGCCGCGTGGAAACAGCATTCTCCGAGCACACCTCCAAGGCACCACCAGGTTCCCCTCCCCGTGTGCCTGCTCTCACACCGCGGCCTGGCAGCTCCCTCTCCCCACGCCTGCCCCAGCAGAGGTCACCGCTGACTCAGGTGGGACACCAGGTAGACGAGGCCCACCAGCAGGAGTCCTCGCACGCCGAGCATCATGAGCAGGAAGAGCAGCAGGATGGAGGTCACCGGCTCCACGGCGTGGTTGCCGAGATGCCACTGGGGGAAGCCCATGTTCACCAGCTGCCGGTTGAGGTCATTGAAGGGGGACTGAGCAGCGCCTAGCCTGGCTCCCCCCTGCTGCTGCCGGAGGCCAGGACCCCCCAGGGGGGCACCGTGGCCCCTATTGAGGAAGCTCTGGAAGGTGAAGACAGAGAAAAATGAGTGAATCCAGAGAAAGCTTCCCTGGAGGTGAGGACCGGGCAGAAGGGAAACCTGTGGGCCGGGCCCTGCCCTCCCCTCATCACCCAGGGCCGCACCCTCCTTTCTCAGCAATCCCCGGATGCCACCCACAGGAATTCCAGCGACGGAGTCACAAGCTCTCGGAGCACAGAAACTGCATTCCCCATGTGGTGCCAGGAAGAAGGTGCCCAGGACAGAGGAGAGAGAAAGGGTCAAGGCGGGTGAGACTCCGGGGCCGAGCACTCAGGCCGGCATTGTTAACACTCCTCGCTCTGCCTTTGAAATCAACATTGGGTGGTCACAGGCTCTTCTCCACTTACTCTCCAGCTTCTCTCTCACCCAATAGCCTCTTAAGGAAGATGCTGGCTCCTGCGGAGTTTGCGAAGCAGCTTAAAGAAGGGAGCGCTCTTGGGTTTGAAATCTGGGAAGGCTGCCAGAAGGAGGAAGAGCTAGGGAGGCAAGAGGCTGGGCAATACATCTACCGCGGGTTTCCACCAAGTTCTGGCCACCACCCCTCCCCATCCAGCTCAGCTCTCTGCAGAGAGAACTTCAGGTTAGAGGCGAATGACCAGTAAGCTAAGGAGTAATTGGTCCAGAGGACAGAGGACAGCTGCTCCCCTTCCACGGGGCGAGGCACCCACCTGCCGAGGGGTGCTGTTGCGTGGTGGGGCAGTGGTCCTCACGCGGGGGTCGTCGTCCTGCACGATTTCCCCATTGGCCAAGATCCGCACCATCCTCCCAGGAGAGCTGGTCCCTGTGGGGCTGCCTCTCCTCAGACCTCAAAAAAACACACACAAAACACCAGTTCACCAGAGATAAAGAGATGCTTGCTTTCAATGGGAGAAACTGCAATTCTGGGGGCTCACATTGGCCCATCCTAAGCCGGCACTGCGTCTGATTAGTAAAAAGGAGAGAAATAAATGCAAGTTATTTGCTGGAGGGAAGCCGTTCAGGTATTGAGTGCAGTGGGGAAACTAGTAGAAGGATCCTTGGAGAAAGAGGCAGAATTATTACCCACCGCCAGCAACAGTGGGGATGAGACCCTCCCTGCGGCCCAGGCACTGTGGCAGGTCCGCAGAGGCCGGTCTCACACCCCCCTCACTCCCCTGGGGCAGGTCCCGCTAAAGGTGTGACTGGCTGGCCCCGGAGCATTCATCCACGGGCAGCAGAGAAAGAACGTGAAGACCTTCTCTGGGGACTAAATAAGGAGTGCAGGGCCCCAAGATCCCCGGGTTCTCCACCTCCTTCTGTTCAAACACTGCTCACGGTGCTGTTCCTTAGGAGGTACCTGCCAAGGACCTGGGCTTTCCTCCCCAGGAGATCCGGGCTCACCTCAGAGCCTCCTAGCTCCTCTGCCTGGCAGCAGGGGGCACTGGTGGCCACTGCCCCGGAGCTGGGTGGAGGAACAGACCTGCAGAGGGCACGCCCCTCACCTGTCCCACACCTCAGGGAGCACCAGTCCCTCCTCTGCTAACTGGGGGGCAGGGCCCGCCTTCCTGAAAATGGGGTGGGGGAAGCTTCTGTGGCTCTGGGAGAGCCCCATTCCGCAGACCCCAAGGGTGTCCCATCGGCTGGAGGTGGGGGTGGGGATCCTTCCAAGCCTCTTCCGAGTCTGTGTAAAGGCCATTTTTTTTCCCCTAAGGAGCCCAGCCACAGTTTTCTTTTAAATTCTCAAAAGCACTTGTGACACTCACGCCAAAAAGGGTTAATAGCGCCGGTCTCTTGTCCGTGGCCTGGCCCCTGCAGAAGGCCAAGTGGGTCCTAGCCCCCGAAGTCCCACTGTGCTTGCTCATCCCGACCCCCTGCGCGGGCTGCGGGCGCCGCCCGCCCTCGGTGCACCTGACCCTACCGATGCGGGAAGCGGGTGCTCCCGGGGCAGGAGGGGCCCTGCCCGGGCCGCCGAGCCCAGCTCTGAAACTGGGCCCGCGGTAGGGGAAGGATGCGCCCCGGCGCCCCGACACCCACCTGCAGGTCCACTGGCCACGGCTTCCAGGCCGCTTCCTCCCACCTGACCCCGCAGGAAGAGCCGCGGCGACGCGGCCCAGCGGGCGTGGCAGCGCCTCTGCCGGCCTCCGGGGGAACTGCAGCTGCGGCCCGGAGGCGGAGGCGCAGGCCGCGGGAGGAGGGAGAAAGGGGGCGGGGAGGAGAGGGGAGGTCCAGAGGGGAGGGAAGAAGGAGGAAGAAAGAGCATGGAGAGGAGGCAGACAAGTTCCCAGGAAGGAGAGGAAGGGGGAGGGAGATGAAAAGGAGGAAAGGGAAGTGGAGCTCACAGAGGAAAAACCCAGGGGCTGGGGCGCCCCTGGCCTGGGAGGAGAGGTGGGCACAGGCTCAGTACACCCGTATAGGTTTGCTGAGCTGGCTCCTTGGATGCCCCTTGAGTAAGACCTGGCCCTGCCCTCGAGGAGCTCCAACTCCAGTGAGAAAGAAATGGTCTGGGCTGCAGGGAGGGCTTCCTGAAGGAGGCGGCTTTTGAGTTGGCACCAGAAGGGTAGGCAGGAGTTTGCCTGTGAGGCTAAGAGGGAAAGGCACTCCTGGCAAAGCGAACCACCTGACAATCCTCCTGTGCCTCCTTCCTGCTGTTCTCACTCCCGCCCTCGCCCCGGACTTTCATAAGCTGCTCCCTGGAGACCTGGCCGCCAGTGGGAGAGAGCGCGCTCTGCAGGCTCACAATGTGGGTTCAGGTTCTGGACCTGGGCAAACTGCTGAGCTGCTCAGTGCCCTCCTCTGCCAAATGGATCTATTCCCAGCTCTCACCTCCCAGGATTGTGTGAAGATTAGTATGTGAGTCCCAGGCACACAGCAAGTGTTGATAAGCATTAATAGTTTTTTAATTTTTCAATTAGAGCTAATATTCAATATTATATTAGTTCCTGGAGTACAGCCTAGTGGTTAGACATTTATATAACTTATCAAATGATCCCCTGATAATGTCTAGTACCCCCAAAACCATACATAGTTATTACAATATTATTGATTATAGTCCCAAGGCTGTACTTTACATCATCCCCATGGCTGTTTTGTAACTACCAATTTATACCTCTTCGTCATGTCACCTATTTCACCCAGCCCCCAAGCCCCCTCCCACTTGGCAATCATCATTTTCTTCTCTGTATCTATGAGTTTGTTTCTGTTTTATTTGTTTCATTTTTTAGATTCCACATATAAGTGAAATCATATGGTATTTATCTTTCTCTGACTTGTTTCACTCAGCATCATACTCTCTAGGTCCATCCATGTTGTCACAAATGGTAAAATTTCATTTTTATGGCCGAGTAATATTCCACTGTATACATGTACCGCATCTTCCGTGATTGTCAATCAGTGGATATTTCTGGGAGTAGGCAGGTATTTATTGAGCATATATTAGGACCTGCTAGCTCCTGGATGAGGGACAGAAAGAAGAGTGAGACTTAACCTTGCTCAAGAACTCATCATCTGCCACCATGGTTTAATTACTTGATTATGAAACCTTTTAAATAAAAAACGTTGAGCAGGTCCCCTGATATCTGTATGTTATTGGTGTATTATTTATTTGTTTATAAATCTGTACTGTGAGCACAGATTGGCATTGTGAATAAAAGGTGGCTGCTAGAGTCAGCCTGGGTGTGGATCTTGGGACAGCTGCTCTCTAGTGGTGTGATGTTTGGCCAGTTATTCAATCTCTTTGGCCTCAGTTTTCTCATCTGTAAAATGGGGATAATAACAGAACCCATCTCATCAGGTTTTTATGAAGCACTAAGCATTACTTTGGGTAGTGTTCAAAAGAGAGCATGGCCACAGTAAGTGCTCAAGTGCTGCTGACCATATTGTCCCTACTACTGCTCCCCCACATTAAGTTGATTTTAAAGTATGTACATTAAAAAGAATGGGATTTCAAATAAGTATAAACTGAAATCCTAATGCTTTCTTCCTGCACTCTGATACCTCCCAAGTATGCACACACAGTGCCTACATGTAAGCGGTAATCCCAAGGCCAAGAATGTCAAACTCATGCGGCCCACAACGAATATTTTTGGGGCCCAGCCAATATAACAGTATGTAAAAAAACGTTTTAATAAAAATTTTGTAACTTAATTTTTATAATTATGTTATGCATAATTATTAATAACAAACTACAGCATTTGCTAATGACTGATTACTATAATTGTGTTGCATTCATTTTCCTTACACGCCTTATGCGCAGGCACACCATTTCTCTCCACTAAGACCAGCAGCATATATTTTAGCAGCCGATTGTCATGTCATGAGTCTTGTACTGACTTGTTTGGTGTGCGCAACAGGAAATATCTTGCTTTTGGAGAACAAGAAAAATAGGTTTATTTGCATTACACTTATTAATTTGTATAGTTATTTGGTGTCTGATAAGTTAATGTTGAAGAAAAAATATTTTAATTAAAACGTTCTATTATTTTATGTTAACAATTATTCATTTCAGCCCTTGTATTTAGCATATCTATTGAAATAAACCTACATTTCTATAAAAATTGAAGCTTTAGTTTTTTTGCAGCCCACATAAACTTAACCTTGTTTATTTGGCCCCTGTTAGCCTTTGAGTTTGACATGCTTGCCCAAGGCGGGTGCCTGACTGTCACAGGCGGTCTGTGGGTCTCCAGCCTGACTGCACATTGGAATTCCCGGGACATTTAAATACAATCCTGAGGCTGAGTTCCACCCCCGAGGTGGCAATGCCGTTGATCTGGGATATAACGGAGGCATGGAGACATTTCAAGAAAACCATCCTCAGGGTGTTCTAATGAGCAGCCAGGGTTGAGAACAACTGCCTTCCGTGAACAGAGCCCCATAAGTGGGGCTGGAAACAGCTGTCCGCTGAGGGAACCAGGGAGGAAATAGGGAGGTTTCAAGGAAGGCTTGAGCTGGTACAGCTGTTGCCAAGGAGACAATCCAGCCGAAGATACCACGAGAGCTCAAAGGCTGAAGTAAATCCTTCCAAAGGTCAAGACCAGCGTCAGGAGGCAGCAGTGTTCGGCTGGCCTGGAAAAGGCCTGTCATTAACCACTAAAACCGCCGCAGGAGGCCGCGGATCACTTTTCCGTCCTCTCCACTGCTTTCAGGTTCTCCCTGCTCAAGAGCCTACAGTGGTCCTCTGTTGTCTGCCCCAACAGACCCAATCATGGGCAGAACCTTCCAGTTCTGGCCCAGCACTCTTACCCACTCTCTCCCTCAGTCCGCCCACCTGGTCTCCCCCCGTCTCTGAAAACACAAAAGCATATCACCCCAAGTCCTGTTTTGCCTGGGCCTGTCGATCTGCCGGAAGGCCATCCCCCCCAATCTAAAGCTCCCCCACGCGTCCCCAAACGTTTATGCCAACGGCACAACTTCGGTTCTGACGGTTCCATGTAAGAATAACTCCCGCGTGTGCAGAGCCCTGACACTTCCAAGGCGCTTTTCCCGAGACCACATCATTCTTGTTTGGATTATGAAATAAGAATAGATGTTATTGTTCTCCTTTGGCAGATGAAGAAACTGAGGCTCAGAGAGACTCCTGACCACCTGCCTGCGGTCAGGGGCAGAGCCAGGATTCAGGAACAGATTCCCTGCCCCACCCCCTCCATTCTAGGTGCTTTGCATCCCCAAACAGCTCCCCCGGGTGTATCTCATCTCTGCTGCCTCTCCACTGTGTGTTCCCCCCATGCAATGCTATCAGCATAAGACTGACCCCCCACAGGTGCCCCACCTGTGCTTTCAGTTCTTCTGGTCATTGCCAGTCACTTACTTGCTAACCAGCTGACAGGCGTCCTGGCTCCTGCTCCACTTCTGCAGATAAAAACAACCGTTTTTCTTTAAAAGGAGAATATTGGTCTGCAATAATGGTAGTGATGATGGCAATGTGATTTTAAATATATTGATTTGTTTTTCTCCTGGTATTTCCTCCTCTCTCTCCCACACAAACATATAATCCGCTGTGTTCACTACTCAGAGTGTTGCGGCAGCAATTCTTCAAATGGCCCAGGAGAACCATCAGTCAGCACTCAGAGGAATCAGGAAAGAAAACCTTTATTACGCACACAGCGCTGCTAGTCCAGGGGATTCTGATCCAAAGCCTGAACTGCCAATGTGGGGAGGTTTTGAGATATATATATATATATATATATACACACACACACACACACACACACACATACATACACACACACACACACACACACACACACACACACACACGAGGCCCGATGCATGAAAATTAGTGCAAGAGTAGGCCTTTCTTCCCCTGGCTGCCAGCACTGGCTTCCCTCCGGCACTTGGGACCCGGGCTTCCCTCCTCTGGCCACCAGCAGGCACCCGGGACCCAGGCTGGCTTCCCCCACAGCCCCAGCTTTGTCAGGAAGGATGTCCAGAAAGACATCTGGTCTAATTAGCATATTACCCTTTTATTATTATAGATATCCTCTTGTGGCGGGCCCTCAAGTGGGCTTTGTAGCTCCGCCCAAGTCAGTTAGAATGGGGCTTATAAGATTACTCTCTAACTAGATACTGAACTAGGTTGTAAGCCCCCAAAGTTGCCCCCTTATTTTCCTTCTCAAGAGAATGGCATGGGAGAAACGCAGAACTTTGGTGCCTTTATAGGTGTGTGCCCATTGAGGAGATTGTGTCTGGTGCCTCTTCGGTGAAGCACTGGGAGAGAAGGAAGTGATGGAAGCCTAGGGGCCGGGTTCCAGAACCCAAGGGTGGACATGAAACCCAGGAGAGGCAATGGCCAGATAGTGGCCCAGACAGGAGGGGCCTTAGGTAGCCTTGCAGAGATCCCTGGGCCCATTGTGGCTTGGGGGTGATGGAAGGATTCTTGTCCCCCCAGAAAAGATGCGGGATGCGAAGGAGCTAGGCAGACGCATGTAGTGACCTTCCTCCGTGGACAGGTGCTGGAGGACAGTAATGCCTGATGGAAGCCCCAGTGTGATGATAGGAGGAGGTGGGGCCTCTGGGAGGTAATAGGTCTAGATGAGGTCATGAGGGCGGAGCCCCACAATGGGATTAATGCCCTCGGAGAAGAGGAAGAGACGAAACAAGAAGACAGCTGTCTACAGTCAGGAAGAAAACTCTCACCAGCTACGGAACCAGCTGGCACCTTGGTCTTGGACTTCCCATCCCCAGAACTGTGAGGAAGAAATGCCTGTTGTTTAAGCCATCCAGTCTGTGCTGTTTTGTTACAGCAGCCCACGCTGACAAGAGCCTCAGGGGAGAACCCTTTCAGACAAAACACACCCTTTCCCCACGGAGGCCTGACCTGGACACTTTCTCTACAATCCCAACAAAACGGGGGCTTGGAGGCCTGGAGTCACTCCCCATCACGCTAAGCCATACAAACCACACACAGACGAAGCACAAGGCGGTGCTTGCTGTGTACGGGACCCGAGCTCGGGAGCAGTGCTGCGCAGAGTGGTGGGAGCAAAGCAGCTGATCTGGGTCCCCTGCTTGCGTAAAAATCTTTGTTCCTGCTTGCGTACCGACAGACAGCAGGCATCAATGGGGACCTGGATGGAACTGCAGAATCTCAGGCCCTGGCACAGCCCACCTGAATCAGGATCTCTAAGTCTGCAGCCAGGAATCCATGTTTGAACCAACTCCAGGGAATTCTTACACACGCTGAAGTGTGAAAGCACTGCTGTAGACCAGAGGATTTTCAAACTCTTTTAATACATTTCACATCACACCCTAATAGCCCCCCCAACACACACACACACACACACACACACACACACACACACAATATTTACAGCTATTTTGAAAATATATCTGTAATATATTTTTGTAAGAAAAAAAATGCCAATCAAGGCTATTTGATTTCACTATCCACTAACATTCTTCTTCTCAAACCTAATTGTATATTAAAATCGCTAAAGGAAATTTTCCTAAACGATTAGTTCCCAAACCAATGAACTCAGAACCTCTATGAGCTGAAGCGGGGCGTGTCTATTCCAGGTGATTTAATATGCACGCCGGGTGTGGACACCGATGTACAATTTTAAAAACATCGCAGGATGTGCTCCTCCACCAGATGGCCGCCCCTAAACTTCTAAGGCTACAAAGCAGTGAGTCCCACTTTGTTAACCAAGATAAATTTGTATAATAAGCCCCAAACAGGAAACACTGCCCAGGGCACACCATCCTAATTAAAATCATTGACCTCCTTTGACTAACAAAGACCATCACTGAGCCCTCAATATGGCACCAAATCTCAAGTAGACCCTCTGGCCACTTGGTGGCAAATTCACTTCATTGGTCCCCTTCCATCCTGAAAAGGCCAAAGGTTCATTCTGGCAAGAAAATCCAAAATCAATTACCAGAATTAGTAAGAGATTTTAGAAAGATTATTGTCTATAAGTCAATTGTATTCTTAAATACAAGCAGCAAACAGTTAGAAAATTAAATGACCAAAGCAATACTATTTGAAATAAAACCTTAAAAAATATATAAAGTTCCTAGGGTTAACCTAACAAAGGATGTACCTTCGGTCCTCTATTCTGTTCCATTGACCGATGTGTTTCTCTCTCTGCCAGTGCCACACAGTCTTGATTACTGCAGCTATATAATAATTCTTGAAATTGGGTAGAATGATCCCTCCCTCTGTATTTTGATTTTTCAAAATTGTTTTAATTTTTAGAGCTCCTTTGCTTTTCCATATAAAATTTAGAATAATCTTGTCTATATCTAAAAAAAAATCTTGCTGGAATGTTGATAGCAATTGTGTTAAAATTTTATGTCAGTTTGGGGAGAACTAACATCTCCACTATGTTGAGTCAAGCCATAAACACAGCCTGTCTCTCGTGTTTTTAATGACTGTAAATGGCATTATATTTTTAATTCCAGTGTCCATGTATTCATTGCTAGTACATAAAAATGCAATTGATTGTTGCATGTTTTTCTTATATCCTATAACCTTGATGAACTCTAATTATTAGTTTTTTTTGTAGATTTCTTGGAATTTTCTATATAGAAAATCATGTCATCTGCAGAGAGAGGCAGGTTTATTTCTTCCTTTCCAAACTTTATGCCTTTTATTTCCTTTTCTTGCGTTATTGTACTGGATAGAACTTCCAATAAGAATCCTATATAATAAAAGCCAGCGACCATAATGGCAGAATGACCAGAACGACCGCTCAACCAGTCACTCTGAGGTGCACTGACCACCTCTCGGTCCCTCCCCTTGGCCATCAGGCTCCGATTGCCTGATGGCGAACGGGGGCCCGGAGGTGGGAGGCGGAGGATGTGGGCGGCGCCAGGCCAAGGCCCCCACTCCACCGGTAGCCCCACACACAGAGGGTGACCCGTGGTGGGGGCAGGGCCACAAGCGGGCAGGACCGACTGACCTCTCAGTCTCTCTCCCCCCGCTGTCAGACTCCGATCGCCTGATGGCAAACTGGGAACCCGGGTGGGAGGTGGCGGGGGGTGGAGCCGGCTGCTGGCAGCTGGGGAAGATGGCCTGATCACAGGCTAGGCCTAGAGACTGTACCCACGCACAAATTTTGTGCACCGGGCCTCTAGTTTCTATAATAAGAGTGGTGAAAGCAGACATTACTTGCCTTATTCCCATTCTTAAGAAGAAATCATGGTCTTTCACCATTAAATATAATGTTAGCTATGGTTTTGTTTTAAAGATGCTCTTTACAAAATTGAGGATTATCCCCCCTATTTCTATTTTTCTGAATATTTTTATCATGAAGGAATACATTTCATCAAATGCTTTTTTTGGATTGATTAATATGATCATGTGATTTTTTCCTCTTTGCCATGTTAATATGATAGATTATATTAAATTATTTTTTAATATTGAGCCTGAGTTGCATGTCTAGAATAAACCCACTTGTTCATAATGTATGTTTTTATAAATTATATTTGTTAATATTTTGTTTAAGATTTTTTGCATCTATATCCATAAAAGATAGTAGGGTTTTTTGTTTTGTTTTGTTTTTGTTTGTTTTTTACTATCTCTGTGTGATTTTTGTATCAGGGAAATCTAACTTCATAAAATGAATTAGTGTTCCCTCCTATTTTCTGGAAAAGATTGTATAGAATGAGTGAAAATTCTTTAAATGCTGATTTTCTGTTTAGTTGCTCTATCAACTGTTGAGAGAAGGATGTTCACATCTCTATGGTTGTAGATTTGCTTGCTCCCCCTTTCAATTCTATCTGTTTTTGTTTGCATATTTTGCATTTCTATATTTGGCACATACATATTTAGGTTTGTTGTATCTTCTTGGTAGATTGGCTGTGTAATGTCCCTCTCTGTCTCTGGTAACATTCCTTGCTCTGAAGTTTACTTTATCCTGCTTTCTTTTCATTAATGTTTGCATAATATATCTTTTTCCACAAATTTACTTCCAACTTGCCTATATTGTTATATTTCAAGTGAGTTTCTTATAGACAGCATATTTTTAACCCACTCTGCCAATCTGTCTTTTATTTGGTGTATTTAGACCAGTGGTCGCCAACCTGTAGTCTGAGGACCACTGGTGGTCCGTGAGGTCCAAAAGGTTGGCGACCGCTGATTTAGACTATTTACATTTTATGTAATTATTGATATGTTAGGGCTTAAGTCTTCCAATTAATTTTTTGTTTTCTCTTTGTTCTGTTTTTTCATTTTTCTGTTTTTGTTTTCCTACCTTCTTGTGTGTTACTTGAACATTTCTTAGAATTCCATTTTTATTTCTTTAGTTTATTTTTTTAGTTTGTCTCTATATAGCCTATTTATGCTATCTAATTATCTAATGCAATCTAAGTATAACATTATATGTAAATAATTTACCACGGTTTACTAGTGACACAATTTTACTATTTTGAGTGAAGTATAAGAACCTATTTCTCTTTATGTTTGTTTACTTTTCCAATTATAATGTAATGTCTTAAATATGTCTTCTACATATATTTAGAGCACATCAGACAGTGTTATAATTTTTATTTCAAATGTCAAAAATAATTTAGAAAACTCAAGGAGAGAAGGAAAGCTTATTGTATTTAGCCATACTCTTGCTTATCATGCTATCTCTCCCTTCCTGGCGTTCCAATGTTCTTTGTTTTATTTTTTCCTTTCTCTTTAGAGAACTTCCTTTTGCCGTTATTTTAGAGTAGGTCTCCTGATCTGACGAATTATTTTCATTTTCCTTCATCTGAGAATGTCTTGATATCCTCTTCACTGCTGAAGGATATTTCATTGGCTACAAGATTCTAGGTGGACAGGTCTTTCTTTCCACACTTGAAAAATATTGTGTCTTTTCTTTCTGGCCTTGATGGTTTCTAGTGAGACACTGTGACCTGGGTACAACAATAAGAAAGAGACCAATGGATATACAGAGTCTGGGGGAAATCCATCAATTGGGATGTATAGTGAAGTGGAACTTCAGAGCAATTGGGAAAGGATAATCTTTTCAATAGTGGTGCTGTGACAACTGGGTGTCCATATCAGAAAAAAAAGGAATCAGACCCTTACCTCACATAATTATAGATATAGCAAAAGTAAATTCTGGCTGTATTATAGACCTCAATATGAAAGGTGAAACAATAAAGAATTTAAAATATAATTCATATATACGTATAATATATTTTTTTCTAGGCCTCAGAGTAGGGAAATTTTCTTAACATGTTATAAAAAGTAACTACCATAAAGGAAATTATTGATAAATTTTGCTACATTACACTTACATTAAAATTTAAAACTCCTATTAATCAGGATACTGTTTTTAAAAAGTAAAAAGCCAATGTGCAAGAAAATGTTTTCCAATATATATAGCCAACAAAGGGTTCAGATCCAGAATGTATAAAGAGCCTCTAGAAATGAATAAGATATACAGTCAATAAAAATGTAAGTAAAGAATTTGATTGAGCAAATTACAAAAGAAGGAAACCAAGTAGCCAATAAAATTTTGAAAAAGTGCTCAGCATCATGAGCAATCAGGGAGATAGGAACTAAAACCACTGAGGCTACCACACCCTCATCAAATAGACTCTAACTAGTTAAAAAGTCTGATAACACCAAGTCTTGGTGATGGGCAGTGATGAGAATTCCCACCCACAGCTGTTGGATGTGTATAAACGGATACAACCACTGTGGAGAACCATTGACAATTTCCTAGGAAAGTTAAACATTTGCATTCTTTAAGACCCAGGACACAAAAGTGAATGCTCATACGCACCAGGTCATGTGTACAAGCATTTTTCATATTAGAAACTGGAAAACAATTTAAACGTCCATCAAACTAAAATGGATAAAGTGTAGTAGACCCTACAATTGGAATGCTACACAGTAAGAAAGACTATGAACTCTAACTGCATGCAATACCATACTTAATCCTAAAAATACTGTATTGAACTAAAGCAGTGGTCGGCAAACTGCGGCTCATGAGCCACATGCAGCTCGCGAGCCGCAGTTTGCCGCTCTGTTGACTAATGAGTTTGCCGACCACTGAACTAAAGAAACTAGAAGCAAAAATCTTATTGCATAGTTTCACTTATATAAACATCAACAGAAGGTGAAATTGAATTTTATTGTTTAGGGATGTATACTTGGGTGGTAAAAGTGTAAGAAGCAGCAAAGAAATTATTACAAATATTTAGTGATTAGTTTTAGGGGAGAGGAAGGAATTGTGCAAGGGGCATGCACACAGTAATCAGGGAGGCCAGACGGTGCTAGCAACATTTGATTGCTTCACCTGGTGGGTGGTTTCATGGATGTTTACTTTATAATAATTTGATAAATTGAAGGGGGGCAGAACTGAGGAAGGAGTCCATTTATCCAGGTGGTGGTCAAACAGACCTATGCTTTCATTAGAGGCAGCCTGGCTAGGGATTAAGTGTATGGCCTCTGGACCAATCGACTTGGATTTGAACTCTGGCTCTGCTACCTCCTACTTGCTGTGTGACCTTGTACAATGTGCTTAACCTCTCTGTGCCTTGATCGTCTTACCTGGGATTATAATGCTACCTAATGTAAGATTAATAGCACTTAAACATGCAGTAAACTGTACAGGAGCTTTGTTAGGTAAGTAAGCATTCATACGTTCATTCAACATGACAGTCCTTGTGTGCGTGTGTTAGGCTGGGCCCTTCAATGCGCCCTCATAGGCGGGGGACTTGGGCCACGGTGCACACAGAGCTCTCAGAACTGGGGCTTCACCTTAGAGTCCATGTGACTACTTTCCACTAAAATCCAGATCAGATTGCGAGCCTGGGCCGGGCGGAGCCCACTAGCTGGCAGGGGCTCCCAGGTTGGGCATTCCTGCAGGGCCAGGAAGCCAGGCAGGCCGTCCGGCTGCCTGTTTCTTCAGGGGGCGTGGGGGCTCGGCAGTCTGGCACCAGAACCCAGGCGGCCCCTCCTCCTCCTTCAGGGCTCAGCAGAGCAGAGGGAGGTCAGACTGTGAGAAAAGAGGAGCAGGGAGGGTGCAGGAGCTGGGGGTCCTGGGCGCCTTTTATCCCTTCCACAGAAGGAGTAGAAACAGAAGTGTGGGGGTGGGGTGAACCAAGAAAAGGAGCCAAAGGCAGAGAATGAGGCCAGTGCAGCCAAGTGCTTTTTGTGGGTCTTAATTAAGCCTGGAGGCCCCATTGTTCCTTTCAGAGTGAAACATATGTTCAGGGCCTGAGGTTTGGGACTGAAATTTCAATGGTGCCGGGTCCTGTGGTCGGCCAAGGGAGGTGGGGGGCTGGGGAGGCCGTGTCGGGGAAGCTCTTCCCAAGCCCAACAAGAAACCATAGCATCTCACAGCCTCCTTCACGGGGGTAGGAAATAAAACAACTAGAAAGGGTAGCAGAGCCCCCTGCCCGCCCCGGGGTGGGAACATAAGCAGGCTGTGTGGCCCTCGGCGAGCCTCGGTTTCCCAGGGCACTCCATTCAGACGGAGCTGGCTGAGGTCACCGACAGGCACCCACACCTGCTACCACGTGAGCAGGGGCCACCCCAATGGCCGACAGCCCTCCAGCAAAGGGCGTGAGCTCCAGGCAAGTCAAGCTTCTAATGCTTGCTCTGCTGTCCACCGTGGGCAAGGGACTCAGTGTCTCCGATCCTGTTTTCTCACCTGTAAAGTGGGGGTGATGATTTCCATCCCGCGCATCTGCCGTGGGAATTGAGGAGGTGGATCCCCGTTTGCTGTTAGCAGCCGCCACGGTCAGGACCAGTGAACCTTCCCCTCCTGGAGGCCTGGTGGTGGAAGGAAAGGCACATCAGACAGTGTTATCATTAGAAACTGGAAAACAGGGAACTCTAACGTCTGTGAGCACGCTCAGAGCAGAGTGAAGAAAGGACCACAGCACAGAGTGGCCAACGGCCTGCCAAGTCTTTCTGTGACGACCGTGACACACGCCTCTCCCAGGACTCTGCATCTGTGAGAAAGACACGCTGCAGTGGTAGGAAACACAATGAGTGTGAAAGACTGCCGTCAGGCGCCGAGCCTGATTGACAGAAGGACCACGGCATTTCAGCAAGGAGAGATGCCTCCTACTCCATCCTCTGCTTCGCCTCCCGCAGGGGCACTGATCCCAGAGTCTTCGGGGTCCTCCTCGCCCCGGTGTGATGCCAACAAGCCATCTGAGGGGCCCTCCCCTGATGCCAATGATGGGCCCTCCTCCTCCTGAGATGATGCCAGTGGGCCCTGCTCCTGGAATGAGGCCGCCTATGGGAGGGCACATGCCAGGGATGCCTGGGCCCCCAGTGATGAGACCTCCTGCCCGTCCCAGGACGGTGCCCACTCGGCCAGGAATGAGGAGCCCTGTCTGTCAGTTTATATCACTTGCTCGACCTCAGGAAATCATGGTGCTAGGACTCTGGGTGTTTCTAACAGCATGACAAGGAAGACTCCCTCTTCCTATCAAAGGGAGAATAGTTGTGGAGGGAAGTACTGGGACAAAAAAAGAAAAGAAAAGCAATTTTCATTTGTATTATGAAATGTGAAAATAAAATGGTCAACTCTTTTAGTTTAAAAAAGAAAAGGACCACAGCACAGTCCATCCAGGCTGCAGACACTCAAGATGAAGAGAGGTCCCTGTAGGTGGGAGGGTTGAAGGTCTTGCAAAACCCGAGTAAGTCCAAGGCGGGGCGGGGGACGGCGGGGGGGGGGGGGGGGGGGCCTGCGAGCCAGGGAATAGCATCGCAGAGGTGCGAGGCTAGGGCGCTAAGGACAGAGCAGGGTGACCTGGCTGGCTGGAGGTCCTGTTGGGACGTGGTGGGACAGAGGCTCGGGGGGTTGTTTGAGTCAGAACGTGAAACATAAACCCAGACAAGCGAAGACTCTGAGCGTCTCTTTCCTTAGCTCTCCAAGCAGAGCCCTGGACTCAAACATTCCCCAAACCCCACTTCGCTGCAGGGCGCAGGGAGCCACGGGCGCGCTTGGAGCTGCAGGCACTGTGGGGCAGCTGGTTCCCAGCCGGTGCCAAGGGAACTGTGGGTGAGAGAGCCTGCGTGATAGGGATGGTCTCCAAGAACCACAAAGCTGCTTCTAGAGCGAGATGACCGGCACTGAGAAACAACCACGCCCAGCGAGCACCAGAACCAGGCGGCCACTACAGCACTCAGACAAGAACTGCCCTGGTTCTCCCCGTCCTGGGCCCAAACCAGCAGCCCGCAGGACTACACCTGGTCCGTGCGGGGCCCCAACCTGCTGTAGGTCTGAGCTGGGGCAGGGGAGACGCCCTAAAGTAAGCTGGAGTTTTTCTATGACACTAGATGGGCATTCTATATTCGGAGAAAGATGCTCTTCGTTTGTTACCTGTTAGCGACTGGGAAAGCGCTCTCAGGCCTTCCACCGAGGCCAGAGACAAGGAAGAGGCAGGCGGGAGAGCCCCTTCAGGGGCAATGGGGGAAGTGACAGAGCTGCTTTCTCTTCGCCTTCTAGCAAGTCCGGCTCATCAATGGGTAGTACGGTGTCTTTTATTTAAGAAAAGGACAATATCACTGGGAGGAAACCAAGACGAATAAAAGCGGTTTTCAATAAGGAGGAGGAAGAGACAGGATTGGAAATGAGATTTCTCTGGAGGTATCTTATTTCATGGTTTTGACTCTGGATCCAGCAAAATGTCTTCCGTAACCATGAAATAAAGTTAAATTAAAAAATTAAAAATTAATATTTAAAACTAGACAACATGAAGCATAGGGATTTAACTACAGTGCAAGGTTGTGGTTTAACCACAGGGAATTATTTCATGACAGTAATAATAGAACACAGTAATATGTCACAAGGACAAAAAAAAACCTGCGAAAGTATCTTAAGGGGTAGCTGGTAACTGTGTTTTAACAATAAATATTACTAAATAACCTTATGTTGGTAACCGCAGGTGTGCTTCACTCTCAAGCTAATTCACACACACAGCCTCCAGCAACTGGCTAAAGTCACCATTTAAGGTGTCCCTAGCCGCTGCTCCAGGTAAACTAAGCCAATTCTGAGATTCTCTCTCTTCACCTGTCCCTCCAGATTACAGGAGGGCCATTTGCCTGTGGCCTCAATCCCCAATGTGTCTAAGAAAAGTCGTTGATTTTCCATTTATTCCCTTTTTTCTTGTAAGTATAGAATGATGACTTCCAAGCCCTTCACATGTTGAAGCTGAGATCAGAAGTCCCATCCATAAATTCATTGGTTATTTTAAGAGCCACCTCACTGATTACTTTGGAGGATGCTAGAAATAGCTCAGTGTTCAATCAGAGAGGCAAAGCCACCCGGAGCTTCTTATAAGAAAGGACTTCTCACAGGGATTGACCTTACTCAGTGGTGGGGCCTGGTGGCGCCAGCGATGGGAGGCTGTTGCTTCCCAGTCAGCTGCTGGGTGGAGCCTGCCGCTCACAGGCAGGCAGGTGAGAAGGGGAGATGGACCTGAGGGGAGGGAGCAATGAACAAGTGGAACCTGGGAGGATGAGCAGGAACCCTTATCCATCTCTTACCACCTCCACGCCTCAAGCTTTGATGACTGGTGACATCTACCCTTCATTGTGGAAGGAACACACCCCTGGCCCAGGAGTTAGAGAAGCTGAGGAGCGCCTGGTAGGAGCTAGGGTCGCTGCAGTCTGGCTCCTGTCCCATGTGGACAAGATTAACCAGCAGCTGAGCAGCAACGTAGATGAACTGTGTGGTGCCCTGCCTTGACCTTCTGAGCATAAAAATGTAGAGATGCCTGCTGCTTCACTTGGCATTCCACGTCTTGCACACAAGTGGACTGCAGGGCACACTAACCTGGAACTCTGCAGGGAAAGGGATTCCGGGAAACATAGGTCAGTTTAGTGACGTTAACCCAATACATATCCACCACACTGGACACATTCATTATTCCAAGAACCAGTAAGTGAAGGAGTAAGTTTAGCACTTAGCCGTCCTTTCCCATACGAATTTTTTTTTCAGGGTAATTCGCTCGTTGATGAGGGAAACTTTCCATTCTGATGCCAACTCACTCGGATCTCTGGCAGTCTGCAGGCAGACATCCAGGGAGGGAGCGTCGGTTCTCCTGGACACAAACTCTCCAGCAGCCTAGCTCAGGCCCATTCACATCATGGTCTCAGGGTTTGAAATTCAGCAAAAAGAGCAAGTCTTAAAAAATAAATGCTTTTCCAACTTCTGCTTGCATCATGTTTGCTAGTGTCCTATTATTGGTCAACACACGCCAGAAATGGACTCTTCACACCAGTTGCAAAGGATGGAAAAATAGACCCACATCTCTCAGTGGCCAGAGCAAGCACTATCACCGTGTAGAAGGGTGGGCATGGAAGACACCTCATTGTCTTACAATCTACCACAACCACCGTGCCACGGCCTCAGTCAATTCCAGCAGATGTTGTGGTTTATTTTAATTAAACTTTGTATTTTAAGGTAATGGTAGATTCTTATGTCGTTGTCAGGAAAAAATGCAAGGGATCTCTAATACACTTCATTCAGTGTCTTTCATTTAAATTTGTTTTTCTGTTTATTTCTTTGGTCTCTTGTTCCTGTCTTTTTTAAAATGTTGTTTATTTATTCAACAGACATTTTTTGAGCCTCAGCTCTGTGCTAAGCAATTCAGGCTTTGAAAATATATGATGCAACACCAAGCCTGAACTGAAGGAAGAAACTCTCTCCTACCAGGCAGGCAGCCAGGACTTTACAAAGGCAGTGCTGTTTGCCTTTTCTTGCCTTCCTTGCATATTTTTTAGGATCCCAGTTTTGTTTTTTAGTGTATCACTTTGTATATTTTTCTTAGTGGTTTCTCAGGAATTACAATATCCAGAGTGGGGCAAAAGTAGGTTTACAGTTGCTCAGATAGAAAATAAAATAATGATAAATGATATAAGAATAAAGTCTGTGTTTTGCAAACTCACAACTGTAGACCTACATTTACCCCACCCTGTACATATGTGACTTACCACAGTCCACTGGTATCAACATTCTCTCACTTTAAGTGAAGTGTGGAAGACTTACTTCCATTTAGATGTCTTTACCTTCCCCACTTTTAAATACTTTAAATACGATTGTCTTGAATATCACATGGTGTTATAATTTTTGTTTCATCATTATATGATTCACTAGAGGCCCAGTGCATGATTTAATCATGCACCTGGTGCACCAGCGGGCTGTCCGCCGGTGCCCCAGGCCTTCCGAAAGCCTCCGGCGCTGCGGAGGCTTTCGAAAGGCCTTGCGCCGGAGCAGACAGGCGGCCAGGTCCCCCGCTTTGGCCTTTGATCGCGGGGGACCTGTCCGGCTGGCTGTCCGCAGGCGCCCCAGGCCTTCCGAAAGCCTCCGGCGCTGCGGAGGCTTTCGAAAGGCCTTGCGCCGGAGCAGACAGGCGGCCAGGTCCCCCGCTTTGGCCTTTGATCGCGGAGGACCTGTCCGGCTGGCTGTCCGCAGGCGCCCCAGGCCTTCCGAAAGCCTCCGGCGCTGCGGAGGCTTTCGAAAGGCCTTGCGCCGGAGCAGACAGGCGGCCAGGTCCCCCGCTTTGGCCTTTGATCGCGGGGGACCTGTCCGGCTGGCTGTCCGCAGGCGCCCCAGGCCTTCCGAAAGCCTCCGCAGCCTCTGGCAGCCATGGTACAGACGCTGAGCTCGCGGCGCCAGAGGCGCCGCGAGCTCAGCGTCCTTCTGGCCCAATCAGCTACCCCGGCCACCCTGAGTCCCGCCCCCTGCGCCTCCTGCTGGCCCAATCGTGGGCGTAGCGGAGTGATGGTAATTTACATATTACCATTTTATTATGTAGGATAAGACTCATGAAAAGGATATTCTATTGTATATGTCCATACTTTTGCTCTTTCTCTTGTTTTTCTCTTCTTTCCAAATCCCCAAGAGACCTTCTTTTATCACTTTCTTCCTGTTTGAAGAATTTTCTTTATCTATTCTTTAAGGATAGGCCTACTAATGACCAATTTTCGAGGTTGTGGTGTGTGTTTTTTTTCTTCATTCCTGAAGGATACTTTTGCCAGACATAAAAATTGTACTTAGGTTTTTCCTTTCAGCACTTAAAAAAAAAAGTCACTTTTTTCTGGCCTCCATGATTCAGATAAGAAATCTGCTTTCATTGGAATTGATGTCCTTCTATAAGTTAACATGCTATTTCTCTCTGCCTGCTTTCAAGGTCTTTTCTTTGTCTTTAGTTTTCAGAAGTTCAATTATGATGTGTCTTGGCACAGATTTGTTTAGGTTTACCCTATTTGAGGTAGCCCAACTTCTTGGACCTGTGTGTTAATGTCTTTAACCAAATTTGAGGAGGTTTTCAGCCATTATTTCTTTGAATACTATTTCAGCACCACTCTCTTTCTCTTCTCTTCTGGGACTGCAATGAAACAAATGTTAAGTCTTTTGTTATCATCCCATATGTTCAAGTTGGGTAAATTCTATTTAATTGTCCTCAAGTTCACTGGTTCTACCCTCTATCCTCTCTGTCTACTATTAACCTATCCAGAAATTTTTTAATATTTTCTAAATTCTGTAATTTCTATTTGTTTCTTCAACTTCTTTGCTAAGATTTTTCTAATTTGTTTCAAGAGAATTTTTAATTCCTTGTTGAATCATGTTTATGATAGTTACTTTAAAAATCCTTGTCAGATAATTCCTGCATCCGATTCATCATGGTATTGTCATTAGTTAATTGTCTTTTCTCATCCACGTTATAATATTCCTTCCTCATTTTGGGTATGGTTTGTGATTTTCAATTGTATCCTGGATATTTTTACTATTATTTTAGAAGACACTGGTCCTATTCAAATTTTTATTTTAACTTTTTAGTCACCCTGTTTAGATTTAGCGTTCAGGTCATGGTCTACTTCTGTGGGTTGTGTTTCTAATGACAACCTGATTTTCAGAATAAACACAAATGGAGGGACAATTTACAAAATATTTGACCAATACTCTTCAAAATTGTCAAAGTCATCAAAAACAAGGGGAGCATAAGAGACATAATGATTAAATATAACATAATATCCCAAATGGTATCCTGGGACAGAAAATAAACATTAGGGAAAAACGAATAAAATCTGAATAGACTATGGAGTTTAGTTAATAACAATGCATTAATACTAATTGTGACAAATATTCCATAGTAATGTACAATGTTAGCAATAGGAGAAACTTGGTACGGGGTACATAGGAACTCTTTGTACTGTCTTTGCAACTTTTCTCTAAATCTAAAACTATTCTAAAATTAAAAGTTTATTTTTAAAAACCAAATGGAAATCTTGGAACTAAAACATTACTAGATGGGCTTAACATCAGATTGAAGATGGCAGCAGAAAAAATCTGGGAAATTAGTCAGACTGAAGAACAGAGAGGAAAAATATATTGAAGAAAATAAAACCAAACTTGTGAGGCAATAACAAGTAGCCCAACATGCATATAATTAGAGCCCCAAGAGTAAAAGAGAGTAATTATTAACATAATTTTATCCTTAAAATTTGTTCTTTTAATTTTATAAAAATTTAAATTTAATAAAAATTAAAAGAACAAATTTTAAGGATAAAATTATGTTAATCTTAAACACTCTTTCAGAAAATAGAAGAGGACAGAACACTTGTGTATCATTCAGGGTCCACACAAAATGTTAAACGGTAATTTGAAGTTTAATATAAAGAAGTATTAACAGGAAATTGGCAAAAAGGGAAATTGTCTAGTTAGAATTAGAAAGAGCCCTAAAGAATAGGGGAATAGCAAATGTAAAGAATAGCTGCTGTTCCTAGGGGCCGTACTAGAGCTACCACAAACATCCCCTCCCTGGGGCTGAGATCCACACCTCGCTGAAGAGGACGTGGCATGACTCACTGGATGACTGAGAGGTCCGAGGTGCTTGAGATGCCATGCTGGTGTGACTTGATGGAAACCAGCTCTCTGGGATGCCGAGCGAAGTCTCCCAGAGTGAGGTGCTATGCCTCGGAACTTGCGAAGTTGCTGTGTGGGTCACTGTGGTGGCCATGCATGGGTAGGTGCCTCAGCAGTAGCATTCCATTGCAAAATCGCCAAAGAAGTACCCAGGAGAGCTGCTGGCAGGGGAGGCCACGTGCCACAGGGACAAGATGCTGGAGGAGCCACCAGGCTGAGCAGCTAAGCACTGGAGAAAGCTCACTGTGCTAAAGAGAAAATCCATTTCTCCGTGTCCCTGCAGCACCCTCTGCTGACAAAGCTTAACACGGTGCGGCTGGCGAAGGAGATCTGTTTATATGACCATCTCCCTTTCACAGAGCAGGCAAACAAAGATGGGCTGGAGTTGAAACGCAATAAATTGATAACTGGCACAGCCTCCCAATTCATTCTTATGTGGCCAGAAAAACTCTGATGACAAAACCTGACAAAGACTACACAAGAAAATGACAGACCAATATGCTTCCTGAAGCTAGACATAAAAGTCCTTAAAAAATGCTAGCAAGCCAATTACAGCGATGTATAAAAAGGGTGATGTTGCCATGCGCTGCTTAACGACCGGGATACATTCTGAGAAATGCGTCATTAGGCAGTTTTATCCTTGTGCACACGTCATAGACTGCACGTAACAAACCATTGATGGAATAAGCCTGCATCACACCTACACTGGACGGTACAGGCTATTGCTCTGGGCTACAAGCCTGAACTGCATGATACTGTAGAAAACAATACGAGATTAAATCAAGCACAAGCGAAAATGGCGCAATTAAGAGAAGACATAAACACGAGATGCATGAGGCTACTGCAGGCATAACAAGACTTATTGTTTCACAGCAAGCCTTTTTTTACAAGTAGAAAGAGTATGATGAAAAGTATAGTACAGTAGAGCAAATACATGAGCCAGTAATATAGCCATTTATTATGATTATCAAGTATTATGGACTATACATAATTGCATGTGCTGTACTTTTATACAGGTTTGTTTACACCAGCATCACCAGTTTACACCAGTAATGTGTTGTGCTGTGACTTTATGATGTCTACAATGCCACTACACAATAGGAATCCTTCTCCATTATAATCTTATGGGACCACCATCATATATCTGGTCTGTTACTGAGCAAAATGTCTTATGTGGCCTAGGGCTGTACATCATGAACAAGTGAGTTTATCCCAGCACCACAAGGTTGGTTTAACATTAAAAATATATATATGTTCACCACATTAAAGAATAAAGGAGGAAAAACATGCAATCATCTCAATAGGTGCACAAAAAGTATTTGACAAAATTTAACACCAGCTCATAATTAAAACTCTGAGTGAATTAGAAATGAAAGGGAATTTTTTTCAACCTGACAAGGACCTTGATGAAAAACTGACCTGATAACATCATGCATAGTGGTGAAAGACGAGATCAAAGGAAGAGAAATAAAAAGCTGGTCCATTTGCTGCTAGAGTTGCCATCTTAAATAGACAGGCTGAGTGAGGAACAGCCTGGTTCTCCTCCTCCCATCCTTTAATCTCCCATCAGTGTCTCCCATTGGCTGACCCCAGGAGGAGCCAGTTCCCCTGAGAGCCTAGGAGTCAGCCCACGGAGGTCTTCTCCCTGCCACTCAGCGCACAGCCAGGGAAAGGCAAGGGGGACCTGGAGGGAAGCAAGGCAGGACGTTGCAGCCTGCTGGGAATTGCCATCTCTCTTGGCAGAGGAAAGGGGACTTGCCCAGCACCGCCAGGCCAAACTGACTGTAGTCCAGCAATAGCTACCTCAACTCTGGAGGGCCTCTTGCTGCTAGCCTGGAATCTCTTCCTCATCCTATAATCCCTCTTCCCATAGCCACCTGTTGAATCACCAAATCTGACATCCAGGTTCCCAGGCCAGCGTTCCTTCTCCTGTGCCACGCTGGGGACCTGCCTTTCCACAAAGTCATTCAGAAGACTGGCATCCTGTCATGCTCCTCTAGCCCAGGCTCCATTCGGCACTCCAGTTTCTGCCAGCCCCCGCCCCCCCGCCAACACACACACTTGGTAACCTAGCCCCAGCCCAACCTACCCACCCCCCTCCTTGCCTGACATTGAGATCACCCAATCACCTACTCTACCATGTGAATCTGTCTGAACGCTGTGTCCCACCAGGCCCATCTGGACTTTCTGGCCAAGTCTATAACAAGACAAATGTTGCCAGTAACATTTATGATTTGAGCTGTCTTCCCAGCCTGGAGACAAAGTATCTGTGCCCACTGCGTTCTTACCACGTTCTGTTCACGCCTCTATGAGGCCATTGACAGTTGCCTCTGATAAAGGACTTCAGTGGTGGTAACACTACACTGACTCGACTTTGGGGGAACTCCTCCTTCCCTGTTCTGAATCCTTGGAGTTCAGGTGAAATGAACTCCTTGTTTCCCCTCCCCACTCCATACACCGTGTTCCACGGATGGAGCACGTGGCCCAGCATAAGCCACGCAGAGTAGCTTTCATTCCCCTTGTTCTAGTGATTGGTTCAGAGATGGACACACAACCCCAGTCAGACAAATCAGAGCTAACAAGACTCACCTCTAAAACTAATTTGAGCTGTGAAGGAAGCAGATGTTGTATCTGGCAAGACTTACCCTGGGACAGAAGACCATGTTTCCTTATGGGGACAGAGGCTTATCCCAACAGGCCTCAAAGCACATCTTTGACTCATTTGTTTAAACATTTTCCCTGGGACCTGCCCCACATCCAGGAGAGAACCTGGGGGGCCATGAAGGTCAAGTCTATGGGACAGCGGCTTATTTCTCCTGGTACCTACTCCTGCTGCTCCCGGATGTCAGGCCTGGGGAGAGCTTGAGGCTGCAGCTAACTGGGAGCTCTAACATCATCCTTGCCTACAGCGCAGGTGATTGCATTTCCATTTCTCAGTCGCTCCTACACGCGGCAGTGCTGGAACTAACTGTGCAAACCACATACCTGCTTTGCTTGCTGACTTCCTCTTAGGTTTTGATCACAGGAGACACTACAGGGAGACTGGGAGGCAGGAATAGCTGAGAAGGAACTTGCTCCTTCCTGTTTGCCAATGTTTCCTGTCAGCATCATCCCAGCCATGGCCCCAACAGCACAAACTGACTCTAAGCAAGAAGTTTCCAGCTTCCTTTGGCAATCTCAGCTCCAATCTCATTACCACTCACCCTCAATCTCCTTAGCGCCTCCTCCTCTCTTCTGCCTCTAAAAGCTGGAGTTCCCCATCGCTTCTCAGCCTTTTGGCTAAAATCAAGTGTAAAAGTTGGAGTTTCTGAGACTCTTTAGACTCATTCGTAGGTCCTCTCTTCTCACTCCATGTTCTTTCCCTAAATTGTCTCATCTATCCCCAAACACTGGCTACACTCGGGTAACCCACAAATGTACGTCTCCAGCACAGACTTCCCCCAAGACCTGCGTGGTTAACATCCCACTAAACATCTCTGCTTGGATATCTCAAAGGTACCAAATACTACATGATTTCAGTGATCTCCAGCTCGTTGAAAGGCACCACCATCATTTCTATCATGCCTTCTCTAGTGTCCTACACTAAATCTATCGCCAGACTCTGTCCACTCTCCCTTTCTCAGCAAAATCCACCCATTTCTCTCCATGCTCTGACCCCAGTCAAGCCCCACCTTCTCTCACCTGGACAGGCCTCTTGGTTTCTGCTCTGCCTATGCCAACCTGCTTTTCACATATATGCTGATCTCTTCATAAATGTGCATTATCAGCAGGTGCGTCCCCAGTTCAAAGCCACTCGGGGGCTTCCTATTGCTTTCAGGGTAAATACCCACAAAGCTCTACAGGGCCCAGACCTTCCAAATGGAGCCCTCCCAGCCCTCCAGCTCCACCTCAAACACCTCTCTTTCTTGTTCTCAGGGCTCCCTCCCAAGCGCTCTTTAACTATATCAAATGTGCCATATTCCTTCCTGCTTCAGGTTCTCCCTGCAAAACACCTTCCTTGACTCCAATCTTGCATTGTTCCCTAAAGCATGTCACTCAGAGCTCTCACTAGGGTTTGTCATCATCTATTCATAAGATTGCCTTGTTACTGTCTGCCTCCCCAAGTAGCCTGCCTGTCAGCTCCTTAAGGGACTGTAACTTTTTTTGCTCCCCTGTACATTGCTTTAACTAACCCAGTGGCCAGCATACAGTAACCCTCAATAAAGCACTGCCCTTGCTATGAGCTGGTCACTATCCTAAGTGTTATAAATCTATTAACTCATTTAATCCAAGAACAACACTAGAAGTGAGTACTATTATTGCCTCCATTTTATAGACAAAATAATCAAGGCCAGAAAAACTAAGCAATTTGCCATCACAAAGAGGGTAAGGTCCCTACACAGGCTGGATTAAACCTTCCCGGCTGACCCTGGAGTCTGCTGTTGATCACTCCCTACACTGCCTCTTCCGAGATGAGTAAGGGACAATTCCCACCTACTAGGGGAGCAGTCTGCAGTCCCACTGAGCTGGAGTTAGAACCCGGAGCCGAGGACTCTTCCCGCCAGCCTTGGTCCCTACGTCTTTGCCTCAGTGACCTCATCAAAAGCTTGTAAACTTATCATCCATGGCTTGGGCCCAACTCTGGCTTTGTATCAAAGGTGCTGAAGCACTTACTAAGTTTACAGACTCTGGGGCTACCAGAGAGCCTGTTCGGGGATAGCAAGCACAGGGGGTTCTGCAATTCCCGGTGTAGATGCCTGTCTCACCATAGACTGTGAGCTCCTGAGGCAAGGACTGGACTTATCCCCAGTGCTTGGCCCATTGCAGACCTCAGTGTGTGCTAAATGGTCTTCATTTTGTTTCATCTCAGCTTTTATTCAAAGTTCTTCATTTACTCAAAGCCTTGGCACATCTCTTTAGAAGAAAAAAAAGAATTCTTAAAAAAAACACAGCCCAGCCAGCATGGCTCAATGGTTGAGTGTCAACCTAGGAACCAGGAGGTCACAGTTAGATTCCCAGTCAGGGCACATGCCCAGGTTTTGGACTTGATCCCCAGTGTGGGGCGTGATGATTATCTGTCATCATTGATGTTTCTATCTCTCAGTCCCTTTCCCTTTCTCCCTGAAATCAATAAAAATATATTTTTTAAAAAAACACAGAGAGGTTGCATGACTTGCCCAAAATTGCTCAGCAATCTTCAGACAACTAATTCTTAATATTTGGGGAAGGAGGGTATGGACCCCTTAAATGACCTAATGAAACTCAGAATCTTCTCCTCGGAAAGATGTATCTCCGTACAGAGCATTGCCTATCACCTTCTCGGTTTCACAAACCTCAGGAGCCCTAGGCTGAGGGTGTGGGGTGAACACTACATTGAGGATCTCTACTGTAGTCCAAGGAAGAAAAGTTCTTATTTTCCAATGATTAAGTGTGGGAAACTGTTGGTAATAGATTTCCAATTTATAGCTTGATGTATGGTCACCTAAACTTCAAACTACATTTCTCAGCTGCCCTTGCAGCTAAATAAAACCATGTGATTAAGTGCCAGCTGTGTGATTAAGTGTTAGCTAACATGAGAAGAAATAATATACACAACTTCCAGGTTGTGCACTTAAAGGGAAGAATGCACAACCTGGTAGCCACACACTTGGCTCCATCAGCTGCATCAGAGTTTACAGCAGCCATATGGGTCTGACCAGCCTTTTCCACTCATTCCGCATTCTTCCAACCTCCTGTTGACTGCCTAGAAGCCAGGTCTCCTATAATCTTCACCTGCATGGGCCCATCAAGCTGATCTCTGTTGGAGACCCACCATCTACAATGTCCTTGCTAAGTTCTCAACAGGAGTGAGCCCCTATTTTAAAGGAGTTCGTCCTCTATGGAGGGAGACACAGAACAAGGGACCTTCAAATACCAGACAGAGAATGACAGCTACCAAATGAAAGCAACACAGAGCAAGAGCTCTGGGACTTGATCATGGGTAGTGGAAAGGGACTTGGGTTCCAACTTGGCCACTCTTGCTGTGTGACCTAGGACAAGACACATTTCCTTTCTGAGCCTCAGTTCTCAAACATTTGTCAGTTTAGTGTTGTGGACCACATGCTAGCAAAGGTCTTCCTCAGCCCTAACCCTCTAGTTACAGTAGGTCCTCGGGTTACGTCGTAGATCCGTTCCTAGGCGCTATGTAAGGCGATTTTCACCGTAAGTCAGAACCCACCTACATAAGCACCTACGTCACTCACATGGAGCACACACACAGCAGTAATGAAGTGAAACAGTAAAAAAAATTTAAAGGAAAGATAACAATTCCTGACCTTTACTTGTGGTAAGTTAATAATAAAAAACATAAAGCACATATGTACATACGTAAAAATGACGGAACTTTTTTTTATATAAATAAATGGGAGATGGCGATGTAACCATGAAACGAAGTACGTCGAGTCCGACGTACTCCGAGGACTGTCTGTATTTGTATTCCTCACACCTAGCACATCATGCATTTGTGATGTAATTCTTCAGAAGAGAACTGGTGTTGATTCCAATTCACTCAGGTTAAAAATTGTATTAATGAATTCCACTCATAATCTTGAAGGGTGTCTGTGACAAGTGACTCTCCAAGTGTGTCCTATACAACTGAATGGTCATCCTAACTAGTCATGGTGATGAAGTCCTGGGAAGAGAGGGTCTAAGAAGGCTGAACAACTATCCCAGGCCAGAGAATGGGAAGTCTCTACAGACAGGACTCTGAACAGGACTCTCATCATGTTTATGTGTTGGAAGAGACAGGGTCACCAATAGTCTAAATCTCTGCTTTTCCAATTCAAGCCACTTCTCTGGGTCTAATCTCTGTGACTATGGGGAACAGCTGGCCACCACCCTCTCATAATGACCCTTCATAAACATTTATGGAACAGAGGTAAGGTGTGCCCAATTGACCTGGGCCATCTCGATGTCTGGGCAATCGCATTGACAGGAATTTGATTTGTAGCTTCCTGTGCAGACTGGGCGCTTTGCATAAAAGTGCTCTCTTCTACCCTCGCATCTGTAAAATGTACTCCACCCACCAAATAAGGTCAGATGCCAGGGCGCCTCCAAGCTCTCTATGGTTTCTGGTGGACAAGAGTGAATGAGCCATAGGCACACATCACCATCTGGCCTCATGGATTAGCCCACACCCCCTTCTTTAGTAGTCGTTCAGCAAGAGCCTAACTGGGTTGGTTTTACAAACAGCTCACAAGTGGGGCCCACAATGTGACAGCAAGCCAGGGTGGACGAGGCATAGACTTGGGGTCAGACCACCTAGATTCTTATCCCCACTCAGTGATACAAACTGGGTGTTCCGGGGGGAGTTATATCACCTCTCTAAAGCCATGATTTCTTCATATGTTAAATGGGATGCTGACCTCTGACCATGCTGCCCCACCAGTTTGATGAGAAAGTGCTGGTCAAATATGAAGCTGTGTCATGATTATTGATGATACTGTTATGGTGGTTGCTTCAGACATCAGGTTTCAAAGTGGGTTGCCTGGTGGGGGAAGTGCGAGAAGAATCACATATTAGGACTTCTAGTTATATTTATCACTATTATTATTTCCTGGGAGCACACTTCTCTGAAGGTATGTTTTATAATGTATGGATCAAGTAGTTTTCATAAATGATTGAGCCCTCACTACACGCTGATAGTTTTACGGGAGTTAGATCATTTAAGACCCATGAGGAGGGCACTTTATTGTTATCCCTATTTGATTGGTGAGAAAATGGAGGTGCCTCAGAGAGGTTACACAGCTACGAGGTACAGAAGTTCAAATTGGACTGTCTGACTCCAAATTCCATTCTCTTCTCCACTACTATGCTGTCGGGTACAGAAAGACATCTATAATATAATAAATAATATTTCTCATTTGTTTCTATTTTACATAATATGTGAAGAATAATGAATAGCGAATGTATTTGAAGGGTGTGCCTAACGTAGTTCTCTGATAGTGCCACCTAATCAAAACAATTGAGACCACCTACTTTAATGTCTAAGAAAGGGGGAATATGAAGCTTCCAATCGTGCTCTCACAGGGCTGGGGCTGGAGTGAGGCAAGTGTGGGAGCCTTGGGCACAACGTTAAGGAGGCACTCACTTTCAAGTTCATGCAAGCCTGGCCCTATCTCCCCAGTATTGACAGGGAGCTAGCAGAGGCTTGTGGAAGCCACAGGACAAGAACAACAAGGGAGAAGGGGAAGTCGCCATCACTTATTCCTCCCAAAACCTTCAACTCCTAGGTCACAGGATGAAGATTCTGCAGTGTGGACAGTGGGTGAGGGCTAGGGTTAGGTTAGGGCTAGGGTTAGGGTTAGGCTTAGGCTTAGGCTCAGGGAAGGAGGGTGACAAAATAAAGATTTCCTGCCAGCCAGCTTGGATTAACTCACAAGCTGGAGCAGACCAAGGGGAAGTGGAGTTCCAGTCTTGGCTCTATGACCTTGAACCTCAGACTGCTCATGTGTAAAATGGGAATAAGAAAAATCCCTTACTGGCTCCCCCACAGGTTGTGTGAGGGGGTGATCTGCCTCCTTCAAGTCCTCTATGGATATTATTGCAATTGAGAACTGTGTGGGGAAACTGCATTGCATTGGATTCCATTGCTTCTCCATGGAGTTATCTAGAATTAATTATTGACACTCCCCACCTTCCACACCGTCCCTGTCCTGCTTTCCTGGATCTAACATCTGGAGGGGGATGAGCATCCTATCGGTGGTGACTTAAAGTAGTGAGGCTAGATTCCCCCCGCCTCACTCCCCCCTCACAGCAGTCCAGACACCCTTTGGTTTTACTGCTGTTGCCCTAGAATCCCCAAGGGGCTAGGGGTGGGTGGGAAGAGGGCCTCAGGGCTGGAGAACAAAGGGGCCATTAGACTCCCCTGCCAGCAAAAGCTCTAACTTCTCCCCAAAGAGAATGTCTTTACCAGAGACACTGGATCTCAGAAATGTCAGGACCACATTCAGAAACACACACACACACACACACACACACACACCCCAAAACACAAAACGCACAGAAAATAAAGACAACTTGGTTTGTGTGAGGTTGAGGGAGGCTGCCGCTATCTTTTGGAATGAGCAGAGCTCATCCACACTCACAGCGAGGTGAGAGAGGCACGCTTTTCCTGCAGAAACCGGCTTGGAGAGGGAAAGGGGCCCGGGAGCCAGGGGTCCACCAGCTCCCCAGCTCCATGCAGCACTGGAAGAAATGAAGGTCCGAAAGCCTGGTGTCAGCCTGCCTGCCTGTCACTGAGAGTCACAGGGCCCAGGGGTAACCTGTGCGCCAAGAGGAAAGATGGAGGGACAGAGGTGGCTTCTGAAGCCCCTCGGTGCCTGTCTTTGCCCACTACCACTGCCCCCCAGCACCTCAGCTGTTAGTGAAAGACCCATCCACCAGAAACTCAGCTCTGGGGGATAGGTGCAGAGGGGGAGGAGGGGCACTCCCTCTGTGTTTCCCTCACTCACAGCCCAAGGCCCACTGGTATCCAAGACTTCCACATTTTGCAGAAAGAACTTGAAAATTACCAAGTATTTCCTCCACAGCCTTTTCCTTTCATGGAAACAGAGAGAGGCCCGGGTGAAATAATTTGCTCAAGGAGGCACAGCTGTAGCAGCAGAACCAGGCCCACTCTCCCCCTTCACTTGCCTAGCCAAGCCCAGAACAGGGGCTTGCACCTGAGCCTCCAAGGAGATAGGCAGGAGGAGAACTGTGCCAAACCAACTCCACCTACCATGCCCACTTCTGGGAATCCCAGGAGGAACTAGGCGTCTTTGCCACTGAAGAGTTTAGAAGCCCAGAGGTCAAGCAAGAGCTAGATGGCAGGCAGTGCCCGCTCAGCCGCTCAGCCAGTCCAGAGCTTCTGGCCCGCTCCACTCCTTTCAGGAGCCCCCATTCCCGCCACCTTTGGATCCTCACTCTGCGTCCACAGCCATGCGCTCTCCCGGTGCCACGCGCACCACGCGCACCACGCGCACCACGCGCGCCACGCGCCAAAAGGCATGCGCAAAGCTGGAGGCGGCGGGAGGTGGCCTCTCCGCCGCTGTTTGTTTCCCCAGCCTGAGCGCGCACAGCCGGGCATATGGACTTTCCGCGCTCCGCATCTGTGTCATCAGTCGCATTTTCTGTGGATACGTGTGTATGTGTGTGTGTTTGAAGCCGGGCGCTGAGAACAAACGTGCATCTGTTAAATTTGACAATAAAGTCCTACGGCAAAGCTGCCAAGATTGGGGCAGCGGGTGGGGGCGGAAAGCAGAGGGGGTGGGACAGAGCTGGAGTCTCAAAAGGCGACGCCAAAGTGCCTGGCCCAGGTATTATGTCGGGAGAAGGTGAGGAGAGCAGCTGCTCCTTCTCGCGGGTGTGTATGGGAGCAAGGGTGCCTGTGTCCCTGTGAAGAGTACACACCGATCTGCTCAACATATGTCGCCACAAATCACTGTATCTCTCCCTCCTCCCCCGCTCCCTCCTGACAGGGCAGAGCAGAAAGAGGCGCTGAGAAGAGGCGCCGCTTCAACAGGTGTCTTAGTGCGCAATGCACCTTTTCACGCATTCACTGTCTCCATCAGCGGCGGAGACAATGTGGACACTTTGTTTCCAGGCTCTGTGCGCCAGCTTCGGGCGCAGGGGGGGAGGCGGCCCTGGGAGGGGAGGGGGGTCTGGAAATAAAGACCTCAGGCGCTCCTGGGGTCCCGGGCCCTCTCCTCCCTTTGTTGGAGAACTCCCTGGGCCAGAGCTTCCTTGTGCGCCCTTGGGGGTGGCATATGGCGCCCTCTCACCTACCCAAGAAAGAGAACCAGCCACCCACTCAAGAGCGCACAAGGTCCCTGAGCCCGGGGAGGGGGAGTCTCTGAGGGAAAGGCCTCTTTCCCAAAGTGAATGAGGAGCCCTCCTTATCTCTCCCCACCCCACCTGCGCCATCCCCTCAGCTGGCGCAGCAGGCAGCAGCCGTTGGGTGGGGAGCAGCGCAGCGGCCCAGCAGCACCAGCCTGCGGAAGCGCCCCAGCTCCCGGCAGATGAAATATGGGGCTGGTGAGCCCCTGGAGACCATATGTTTTCAATAAAAGAAGACAAATAGGACCGAGATAGGCCTTGCAGCCAACCTGTTATAAATGGGTGGCAATTGGGCCAATGTACACGGCCCCCGGGGGGAGGCCCGTTCGGTGCCAAATCCATGTGTCAGCTTCTGGGACAGGTGTGCCCAGGGGCCAGGGGCCAGGTCTCCCCCCTCCGGGTTTATCACGGCAAAGGTAATATTGTGCTAACTATGAGTAAACAGTCATTGTGAAAACCAGGGAGAGTTTATCAGAGGCGAACTAGTTGGGGGGTGGCTTAACAATAAAGTTGCCCGCCTTGGGAGCAGGTGACGGCTGGCTGCAGGACTCCCGCGGTAGATGTTTTCCAAAGCACTCCACTTTACAATCTCTTGTAATTATTTATTAAACGAAATCTATTTATTATTATTTTAGCAAACACTGGAGACAGGTGGGGCTTTCTTTTCGTCGTCTCCTTTTGTTTGAAGGACTGTTTGAAGTGGCCAGTCTCGGCCCGGGCAGCTCGCTCGCCAGATTTTTGTCTTCTGCTCTTTCAGTGCCGAGCGAAGGCGAGAGAAAGACGCCCCCTCCTCTGGCAAGCCATTAGCTATTCAGCCTCCTGTGGCCCCCCTCCCTCCCACTCCTTTCTCGAGGAGCCCCCAGGCACTGCTAAGATTCCCCCTGCAGATAGGAAGGCAAAAGGGCGGACCACTGCCTTCCTTCTTTTCCAATCTGCCCGCCGACTCTAGGCGTCAGGCTGTCGCCTCTCTCCTGGGGCCCCTCAGCCTCAGGCAAGCTGGGACCCCAAAGAGTCGACGGACACGGGGGTCCTGGAGGCACCAGAGGTGGTAGCTGGCCGGGGTCTTCAGGAACAGGCTCTGCTCCCCCCGCTTCAAGAGCTGACGCACCAATACCGCCGGCGCGCACTGAGTTGTCACAGACTGCGCCCCAGCCGGCATTGACTTTGGAGAGGGGTCTGTGCATCCTCTGTAGCAGAAAGGGAGGGCGGAAATCCTCAATGTCTAATCCCCTAGGACTCCTCAACCTCCAGCATCGCCCTCCAGGCCAGGAGACGGGATGCGGAGAGTTCTCTCCCGCCGCGAGATGACAGCGGCCCTGGGCCGCCGAGCGCCCCTCGCCTTGTTCTTTGCGCAAAGCTGGGGAAGTGGCGGCGGCGGCCTGGAAGCCTTGGAGAGCCTTGAGTCGAAGGGGCTCTGGGGAAGCTAGATAAGAATTCTAAGCCGGCCCTAGAATTTCCTCCCAACAAAAAGGTTCCCAAGAATCCCCAGACTCTCTCCTGTGCCGCAAGCTCGCCTGAGGCTGTCTCCAGCACCCAGTGGCCGCTGGAGGCAAGCGGGAGCCCAGGCGAGTCCCGGCTTCGCTTTCATCTGAGAGCCACCACGACATGAAGTCCCCATTGCGGGCTGCTCTCCGGGCCTCCAGGGACACACAGAGGTGCTTTGATCCCTTCTGGCCGGGGCTCCCTCCACAGAGTGGGGCTGGGTCCCAGGGAGCTGGGAGAGCAGTGCTGTGGGTTTCCTCTCCCGTTCCTGGTTTGCAGGAGAGAAATCAAGCGAGGCTGGGGTGTGGGTCAGGAGAGTGAAGAGATGGAACAGGAGGGGACACTGGCTCCCCTTGGCGCTGGGAGATGGGGCCACTGCCCCTTTTGCATTCTGACCCTGTCACGACTCACAAACCCACGAATTCTCCTGCTTTCTACATTTGGGGGTGTCTGATTTTGCCTTGAAAGGGTATTTCCCCCCAGTCAAGGAGAGGCAGCAGGTGCAAGGGAGAATCTAGGACTAGGAGTCTCAGGACCTGAGTTCTGTGGTTCTGATAGAAATTGCTATGTGACCTTGGTTGACTCACGTCTCCTTTCTGGGCCTTAATTTTTCCATCTGTAAAATGGATCTCAGGTTCTCATTCTTATAACGGGAAGGCAATTTGAGGAAAGTTCTGACCTAAAGGGTAACAGCAGCAAACGTGGAACCCATGAATCTCCATGGGGTCCCTGAGCCTGACCCCTCGCTTCACTTCCCTCCCAGACAGCAGGGGAAGGAGCCTGCGCTCACAGCGCAGCAGCTGTGATCCAGGACAGCGCCCCCACCCGCATACAGTCCTGGAGTCCCCTCTCCCTGGCGCCCCCGCTTATCCAGCCTCTCTCTGCCTGGGAGGCAATTCCAAGCCGCCTGGGCGCGCGTCAGAGGCCGTCGCCGGGGCAGATGCACAAACTTACCTCTCCCCCTCATCCATCCCCCCGGTTCCCTGACCGGGTCCTGCGCCCCTCCGCCAACTTCCGGGAGGCGCAGGGTCCCTGGAAATGCTAGAAAGGAACGCCTCCTCCGCCGCCTGCAGAGGCTGAACCCCAAACCCAGCCTCCGCCTCCGCCACGGGCCCCCGGGCACCTCGCGGTCAGCGGAGAGGAGCGGAAGCCGCGACCCCTCACCCTGAGTGACCGGAAGCAGAAGACCACGGGGTGTCCGCGGCGGGACAAAAGGGAGGGGCGGGGGAGAAGGGAGGGATGTTGCGTTCAGCCTCACTTTAGAAAGACTTCCAGGAGGCGAGGGTCCCTGCCCTGTGCTCACCGCCTGACCCCGGTCTGATTCGGCGGCGGAAGCTGGACCCGGGGGCGCCGGCCCCTGCGCGCCAGGGATGGGCAGGAGGCCCGAGTGCAGAAGAGGCGGCCCGCGGCTCCGCAGCACCGGCTCACCGCGGCGTTTAAGACCCCGGGGCTGCTGTGGGCTCCGGGCCTCCCCCCACCCCTTCGCACCTGAGCTCCTGCCCTGCAGGCCCCGGACCGAAAGCTGGGGTCCTGCCCCTGACTGGTGGCTGTGGGACGTCCCCTGGGGTGTGTGTGTGGGGGGTGGTCCACCATAGCCACCCTCTGCCTCTGAGATGCCATCCACATGTCTTACATTTAGGATGGGAGTGGTGGGAGGAGAGGGTCTAAGCGCCTCCGTCTGAGAAGTTTGGGGCGTCATCTCAGGGCACAGTAAGGGGGGCTCCTCACCCCCAGGCAAACGTCTCCAAGTGGCAGGGACACCCGTCGCGGTAGCCGCCTGGTCCCCGCCCAGAGTGAAGAGGGGCCGTGAAACTGACCCGCAGAGCAGGGAGCGGGGTGGCACCGGAGTCGGGGGACCCTTTCCCACCTGGGAGTCCGGACACCTGGCTCCCTGTCCCACCCCTCGCCCTGTGGCTTGGGGCAAGCGCCCCCCTCTCTGAGGCTGTTTCCCCGTGTGTAACAGGTGGAGATTCACCCACCCCGAAGGCTGCGCCAAGCCCCCTCCAGGTACCCAGAGAGGCTCTGCACAGGGGCCCGGAGAGAGAGACCTCGGAGGCGTCTGGGGCGGCAGCCGGGAGCCAACAAGGCTCTTCTCGCCGGGTGGGGCTCTTTGAGGAACCGAGAGTTGCTGGGACAGAGCCGGCCGGGAGAAAGCAAACAGAGGCTCGCTCCCCTCCCCCACGACCCAGGCCTTTGTCCGGAATCCAGCTGTGCCCCGCGGGGGAGGAGCGGGCTCGCGTGGCGGCCCCCGGGTCGCCGCACTGATTGGCCGGCAGCGCGGGCTGCGGCGGGGCAGGCACGCTCCGGGCCGCGCCGAGCAGATAAAGCGTGCCAAGGGGCACACGACTTGCGGCTCAGGACACCCGCCCGGGCAGGCGCGCCAAACAGAGCCGGAGAGGCCGGGACCCACTTGGCGCTTCTCTCCTTTAGGGACCCCCGGGCGGCGGCTCCGGCAGCTCCGCTGAACTTGGCATTTGCAAGGCCAGATCAGCTCCCCGCTGCGCAAAGCCCGCCGCTCCCAACCTTTTGCCCATGAGACCGAGGTAACACCTGGTAGCCCTGGGCATTCGACGGGGGAAAGGGTTCTCTGATCAGGTGGGGGTGGCTCTTTCTCGTGCCCCCCCCACACACACACGTGGCCCGGGATGGGGCACCTGGGTGGCCGGCCCACGCTGACCCGCACTTCTTCCCCTGCCGCAGGATGGCGCCTCAGCCCCCGCGTGCGCCAGCTGTCCAAGGGACCCACGAGACGGCGCAGCCCTTCCCGGTCGCCTCGAACGCGGAAGAGCCCTGCATCGTGTCCGCTCCGCCCAGCCCCACTCGCGTGTCAGGGGACCCCGTCGAGGCCGAAGGGAGCGGCTGCCGAGGGGCCGCCAGGAAGCTCCGGGCGCGGCGTGGGGGACGCAGCCGGCCCAAGAGTGAGCTGGCTCTGAGCAAGCAGCGGCGGAGCCGCCGCAAGAAGGCCAACGACCGCGAGCGCAATCGGATGCACAACCTCAACTCGGCCCTGGACGCGCTGCGCGGAGTCCTGCCCACCTTTCCCGACGACGCGAAGCTCACCAAGATTGAGACGCTGCGCTTCGCGCACAACTACATCTGGGCGCTGACGCAGACGCTGCGCCTGGCGGACCACAGCCTTTACGGTCTGGAGCCTCCCTGCGAGGAGCTGGGCAGCCCGGACGGCGGCTCCCTGGGAGACTGGGCCTCCCTCTACTCCCCGGTCTCCCAGGCGGGCAGCCTGAGCCCCGCCGCCTCGCTGGAGGAGCGCCCCGGGCTGCAGGCGCCGGCCTCCCCTGCCTGCCTGCCGGGCGCCCTGGCCTTTTCAGACTTTCTCTGATGGCCCGTCGGCCGCTGGGCGGCGGGTGCTGGGAGAGGGAGGGTGTGGAGGGTGTGGCGGTGGCGGTGGCCCTCACGCGGACTTGCTCCTCTTCTCTGGTTCGCCGAGCGCCGGTGGGCCTAGACGCCCGCGGGGCGGCCGGCCGGTTCAGTCCCCCGTCCTCAGCGCCGCGCCATCTGAGACATTCTGCCGCTGCCTGCGCAAGTGGGCGTTACAGGCCGCGCGTCTCAGGCCCCCTCCCTGAGGTCACCCCAAAATCTCGTGCCAAAACGCCGAGAATGGTAGCACTACACAGGGGAAGACGCGCCCCCGCCCGTCTCCTGCCACCCTACCCTCACTCAGTTTGTCTGTCAGACCGACGACTGTCTCTTACCGCTCCTCCCCATCCAGCCTCCGGTCTCCGCTCCTCCTCCTCTCTCCCTACCCAGTCCCGGGCTTCCGGCCGCCCCCTCTGCCTTAGCCCACGAAGGCGATCCTGTGCCTTCTCCGCGTGCACTTTTCTGAGCCATTGCCCCGGGGGAGGGGGGCTGGAGGCCCGACTGAGAACTGGTCTCACATTCTTCTTGGGGAGCGTCTCCCTGCTCCCCCCCCCCCAACTCCGCCTCCCTGCGACCGAGAGAGCTCGTGCCTTTAAAAAAAAAAAATCATTTTGTAAATTATATGATGTCTTTTGAGATGAATTTTGGTACGGTAAATTATATGGCCCCCGCCCTGCTTTACACGTTGTATTTATTGATGAGATTTTAAAAAAAAAACAAAACGGGAAAAGTCTATATTTTGTACATAAGATTATTTGGGGTCTGGTGAATGAGACTTTGAGCCAATAATAAAAGGGGGGAACCTATGGAAGCCTGAGCCCTGTGTCTGGATTGTGCAGAGGGGAAGGCTGCCGCCTCTGCGGTGGGGGTGGGGGTGCCTCTGTCCAAAGAGAGGGATGAGGCTTAAGACAAGCCTCCAAGGGGGCTGCTCACTGGCGCTGGCTGGCCCTTTCCGCTGTGGTACTAGCCTAATGTGGTTACTTTTGGGGAAAAGAGGGAATAATAAACAGTCCCACCACAGAATGGGAGCTCTCAGAAACGCTACCTGGCGGGCTAGGCATCCCAGGAATTTTCCCAATCTGCCTAGCGTTCTAGCGCATCTTCTGAGCCATTTTACACGCCACGCGCTGGGGTGGCGCGCAGTGACTCGTGGATCTGAGCAGCGGGGAGCAGGGAAGGTGGAAGGTCCCGCGGGACTTTCTGGCACCCCGGGACACCTAGCAGCCTTGCCTGCAAGCTTATCAAGAAATTGTTCAAGGTTTCCAGCCACTGGTACTTGATTCCTCCCAAGGTAGAGTAGGATGGTGCACGGTGGTGACTGAAATGTGTCCCCGAAGTGCTACTGGAACCCCACCCCATGGCTTCCCCGGTCCCCAAGATCTCTGGGAAGCAGACAAGAGCTCTAAGAATTCGAGGAATATGCCTGGCGCACAAGAACAGGAAAATGGAGGGCTGGCACCCCACCCCGCGCATTGAACCCCAGAGACCTCCTTTGGATTGGTCCTGGGCGCCTGGGGAAGACACGGGCCAGCCTCCAGAGGGCAAAGGGAGGTCCGAGGCTGGGACCTGGCAGGTTGCTTTCCATCCCGTTAGAGCGCAAAGGTGGTGGCTTTGCAGGGGTTAATGCCTCTAGCATCTGCTGCTCGTTTGCCATCCCCCTTTCAAACCGAACTTTCCCTCTCTCCTCTACTCTTAGGTCCCCGTAGCTCGGTAGCTAGCTCGTAGCTCGCAGGAGCTACGCCTCGGTTACTGGGGTTGGATTTGAGGGTGCAAAGGGGGACATGGCAAACAAACTCATAAACGAAGGTGTTTTGTTTCGTGGCTTTAATCTGGGAGAAGATTAATGGGTTATTGGTGACCTCTGCATCTGCCAACTTTCCACCTGGGGCGCCAAGGGGGAGGGGGAGCAGGTGTCTGTGGCTCCGGTTGCACAGACCAAACCAGTGCCTGCTACTTGCTGGGCATTTGGGGAAGGGGTGTGGACAGACCTAAAAAGCAGGAGGGTCTATCTCTGTCCTCCAGGGACAGTAGCAAGTGTGTTGACAAAAGAATTCAAGACCCAAAATATCGCTGCTGGGGGGATGCGGGAGGCAGAGGCACGGGCAGGACTGTCACCTGGGGCTGGGGCTGGGGTGGGAGGTTGGCCCGGGAAAGTGACATTTGGGCCAGGGCTAAGGGTTAGGAGAGGAAGTCCTCAAGCAGGAAGACCGCTGGAAGGTTGGGGGAAGCGGTGCTCAAATAGGCAAACGACCCCAAAGCTGGAAGAGTGTCTGTTGGCGCTGTGCTCCCGCTGGAGGCACCCACTGCCCGATCCTCTCCTCTTTCTGAGGGTGCTCATTAGGGAGCTATTCCTCACCCATGGCACACAGACTGTCCTCCCACCAATGAGTATTTTAAAAATTACGGTTTAGCCGGTGTTGCTCAGTGGTTGAGCAGGGACCCATTAACCAAGAGGTTACTGGTTTGGTTCCTGTCAGGGTACATGCCCATGTTGTGAGCTCAATCCCCAGTAGGGGACTGCTGGGGGCAGCTGATCAATGATGTTTCTCTCTCATTGATGTTTCTCTCTATATCCCTCTCCCTCCCTCTCTAGAAATCAATAAAAACGTATTTAAAAAAAATAAAAATTATCGTTTAACCAACTCCACTCCTGGGCTGCCACCTTGGGTGGGGGGCAGATTTGCCCCGGGAGCTGTCCGCTCTACTCTCAGAGTCAGGAGGCGGAGGAAGGGTTGAATCGCTGCCCAGTTTAGGGCTCGGTGCCCAGGAAGAGCCTATCCATCGCTGGAGGTGGTCAGCTTCCTCCAGAGGCCCCCTAAGCTAAGAGGCCTTCCTCTGTCAGGGCGCGGAAACCCTTCTGAGAGTCGCTCACACAAACAGCCCAGCATCCCTATCCCGCCACCCACCCCGGGGCATTCGTCCTTTAGCGGCTTTTAAAATCGGGCTGCTCGCGGCTCCGCTGCACCTGCATTTGTATGGCTGCGGGGGCCCCTGCGATCGGAGGTGGTCGCCTGCGCCCCAGCTCCCTGAAACCCGGACAGGGTCTCAAGCGGGGGCAGGAAAGACGCTGGGGTGGAACATGCTCTCCCCTCTTCTGCCTTTGTCTGAGCCCAAGCCTGGCTTCCAGAACAACAGCAATGAATCTTGCGCCATCCCCCATCCCACCCACAACCACACGGCCTCCCCAGCCGCACACACAGCAGGTAGATTTATGGTGCCCTGCCCCCATCCCACCCCACCCCCAAACCGGCCTCCGGAGGAGGACAAAGCGTCCCGGGGGCCATTGGAATGCTAATGGCTGGGAGCCTGGCCGCGGGGCTGGCACAAAGGCAGGCGGGGCCCCGGGCGCACGCGACCCCACAGGCCCCTCCTCTCCCCTCCAGGCCACTCTGCCCGGCTTTGTGACCTTGGACAAGTCTTTGAGTCTCCACTAATTCACTTGAGAAGTTCCCTAATACCTTTTCCCTGGATTTCTGGGCACCTAAGAGGAGGCCGTGCTTGCTGGGTTCTGAGTTACAGTCCCCCAGACCTGAAGACATGGAAAAGACCCTTCAGGACCTGGTGCTGGGGAGTGGAGGGGGAGGGTGTTGGGACATCCGGCTGAGAGTGTGGCACAGGTATATTACCACGACATTTTTACATTCATGAAATTAATATTCTCTGCTGTGTCTCCCCCTCTCTCCCCCCCCCCCTTTAAAAATATCTGCAGACAGTGATCAATAAAAGCAGCGGACACTCGCTAACTTCACCTGTCAGCTATGCCTTCAACCGGCCAAGAGCAGACAGTGGGAGACTCGAGGCTGGACAGTTCTTTCCTCAGGCACCCTCTCAGGGCAAGGCAGGATGGTCACAGCCAGGGAAACAGAGGCCCGAAGTCTTGGAAGTAGGTGACCTTCCCAAGGCCTTCAACCACCCGGTGAGTCATTGAAGCAAGCTGGACTGTGAACCTGGCTCTAAAGCAGTACCGAGTCCATCGCAGTTTGTGCTTGTCCTTGTGCTCCCTTGCTCTTTGGCTGAACCCCACCTCCAACCCCGACCCCTGAAGAGGCTCCAGGCTCCTGTCTGTCTCTTCTGCTTCTGCGACGCGAGGGGCCAAGTCCGCGGAGAGGGTGCCTTCCTGGCTAACCCGGCCAGCACCGGCTCCTGACATACTGCTGTGCGCCCCTGACCATGGTGCTGAAATAACCGCGTTGGTTCAGAGGGAGCAACGTGCCTGGGGACGTAAGGTTCTCAATACGGAAAACCACCTATCAACCCCCTTTAGTCACGTTTTTCAGGCCAGAGTCCCTACAGGGCCCCCTGTGGACATGCAGACCCAGAAGGCTGGCAGGCTTCCTTGGTGTGGTGGAGAAAGCATGGGCTCTGTTACTACTAACTGTGTGACCCCAGCAATGCCTTTTTCTCTCTGGTTTTTAATTAACCCCCTTTGCCTCTCTAGGACCCACTTCCCTTACCTGTAAAGTTGGGACAATAAGAAGTAGCTACTAATTGGGCAGGTTAAGTGTGCTTGTTTTTAGTGCAGGTTTGGCATCTACCTCAATTCCAGCACTTCTTAATTCTATCATTTTGAGCAAGTTATTCAGCCTCTCCGAACCTCAGTTTCCCCATCTATAAAGGAGAAAACCACACACCTACCTCATAAGGTTCAAAGCGGGTTTAGATGAGGTGACAGATACGTCCATATACTTCATGTTTCTGCCAGCAATTTGAAGCAGAATTCATTATAGTACCCACACCATTTTATTCTTACAGATGATGATGAGCAAAGAAAGTCGGGGCCAGGACTGACATTAACCATGGAAGGATGATAGAGCTTGCCCAGACCCAGGCCTATTAATTAAGGAGACAAACTGAGGCTCCTGCTATCCAAAGATCATCACCAGCTACTCGTACCTCTGTTGCAATAGTTATCTATTACTGCCTAACAAATTACAAAGCGCACACACAAACTTTACTTACACTAGAAACCTTCACTGTGTGGTTCAGGAATCCAGGTGGGCTTAGCTGGGAGCCTCTGGCTCTAAGTGTCTCAGGGCTGCAGTCAGAGAGTCAGCCAGGATTGTGGTCTCACCTGACAGCCTGACTGGGGGAGAATCCGCCTGTTCACCTAACTCAGGTGGCTGTTGGCAACACTCCATTCCTCGGGGGCCATTGCATTGAGGGCCTTCCTTCCTCAGTCATTTGGGGCCAGAGCCTTCCTCTGTTCCCTGCTATGTGGGCCTCCCCATAGGACAGCTCACAACATAGCAACCGGCTTCCTTCAGTACAAGGAAACAAAAGGCGGGAGGACACTCAAGACAGAAGCCACAGTCTTTTTGTTTTTGTAACGTAATCTCCAAAGTGACATCCTCTCACCTCTGCCACATTTCGTTTACTAGCAGGAAATGACTAAATCACCCGAGCTGGTTTGGCTCAGTGGATAGAGCATCAGCCTGCAGACTGAAGGGTTCCAGGTTCAATTCCAGTTAAGGGCACATACCTAGGTTGCAGGCTCGATCCCTGGTCCTGGTCGGGGTACATGCAAGAAGCAACCAATCAATCTGTCTCTCTCACATCAATATTTCTCTCTGTGTGTCTCTCCTCCCTTCTACTCTCTCTAAAAATCAATGGAAAAAATATCCTCGGTGAAGATTAAATAAATAAGTAAGTAAATAAATAAATAAATCCAAGCCACAGCCCAGGGGAGGGGACCACACAAGGGCACGAATACCAGGAGGGAGAGATCACGGAGGGGGCCATCCAAGAAGCTGCCCACATATGAGCAGCAGAATCTTTGCTGCCTGCTTTCCACACCCCAGAGACAGACAGCTACGCAGCCACGAATACACACACACACACCTCCCCAGGGTCTACTCTACCAGGGTTCAAAAGAAGAGAGCCCAGGTGATCTGACTCCTGGGGCTAAAGCAGATGTTTCTCTGTCCCCAGCACTGGGTTTGCTTCCAAGAAGGGCCCACGAGGGGGGACCGCCAAGTGAACCATTGCACCTCCCCAGCTGATCTCTGACATCCATTTCTGCTTTCACAGGCCTCCCCACCCCCACTCCCAGGGGCAGAGATTTAGGATGTCTGGGGCCTGTTCACCGGTGCCCAGTGAAGGGAAATTTACTGCCTCTAGAGAACCAGGGCCTGACTTGGGGTCTTGAATGCATCTTTTTCCCCTTTGCCTCTGCTTTATTAGGTTAATCATTGCTTGAATTGGTTGCCATGGTTTGAGCAAACCCATGGCGACTCTATAATGAAGCCTGAAAGACTCGGACCCCATTTATCATCCCCAGTGTTTGGGAGGCCCAGAGCCTCATTTGCCTCCCCCTGAGTCTGGGCACCACCCTTCTGCCTGGGGGCCCCTGGCTCCTTTTGAACAAGGAATAAACAGGTGGCGGCTTGGAAGAGAAGAGGAGACCCACACAGGTGGAGTGAGCACTGCACTGCGCACGTGTACACACGCGCACACACATACACACACACACACACACACACACACACACACACACACACATTTTTATATTTTCAACTCCAGAAGCCCAGACACAGAGCAAACATACAGGCAGCTCGGCCAGACTCTCTCCTTTGGGAGAGTGGAGGTAAGGAATGCTCTTCAGCCTAAAGGGGTCTGTGGCTGTCTTAGCAGTAGGGAGGCTTGTGTCTCAGCAGGCCCAGGTGGTATCACACCCTTGATTCCCTGGCCATAGACTGAGCAGCATTATAATCCTGCAATGAGTAGGAGACAGACGAGGCAAGGCTCAGAAGGGAAACTGAGGCATATAGAGGTTCAACAACATGTTCAAGGTCATCTGGTGACGGTATAGCCAGGGTAGAACCCAGAATCAGTAAAATGTTTATGGAAAATTGCAAAAATAGAAGAGCATCATGAATTTTCATGTATCTATCACCCAGATTCAACTCAGAGCTGATTCTATTTCCCCACATATCCACTCACTTCCCCCTGTACCACCTCCATAGATTATTTTGAAGCAAATCCTAGCTATCACACAGTTCCAGCTATAAATCCTCCTCCAGTACCCTTTTTCGCTGAGCACCAATTGCATAAGAGAATGTAGCAGCTGAAAGCATTGGCTCTGAAGGTGCACACTCTGGGTCCAAATCCACGCTCTGCCTCTTCTCCACTGTGTGACCTTCAGCCAGTGACCTGATGTCTCTGAGCCTCAGTTTCCTCAACTATAAAAGGAGCAATGACGCCTCTCTCCTAGGGTGATGGTTAGGATGAGAAGGAATAGCACAGGCAGGTGGTCAGCACTGTGCCAGGCACAGGACACATGGAGGCTTTTTACTGTTTCCATTGCTGTTACCACTGAACCATGAGTAGCGACTGCAGTCTGGCACGAGGTCAGCTCTTGGCAGTCTCCTGGCACAGAGGCAAGAGCCTTGTCATGCTCTCTACCTGGCATAGTACTGAGGCCTCCTGGAGGAGCTGGGGAGAAAACGAAGCTCTGCCAAACACGTAAGACTGAGAACAGAAGAGGGGGCCAGGCAGGGGCTCCTCGGAGGTTGAGGGCACAGAAAGGGAAGCAGCCCATCTGGGTTCGTGGGTCAGGGGAGGCCTGAGTCCCAGTAACTGAACAACCCGGAGAGGTTCTCTCCAGGAAATCGCCCGCACCCCCAGGATCAAAGCTCTGAGAGGTTTTCCTGGGCTAACAGCATATCCTCCTCCCTAACCGCCCTTTTACCAACAAGTAATTTTGATTGAGTGTTTATTACATCTCAGGACAGTCCTAGCCTTTTCTGTTAATTAGTCTATGAGATCAGAATTATAATTCCCACTTTTTTTAAAGAAAGAGGTTGGGAGTGCTTTTTAAAATTTATTCTAGAGAGAGAGAAAGGGGGAGAGATGGATGGATAGATAGATGATTGATAGATAGATAGATAGATAGATAGATAGATAGATAGATAGATAGAAACATCCATCAGTCGCCTCCCACACTCTCCCTGACAGGGGATTGAACCCACAACCTAGGTATGTTCTCTGACCGGGAACAACCTTTTGGTGTACAAGACAAAGCTCCAACCAACTAAGCCACCCGGCCAGGGCTAGTGCGGTGCTCTTGACCCTGCATTGCACCATGCACGTGCTCTCCTTCTCTTTTGTTAAAGTTTTGGTTGCAGACATTTTCAAAAATGTACGAAGTAGAGAGAATAGAACAATGTGTCCTCATGCACCAGCACTCAGCTTCCACAGCCCTCAGTTCACAGCCAACCTTGTTTTGCCTCTTGTCTCATCCACCCAGTCCTGCATACACACACTGTTATCTTTTTGTGTGGAATATTTTAAAAGACTGGATGTCTATCATCAGACTTGCAAATACTCAGTGTCCATTTCTAAATGATAGGACATTCTTAAAAACACAACGACCAAGCCATTTTTATACCTAATGAAATGAACAATTCTGTAATATGAATCTAGTCATATTCAAATGCTTCCAGTCCTCTTTTAGAAAAATGTACAAACAAACAAACAAAACACCTCCCATCTGGGATACTCCTCTCTCCCACCCTGAGTAGGTGAACCAGGCAGCTGGCTGGAGGCCAGGACCAAGGCCAAGACCAAGACGAGGCTAGCCCTGACTCCCTGGCTGGGTGGGACTGGCCTTGGGCAAGTCAGTGCCTTCCCCTTCCTTCCCCACCAGCTCCATCCTAACGTTTGGTGACCAACCATCCTGGTTTGTCCAGGACGTTTCCAGTTTTATCACTGCAGGTCCCCTGCTCTGGGTAAACCCAGATGGTTGGTCACCCTACAAGGAGCCGGAAACTTGGTGGTGCCCACCCCAACCCTCCCTCCATCTCTAGCTCCAGTCACCCATCAAGAGCAGGGGGAGCTCACAACTGAATTTCAAGGGGCCTCAAAATAACAAATAATTGACCGAAACCTTTGTGGGGCCCAGGCATGCCTGGCTCCAGAAGGAGAGGGTCTGAAGCCTCCCAGCCGCCAGTAGAGAATCAGATCTTTTCACACCCAGGGCACCAAATTCAGCGGTCTCCTCCCTCCTTCTTTCCCCCCTCTCCAGATCTAATGACAATCCAAAGAGTTCCTGATAGGGTTTTAAAAGATGCTCTTCATTCACTGTCCACGAAGCATGAAAATCAGCTCGTTTGTCTCCATTCTTTGCCCTAAAGGCCTGGCCAGCCTCGGGCCTGCAGTCTCAAACTTGTCACTCACTTTTCACTTCCTTTTGTTGGATTTGCCTTTATTTCATTCTTCTCTCTCCTCCGGGCACCCTCCTCTCCCCCTCCTCACTCCATCCCTGGCCTTCCCCTCCACCCTCCCCCAGCAGTCCCCAGTTCCTCTGTCCACACAAAAAAAGCAACAGACCAGTCTGGGAATTTCTTTACAGTCCCGGTGCATCCAGCCCCGCCCCCTTCTTCTCACTCACTTGCTTTTAAAAAGTGGGAGCAAAAAGCCAGCAGCAGCTAAAAAGGACTTGGGATCCAGGGACAGCACTGCGCAGGCCCTGGCTGGAAATGGCTGCAGGGAGCCCTGAGTCCTGACCTCTGGCTTCACAGCTGTGGAAACTGAAGCCCAGAGAGGGGAAGAGACTGGCTCAAGGTCACACAGAGTTAGTGGCAGAGCAGGGTGCAGAGGCAAGTGTCCCCGATTCTCAGCCTAGACTTTCCCATACAGAATTGATGGCTGCTCCTCCACCCGCACGGCACTGAATTTACTCCCCTTTGTGACGCTTAGCGTCTGAGCCTAGAGTCATAGCTTGAAGGCAGGAGCCATGTCCAGTTCACTGCCGTGTCTCTTGACACACGGTAGGCGGGTGGTGGTGGTGGTGGTGGTGGTGGTGGTGGTGGTGGTGGTGTTTTTAATGAAATTGAAATGAAGGAACACAAGGGCCAGGCTGCCCCCGACTCTTTGGACCTGATGAAGCCCCTTCTGGACTATGGCTTTGTTGCCAGGCCCAGGGTGTTCCCCTGGCCCAGGGGAGACGGAAGGGGAGGCAAGAAAGGGGTGTACGTTTAGCAGCCAGGCCGGTTACCAGTCATTTCTCTTTCTAAGAACAATTGGCACTAAGGGGATGGGGAGAGGTGTGCCCATCCTTCTACAGAGGCAGGGCCAATAGCGCGAATCCCCAAGGGAGCAACGGGCATCTCATCTGGGGCAACACGAAACAGGAGGGAGTAAGAGAAGCGGGCGGGTTTATGAGGGGATCTGGGTCCCCCAGACCTCAGTGTCACCTGCATGCCAGGCCCTGTGTGACTGATGGGAAGAGAGGCAGCTGCTGGTTGTGGAGCCACATGGGCCTCAGAAGGAGGGGGGGGGGGTCAGATTCAAAAGCACATCCCCATGGAGCATGGCCTCTCCTCTGTGACCTGCCCTCGCCTCCTCCTCGAGGCTCCACAAGTCACCCAACTGCCCAAGCTGAAGACCTAGGTGCCATCCCCACCTTGGCCTGTGGGTTCTTCCTCTGCCATGTCTGTGGACCCACCTTGGCCCCTCGCTCCCTGCTCTCTCTGTTGGCTCTGGACTGCACAATTACCCCAGACACACAGAGGTCCCTGTCTGGAACCTTCCTGCCACCTCTTTCTTCAGTCCAGCCCACACACCATGCCTAATATTCTCACTGCAGGTCACATCTTTCCTCTGCACAGCGCTTTCCAGGGAGGTAGGAGAGCCACTTACCTCTTTAGTAGGAGCACAGCCTAAGAATCAGGCTCCCTGGGGTAGATTACAGATCAGCCCTGTACCAGCTTGGTGACTTTAGGCAACCTGTTTAAGCTTCATTGTCATCTGTGAAATAGGAATAATTGTAGTATCTCTCTCACAGGATAGTTATAATAATTAAATACACGATTTACAATATAACACAATATACAATGAGTATATGCTATATACAATATAATAATATATAAACATAGGAGACTGCATGAGACCATTGGTGCATGTTAGCTGTTGCTATTTTCATGAGGATGCCCTTTTGCATTTTAAAAACTTTTTATCATGTTCATATATTACTTTATTAATTTATTTTTTTCTAAGCCTTTTTCTTTCTTTCGTTTGTTGTTGTTGTTGTTGTTGTTAATCCTCACCCAAAGATATTTTTCCATTGATTCTTAGAGTGGAAGGGAAGGGTAAGAATAGAGAGAGAGAAACATTGTTGTGAGAGAGGCACATCGATTGGTTGCCTCCTGCACATGCACCAACAGGAGCTGGGGATTGGGTCTGCAACCAACCTCAATGGGAAAGGAACCCAGAACCTTCAATCCGCAGGCCGATGCTCTATCCACTGAACCAAATCAGCTAGGGCTCTAAGCCTTTTTATTCTTTACTAGAGGCCTGGTGCATGAAATTTGTGCACAGGAGAGGGGTCCCCTCAGCCCAGCCTGCACCCTCTCAAATTCGGTACCCCTCAGGGGATGTCCGACTGCCGGTTTAGGCCTGATCCTGGGGATCGTGCCTAAACTGGCAGTCGGACATCCCTCTCACAATCTGGGACCACTGGCTTCTAACTGCTCACCTGCCTGCCTGCCTGATAACCCCTAACTGCCCCCCTTGCCAGCCTGGTCGCCCCTAACTGCCCCCCCACTGGCCTAGTTGCCCCTAACTGCCCCCCCTGCTGGCCTGGTCGCCCCACGCAGCCTGCTGTTCAGTCGTTTGGTTGTCCCTCACTAACCCCTCTGCCAGCCTTGTCACCCCACACAGCCTGTGTTCGTTGTCCATCCGGTTGTTTCAATCATAATGGCCCCTGGCTTTTTATATATTAGGATTATTTTAGTTACTTAAAGAATCGACCCATCTGAGAAACCATCAACAAAACTAAAAGGCAACCAACCAAATGGGAGAAGATATTTGTAAACGATATATCTGATAAAGGGCTAATATCCAACATATATAAAGAACTAACACCCAGCTGGTGTTGCTCAGTAGTTGAATGTTGGCCCAAGAACCTGGAGGCCATGGTTTGATTACCTGTCAAGGCACATGGCTCAATCCCTTGTATGAGGCATGCAGGAGGCAGCCAATCAATGACTCTCTCATCATTGATGTTTCTATCTCTCTCTGCCTCTCCCTTTCTCTCTGAAGTCAATAAAAAAAAAATGTGTAAAAAAGTCATATCCACAACTCTAATTTAAAAAAAGAATTCACATAACTCAACAACAACAACAACAAAACCCAAACAATCTAGTTAAAAACTGGGCAGAATGCACACGCCCCGGGGTCTGGGTGAGGCCACGCGCCCCTGGGTCTGGGTAAAGCTGGATCCCGGGTCCGGGTGAGGCCGTGCACCCCTGGATCCAGGTGAGGCTGGGTCCTGGGTCCGGGTGAGGCCTCGCCCCTGGGTCCGGGAGAGGCCACGCGCCCCTGGGTCCGGGTGAGGCCATGTGCCCCTGGGTCTGGGTGTAGCTGAATCCCGGGTCCAGGTGAGGCCGTGCGCCCCTGGATCCGGGTGAGGCTGGGTCCCGGGTCCAGGTGAAGCTGGATCCCGGGTCTGGGTGAGGTCGTGCGCCCCTGGATCTGGGTGAGGCTGGGTCCCGGGTCCGGGTGAGGCTGCGCACACCTGGGTCCGGGTAAGGCCACGCGCCCCGGGGCCTGGGTGATGCTAGGTCCCAGGTCCGGGTGAGGCCGCGCGCCCCTGAGTCCGGGTGAAGCCGCGCCCCTGCGTCCGGGCGAGACCAAACCAGAGGGAGTCGGACCTGCATTACCACCATTTATCCACCATCCAGAGCTGAAAAGTCAGTGCCGACATGTACACATAAGGAACTGGTGGACATTGAAATTGGGTCTCAAAAGAACTGTTGGTCCAGAAAGAAACTTACTACAGACTGATTCATTTGCCTGTCAGCATAACTATTATTGCTTGTCTCACATTCGGTTCTTATAAGTATATTTCTAGTAACACATGATCTCACTCATCTAGGGGAAATGATGAACAACATAGACTGATGAACAAGAACAGACCCAGAAACAAGGAGGCATTGATCGGACTGTCGGGCCTCAGAGGGAGGGTAGGGGAGGGTGGGGGTAGGGGGGAGAGATCAACCAAAGAACTTGTGTGCATGCATACGAGCCTAACCAATGGTTAAGGACAACAGGGGGGTGGGGGCATCCGTGGGGAGGGGTGGGGGATGGGAATGGGGGGATGAGGACAAATATGTGACACCTTAATCAATAAAGAAATTTTTTTTAAAAAAAAGTAAAAAAAAACACAACCTGGCAGAATGTCTGAATAAACACTTTCCAAGGAAGACATACAGATGGCCAACAGACATATGAAAAGATATTCAACGCCACTAGTTACTGGGGAAATGCAAATCAAAACCACAATGAGATACTGTCTCCTACCCATTAGAATGGTTATTATAAAAAAGATAAGAAATAACAAGTGTTAGAGAGAATGAGGGAATGTAAATGACTGCATCCACTATGGAAAACAACTGGGAGAGTCCTCAAAAAACTAAGGATAGAGCTACCATATGATCCAGCAATTCTTCTTGGTATTTACCTCCCAAATATGAAACCACTTATTAAACTTTTGCACTCGGATGTCGAGTGTGACTCGACACGGTTAGCATCGGTAGCAGCTCGTATGTCGAATTGTATTGAATGTATCAATAATTTGAAATATAAAAAAATCCAAATAAATAAGTTTGTATGAAAAGAAACTCCAGTTTTTTATTCTACTGCCATGCTTTGTAAAATCTGGGATATTTAAAAAATTAAATCCTGAGTAGAATAAAGGAATCGAGAAAAAAGCAAGCGAGTGCAAAGGGTTAATAAAGATATGTGTACCCTATGTTCATTGCAGCATTATTTACAAGCGTCAAGACATGGAAACAACCCAATTGACATATTACTGAATAAAGATGTGGTATATGTAATGAAATACTACTTAGCCAGAAAAAAAGATAACATATTACCATTTGTGACAACATGGGTGGATCTTGGGAGTGTCATGCTAAGTGAAATAAGTCAGAAAGAAAAGGACAAGAATTGTATGATGTCATTCATACAAGGGATATAAAACAAAAGGCAACAAAGAAAATAACAAAACAAATAAAACAAACCCATGGATACAGACAACAGAATGATTACCAGAGGGGAAGAGGAGGGGTTCCCTCCAACTACTCTCCCCTGCTGGCCATCTTGTGGCAGCCATCTTGTGTCCACATGGGGCAGCCATCTTTGACCACATGGGTGGCCATCATGTGTGTTGGAGTGACGGTCAATTTGCATATTACCCTTTTATTAGATAGGATATTCAATGGGGCTACTAAGCCCCATTGAAATTGTGTTGTAAAATAATACTTGTTAACATGGGGAAATGCTCACCATGCATTGCTAAGGGGAAAACAAACTATATTTTAAGCAAGATGGCAGAGAAGGCAACTTGCAAACTGCTCCACTACAGAATATCAGAAATTCTGAATAAAAGGTGATAATCAGTCTTTTAGAGGTTTAGTATGAAACTACATGCACAGAACATATACGCAGATTTATGCTTGGAGAAAAAACCTGGGAAGACATCCACAGATTTATTGACCAGACAGTGTGATTTTCTTTTATTTCTAAATTTTGTTAGTTTTTTGTACTGAGCTTCTATTATTTTTGACTTGGAGAAAAATGTTATCATTTAAAAGCTTTGATTAATGAATACAGTGATATTTCAATTTTAAAAAAATGCCTCTGAGGAGCACCCAAATACATAAAAAATTAACAAACAAACAAACTCCTGGAAGATATCAAGGGAGAGATGGACAACAATACAATCATAGTAGGGGACTTTAATACCCCACTGACATTAGTGGATAAATCCTCTAGACAAAATAACCAGCAAAGAAACAGAAATCCTAAATGACTCACTAGATCACATGGACTTAATTGACATCTTCAGAACATTTCACCCCAAAGCCACAGAATATGCATTCTTCTCAAGTGCGCATGGGACATTTTCAAAGATAGACCACATATTGGGTCACAGGCAAAGTCTCTCCAAATTGAAGAAGATTGAAATCATATCAAGCACCTTCTCAGACCACAATTGCATAATATTAGAAATAAACTACAATAAAAATAGTAAAAAATTTCAAACATTTGGAAGCTGAATAGCATGCTATTAAACAATGATTGGGTTACCAAAGAGATCAAAGAAGAAATTAAAAACATCCTGGAAATGAATGACAATGAAAACACAACAATCCAAAATCTATGGGACACAGTGAAAGCAGTCCTGAGAGGGAAGTTTATAGCTCTACAGGCCTACCTCAACAAACAAGAAAAAATGGAAATAAATCATCTAACTCTACAACTTAAAGAATTAGAAAGAGAGAAACAAGAAAAGCCCAGAGTGAGCAGAAGAAAGGAGATAATAAAGATCAGAGCAGAAATAAATGACATAGAGACCAAAAAAACAATACAAAAGATCAATGAAACCAAGAGCTGCTTCTTTGAAAGGATAAACAAGATTGATGAACCTCTAGCCAGGCTCACCAAGAAGCAAAGAGAGAGGACCCAAATAAACAAAATCAGAAATGAAAGAGGCTAAATAACAACAGACTCCACAAAAACACAAAGGGTTGTTAAAAAAATACTATGAACAACTCTATTCCAACAAACTAGACAACCTAGAGGAAATTGACATATTTCTAGAAAAATACAACCTTCTAAAACTCAATCAGGAAAAATCTAAAAATCTCAATAGGCTGATGACTATGGAGGAAATTGAAGCAGTCATCAAAAAGCTTCCAGCAAACAAAAGCCCAGGGCCAGACGGCTTCATAGGGGAGTTTTACCAAACATCCGAGGAAGAACTAAAACCTATCCTCCTCAGACTATTCCAGAAAATTCAAGAGGAAGGAACACTTCCAAGCTCCTTCTATGAAGCCAGCATCACCCTAATACCAAAACCAGATAAAGATAACACAATGAAAGAGAATTACAGGCCAATATCCCTCATGAACATAGATGCCAAAATCCTCAACAAAATTCTAGCAAATAGGATCCAGCAGTACATCAGAAAGATCATACACCATGACCAAGTAGGATTTATCCCGGGGATGCAAGGATGGTACAATATCCGCAAATCAATAAACGTGATACATCACATAAACAAATTGAGAGATAAAAATCACATAGTCATATCAATTGATGCAGAAAAAGCATTTGACAAAATCCAACACCCTTTCTTGATAAAAACCCTCAGCAAAATGGGAATAGAGGGATCATACCTCAACATAATAAAAGCTATATATGACAAACCTACAGCCAACATCATACTCAATGGACAAAAACTAAAACCATTTCACCTAAGAACAGGAATGAGACAGGGATGCCCACTCTCACCACTCCTGTTCGACATAGTTCTGGAAGTACTAGCCATAGCAATTAGACAACAAGAAGAAATAAAAGGAATCCAAACTGGAAAAGAAAACGTAAAACTGTCATTCACAGATGACATGGTTCTGTACATAGAAAACCCTAAAGACTCCATCAAAAAATTATTAGACTTAATGAATGAATTTGGCAATGTAGCAGGATACAAAATTAATGCCAAGAAATCTATGGCATTTTTATACACCAATAGTGAACTTACAGAAAGAGAGATTGAAAAAACAATTCCACTTACCATTGCACTACAAAAATTAAGATACCTAGGAATAAACTTAACTAAGGAGGTCAAAGACCTGTACTCAGAAAACTACAGGACACTGAAAAAAGAGATAGAGGAAGACATAAACAGATGGAAGAACATACTGTGTTCATCAATTGGTAGAATTAACATCATTAAAATGTCCATACTACCCAAAGCAATCTATAGATTCAATGCACTCCCCATTAAAATACCAACGGCATATTTCACAGACCTAGAATGAACTCTCCAAATATTCATCTGGAATAAAAAAGACCCCAGATAGCTGCAGCCATCCTGAGAAAGAACAAAGTAGGAAGGATCTCAATACCAGATATCAAGCTGTATTACAAAGCTACTGTTCTCAAAACTGCCTGGTACTGGCACAAGAACAGACATATAGACCAATGGAATAGAATAGAGAACCCAGAAATCGACCCAAACCACTATGCCCAATTAATATTTGACAAAGAACATACAATGGAGTTGAGACAGTCTCTTCAATAAATGGTGTTGGGAAAATTGGACAGACACATGCAAAAAAATGAAACTAGACCACCAACTTACACCATACACAAAAATAAACTCAAAATGGATACAGGACTTAAACATAAGACAGGAAACCATAAAAATATTAGAGGAATCCACAGGCAGCAAAATCTCAGATATATGCCGAAGCAATATCTTCGCTGATATAGCTCCTAGAGCAATGGAAACTAAAGAGAAAATAAACAAATGGGACTATATCAAAATAAAAAGCTTTTGTACAGCAAAAGAAACCATCAACAAAACAACAAGAAAGCCCACTGCCTTGGAGAATCTATTTGCCAATGTTATCACCGATAAGGGCTTAATCTCCAACATTTACAGGAACTCATACAACTTAACAAAAGGAAGATAAACAACCCAATAATAAAATGGGCAATGGATATAAATAGATACTTTTTGAAAGAGGACATAAGGAAGGCCAAGAGACATATGAAAACATGCTCAAAGTCACTAATCATCCAAGAGATGCAAATCAAAACGACAATGCAGTACCATCTCACACCTGTCAGAATGGCTATCATCAACAAATCAACAAAGGACAAGTGCTGGCGAGGATGCGGAGAAAAAGGAACCCTCCTGCACTGCTGGTGGGAATGCAGACTGGTGCAGCCACTGTGGAAGACAGTATGGAGTTTCCTCAAAAAACTAAAAATGGAACTCCCATTTGACCCAGTGATCCCACTTCTAGGAATATATCCCAAGAAACTAGAAACACCAATCAGAAAGGATATATGCACCCCTATGTTCATAGCAGCACAATTTAGAATAGCTAAGATTTGGAAACAGCCTAAGTGCCCATCAGCAGATGAGTGGATTAGAAAACTGTGGTGCATTACACAATGGAATACTACGCTGCGGTAAAAAGGAACTCCTACCATTCCCAACAGCATGGATGGAGCTGTAGAGCATTATGCTAAGCGAAATAAGTCAGTCGGGGAAAGATAATATCACATGATCTCACTATTTGTGGAATATAATTAACAACATAAACTTGTTGAACAAAAATAGATTGAGACAGAGAAGCATCAATCAGACTGTCAAACCTCAGAGGGAAGGAAGGGGAGGGTGGGGGTAAGAGGGAGAGATCAACCAAAGGACTTGTATGCATGCATATAAGCCTAACCAATGGACACAGACACCAGGGGGGTGAGGGCATGAGTGGGCGAGTGGGGGAGGGGGGGCAATGGGAAGGATAAGGACACATGAAATATCTTAATCAATAAAGAAAAAAAATTTTTTAATGCCTCTGGTGGTATGGCAGGAATGGCTTCTTTGACAGGGAGCATTTGTGATGAAGACTTGGCAAGGCAAGCATGGATCAGAAGGGTGCAATACAGGTGCTCAGAGGCTATGAGGTTAGTGAGCAAGGAACAGAGTGGGGTTTGAACTCCTCCCTCTCAACTCAAAGGCTAATGATCTGTTGTCGTCCTCTCCAGTTTCCCACTATGCCATGGGGTTTAAGGAAGGGATGCAAAGGAAACTGAACCAGTCCGTGGCACTGGGATTGCAGAGGTTCCTCCCAAATGCCCTGAACTGTGTGGGCATTCTGGGAAATCAAAGTAGATCCAGGGCCCAAGCTCCTCGCCTACCCAGGAAATGAGCTTTTCTGTATTAAAAACGTTTATCAGAAACAGCGGTTTACTTTGTTAAATATTAAGGTGGTGCTTTAAATTTGTCATCATTTTAGGTAAGATTCTCGATGCAGTGGGTTGAATAGTTCCCCGTCCGCCCCCCCTCCCCCCAAAAGGTACATCCACTGGGAACCTAAGGTAAATATGACCTTATTTGGAAGAAGGATCTTAGCAGATGTAGGTAAGTTATGTAGCTGAAGATGAGATCACCCTGGATTAGGGGGGCTCTAAATCCAATAACAAGTCCTTGGAAGAGAAGAAGAAACAGATACTGACACCGAGAAGAAGGCTGTATAAAGACAGAGGCAGAGTGGAGTTACGGAACCCCAGGCCCAGGACTGCCAGGAGCCAGCAGAAGCTGGAGGAGGCAGGGAGGGTTCTCCCCCGAGCCTTCAGAGGGAGTGTGGCCCTGCTGGCATCTTGATCTCAGACTTCCGGCCTCCAGAACTGTGAGAGAATCAAGTCCTGTAAAGCCCCCAGTTGGCGACAAATTGTTAGGGCAGCCCCAGCCACTTCACATACTTTCTTAAAAACACTGCCTCTTTCTGTACCTCTGACACAGCGCACACGCCAAACATTGAGCGCGTGGCAAATAGTGAACACTCAGCAATGTTAGCTCCCAGCCCCCCTGTCTTGATGAGCCACCACAGGGTCAGTTGTGGTCCGTTCTGTGCACTGAGCGCTCACTCCTCTCCGCAGGGCCCCAGGCTGCTGCGGGACTGAGCGCTTCCCTCTGCTGCCCGGCCTCTGGGCCGCCTGGCCCTGGCAGCTGGCCACCCATGTTCTAGTTTGCTGCCACCCATGGCCTGGGGAGCCAGTGATCCAAGCTTAGTGGGATTATGGGCAAAAGAAGAATACATGAATCCAATCAATAGATTTCCTTCCAATAGCATGTGTGAGCTTTGGGTCTTGAACTTGGTACCATCAGGATGATGCCAGAGGATGTGAAGGAGAGAGGCCTCAACTATGGGATGGGGGCAGAGACCCCAGGGTACCAGCAGGGGGCGCGTAGAAGTGCAGCTATCAGGGTGGGCGCAGCACTCAGCCCCAGGGCGTGTCAGAGGAAAGGGCTCTGGAATAGCTGAGATGGCCCACGCCAGGCTGGGGATGAGTCCCAGGGACCTGAAGAGGTGAAGCTTTGAAAGCACCTCAGCACCTGGAGGGAATGACACAGTGAAATGAGCATGGGGTTTGAGCCCAAAGACCTGGTTCGAATACCGGCTCAGTCACTGTGAACCATCGGTGAATATCCTTCCATATACATTTTTTATATATGTATAAAATGTGGGGGAAAAACTTAAACTCTACTTTTGTCATGCTATGCTTATTTCACTTAAAATATTACAAATCTCTTTCAGTCTCCACGAAATGTAGATCTACCTTCTCATTGGAACGGCTACGTTAGCTGCTTCCATTGTCTCAGTTACAAAAAAGCCAGATCTGACTTGCTCTGTTCTTTGGCTTAGGGGAGGTTTAAAAAGAAAGCTTGTGGTACCCCAGGTGTGAGTCGGGGGAGGCTCCTGTGTGAGGGTCACGGACATTTGCAGACTGGACCTGACTCGCGGCCTCGCCTTGGGGACTAGCTCTCCGAGGAGCAGCGTGGGCCAGGGAGCGTAGTGATGGCGGCGGAGCACAGCGGCCTTCCTGCAGCTCCTCATCCATCAGCGCTGACAAACCCGGCCCCCCATGGGGCTCCGGCCAGCTGCTGAGCAACGGCAGGTATGGCGCAGGGCCCCTCCCCGGGCCCTGGCACCCTCCTCTTAGGTCAACAGACAGAGTGGGCTCTGTTGGCCAGGTCGGGACAGGGAAGATTAATGGAGCAGGTGCAGGCTGGTGGGACGATCACCTGGCCTAACAAGGTCTCTCCTGGAGATGGAGTGCCCGACCCAAGCCAAGAACCAAACCTGATGTCATTCATCCTGGCTTGGACTCGACTGGAGCCACTCACTACACTGGCCCTGCTGCCCACCTCTCCCCCAGCCTCCCCTGGCCTGCCCTGGCCTCATTCAGTCTTCAGCAGGGGCGGGGGGGGGGGGGATGTCTGCAGGGAGGCCCCCAGAGCCCAGGCTGTGACACTCCACTTTAAAATAAATGTTTTCCTTGTTTCTTCACTCTCCCCAGTAACTCACTGCAGAAAAGTGTAGATTAGCAAAATATCATAAATCACCCATTAATCTCACTAGCCAGAGATAACACTGTTAATGTTTGCTAGACATTATATCTCTATGTATCCATCTACACACACTCCCCACACACATGAACACGCACGTACATATATAAAGAGAAAAAAGAAATCACTTTATATGGTTTCTTTAATCCTATTTTTACATTTACTATATTAGGACCATCTTTTGGTGCCAGTGAAATATAGCAGATCTACTTTATCATTTTAATTGCTACATATATTCTGAGTATTTATGTACAGTATCATATATATTTAACCAAAAATTCCCTGTTGGATATTTAAGTTATGTCCAATTTTGGCCCTTTATATATAAACACTAAGATGAACATTTTTATTTATTTTATTTTTTAAATATATTTTTTTGATTTCATAGAGGAAGGGAGAGGGAGAGATAGAAACATCAATGATGAAAGAGAATCATTGATTGGCTGCCTCCTGCACACCCCCTACTGGGGATCGAACCCACAACCCGGGCATGTGCCCTTGACCGGAATCGAACCCAGGACCCTTCAGTCCCCAGGCCGACGCACTATCCACGGAGCCAAACCAGCTAGGGCAAGATGAGCATTTTCATACATATTTTTAAGTTGTGTCTTTAGGGAAGTGTCCTAGAAGTGCTAGGTCAGAGGGCATGTGCTTTTTCAGGTTTGATACATATTGCTAAAGGGTTCTATTCGTGCCTCCTGGACCCTGTGCACGGCCAGCCTGCACGGGCCAGGGGGAGGAGAGAGGAAGGAGCAGGACAGCTGTGGACAGAGGATGGGATTGAGGCCAATCTAGCATGGGTCCCACCGTCCAGGGGCTTGTCACCCACCCTTGCACTCAGGGACAGAAGTTGCTGAACAGGCAGGTAAGGAACCCCGGGGGCTTGGGACAGAGTCCCTGGGAGCAGCATGGAAGTCAGGGTGGAGGAGGCGAAAGTCCCAGGGTGCCGTCGAAGAAGGCTTCCCAGCCCAGGTGGCATTCCTGCTGGCCTTGAAAGGTGAGGAGGGCGGACCTACGCAGCAGGAGAATCCCAGGCGGGGCACGCGATCAGGGAAGAAGTGCCACACGTTATGGGGGCGAGGGTGGGGATGGGAGATGGAGGCGGCCAGAGCCTCCCTTTCGATGTGCAACTCTCTCCTACGCTAGGTGAGTCTTTAAGAAGGCGGATCCTTGTCTCACGACCGGACCTAAGTTGGCAATAGAGCCTGCCCCACACGTAGCTTTGTGACCTTGAGCAACTGACTGACCCACTCCGCCCCTCAGGTTTCCCGTCTAGGAAGGAGGATGATCATTATACCACATGACTGTGGGGACTGGAAATCCATGGAGTGGGCCTGGTAAATTGTGAGCAGTCTAAGGCAGTGGTCGGCAAACTCATTAGTCAACAGAACCAAATATCAACAGTACAACGACTGAAATTTCTTTTGAGAGCCAAATTTTTTAAACTTAAACTTCTTCTAACGCCACTTCTTCAAAATAGACTCACCCAGGCCGTGGTATTTTGTGGAAGAGCCACACTCAAGGGGCCAAAGAGCCGCATGTGGCTCGCGAGCCGCAGTTTGCCGACCACTGGTCTAAGGGATTCGTCACCCCAAAGTAGAAGCTACTTTATGGTTTTCTGTCCGAAAAACTAAACTGTATCAGGTTTCCATGCTCTCGTGTCTAGGATGTTTTGTCCACCGGGGGGGGGGGGGGGGGGGGGGGGAGAACACCGAGACCCAGCAGCTCAGCGGAGAGCTCCCTGGGGCCACCAGGAGGGAGTGAAGGGGACCACTGCTGGGAGCCCACAGGGCACTGCCCCTCCGCACTCCTGCCCCTGCACCCTCACCTGGGGAGGTAGGAGTTACTGTTTGCTCCATTGGGCAGGTGGCAGCCAGGGTTCAACCGCAGGGCTGTCTGAACCTTAGTCCTCACGGCTTCCCTGGGCCACCAGCGCCGAGATCACTTCTCAGCGTCACTTGGCATAGGAGCCTTTTGGGGGACAACGGGGGCCCCCAGGGCTGGAGAGTGTGGGATCTGGGGCTGTGGAGAGAGAAGGCAGGGGCAGGCTCCCACAGGCTCCCACCCCCTACCACCACCTCTGGCCTCCTCTGCATGGGGTAGCCATCTGGTGACCTGCCCTTGTGCCTCTGACAATGATTTAACCACATTAGCGGGGAGTTGTGGTGGGGGGCAGGCGGTGTTGGGGGGCAGGGGAGATCTGTAAAGCTGCCAATGGGGGAGGGGCTTTAACTCCAGCCCCTTGGCTCAGCCACTGGTTGGGGACAGGAGGAAGAAAACCCAGCGAGAGGCCAGGGGACCCTCTGATTCTGCTCGTGTTTCCTGCAGGGGGGTCCACTATGGAACCCCAGGGACGCACTGAGCCCAGGACCTGCCTGCGTGTCTTCGCCCGCCCTAGGTCCGGCTTCCCTTGGTTAACCTCAGGCGGCTCTGAAATACGCTCACTCCTCTCTCCGGTCCCATCTGGGCAGGGTCCGACTGGCCACAGCACAGAGCAGATACCACACTGGCCTGGGCACCCAGAGACCTGGGTTCCTGTCACAGCTTGCCCGCTGTGCTGAGGCCTCAGAGCAAGTGCTGTGGGGTAAGCAGGCAGCGTGGACGGTGGTGGCCACGCGGGGACTGTGGTCACCTGGAGAGGCCACAGACCCCTGCCTAACTCCCGCTTACCGTTTCTATGCAGCAATGAAGACTCAGAATTTTTCAAGAGAAGCTAGAAATTCAGGTTCATATGTGAAATCTTTCCCATGTCAGCAACTAATTGGGGGAAAATTCAAACACTGTGTAGGCCAAACAAAGTAAGTGTAAAGGCAGCCTGAGCCCGGAGTCTCTGGTCTAGACGCAGAAACCCTAAAGGCAGAGGAGCCACTGCCTAGCACAACCCTTTGTTTTAGATGGGGAAACTGAGGCCAGATGGGGGAGTGGGGCATAACTTGGTTGAGGTCACATAGTGAGTCAGTGGCCGAGCTGGACAAGGAACCTGGGTCTTCTGCCCCCAGGCTGTGCTTTTGCTGTAACTTGCCTGGTTGAGGGGGTCATGGGGAGACCCTGGAGATTCCGAGCAGGGCATGAGGGTGAAAAGCTGAGGGCCCCTCTGGCCAGGCTCAGCTGAGGCACCCTCAGCCCTCTGTGGGCCCACGGGTCCCGCACCCATGTACCGTCTTCACCTTTTCCCCCGTTGCTCCTCCCTGTTCCAAGATTGGGGCTCAGGCCCCTGTGGTCAGCTGCACAGACAGATTGGGGACGGGTCTGGCACCCTCGCTCTGCCAACCACCAGCTGTGTGCGTGACAGGGGGGAGCATCTCGATAAACACTGATGTCTAAGCCAATTAAGAAATTACCTAAAGAAGCACATGAGAGACCAAGTGTCCCATTTACTAAGGATGAAGCAGATTCTGTGAGTCAGTGGGCTTCCTAACACGGAAACCTAGAATTAGACTTAGAATTAGACAGGCAACCCTGCACCATCCCCAGCCTCCCCTGCTCACAGGGGCACAGCAGAGATGGGTGCTCCCTGCGTGCATGAAGCTTGCACCCAGGGTAAAGGCCTGGGCCACCTAAGCCCTGGCTCACCAACCAGGTAAGCCTCTCAGTAGTCCCCGGAGCAGACTGTGGGGGAGCGGAGAGGCCAGGTGTGTTTGGTCATGGGGCTCCCTACCCACAGAGGAGACATCCAGATTCCACTTTATCTGTGCCATTGGCTTAGTAGGGGTACTCACTGTCCCCTTCGTGATTGTCCTGAAATGTGCCATGTGATTGCTTCGTGTCACATATCACACAAATAATATTATACCATCTATAATAATAAAAGGGTAATATGCTAATTAGACCGGATATCCTTCCGGGACAAAGCCGGGGCTGCAGCCCTGCAGCCTTGGGATTGAGGCAGCCGCCGTGGCTGCGAGGGAGGATCCAGGCAGCCATGGCTGCAAAGGCCTACTCTTGCACAAATTTCGTGCACCGGGCTCTCGTTCCATATATAATGTAAAAACCCCACAAGTATACTTCCATTCGCATACATTTTCTACATATAGTATAAACCTCCAAATATATCATTATTTTCTTGCTTTATACAATTATATTTTCAAAAAGGTTTATTTACCCATATATTTACCATCTCTTGCTCTCCTCATTTCTTTGTGTGTGGGAAGAAAATAGGGGACCTCCTATGAACAGGCATTTTCCGGACGGAAGAGCGTGCTGCACAGAGCAGCCTGTGCCTCAGCACGAAGACCAGGCTCCACGGTCTGTGAAGGCAGGGCCAGAGCTGTCTCACTGTCACCTCCCAGCCCTGGGCACACGGCCTGCCTCACGGCTGACATCCGGTAAATACTAGTATGTTCTGGCCTTTCTGTGCTACCTACAGAGGGGTCCACGCAGCGCTGTTCGGGGTTCTCATCAGAACTCCGAGAGAAACTCGCATGGCTGGGGCCCTGGGTGTGCTCCCCGTAAGAGAGGATGGTGCGCTCAGACCCTTTGCTGAGAAACCCTCCTCGGCGGCACCAACCTTGACTTCCAAACGGAACAGAACATCCTCAAGAGGGGCAGGATGGCGTCTACGTCAAGCTGAAGGGTACCAGGGGGCGCTTCCCTGGCAGCTTCAGCCTCTGCAAACGACCCTCGTCTGGACCTCTGCCTCACTCCCGAAGCATCTGGCTGAAGGCCCCCCTGCAGACTTGGGGGTGCCCCTAAGTCTGTGGATCAGACTTGTATCTCTCTGTTCCCCTCTTCCCCACATTCTGAGAGCAGGCATGGCCTGGGGGAGCAGGGGAGCAGGAAGTCCCCAAAGCCCAGAGTGGTCACTGATTGGCCAGGGGTGAGCAGGTGAGGCTTAATTGAGCCACACCCCCTAGCAGGCACTGCCCCTCCCTCAGCTTTCCCGATTTGACAGAATTTCCCCAGGGGTGGGGGTGGGGCCAGTGTTGTCCCATCCTCGGGCCTGAACTCTCCTGGTGCCAAAGCTCCCCAAAAAGCTTCCGTGGAACAGGAGCTGTAGGCAATGGCCCCAGTCTGGAAAGGGTATTGGCAGGGTGTCTCCAAGATCCTGGATCCTTCCAACGCGCCCCCCCCTCCGCCCCCGCCCCTGTACCTCAGGAGACTCCCAGGCCCGTGTTCTGGGCAAGAGAGCTCCATTAGTGGGGATGGGAGAGGGGATGGGAGAGGGGATGGGAGGGAAGCACCAGAGGCAGGCAGACTTTTGAAGGCTGATTTGCTCTGGCGGGGCTGCAGGAAGCAAAGGCTAATTTCCTCCTGTAGGGCGTCTGCTTTCCTTCCTCCCCAGTCTGAAGGGGAAGCAGAGTGGAAGGCCAACCTTTCTAGTTGCCCTGCGACCACCATCATCCTCCACCTCCCCTAGGCTACTCACAACTTCGGGGACCCCAGTGACCACCCACACAGCACCAGGTCTGACCACTGATGCAGCAGGTCACCACGTTGCCTCTATGTTCCCCACGAAATAGTTGGGCAACCAAGGTTAAGGGCAGCCCAACCTACCGCCCCGGCCAGGGCTGGGAGGGCCTAGGGTAGGAACAGAAACAGCTGTTTGGTGGAGAGAGGGGTTTCTTTTCAATCCTCTCAGTCCTCCTGGATTAGGCCCTGAAGAAGTCTGGGTTTGTTGCAAACACTTGCGAACAATCCCCCTCCCTTACCTCTCCCAACCCACTCACCCCAAGACCTCGAAGCTCCAAACCTCTTGGCACTCCAACACCTAGCTGAGGTTTAACAACACTGGGTTGTTTAAATTAAAGTTCTTTTTTAAATTAACGTCTACTTTTTTGTTTACACTTAGGATATAAACTTTCCTTTTTAAATACTGTTTAAGTGATATACTTTAAATTTAAAGAAAAAGGATTTATAGTTTAGGTGGGTATAGTGAAAGCAAAAACTATGCAGTGGGTACCTGATGATTCAATCTGGGAACCCCCAGTCTGGTTGGGCCAAGAGTGGGGTTCAGAGAGGATGAGGCTTGCCTGAGGGGCTCTGGGGCCTCTCCTGCACCACCCACAGGCATGGAGCTTCCCAGCGGGACTCTGGCAAAGAGGAGTGAGTTAAAAGCCCCAGTCCCACCTATCCTCCCCCTGCCTCCCAGGGCGGGGGCTTCACACACACACACACACACACACACACACATATACACACACTCTCTCTCTCTCTCTCTCATACACACATACATAACATACACACACTCTCTCTCTCACACACACACATACACACACATACATAACATACACATATACACACACTCACACACACTCACACACACACTCACACACACTCACACACACACTCACACACACACTCACACACACACACACACACACACACACACACATATATACACACACTCACTCTCTCTCTCTCTCTCATACACACATACATAACATACACACACACTCTCTCTCACACACACACATACACACACATACATAACATACACATATACACACACTCACACACACATACACACACACACACACACACACACACACACACGCCCACTCCCCTTCTTGCCCTCCCTTCTCTCCCTAGACTCTGAGGCCCCTTTGGCAGCCCCTTTGTAAGGTAATTGGATTTCTCCCCTTGTTAGTTTGCAATGAAAATGTCATCCATTCCGGGCCACCGCCAGGGAGGGGTCAGGCTCCCATTCAGCAAGTCGGCCTAGAGCTGTGAAGCTATTCAGGCCTCCCAGCCTCCAGCGGGGGCAGCTGGGAGGCTTCCCGGACAATGCCCCCTTCGCCTCCGCCCCTACCAGCCGGCCCAGCCCAAGAGGAGCCACGACTGGGCTGGGACTGGGGGGCTGAATTCTGAGGCTCTGAGGTCACCACCACTCAGCCCCAACCAGTAGGCACTAGAGTAATTTCATTTTAAGAGCATTCCCCCGCCCCTAAGTGTGGGCATGTGGTAGGGGGTAGGCTTCCCCCGAGGGGGGAAGTTCCATAAATTCTAAGACTTTAGGGCACTTGTGAAGCAGCCTGTGAGGGATGGCAAAGGGCCGATGCTGGGACAGAAGGATGGACACCTGGCCTCTCTTAGGAGATTGCTGTATGTTGTGAAGCCATCAAACCAGAAGCCGTCTTGGAGCTGCCCCATCTCTGCTGGACAAGCCCATGCTCCTCGTCCCCAGGGTTCCTAGTTGGAAAGACAGGGGACAAAATGGCTCACGTCTGCCAGAGTCCTTCCCCAGGACCTCGTGGGCAAAGTGGAGAAAAAAGGGGGGAAAGGCAGTCCCGTGAATCTGTACCCTTGAAAGTCTTCCCCCAAAAGGAGAGAGAGAAAGCCCCCATCCTCACCCTCACTGTTCAAATGTGGAAACGGAAGTCAGTGGCCTCCAACCCTGGTCTTTCTCATCCCAAAGCCCTTGTGTCCTAACTGCTAGGCTCACTGCATCAAAAGCAAAGGCTGTTCCAGACGCACTAACCTTCAAGCCAGAGCCGAGATAGCTCCACACCTGGTGCCCACAGCCCGCTGGAGGGCGAGGACGGAAAGCCATGTGCCTGCAGAACTGAGGGCGCTAGGTGCTCCCTCTCCCTCTGGGGACAGTGAGGGGCCACACTGGCAGCTGGAGTCCGTTCCCCCAGGGCCTCAAGGCACAGAACAGGAAGTCCCCAGGAGATGGCTGAGGACTCAGCACAGTAAGAACCTTCCGAGAAAAGGTGGAGTGGGTCGTAGTGGGGAGCAGGGGCTGTGAGTGGAGGCTGGGCTACTACCGGCTGGGATTCAAAACCACTCTACTCCAAGGTGCCGGCTGCAACTGATCCAGCCTCCTGGTCCTCTTACCGCCAGCTGGCAACTGCAAGCTTTTCCATCCACTCAGCCTTTCCCTTGATTCCCCCCTACAATCTATTCCCCCTACCCCCAAAGCCTTCCTGGATATCCTCTCCATCATGAATTGCCCCCAATGAGGAGTCTGCTGGGGGCCAAGAGGGGGGGCATTGGCTCCTCTGACACCTCAGGAGCTTCCCCACCATCCTCGCTCATCCACCTTTGTTAGGGAATCTTACCTTTTTCTGAGGCATGCAGTCATTGGCTGTGGCCATCATGGACCAATCTGATGACCCAATATTTAGGAGGACATCGACACCTGGATCACACTGCCTGCTCCCCATCAAGGTCTGCCATCGTTCAGGGGAACTGCAGCACCCCTTGGGAAATTCACCTGGCACCTCTGCTCCTCAGCCCCAGGACAATTATCTTCAATTCACTTTGGCCGCCCACAGCCTGGAGGTTGGCATCGCCCTGAAGCTGTAAACTCCAGAGCTGCCCTCACCAATGTAGACTCCAGCCTTCCAGTGCTGAACTCAGGACACCTCCCCTAGATGACCAGAGAAATTCCCAAGAGTGTTTTTGGTGGTGTTCCCTCTAGGCTGATATTTTCAGATATATCGTGTGCTCTTTCAAAACATAGCTTCTAATCCCTCTTTATTTCAGAAAAGTGTTCTTGAATAATAGTTTTAAGTACTTGTTTGTTACCTGTATTTTTGTCTTCTCCTTCAGGGATATGTTGGATCTTCTTTGTCCATCTTTAATATCTGTCACCTTCTTTTTCTCTTAACACATTATCTGTTGTCTCTATTCACTGTTTTGTTCCTTCTGTTTTAGTCTTAATTTATAAAGTGAAGTTTTCCCTATTATTTTCTAACTCGAGACCTGGTGCATGAAATTTGTGCATGGGTAGGGTCCCTAGCCTGGCCCGAGATCAGGGCCAATCGGGGCCTTTCAGTTGCCATCCAAGGCCTCCCTTCCCTGGCTGCCAGCTGCTGGCCGGGGCCTTCCTTCATTCTGCGCTGCCCCCGGTGGTCAGTGCACGTCATAGCGAGCGATAGAACTCCCGGTCTCCTGGTCGAACTTCTGCAGGGACACTTTGCATATTAGCCTTTTATATATATAGATTCTTTTCTGAAGTTTTGTCACCACATTTCATAGATTTTTAAATTCTAATTTAAGTTACTCTTTTATGTTTTATATCAGTTTCTTAATGTATTGAGATAATAGGTTATAGTTTTATACTTTGGGGTATAGGTTTGTCTTTCTGGCATGCTTTTATTGTCTGTACTAATATTATCCTGTTCCTCTGTTTTTCTTATAAATTCGAGTCTGATTTGGCCTCAGTATTTCTTTATTGTTTATTTTTATGTGAAATTAGTTTTCCTGAACTTTGGGAAGGAGGCATGGTTCAAGAGATTTTTTTATTATGTAATTCTTCTGTTGTGCTTACATAGTGTTTACACACGGTGGCATGCTTACTCAGGTTTCCTGGTTGTTTTTCTCACTCCATTTTTATCTGGATCGGCTCTTTACTTCATCTCTATTGCTCCTGTCCCGAGAGGTCCAGATGATTCTGAGGGGAAGCCCTCTGCCTTACTGTTTATTGCATCCAGTGCAAATGGTAATTCAGTTACTGTGGTGTTTGTTTGCCACTGTCTCTTGCCCTTATTTAATAGCAGTATTCTCTCGTGTCTTAAATAGAGCCTGAAGAACAAATACTGTGATTTCGCCGGTAAAATCTGTTGCTGAAGAAGGTTGTACTCTGAGTCCTGTACTCATTCAACAAATATTTGCTGAGCACCTACTATGTGTCTTGTGAGGAGCTAGAGCTCTGGTGACCTAAGAGGTAGCCTTTGCCCCCCTGTCCTCCCTCCCCTGTGCTGCCCCTGTTTCCATAGGCCCATTTTTTCCTCCCGGTGAGCCTCCTCCAAGGAAGAGCTGTTTGTATGGGCCTTTGTCGGATGTGAGGATTGCCCTGGCTCCATAGGATCCCGAGACCCTGGTGGGATCTTCCTCAGAGATCGAAGGTGGGAGATATGGGGGTATGTGGTACCCAGCCAAGCCTTGGCTGATATTCTCCACATGCTGGTTCCCCTTCCAGTGGGAGACCCTGTTCTAGTCCAGGAGACACGGGCCAGGAGCCTTTGAGTGGCTCTTCTCACTGCAGTCGGTTTCTGAGGCCCACTTTGCTGCCAGCCGGGTTCAGATGATTCTGAGAGGAACTCCACTGCCTTGCTCCAGGGGCTCCCCAGCACTCCCCCAAGTCAGCATCAGGAGGCCAGCTAAGGCCAGCCATGAAAACCCCGCCAGGACGCTGAGCCCCCACCTGCCCCCTGCTGGTGGTGTCTTAGTCTGGGTCCTTCCGAGAAGCTGCTACAAGCTCTGCCTCCAACACAGGCTTCGTTTCTTAAGTTGATGCAGATATCTTCCTATGCGCAGCGATTTCACTGGGCTTTTCATTGGATGTTGGAAGGGGGCCGTGTTTACTGTGGCAGATGGAGAAAAGGACACGAGAGCAGGAAGAGGGAGGGGGGAAACACAGCCATGGGCCGGTGACAGGTGGCAGGAAAGGATACCCTTACATCTGGCGTGACCACCCCCTGAGCCATCACACCTAGGAACCCTGAGATGCTCCCCTTGGAGAGGAGAGAGGTCCAGAGAGGGACACGGATTTGACCAGGCTGACAGCCTGGAAGGCAGCGCAGCACCCCAAGCCTGGCTCTTTGGGGTTCGCCTGTGAGATACAAGGGGCCCACTGGATTCCCGGGGGCTCGGCCCAGCACAGGCGCCACATGCTCCCACCACTTCCACTCCCTCGGCACCTGCTTACTGAGCACCCACTGTGCACCAGACACGGCGATCCGAGCCCTGGGGAAGACAGTGCATGAAACAAAGCAAAATCCTGCTTGTCAGTGGGGGAGATTGATGGTATGCAAAGCAAACCCAGACAGAGAATGTATTCCAACCTCTGTGTCCCCACCGTTACTCATTGCGTGGGGCCAGGGCTTGGGTGCTGAGCCCTCACGGGGCAGCAACCTGGCAGGTTTGGCTTCAGGTCACCCACGGGAGCCCAGCAGGCCAGGAATGGGCGGTTAGCTCCTTTCACAAAGGAAGAGACTGCCCTCCTGAGGCCAGGTGCCCGCACTGCTACTCTGGCATCTCAGTACCTGCCAGCCTCCCAGCCCCATTCCAGCCCCTTCCTTGGCTGATTAAAGACCTAGGCCTCCCTCTGGTGGTCACATGATGCCCAGGCTTGCGGCTGTGCTGGCTGAGCAGGGTTGGGGTGCTTTACCTGGGGTTCTTTGTGGGGTGTGGGAAGGAGAAGGCACTAAACCAACAGGTGATCCTGATCAGATGCAGGCAGAGGGCTTCCAGTCCTGGTCCTTCTGTCCCACTGACTGGCCTCTCTAAACCCCAGTGTTCTCACCTGCAAAGCGAGCCTATGAAAGCACCTGCCTCATTGCTGTGACTACACAGGATGAAGAATAAAATGAGCTCAGCTCAGGGCCCACCAGCACCTAGTGACCTGCCAATAGTCAACAATAGTAACTTATTAACTGTTGTTAGTATCCGACCTGTTTCCTAGGCTATAAAATAGGGATGGAAAAATCTCATCTATGCCAACTTCTTAGCATAGTCATTCATTTAACGATTATTTATTGAGCACCTACTATATGAGCACCTACATATAGTATTTTAGGCTCCTCTACGTGTGGCCCATTCTTTTCGAGTAGGGGATGGGGAGGCACTCTCAAGCTGAGGGCCCCAGCCTGGGCCCAGACTCTGGGGGATGGGGAGGGTGGAGTTGCGTGCAGGGCTCCAAGCAGCAGGCCAGCAGCGCCACCTAGTGTCAACATGCAGTCAAGCCAGAAGATTTGTACTTCCCCGGGTTCTCAGGACTGAAAATCAGGCTCCCTTCCTTCCAGGGCTCACAGACCATGGGGAACCAGGACCCTGTGCCAGACAGAGAGGTCCCATAATATTTCTGGGCACTTCGCAGGCCCCAGGAGGGTGGTAGGCAGGGCAGGGGCTTTAAAGGAGCCAGGCTCTGGGGTTGCTAACAGAGCCTCTTGGCATACAACTTATTTAAGTAGTCTGGCCTCAGTTTTCCTCATCTACAAAATGGGCGGTCATAAAATAACAGAGAACTGACATGAGACTCAGAGGAAATGGGGAGGGGGAGGGGGAGAGTCGAGAGCTGGATCTTTCCGGTGAGATGACAGGTAGAACCAGGTGAGCTAAGAATGAACTGGGGAAGTCCCGGGACCTGCTGACTGACTGGAGCAAGGTTCCAGGGATAGGACCTCACGTGCCAGGCCAGCACAACAGAGGGGAGCGAGGACTCTGGAGTCAGACATGCGTTCAAATCCTGACTTATCACTTCCTAGATGGACCCAAGCACATTCCTTGACCCTTCCGATCCCAGTTCCCTTTTCTGGAGCCTGGTTACTGTGGACCGTGCTGGGTGAAGAGAGGTGAGCACAGAGCCATCTGATGAGCACAACAGGCAGCGATCCATGATTCTCTCTCGTCACTGATGTTTCTATCTCTTTCTCCCTCTCCCTTCCTCTCTGAAAGCAATTTTTAAAAAAAATTTAAGGAGAAAGACTGCAGTTTTATCAAGGATGGCCAAGGACGATCTCACCAAGGAGGGGACATCTGACCAGGAATGTTATGAACGACTTTGTGCCAATAAATTTGACATCTTAGGGGAAATGGACAAATTCCTTGAAGGACTCAACTACAAAGCTCTCAAGCAGAAATTAATAACCGAAATAGCCTTATATCCATGAAAGAAATTGACCTTGTAGTTAAAAATCTTCTCACAAGAAACCTCCCTCCGGGCCCAGGTGGCTTCACTGGCGAATCCTATCAAACTTCTAAAGAGGAAATAATACCGACTCCACACAAACTCCTCCAGAAAACTGAAAAGTAAGGAATGTTTCCCAACTAATTCTATGAAGCCAGCATTCCTCTGCTACCAAGGCCAGACTAAAGCATTACAAGAAAACTACAGTCCAGTATCTCTCCCGAACACGGGTGCAAAACTTCGAAACAAAATTTTAGCAAACCAAACCCAACAATATATTAAAAAGGCAAAGCATCATGATGGAGGGGGCTTTATTCCAGGAAGGTTGATTTAACATTTGAAAATCAATGTAATTCACCATATGAACACATTTTAAAAGATGCAGAAAAAGCATCTGACAAGATCCAGCATCCATTCTTGATAAAAATTCTCAGTAAACTAGAAATATAAGAGACCTTCCCCAACCTGATAAAGGACATCAATGAAAAACCCACATCTAACATACTTAATAATTAAAGACTGAATGCTTTCCCCCTAAAATTAGGAATACGTAAGGATGCCTTCTCTCACACTTTCTATTCAGCACTGAATAAAACAGAATAATCTTTAATTTTTTATTGAATTTATTGGGGTGACATTGGTGAATAAAATTATATAGGTTTCAAGTATACAGCTCACCTGTATATTGTACTGTGTGTTCCCTACCCAAAGTCAAGTCTCCTTCCATCACCATTTATCTCCCCTTTCCCCTCTTCTATCGCCCCCACTGCCCTTTTCCTCTGGCGGCCGCCATACTGTTGCCTATGTCTAGGAGTTGTTGTTGTTTTAATCCCTTCATCTTTTTCACCCAGCCCCTGCCACACACCCCTACCCTCTGAGAGCCGTCAGTCTGCTCTCTGTCTCTGTGAGTCTGTTTCTACTTTGTTTGTTACTTTATTGTGTTCATAGATTCCACATGGAAGTGAAATCATTCTGCATATAAGAGAATCCAGAAATAAAGCCACACATACAGTATATGGAACATGATTATCAAAAAATCTGCAAAGGCCATTCAGTGAAGAAAGGAACATCTTTCAACAAATGGTACTGGAGCAATTGGATATTCATAGACAAAATAAATGAATTTCAATTCATACCTTGTGCCACATACAAAAATTAACTCAAAAGTAACTCACAAGCCCACGGCGGCTTTAGAACCAGAGTGACTGTCCCTCCAACATATAATTGCTTTACTTAACTATAAAACTTCTAAAAGAACATACCTTGGTGACAAAGGTTTCTTAGGTATGATACCAAAGGCAGGAGGCACAAAAGAAAGACATTGGACCTCATCAAGCGAAAACTTCTGCTTCTTAAAAACCAGTGTTAAGAGAATGCAAAGACAAGCCACAGACTAGGAGAGAATGTTTGCAAATTGTATATCTGATAAAGGACTTGTATATAGATTATATAAAGAATTTTCAAAACTCAATAATAAAAAACAAACAATACTTTTTTTTAAGATTTGGAAAGACACTTCACCAAAGAAATCATGTGAATACGCCCATGAAAAGATGCTTAACATGATTAATTGTGTAGGAAATGCAAAATAAAATGGCAATGAAACATCACCACACGGTTAAGAAGACCAACCATACCAAATACTGGCAAGGATGCAGAGGAGAGAAAATCATGCAACCACGTTGGAATATGCTTTGGCGGTTTCTTTTAAAGCTAGACATGGCCCTCGCTGGTTTGGCTCAGTGGATAGAGCGTCAGCCTGCAGAGTGAAGGGTCCCGGTTTGATCCCGGCCAAGGGCACATACTTTGGTTGCAGGCTTTTCCCTGGCCAGGGCCCTGCTTGGAGGCAACCAACCGATGTGTTTCTCTCACATCGATATGTCTCTGTCTTTCCCTCTCTCTTCCACTCTCTGTAAAAGTCAATGGAAAAATATCCTCAGGTGAGGATTAAAAACAAATGAGAGGGGGGGAAAGTTAGACATACACTTACCACGCGATCCAGTTGTCCACTCTGAGACACTGACCGAAGAGAAATGAAAGTGCAGTTGGCCTTTGAATAACACTGTTTTGAACCGTGTGGGTCCACTTGCATGCGGAAAATACAGTTGGCCCCATGTATCCGTGGATTTCGCACCGCAGATTCAACCAATGGCGGATCGAAGAAACAGTATTTTCACATTCCCAACCGCAGATTCCCAACTGAGGCTTCCCAATTGTGGATCAAAAATACTGCTTTGGATCTTCGGTTGGTTGAATCCACAGATATGAAGGGCCAATTATAGTTAAGTTTTGGGGGCGTCAAAGATATTCCCAGATTTTTGAGTGCCCTGGAGTTGAGGGTCAGCAGTATATTTCTACATAAAGACATGTACATGAATGTTCACAGCAGTTTTATTTGGAATAGCAGTAACAAATAAAAACAAGACAAATGTCCATCAGTAGGTGAATAGATAAATAAACTATGGTACAGCCATAAATAGAATACTACTGAGAAATAAAAAGGAATGGACTACTGTATATGCTACAAAATAAATGAATCTCAGAATACTTCTGTTAGATGAAAGAACCCAAACAAATGAAGAATACATGCTGTGTACGTCCACTTATGTAAAATTATAGAAAATACAAAGTAATTTAAAGAGACAGAAAGCAGACTTGTGGTTTCCTTGGAATGGGATTGTAGGGAGGGCTATACAGAAGGAATTACTAAAGGATAAGAGGAAAATTTTTAGGGTGATGGATATGTTCATTATCTTAATTGTAGTGGTGGATTCATTAATGATATATTTGTCACTTTATTTTTTTAATATATTTGTCACTTTAAATATGTGCAATTTGTGTTAAATATACCTCAATAAACTGTTAAAAACCAAGTTTGGGGAATGTTGTATTTGGGATTTTTATACAAAGCCAGTCTTCATTAATGCATTTTATTGTTCTGTTTTTCTTATAATTATACTAGAGGCCCAGTGCATGAATTTGTGCACAGGTGGGTTCTGGCCATCCAGGCCCCAATCTGGGCGGATCTGGGCCAGGCCTGTCAGAAGAAGGAGACGGTGGGAGGTTGGCCAGCGGGCCCCACCCCTGGTTGGGGTGGAGGGGCCAATTGGGGACAGGGCCAGCGTAGGGAGGAGCTGTGGGTGGTGAGCCAGCTGACCCTGCCCCCAAATGGGATAGGGGGGTTGATCAGGGGTCAGTGGCTGGGGGAGGGGCTGGGGGAGGTTGGCTGGCCAGCCCCACCCCTGATTGGTGTTGGGGGGGGGGGGCTGATCAGGGGCAGAGCTGTCTGGGGGAGGGGCCATGGGCCTATCAGGGTGGTGGGGGCCCATTAGGGGTGGGACTGGCTTAGGGGAGGGGCCCAGGCAGTTGGCCAGCCAGCCCTGCCCCTGATCAGGGTGGGGGGCAGTTCTGGGGTGGGGACAGGTGGGGGGAGGGGCTGCAGGAGGTTGGCCGGCAGGCCCCGCCCCCTATTGGGTTTAGGGGGGGTGATCAGGGGCGGGGCCAGCCAGGGGGAGGGGCTGTGGGCCTATCACGGTAGGGCGGGCCAATCGGGGACAGGGCTGGCGGGGTAAAAGGGGGGGGGCATTTGGCTGGCTGGCCCACCTTTGATGAGGTGGGAGAGTCCGATCAGGGGCCAGCCTGCCAGGGGGGAGGGGCCGCAGGGGGTTGGCCGGCCGGCCCCACCCCCTGATCGGCGGTTTGCTGGCCACTGTGAGCATCATAGTGACCAGTCGTTCCGGCGTTACGGTCGCTGGCTTTTTATATATATAGATAGCAAGCTTGTCCGAAATCAAAGCCCACAAACCCCGTTTCACAAACATTGAGGCCTGCACTATCCCGTCACTCTGTGTGCCATGGTGTGGGAATAGGACTCGTCCTGAGGGTCCTTCTTCCAAGCCTGTGAGGCAGCGGGCCACGATGATGCCATTGGCTTTGCAGCACAAAAGGAGAGGCATCCCAACCACAGGACTAAGAAGTCCTCGCCATGTGCTCCGCTTTGCCTTCTGGAGAGGTGAGTGGCTGAGGACTGGACAGAAATAAAAGTGCCCACTGAGCGCCGTCACCTGCGGGCACCACCCATGGTCCCTGGTCCCCGCGAGCAGCAGAGAGAGGAGGGGGTACCTGTGTGCGGTGCTGGAACGAGGAGGACAAGGCGACCAGAGTCTCCCAGGTTCCAGGGTGCAGTGGCTTTGGACAAGTACTCTCAGTGCAGTCCCAGGCCTCAGTGTCGCTGCACCGTGCTGCCCCAAAGGCCACTCCGAGCATGGAGCGCATCCTCGGAGAACAGCCAGAGCCCGGAGCCAGGAGGCCCCGGCCAGGCACAGTTTGGCCCGGCCTCGTGTCCAGAGTCAAGATGGGGACCAGGCGGAGGCTGTGGCAGTGGCTGCGCTGTCCCTGGTTTTGCACGCCTCCTACCGTGTGTGCACACGAGGCAACAGGCCGCGCAGCAGAGGGGCCGAGTGCCCTGAGAGTCTGCCTGGGTCGTGGCATGGCTGTCAGCTACCCGCCGTGCACCTGGGGCCAGTTACCTAACTGCTCTGTGCCTCAGTTTCTCCATCAGTAAAATGAAGGTGGCAAGAATTACCACATACAGTTGTGAACATTAAAGGAATTAATATCTGTAAGATTTTTAGACACGTACACGTCTAGGCACAAGTACACTCGCTGATGTTTGCTACTGTTGCGTTCTGTCCCTTTGAAAATCCCTCTCCTGCCCTTCCCTACACGTGATAAGCTAGGCTTGTACACGGAGCCAACCAAGCATCCAACCGCTTACTCCTGGGAGTGATGGGCGTGTCCCTTAACACCCCTAGATTAAGCACATCAGGTCTGGGGCTCTTGCTGTTTTATTCTATTGCCCTGGCTCCTAAGAACCTCATAGAAAATCTAGAATCCAAGTCGTGGGGCTGCAGAAGGCATGGGTGGATGGATCCATGTAGGGCCTGCTGCCTCCAGCAGGGGGCGGTCAGCACCAGGCTGTGCTGGGCATTCCGCGGCCTTCGGCCCCACCCCACTGCTTCCTGAAGGAGGGACCGACCGTCCCTGCGGGGCTGAAGCCACCTTGGGCTGTGGGCACTGCTCCCTCCCAGACCCCAGGCTTTCCTAGTTCCCTCCGCCCCCTCCCAGAGGAGGAGCCTCAGCCACAGGTGGCTTGGCCTCCATTTCCCAGCCTCTAACGGAGGCAGTCATCTCTGCCTCCTCCCCTGAGGTTTCCCACCAGCACATTCCTAGCAGGAACGGCCCAGCCCACAGGCACAGCTGGGAAAAGCCATTTCCTTAAGTGGCAACACCGGGGAACGGAGACCGGGAGAGGCCATTCCCGACCCGGAGCGGGCAGCCTCGGGCCAGCTGCCGAGTCTCCCAGGCCTCGGTGTCCCGCTGTCCAAATCTGGGCCCCAGGGTGGACCCCTTCCATCCTGCACCACAGGGGCTGCCAGGTCCACGTTCAGGCCTCCCTCACCCCCTCCCCACCCAACGGCACACATGAAAGACACACAAAAAAAATCAAGTCTTTATGGTTTGATTAATAAACCGGCTTGGAGGAAAAGAGGGGAGTGCGTGGGAAACACCCAGCTTTGATTAGTCAGAAACTCCTGTTAACTGTGTACAAAATGAGTGTTACCAGATCGTGTAAAAAACAGGACCAAGCAAAGCAGCAGCCCTTGGGGAGGGCTCAAGGCACCTGGAGGCTGAGAAACTCGCCCTGGGGCATGGCCGAGGGTCGGGGACCTGGGGCGTGCACCCCCACTCCTGCACCACGGGGCACACCTGCTCTCCTCTCTCCCGTTTGCAAACCACGGAAACCGCCCCCAGCGGGGCATAAACTTCCGAGGCCAAATGACTCGGCCCCGAGCTGAGCGCGGAGCGTCCCCTCCCCGAGGCCCAGGCCTGGGGAAGGGCCACCCCGTTCCCCACGCCCCGCCGTGAGCAGACACAGACGGGAGCTGGGGAGACTCAGGTTCCGTCCTCCAGGGAGGCAGTGGCCACGGGAGGCCCGAGCCGGCCACCAGAGCAAACAGCCAGGCTGTGTTCAGCGCCGACTGGGGAGAGGACCGCTGTCCTGTCCAGCGCCCATGAGGGGGGCGCTGAGCTGTCACCGTCCTGCTGACGCCCTGCCCAGGCCGGCCCTAACTGGGGTAGCACATGCAGCATCCCGCGCCCGCCGCATCCATGCGGGGCTTGGCGCCGGGCCCCAGCAGCCCGTCGGTGACCGAGTACTCCGTGATGATGTCTTCCACCCGCGTGATGTACAGGAACGTCAGCAGCACCCCCAGGAACTGAGAAGAAGGGCAGGCGGGTGAGAGCCTGCTGGGCATCCGGGCAGCCTTCTCCCCAGAAACCCAGGCAGCCAGGCAGGAGCATTCGTGGCACCGGTGACCTGGAAACCCCAGAGCACAGCCTTCTCCCCAGCACCCCCACTGTCAAGCAGCACCCCCCCCAGCCCTCCTCTGCCCTCCCAGGAAACCCCAGAGACCTCCCTGTGCCCATCAGCAGAGGTTCCTCCATTCTGGGATTCCTATCCCCTCCCAGCTATGCCACTCACAATCTGGAGGACCTTGGGCAAGTCACTTAGCCCTGCCGAGCCTCGGTTCCCTCCTCTGTAAAATGGGTATGATGATAGGACCTACCTCTCGGAACAGGAGGCGGTGCCTGGGAAGCACTCAGAAGAGCTTTATAAGCAATGCTACTGCCACGCGCCCTCTCCTTCCGGCCCGCAGCCCTCCCGGGGGGAGCCCCGCTTGCCGGTACAAGAGCCTTCTTCACCCAGCCCCTTTGTGCCTCCTCTGCACCCTGCATTCACCTGCCACCCTTTATCTGAGCCACAGCCCGCCCACCACCCTCCCTCCCGCTCCCGCCCTGAGAGGAGTGGGGCCCAGCCCACCTGGGGGAGCAGGATGCCCAGCAGGAGGCCCGCCATGATGGTGTAGTTGTCCATGAACCAGATGAGCACAGCGTTGGTGCAGCCCCGCACGTAGATGACGTCCTGCACGCTGAGGCGCTGCACGGGAAGGAGCCCGGCTGAGCGCCTCCCCGGGCAGCACCCCGGTCCCAACGACCCCCGTTCATTCGAGGTCTGGCCAGGTCCCTCAGCCTCCCCGAAGCTGTTGCACATGTGCATGCGAGAAGGTGGTTCCAGATCACTGGGTCTCAGCGGGCAGCTGTGTTCCCTCGAGAGCACAGGAACGCTGTGGTGGCACTGCTGGTGGTCACAGCGAATGGGGGTGGCGACCGGGGGGCTTCGGAGCTCAGGGCAATCCTACTTCACCCACTTCCCTGCCTGCCTGCTCCCTATGTCCCCCAGGCACTCATGGGGGTGAAAACCCACTCATAGTTACCTGAGCCAAAAGCCTACCTCCAGGCACATACCCTGAATTTTGCAGAAGCACTACTATGTAAATTAAGGGGCGATTATAATTTATTTTGTGCAGAACTTTCTCGAGAAGTGTTCACCATTTTAAAAAAACCATGTTAACTGCAAAAATAATGCAAGTTGCCAACACGGCAGCCGCCGCGCCTGTGTGCAAACACCCGACCGCATCGTGTCTTCGGCGGCGTTGACCTGGCGCCTGCGCCCTTTGTTGAAATGTGCTACATGGTTATAGGTTGTTTCGTTTCACTTCTCCTTCCATCTCAGTTAGATCAGTGTCACTTGTTTTGAAATCAGGCGTGTAGGTAGGTCACAGGGTATATTACCGTGGGTTTCATCTCAGGATGATATCGAGGGCATTACCAAGAGTTTAGAATAAACACCGGCCATTGGGTCTGATGGCTTGAGAGCCACGGCCGGCCTATGGCTCTCCAGCTTAAGTGTGGGTCAGAACCACCCTCTGGGCCCCACCCCGGAATGTGTTTCTAACGAGCTCCCCGTGCTGCTGCCGCTGGCCTGGACCGCACTGCGAGAGCCCCTGCTCAGAGGCATCTCGGGCATCCGGTCAGCTCCTTCTCAGCCCAGCCCGGCCTCTCCCCCAGCGGGGGCGCAGCTCAGGAAGCTGACCCAGGAGGGATCCCTGAGGGCTCTGTCCTCCAGGGCCTCCTGGGTCCCAGGCTGAGAGAACCATCTGCAAACGGGTGCTCCGAGGGCAGAGGCAGGCTGGCGCTGGGCACGCCGGGCACACGAGCGTGCCTCACCGACAGGTCCCCAGCAGGTCCAGGCAAACCCTGGCCGGCGACCTCTCCCAGCCGAGGGGCCCGTGGCGCCCTGAGCCCCCCTGTGCCTGGGGAGGGGTAGAAACCCCTGCCCGTCCCTGGCTCCTGTTCACAGCCAGAGATGTTGGGACATCGCAGCAGCCAGGAGCCCACCCGAGGGGCCCCGGCAGGCACCCTGGGGAGAGGACAGGAAGAGCAACCTTCCGGAGACTTGGAAGACATTACCTCCTTGTCAATGGTCCTGTAGCCACACATGGTGTTGACGACTTGTGTCTGAAACAGAAAGGAGTGTGAGCTGACACGGGTGGTGCGCACTGTCCGACGAGCATCCTCCCGTCCTATGGGGAGAGCCGGGGCGGAGTCGCACGGCCTGGTATGGCTGCCGCTGGGATCCCACCCGGCAGTCTGGCTGGGGTCTGCGTCTTCACATCCCCCCCACCCCCACCCCCACTAAGAAATGCCCACGGAGGGTGGGGGGAGGCTAGTTCGCGGCACTTGGGGGGGAACCGCTCCTCCATCAGCGCAGCCCAGGAGCCCAGAGAAAAGCGAGCCGCCCAGCTCCCCCACTGCGGCCCTGCGGGGCACAGCCCTGCTGGCCCGCAGATGCCCTGTCTCAGAGGTCGGGCTGGGCGTGGCCCGCTCTGCCGGCTCCTCAAGGAAAACCCCAGACCACAGCCAAGACCCTGGCCAGTGCTGGGCTCTCTGAGGGCAGGGCCGGGACCTCTGACCCACTGCCCCGCCCCGGCAGACTGCCACCCCCACAGTGGAAGTGCCCCCCCGCCACCCCGGTCCTTATTGGGAAGAGAGTCCTTCTCAAGAACTCCCAGATGCTGACAATCTAGGTGCAGGGAAAGCTGTGTTCGGCCCTGGACCCCATCAGAGCCCTTCCCAGCAGGCGTGAGTCACGGGGCTGGTGCGGCCCTTCCCATCATGCCTGTGGGCCTGCGCGGTCTCCTCCTTCTGTGAGGGGAGAGAAAGCTGGATGCCCCGGTCCCGCCCCTCCACATCTGAGTGAAAGCTGCTGTGGGGCAGGGTGCCAGCGGCGATGCCGGGGGGCAGGGTGCCAGCAGCGATGCCGGAGAGCAGCAGCGTGGCCTCCGGCATCAAGGTGCCTGGTCCTGATCCCACGGTCACTATGAGCTCTGGGACCAGCCTCCGGTGTGCTGCGGAGGGGCTGGCACATGGAGGCACTCGATACGTGTTTGCTGAATGAATGAATGAATGAATGAATGATAGGCTCCTTGATCCTTTCCATAAGCAATGGTGGTCAGTGAACCCACCTCATGAGGCCGTTTTGAACATCAAGTGAGATATACACTTGAAGTGCTTGTCCCCAGGCCGGCCACACAGCAGCGCCCAGGAATGCCAGCTGGAGGGACTTTGTTTATAACCCCAGCTTCCGGAAGGGCCAGGAAGGGCGTGGCTCTCCTTCCTGTAGAGAGGGTGGAACTCAGACATCACCCAGGTCAGTCTACGTGTCAGGGCCTGGTGTGTGAGCAAAATATCCTCAGTCTCAACGGTCCGCCAGGCGCCCCGGGCCCCAGCATCGCCCACATCCACGGAGCATTCTGGCCGCTCCAGGCCATGAACATGACCCCCATGGAGAGGGTCAGGCCAGGAGCAGGGACCTGAGGGCTCAATGAGAGTGGGCGCCTCCCACCCTGCTTGCTCGTTCACTCAGGGAAACATGGACTGAACACCCACACTGTGCCCGTAACTGTCCTAGGTATTTGGAATAAAGAAGAACAAAACCAAGTCCTTCCTTCATGGAACTTCTATTCCAAAAAGGGAGATGTGAACATAATAAATAGGCAAACTCTATGGTATGTCACAGGTGACAAGAGTGACTTCACGCTTCACTGTGGCTCCAGCCCTGGAGGTGGGACCACAGCCCCTGCCCTGGGGAGCAGACAGGCAGCGGCAGAGGCATCCCTCGCACAGGAGCCCAGAACCCTCCTCCGTCCTGGGGGGAGGGGGGACTCACCTTCCCTTCCAGGAGAGCTCCCCTCCAAGGAGGGGGATAAGAGGCATCTATGGGTCAAGCCTGCCTGGGTTTGACCACAGAATCGATATTTACAAGCCAACGTGAAGCTCTGTGGCTCCAAATCCCCAGAGCGGGAGAGCTGAGGTAGAGTTCCTGCCCCAGGTCAGCAGCTGAGGCCCAGGGAGAGCTGATGCTGCAGGCCAGGTGCCAAGGCTCAGGCAGGAAGAATTCTCTCCCCGGGGGAGGGACTAGTCCTGCCCAAAGCCTCCAGGAAGCCCTGTTAGGACGTTTCTTTTCGAGCTGAGCACGAGGGGAACAGTGACTTTCCCTGAAGGACGGCCCGATTGCTTCTGCTGAACATTGCCAGGGCAGCAGCCACACCTCCTTTCCTGAGGCTGCCAGGGAGCTCCAGCCACCAGCCCTCAGGCTGATGGGTCAGTATTCCACGTTTTCTCCATCACCCGGCCCTCCTACTTCAGAATAGATTTCCCTTGGTTCTGATTTCTTTTAAGTTTAGGTTTTTGTTCTATGTATTTCAGAACCTCGGCTGAATGCGATCCTGTAAAACAAGTAGATGCACACGCAAATGGAACCGATTCCATCGAGGAAGGAAACACCCTCTTTCGCATTTAGAGAAAATCATCCCAGTGCGGAGACACAAGGAGCACCCAGCAGTTTGTGCTCCGGGACCTGAGACCACGCGGCCAGGTGGCGGGCAGCTCCCCACCGGCGTCCCCATTCAGAGGCCAGCTTTCGATTCCCTTTCTCTGCAGACGGCATCTGTGTGTGTACTCCCAGCCTGGCCTCTTCCCCCCGACTCCAGGCTCATCTCTAACTACCGCTCTGACCGTCCTGCTGGCACGTCACACTGGCTCTCAAACCCCACGTGTCCACGCTGAGCTCCTGACGTCCCCAATTTGTCCCCATAGTCCTCCCCCTCCAGCAGTGGCAGCCCCACCTTGCTTGTAGCTCAGACCAAACTCTGGGAGTTCTCCTCAGTTTCCTCTCACCAACCTCCCTCACCCGATCTGTCAGCAAATCCTGCTAGCTTACTTGCAAAACACGGTTTGCCTCCTCCACGACCGCCACCTGGCCCTAAGCCTTTGCCTCCTCCTGCCTGGTGTGGTGGGTGCTGTGAGGAGCTGCCCAGCACCCAACAGCTGCTGGGAGGGGAGCGCAGCTGACAGCAGCTCTTAGCTGTCAGCCCCCCGCCTCCCCCCCCCCCCCCCGCGGTGACTGTCACGTGTGGTTAATTTTATGTGTCGACTTGACCGAGCTTGACGGTGCCCAGATAGTTAGCCAAACATTATTCTGGGTGTTTCTGTACGGGTATTTTTCCAATGAGATTAACAGTTAAATCAGTAGACCAAGGAGAGTGGATTGCCCTCCCTAATATGGGCAGGCCTTGCCCAGTCAGTGAAAGGCCTGATTCGGACAAAAAGGCTTCCTTGCCCTGGCCGGCATGGCTCAGTTGGTGGAGCATCGTCCAGTGAGCCAAAAGGTTGCCTGTTCAATTCTCGGTCAGGGCACATGCCCGGGTTTCAGGCTCAGTTCCTGATAGGGGAAGTGCAGGAGGCGGCCAATCGATGTTTCCCTTGCTCTCTCCCTCTCCCTTCCTCTCTCTCTAAAAATCAATTTAAAAATCATTTTTAAAAAGGCTGCCCTCCCCCCTCCCCACCCCCATTTATAGAGAATGCTTCCAGCCGGACTGTCTTCAGATCTGACCTGAAACCCCAGCTCGCCCTGGGTCTCCAGCCTGCCAGCCTTCAGAGAGGGCCCAGGCCAGCAGCGCTCCTGGATCTCAGGCCCTGAGGCTCAGCCTGGAATGAAGCTTCGGCTCTCCTGAGTCTCCAGCTTGCTGACTCACCCTGCAGTTCTCAGGACTCCCTTGCCTCCATAATTCTGTGAGCCAATTCCCTATGATAAATCATGCTACACACACACACACACACACACACACACACACACACACACAGGCATATGTCCTATTAGTTCTGTTTCTCTGCTGAACAGAGCCAGCAGTCCCTCCCAGGAGGGACAGTGGGCCACTGCAATGCCTGGTCACGGTGGGTATGAAGCCTTGGCCTCCGTGTCCCAGTGCGGATAACTCGGGGAATCCACATGGATTCAGCTGAGGTGCCTACTGAGTCTGCATCGTTGCTCAGCTTCCCCCGCTGCCCAGCTCTGCTTCTATCAGCTCCCTTACAGGTGCTGACCTTGAGAGCACCTTCTACTGAGCCTCCTGCTCACTAACCCGAATCGCAGACCCTGCTGCCCTGACAGCCTGACCTGTGACGCCTAGACTGCTGCACCAGCCCTTAGCCAGACTCCCTGAACCCACTTCTGTCCCCACAGCAGCCAGGGTGGTCCTGGTAAAGCCCAAGTCATCGCTGCCACTCAACCACTGAAGCCTGTCACTTCCTGTCACTCCGGGGAACATCAAAGTTCTGACGGTAGCCTTCAGGGCACCCATCACTTCTCTGGCTTCATCTGATGCTATCCTCACCACCCCCAGCCCTCACTCTGCTGCAGTCACACTATCTCTGTGCTGACTAGGGTCATTCCCACCCCAGGGCCTTTGCACTTGTGGTCTCTCTGCCAGGAATGCCCGTCCCCCAGATATGCATGGCTTACTCCCTCACTTCCTTCAGGGTTTTATGGAGAACCCACCATCTCAGTATCTAAAATGTCAACCCTCCGTGTCCCTGCTTTATTTTTTATCCGTAGCATTTGTCACCTTCTAACATCCTTCTTTATTATATGTTTTGTCAGTTTTCCCCACGAGGACACCGGCTCCATGCAGGCAGAGAGTTCCCCGTGTGTTTGCCTAAGAACACACGGAGAACCAACCCCCAGAATTTAGAACCACATCTGGCAAATAGTTGGTCCTCAGTAAACACTTGTGGAATGAATGAGTGAAAATTGGGCTTCCACATTTCAACATGGACATTCAGGTGCCACTGCCCTGGGTGACGAAGTTCAGGATCACCTCCCACAGGCGCCCCCTGAGAACACTGGGCTCCTTCCCAGCACCCCCTACCCAGAGAGCTCCCCTAAAATGGCAGCTAAAATTTCCCACACACCTTCCCTTCTGGCCCAGCCTGTTTTAGGGCTCGTGCACTTGTCACTGGCTCCCTGACTCCCGGCGAGGCCGCACCCCCACCACCGGCTGCTCAGTTTACAGAATCCGCCAGTGGGCACAGAATGATGGAGACGTCCGAAGAGAAATTTTCCATGACCGTCCGGACATGAGTAATTGCGAAGCTCTCTGCCTCGTTCCAGCCCAGACACCAGGCAGTTTTTGGACACATTAGTCAACACAGAAGATGGACGGAGCCTCTCCCCTTCGTAAGCGGTGACTACCCAGGACCGCCGCCCCAGTAGCTAAGTGGGGAGAGGGTTGACAGGCCCCTGCTGGCATTTACATCACCAGCCCCCCTTCCAGGCCTTGTGACTGGTGATCACCAGGCCCTCAAGCCCTGGAGACGCCCAAGGCAGGCCCTGCGCTGGCCCTCCAGCTGAGGAGGCAGAACCGGCCCCTGCTAAGCTGCCCTGGCCGGAGCCCTCTCCTGCTCCCGGCCTGGCTCGTCCAGCAGCCCAGAGCACAGCTCTGACGATGGCTGCCTGCATGCCGTCCCAGCCCTACCAACCTTCTGCTGCCTCAGTTTCCTCTCCTGTTCAGTGGATGATATAATAGCACCTACCTCACAGGGTAGCTGACAGGACTACGAGGGTTAATACAACTAAAGCACCTAGAGAGGCCTGCACAGGGGAGGCGCAATGGATGCAGGCTACACTCACCACTCCTGGCGAAGGAAGGCCCCCCCAGCTTCACCCCCGCAGGAGCCCTTGAGGCCCAGGAAGCCTGAACGACCACCACCTGCGGCCTATCCCACCCACCCACCCCTGTCCTGAAAGACGATGAAGGTGCCCGGCCAGCTGGGTGGCCTGGGAGCAGGGAGTACCGTGTTTCTGAAGCAGCAGGTGTAGGGCACCCCGCAGGCCAGGGGTCCGGGGGCGTTGCAGTCGTGGTACTGGTTTTTGCTCCAATCGCGGTAGTCTTCGCCGCCACAGCACTTGAACTGAGAGAGGAAGCAAGCAGGGAAGGGAGCTGCTGTGACCACTGAGGCCGCGGGCAGACCTCAGCCTGGGAGGGGTGCCTTGGCAGGGGACCAGGCCATTTATGATGTGGCTCATCCTGCTCCCAGGAGCGACAGGGAGCACCTGAGCCAGAGGCTGTCAGGTCAAAGCACTCCCCAGGCAGCCAGGCTGCCCAGGAGGTAGTGAGCACCCCGTCACTGGAGAGGCACGCAAGCCTAGGCTGAGAAGCCTCGTGGTAGGATATCAGGGTGGTGACTGAGCACGGGAAGGTCAAGACCTTCCTTGACAAGTGGATTCCACCTTCATGTCCCAGTGCAGGTGTCAGACCAGAGAAGTTGGCCTTCAAGGTCCCAGAGACTAGGATTCTATGGGAGCCACCACACCCCAGTGGCCCCTGCACCTCACTGGCCCCAGCGCTGCCTGCCTGCCCTTAGCAGAGAGGCACCCCCCTCCATCCCGCCCTGGGCTCAGCACTGAGCCATGAGAAGGCTGGTGCCATTCTCCCCGGAGATGAGCTCCTCCCTGCATCTCCCCTGGAGTGTGCCAAAGCCTGGGAGAGGAGTTACTCTGCTGGGGGGCAGTGTGCCCAGCGCTGTTCTGGGCACCGGAGGGACAGGGTGAGCAAAGCCATGCGGCCCCTGCCCACCCGGGTGGGACGCATTCCAGCAGAGGGAGTCCGAGTGTAAGCACGGCATGAAAAGGTCAGGGCCACAGTGCTGTGCACCAGGAATGTGAGCACACAGGAAAGGAGGGGGAGGGGCAGCGTCAGGGTAGGAGGTCAGGAAAGGCCTCTGAGATGACATTTAATCCGAAACATGAACAACAGGAAAAAGTCAACACGCGCAAAGACCCTGCACGGCAATGAGCCGGTTGTATTTCAGCAGCAGGCGGAGGCCAGCGTGCAGGGCACAGCGAGGAGAGTGGGAGGGGGGAGGGGGAGGGGGCAGCACAGGCCAGACTTACAAAGCCTTGTGAGGCAGAACAGTAGGAGCTGGGATCGTATTCTTTCTGAGTGACGGGCGGTCACTGGAGGGTTTAACCGGGGGAGTGATATGGTTGGAGGTCCTGGTAGAAACATAAACCCCACAACCTTTCACGGTCTCCACCGGGCCGGTTAGGCTATTAGGTCTTAGGACCTGAAAGTGCCTCTCTGTGGTACAGTGCAAAGGGCATTTGCTTTGCACCCAGACAGACCCGAGTTCACATCGTCACACAACCACGCCCAGCTGTGTGACTTCAGGCAAGGTAATCAGCCTCTCTGAGCCTCAGATCCTCCTCTGTAAAGCAGGATGAGGAAGCCCAGCTGTGCACAGCTGAGCTGAGGATTCCAAAGAGAGGCCGTGCATGACGCACCCAGCACAGGGCCTGACACCCAGTGGTGCCCATGAGCGTGAGTCACACCCGCAACCACCCTGGGAGAAATAAAACCCCCAACCAGCTAAAGGCTGGGGCCAATGAAAACACCGCGCTCCACCCAACAGCCAGAGCTGGCAGGCACGCCCTGGCCGAGAAGGGCCGCCCAGAGGCTGCACCTGTTGTGGCCACAGGAGAGCCCTGAGCCAAGGGAGTGGCCACGGCGGGGGGCCCGGGTGCAGTGAGATGCTGGTCCCCACTGAGGATCACGGGGATCAGGCCAGCGGAAGCCCCCAAGGTCATGTCCCAGGAAGTGCCGTCAGGGCTGAGCGGGCTCACAGCCCTCCAGCTCTGCCTGCCCTCACCTGGGAGAACGTGAGGACGCTGACACCTGCTGACTGAGGTCTAGCCACATGCTGGCACTGCTCTAAGTACTTCTGAATCAAGTCAAGGCAACCCCACAATGACGCCAAGAGGGGGGACCATCAGTATTCCCCGCCCCCCGAGGCAGAGGAGGAGCCTGAGGGTCAGGACTAAACGAGGTGGGTGTGTCTAAGCCAAGCAGGACAGTGGCTGGCCCTGCAACTGCTACTGCGCTCACAGGCTTGGGCCGACCTTGGGGGAGAGGGACAGCATCTCAGAATGACATCATCGCAGACAAAGAAGGGTCCCGGAGGAACAGGAGAAGCCCTGTTCTGCTCCCGAAGCCGGGACGGAATCAGGGAAGGGCTCTGTTCCCACTGGGCTGACCTGGGCTTGGCAGGGACTGAGCTCCCGCCACCGAAGGAGCTGGCAGAGGGACTTCTGAACTGGGTGGCTTAGAGCTCAGCTCTCTCCCATCGCAAGGAAGGAGGATCTTTGCCCCCTGGAGAGGGGCACCCTGGGACCCTGCAGGGTGGCTTGTAGCTACACCCTATTCTTTGTTTTTTAGGGGGAGGGTCCATGGAACAGGTAGAGCAAGGCACGTGGGCAGAGGACTGGTTGAGAAGGTCAGCCCCATCCTTGGTCAGCCACCTGCTTGGGAATGGATAAGCCCTCACCCTCACCCTCTTGAGCAGGGTCCCAAGCAGGGGAGGCGGGGGGTGGGGGGGAGGGAGCGCATGGGAGGCACACCTCTGACTCAAAAGGCCTGGCTCACCTTCTTCTGAACAAAGTCCATGATGTTTTTGAAGTCCAGGTCATCATAGTAGTTCTTGATTCCTCTTCGAATGTTGTCGTTCAGAAAGTCGATGGTCTGTTTAAAGAGAAAAATTACAAAAGAGGACCACACATACCCCCGAGACCAACCCAAGACTTCCCAGAAGTCCCCATTGGAACAGAGCGCCCAGGTGCCCGGGAAGCCCCACCCCTGCCTGCACGGAGCACCCCCTCACTCCCACCCTGAACACTCACGACCTCCCTGCCCACACACCCTCTCTGCGCCTCTAACGTCCATCTGATGCCTGAGTCCCTCTGCCATGTCTGAGCAGGAGGGGCTCACCCCCTTTTCCTTTGTAGATCGAACAACCCAGGCCCCGAGAGGGGGCCCAGCTGGGGGTGCACAGCCCCAAAGCAGCCATGGGGCTGGCCCTCAGCTGTCCCGGTTCCCAGCCTGGCGTTCCTTCTACTGTCCAGAGACAGGCCTGAGCTGAATCTTCTCTTTGCCCCCCAGACCTCTCCGCTCTTCTCTACTATCCAACCTCTTGTGTTACAGATAAGGAAGCTGAGGCCAGAGAGGGGGCCTGACGCTCCCCAGTTTGCAGAGCAGCTGGTGAGGGGCCCAGCCAGGACAGGGCATGAGGTCTCCCGAGTTCCGCGTGGGCCCCTCCCCATGGCTGCAGGGCTCTGGCCCCGAGGACAGGCCCACCTCCTGGCTGGAACTGGGGCAGTCCCCGCCGGGAAGAGGGCTGGCACGCCGCCCTCCCCCAGCCACCCTGGGCCTTCTGGATCCACAGCCCGGCTGTTGTGCTGAGATCCCGGAGCACAAAAGGCCCCGGAGCGAGCAGGGGCGGGGACGGGGACGTGGGCAGCCCAGCTCCATGCTCACAGGGACAATCGGGGCCTTCAGAGCGGGGAGGCCCTCCTATCATCAGAGATTGTGCGGCACAAAGCGGGCATTCTCGGCCCTGGAGCCAGACGACGGCCGGGGGGGTGCCTGTGGGGACCCTGGGACAGCGGGGTCCTGGGGTCCAGGCCCAGTCCTGCCACTGCGGGCCCCGCCACAGCTCTTCCCCTCTCTGGGCCTCAGTTTCCCAGGCCTATCTGTGTGACATCTTCCAGCTCCGAGGATCAAAGACTAGGCTGAGAGGGGCTGTCGGGCCTTAGGATCGAGAACCGTCCTGCAGCCACCCAGGCCTCAGGCACTTCATTTAACCTTTGAGCCTTCATTTCTCCACCTGCAAAGTGGGGAGGCATCCTCTGCCTCCTAGGGCTTTGAGATTTAAATAAACTAAAACTACGGAAGTCCTTCTGAAGATGCCAGGGACATAGTAGGTCCTGGTCTTATCAGTATAGATCTTTCTTCTCCCAGAAGACACATACCCATGGCACTGCTTCATACCCATCACATCATCCGTGGAAAATGCTAACCCCAGGGGAAACCAAGGCCCCACGTCTTGCCCAAATGACATACTTCAATGGCCGCAGCCTTGGGGCAAGAGCCAGTCCCTGGCCTAGGACCCCTCACAAGCACCCTGCAGCCTAGAGAAGCCAGGTGACTTGTCCAAGGTCACCCTGCTGGTCGCTGGCAGGTTGATGCTGGAATCAAGGTGCAAACTCTCGGCCTGATGCACTTTAAGAAGCCAAGGTTCAGTTTGGGGCCGTCTCCCCGCCCATCTGCAGTGTCAGGAAGAGAGACACAAAGGATACCTGTGCCAAGTCCTTCCCGACACACCGCTCAAAGCCAAGGAGGCGAGGGAGACCGGCTCAGGGAAGCCTGTGTGGCAGCAGGGAGCCCTCTGCTGCTGCTGAGCAGCCGCCCCGGAGCAGACCTGGGAGCTGGGGAAGACTGGACGCAGCCTCTGAGGCCCGGGCCAGGCCTCTCCCACCTGAAACCTCTGCACTCAACAGCCCACAGCCCTGCACATGTCTGGCGCTGGATCCTGGGGCCAGGGCTGGGTGGCCACACAGCCTGGGCAGAGCAGGGATCCTGGGCCATGGTTGGAGTGTCTGAGAAACAGGACCCCAGGGCGGAGCCAGCTGCCACCCCTGGTAGGACAGGGAATGAGCTCATGGCATTGAGTGGCATGCTGCAGGGCCCTTGGCTGAGCTGAGGCACAGGGGCAATGTCAGTGTCAGGGACATGTCTAAGGCTGCAGGCACGAGGGTGTGTCAACCGGCTTCCTTCCACTCTCGAGGCACTGCAGACACAGCCCCGGCCCACCACGCCCTTCTGCACCCAGCCCAGCCACTGGCCACCTCCCAGCCCTCCACTGGGTCAGCATGCTAGAGATGGAGGGGAGGGGAGGAGGGCAGGAGGACCGGGCAGGTCAGCCCACTGGCCACCTCCCACTGGCCACCTTCCCATCCCACTGGCCACCTCCCACTGGCCACCTCCCAGCCCTCCACTGGGTCAGCATGCTAGAGATGGAGGGGAGGGGAGGAGGGCAGGAGGACCGGGCAGTCAGCAGAGGGGATGCCCAGAGGCCTGAGGGGGAAAGCTCTCCTCGCTCTTTGGTGAGCAGCCCTGACCTCTCTCCCCAAACCATCTCAGTCTCTGAGCACCTTCCAAAGCTGCCGACCCCAAAGGAGGCCTGTGTGAGAATCCGGCTTTCCCTCTGGGGAGCCAAGCGGGGCCTGTGGGGAAGACGGGCCCCCCTGGAGGCCTCCGGGCATGGGTAGGAGAAGCAGATGGTCCCAGGCTCCATGGGCGGCAGCTGCCCCAGTTCCCAGCAGGGGCCTCTCTGCATCATGCTGGCTCACATGTGTGTGCACTGCCTTTGGCACTGTGTGTGTGAGCCTGTGTGTGTGTGTATGTCTGTGTGTGTGTCTGTGTCTATATCTGTGTCTCTGAGTATATACAAGTGCATGTGTGTCTCTCTCTGTGTGTCTGTATGTGCATGTGTGTGTGTCTGTGTATATGTCTGTGTGTGTGTGTGTGTGTGTGTACAAGATGTGTAGGACATTCAGGTGGTCCCTATGCTGTGATGGGGTGGGGGGTGGTGGGAAGTTCCAGCGAGGCAGGTGAGTTGCCCTGTTCATTATGACTGTAGAGAGCTCTGCTGTGTTCAGCTGTTCGGAGGGATTGGGGGGCACCCAGAGGATACACCTTGTGGAGCACGGCAGGGAAGAGACAATTCTGGTTCCTCTGCTGCTCCCAGAGGCAAACACACGCAGGGTCACACACACACACACTCTCACACTCACACACACACACACACACACACACACACACACACGCTCTAAACCCGGTCACACCAGCAGGGGCAGCTCCGACAAGGACTAGAAAACACCTTTCACAAACAGCTGGCATGGCCTCAAGGCCACGTGGCCAGGCTAAATTAAGCAAACAGTAAGCAAACATCAAAGGGCACAGCACGCATGGCCCGTTGTGCAAGCCACCAGATTCAAGCCGTCTAGTTCTTTCTTCTAAATCTCGTTTTAAAGACATCCGAAGCCGCCACATCACCCCTCTCAGCAGAGCCGCTGAGGGTGTTTTAAATCAGTGAGGAATTGGAAGGGGTGGGGGGCAGTGGCAGCAGCGCCCCAGGCTGGGAGGCTGGAGGAGCAGGGAGAGGAGGGAGGGAGGGGCTGGAGCCGCCCAGCAGGAAGGAGCAGCCCTGGTCTCCTGGCTTCCTGGAGGCTGCAGGCTCCGTATCAGCTTCTAAAACCCAAGGCTGGGGAGGCCGGCTGCTGGCAGCCCCGCTGGAACCAACGCCAGCCTGGCTCTCCGAACAGGACACCAGCACCTCACGGCACTGAGCCGGCCTCCCGGGGCTTCCCTCAGTGCCCTCGGAGGTGGGGACCCGTCCTCTTGCCCCCAGCCCCAGGCTCTGCTCCAGCCCTGCACTGGCCCAATCTGACAGCTGAGGGCCAAGAGAACCCAAGAAGCAAGAACAGAAGGAGAGGAGAGCTGCAAGGCGGTGGGAATACCTGCCATCCCCACCCTCAGGCCTGGCCGAGGCCACGGGTTTAATCCCTGTGGCGGGGGAGGCTCTGCTGCCATTTCCCAGGTATTTGGGGCTCCAGCTCTCACTCCCAAATGGCTGTCCACGGTGGGGTGCACCAGCAGTGGAGTCCAGCCAGATCAGTGCAGAACTTTCTCTTCTTTGCTCTGGGTAGAAGGATATACATGTTCAGGTGCTCAGCCAAGCGGGCCATGATGTGTGCGTGCATGCGGACGTGCGTGCATGCGTGCGGTGCCATCTCCTTTCTCCCTGCCCCTGACCCCAAGGTCAGGCCCAGAGCTAGCTAGTGCCAGTGTCATGATAAAACAAACAGGCTGCGTGCTGCCCACCATCCCCGGGCCTGGAGTTGGGTGTGACCACAAACCTTTGATCAAGGCCCGGGTGGCGGAGGGAAGGAGGCCTGGGATGGGGACACCGATACAGCAGGTAGAGCCCAGCACCCTCTGGGTGACCCTGCTCAGCTCTGCCTGCCTGGGAACACACAGGTAGGGCTTGCCCTCCTCCCACATTCCTGACACCCTCAAGAGAGTCCCTGGAACAGGCTGGGGTGATGGTAGGTCAAGAGGGGTGAGACAGACAAGTCATGGAGGTCATTCCGGTTTCCTCCCCCTGGCTGGGGTCAAGACGCTGCACCCCTGCTCCTACTGCCCAGGCCTCAGGGCCACCTGCTCTGTGCCCGGCTCCCCAGAGCATGGCCACCAGACTGTACAGGCAGAGGGGTCTCTTCCGTCTGACTGCCAGGAGGTGCCTGCCAGCAGAACCCTTGTCCAGGGCCAAGGGCGGGTGGAGAGTTCCTGCCTTACTCCAGGGAGTCTGCATCTCTGCAGCCTGGCTGTGGCCACGAGCTCTGCATCTTCCCGAGAACTGAATGTGAAGTCATTCGCTTGATGACTTGTCCTCATTTGTCACCACAAGTGGATTCTTAGAGTTACAGGCGACCGGTGGGGGCTGGGCTTGTTGTAGTGTGGCTCGGAGAAAGCGGTCTCTCCTCTTGGTGAGGAGAAAGTGGAGCTGGGAACGCGCCTCCTCCCAGCAGCTGACCGTGATTGCTCCTCGCCTTTTTCTCCACCGTGCACTGCCCCTTCCTGCCCCTTCAACAGCCAGGCTGCTCCCTCCCTCGCCTCACCCTGGGCTCATCCCCTGTTTGACGACAGCACACTGCACTGGAGCTGGGAGGGACATTATTTTTCTTTATATGGTATGTTCCCCTAGATTATGACAAAGGAAAAAGAAACTCTGAAAGCTAGGAAAAAAGTATAAACAAGAAAATAAAAATCGCCCTCGTCCCTACCCCTTAGAGGAAATATGAGTTTGTGTGTTCAGATTTCTATTTCCTTCCAGCGTTTGCCAGACCTATTTTTTTTTTCATGTGGAAATCTTACTGCGCTTATAGTTTTGCATCTCATTTTTGAATTACTTTGAAATATGTATTATAGGCAGAGGACAGCACAGCCCACCATGAACCCCAAACAACTGAGACCCCCGATGGTGAGGGTCCATCCTGGGCTACGTGCCGAGACATCCTCTGGCAGGGCTCGCTGAGGGGACACCCCATCCAAGGGGAAGGCACACACTTCACCCCACGGTTCCCTCGGCGTAGGGGGATAACTGGTAACGCCCACCCCGACCTCAGGCCCCAGCATCCCTAGCTGTGAGGGCTAAATGGCCCCTGGAGGTTTCCTCTGGGCTTGGCTCCCTCCCTGAAAAGGAGTGGTGTCGGAGCCTGTGACTGCAGACGCTGGAGAATGACAGATCGGACTGCCTTTGAGAAAGCACGCTGGAAACCGGACTGCTGCTCACTTAGGGGATTGTTTATTAAAACCACTGATGCTGCTGACCATGACCTGGGCCTGGGCTGTGGCCAGCAAAGCACTAACCCATCATCTCTGGAAAGCCGCAGGCCAGCTGGGAGCCCTGCTGGCTGCACAGAAAAGCGCCCGCATGGGCAAATGGAATAAACAACTCTCCCCTCAACAGTGCTGACAAAATAGCCCACGCCCTGGCTCTGCCAGCTCAGAACAGACCGTCTGAGAAGTAGAAAAGGGGGAAAGGAGGAGCAGGTAGCAAGACCAGATTGGGAAACCAACCAACGAGGCAAATAAGAAATCAAAAGGGAAATTAAAAATAATATCACAAGACAAATTAAAATAGAAACACAACATACCAGCATTTAAGTAGTTCTAAGAGGGAAGTTTATAGTGATTCTTTCTACATTAAGGGGGGAAAAGATCTCAAATAAACAACCTCACTTTATACCTCAAAGAACTAGAAAAACAAACTAAGCCTGAAGTTAGAATGAAGAAAATATCAAAGATCAGAGTGAAAACAAATGAAATAGACTAAAAAAAGACAATTTAAAAAGATCAATAAAGCTAAGAGTTGGATTTTTGAAAGACATAAACAAAATTGACAAAGCTAGACTATGAAAAAAAGAGAATATTTAAATAAATAAAATCAGAAATGAAAGAGATGTTACAAAAATAAAGAGGAGAGGTTACAACTGATGTCACAGAAATACAAAAGATCATAAGAGACTGCTATAAACGCTCATACACCCATAAACTAGATAACTTAGAAGAAACAGATAAATTCCTAGAAACATACAACCAACCAAGACTGAATCCTGAAGAAATAGGAAATCGGAACAGACCAATAACGAGTAAAGAACTTGAATCAGTAATCAAAAGTCTCCCAATAAAGAGAAGTCCAGGACAAGATGGCTTCACTGGTAAACTCTACCAAGTGTTTCAAGAAGAATTAATACCAATCCTTCTCAAATTATTCCCAAGTATTGAAGACCAGGGAATACTTCCAAACTCATTTACGAGGCCAGCATTGCACTGACACCAAAGTTAACAAGGACACCACAAGAAAAAAAAGTACCAGCTAACATCCCTGATGAACATAGTTGCAAAAACCATCAACACAATATTAGCAAGCCAAAATCAACAGAATTACAAAATCATGATTAAGTGGGATTTATCCCTGAGACGCAATGACGATTCAACATCTGCCAACCAATCAATGTGATGTACCACATTAACAGAATGAAAGATAAAAATCGTATGATCATCTCAATAGATGCAGAAAAGGCATTTGACAAAATTCAGTATCCTTGCTGATAAAAACTCTCAACAAATTAGGTATAGTAAGAATGTATCTCAACATAACAAAGTCCATACGTGACAAGTCCACAGCTAACATCATACTCAAAAGTGAAAAGCTAAAAACATTTCCTCTAAGATCAGGAAGATACACTGTGCCCACTCTCACCCCGTCTATTTAACATAGTATTGGAAGTCCTAGCCAAAGCAAGAAAATTAGGCAAGAAAGAGAAATAAAAGGCATCCAAATGAGAGAAAAAGAAGTAAAATTGTCTGTTTGCAGATGACATGATATTATGCATAGAAAATCCTCAAGACTCCAGCAAAAAACTGAGAACTGATAAATAAATTCAGTAAAGTTGCAGGATACAAAAAACAACATACAAAAATCAGTTGCATTTCTACACACTAACAATGGGCTATCCAAAAAACAGAAATTAAGAAAACAATAATATTTAACAATACCATAAAAAAATAAAATACTTAGAGATGAATTTAAATAAGGATGTGAAAGACTTGTATGCTGAAAACTATAAAACATTGGAAGAAATTGAAGACAGCACAAATAATTGGAAAGATATCCCTTGTTCATGGATCAAAAGAAATAACATTGTTAAAATCCCCATACTACCCAGAGTGATCTACACGTTCAGTGAAATCCCTATAAAATTTCAATGGCATTTTCCACAGAAATAGAAAAAAAATCTTAAAATTTGTATAGAACCACAACAGACCCCAAATAGCTACAGTAATGTTGAGCAAGAAAAGTGAAGCTAAAAACATCACACTTCCTGATTTCAAACTATATTACAAAGCTACAGTTACCAAAACAGACATATAGATCAATGAAACAGAATGGAGAGCCTAGAAATAAATCCACACATATATAGTCAACTAATTTTCAACAAAGGTGCCAAGAATACACAATGGGGAAAAGATAGTCTCTTCAGTAAATGGGATTGAAAAAACTGTGTATCCACATGCAAAAAAAAAAAAAAAAAAAAAGAAAAGAAAAAGAAACTGGACCTTTATCTTACACCATACACAAAAATCAACTCAAAATGGATAAAAGGCTTAAAAGTAAGACCTAAAATCATAAAACTTGTATAAGAAAACACAGGTAGTAAGTTCCTTGACATTGGTTTTGGTAATATATATATATTTTTTTATCTGACACAGGCAACAAAAGCAAAAATAAACAAGTGGGACTACATCAAACTGAAAGGTTTAAGCACAGCAAAGGAAATGATCAGGAAAAATGGGGAAAAAAACAACCTACAGAATGGGAGAAAATATTTGCAAATAATATATCTGATAAGGGGTTAATATCTAAAATATATAAGGAGCCCTCACAACCCCATAGCAAATAATCATCATCATCATCATCATCATCATCTGATTAAACAATGGACAGAAGATTTGAAGATTTGGAAGATATTTTTCCAAAGAAGACAGACAATGGCCAACAGGTCAATGAAAAGATGCTCAACATCACTAATCATCAGGGAAATGCAAAGCAAAACTACAATGAGCTATCATCTCACATGAATGTCTATTAACAAAAAGATAAGACATAACAAATGTTGCTGAGGAGAAAAGGGAACCTTGGTACACTGATAGTGGGAATGTCAATTGGGGCAAGCATTATGGAAAACAGTATGAAGTTTCCTCACAAAATTAAAACTAGAACTACCATATGATCCTGCAATCCCACTTCTGGATATACATCCGAAGGAAATAAAATCACTATCTAAAGGAGCTACCTGCCATGAAGAGAACTCCCATGTTCACTGCAGCATTATTCATAATAACCAAGATATGGGAAAAACCTACATGTCTGTCAACAGGTGAATGTGGTAAAGAAAAATACAGCATTTATATTGTATTGTGCATAGACAGCACACACACACATATACAATGGAATATTATTCAGCCATGAAAAAGAAGGCAATGCTGCCATACGTTTCAACATGGATGAACCTGGAGGACATTATGCTAAGTGAAATAAGCCAGACAGAGAAAGACAAATACTGTATGGACTGTTTGGTATCACTTATATGTGGAATCTAAAAAAAGAAGTAGAAGAAAGTTGAATCCATAGAACCAGAGAATAGAAAAGCTGTTGCCAGGGACTGGGGGTGGGTGTAAATGGGGAGGTATTGGTCAGAGGGTATAAACTTTCAGTGTTGCCCTAACTGGTTTGGCTCAGTAGATAGAGCATCGGCCTGCGACTCAAGGGTCCCAGGTTTGATTCCGGTCAAGGGCACGTACCTTGGTTGTGGGCACATCCCCAGTAGGGGGTGTGCAGGAGGCAGCTGATCGATGTTTCTCTCTCATCGATGTTTCTAACTCTCTATCCCTCTCCCATCCTCTCTGTAAAAAATCAATAAAATATGTTTTAAAAAAAACTTTCCCCCTGGGTCCGGCCGAGACCAGACCAGAGGGAGTCGGACCTGCATTGCCGCCATTTGTCCACCATCCGGAGCTGAGGGGTCAGTGCCGACATGTACTCATAAGGAACTGGTGGACATTGATATTGGGTCTTGGGGGAACTGTTGGTCCAGAGGGAAACTCACTGCAGACTGATTCATTTGCCTGTCGGCATGGCTATTGTTGCTCGTCTCACATTCAGTTCTTATAAGTATATCTCTAGTGGCGCATGATTTCGCTCATCTGGGGGAAATGATGAACAACATGGACTGATGAACAGGAACAGAACCAGAGACAGGGAGGCATCGATCGGACTGTCGGGCCTCGGAGGGAGGATGGGGGAGGGTGGGGGGAGGGGGGAGAGATCAACCAAGGGTCTTGTGTGCATGCGTGTGAGCCTAACCAATGGTTGGGTTCGGCAGGGGGTTGGGGCGTCCGTGGGGAGGGGTGTGGGATGGGAGTGGGGGGATGGGGACAGGTGTGTGACACCTTGATCAATGGAGAAATTGGAAAAAAAAAAAACTTTCAGTGTTAAGATGAGTAAGTTCTGAGGATCTAATTTACATCATGGTCACTAGAGCTAATCATACTGTCTTATATACTTAAAGTTTGCTAAAAGAATAGATCTTAAACATTCTCATGCACACCAAAAGTTAACTATGTGAGGTGATGGATGAGTTATTTAACTTGATTGTGGTGATCATTTCACAATGTTTATGTATAGCAAATCATCACATTGTAGAGTTTAAACATATTACTATTTTATTTGTCAATTATATCTCAACTAGGGGCCCAATGCATGAAATTCATGCAAGGGGCTCGGCCCTCGCAGCCGGGGCAGCTGCCTCGGCCCTCGCAGCCGTGGCTTCCTCTGGAAGGGTGTCTGGAAGGTCATTTGGCTGTCGGGTCTAATTAGCATATTACCCCTTTATTATTATAGATGAACCTGGGCGGGGGGGGGGGGGGGGCGGGTAGGGGGAATAGAAAAAATAGAATTGAAAAAAGGACTGAGCTGCCTCTGTCTTGCTGTGTGCTCTTGGGAGGGCTTCCTAACCTCTCTGTGCCTCACTGACTTCATCAATACGATGGGAATCTCCCCTCCCTTCTCCTGGGGCTCATAAAACACGGAGACCCCTGGATTCCAGGGGTGTAGCCAGGCCTGTGGTTAGGGTCCATCCATAGGAGACCCAGGCAGAGCAGGTTGCTTCCTGCTCCCACCTGAGCCAGTGAAGATTTGGCAGGAGTCAGACACTGGGTCATTTGAGGGATCTGAGCAACATGGTGTCGGGAACTTTGTGTCTGGGACAGTGACTGCTGCCTTGGGCTCCACTTCTGACATGATGGACAATATGGCTACATCCCTGATGCACCGTCCAACAGTGATGCCCAGGAGCGCCAGGAACAAAACAGTCTGTGAGGGTGGTGAGGGTGGGGGCAGGGGAGTGGACAGAGAAGACTGACTTTCCGGAAACAGGCCCTACTCCTCAAGCCCTGCCTCCAACGCCCAGCCCGGAGGAAGACAAAGGAACCGGACTGTGGGAGAAATGACGGATCTCCGGACCTCCGCGCTGGCAGCCAGCCCCGCTCAGCCCCTGGCTTCCTGTGGGACCTGGGGCAAGTCCCTTCTCTTCTTCAGGCTTCAGGGCAAAGGAGCTCCTATGTAATGAGGGTGCACTAGGGGCCAAGTTCTTCACACGCATTCTCTCATCACATCCTTAGCCCAAACTCCATGAGCTAGGAACCAAGATCCTCTGGCAGTGGTCGGCAAACTCATTCGTCAACAGAGCCAAATATCAACAGTACAACGATTGAAATTTCTTTTGAGAGCCAAATTTTTTAAACTTAAACTTCTTCTAACGCCACTTCTTCAAAATAGACTCGCCCAGGCCGTGGTATTTTGTGGAAGAGCCACACTCAAGGGGCCAAAGAGCCGCGTGTGGCTCGCAAGCCGCAGTTTGCCGACCACTGCTCTCAGGAGCCCAGGTGCTTCCAAGAGTGAAGTACTTGCCCAAGGTCACTCAGCTCGTATGAGGCTACATGGCATCTGTGATGGAAAGAGTGGGAGACCAGGAGTCCTGAGAACCGTTCCAGCTCAAAGGGCTCCTGATTCTGCAAACCATCCCAGCGGGTTGGATGCCACATGGTCCTTTCAGCCTTTCCCACCCTCACTCTTATATCCCAGCACAACCAAGTCCTATAGACAGCGCCTCCAAATGTACTCCAGACCCCTGGTCTCCCCGCAGTGAGGGACATGTAAGCCAGATCACATCGCTCCCCCCACACAACTCTGCAAAGGCTTCCTGCTGCCTTTGGAGAAAATTCCCACCTCCTAAACCTTGGCCCCTGAGAACCCACGTGACCTGCACTGGCCGGCACTGCAGCCCCGCCTTCCATCCCTCCCCATCTCTCACGCCCTTCAGCCAAGTGCATCCACACGGGTCCACACGCTGGACAAGCTCCGTTCTGCCTCAGGGGCTCCCTCTGCCTGGGTATCTGCTCCCCCTGAGCCTCACCTGGGAGGCTCCCTTTCATTATTTCATCATTGTCCTCCCACTCTGCACCCCAGGCCCTCTCCCATCACCCTGTGTTCATTTCTTGCTCTCTGGTTTCCCTTTTCCGTGCCCATCTCCCCAGCAAAATGAACGAGGAATTATATGCCCTGCTCTCTCCTCTGTGCACACCCAGTTTTACAGCCCAGGGCACACGCAGTGGGGCTCGGCATGCATGTGGCTGATAAATGCGCCCCAGGCCCACCTGGTTCCGGAAGATCAAGGCCACCACGCCACCAATGAGCTCGATTATGAGGCAGATCCCGAGGATGTACATAAACTGAAAAACAAAATTCAGAGATGCACCTACAGCGGCAGAGGAAGCGCTGTCCATCAGGAGTCATCTCCGTCGGATGACAGAGCCTCCCGGGCCTCTCGCGCTTCCTCCTGTGAGGACACAGGATGTGGGCGTTCTGAGGGAAAACCCGTCCTTGGAGCCCATGGTCAGGAATATTGACTCAGCTGTCCAAGCCAGACTGCTACCGAGGTTTGTCCCAGGGCTCCTCGGTGGGACCGAGACAGAAAAACATCCTCCCCCCGCCCCCCGCCTCCCTCAACCCCACAAGGAGAGCTGGTCCTCGCTCAGGCTGCTCCAGAGGGAACAGGCCTGGCTTAACGAGCAGGGCCCCTCGCAAGTGGCTTCCCAGACTCCCAGGGTGGTGAGGGGATGCCTGAGACAGAGAGCATGCACCCCACCCCTGCGCTTCATCCCAGTACCAGCACTGTCCAAACCGAGGCCAGCAGATCCCGGCCCCAGGCAGCACCGAGGCCCTGCTTCCAGGGCTTCCAGGGGCTTCCCGTGTGAGGAAGACAATGTGGGTGCAGAGCAAATGCATCTGCCTATCTGGTACCCCCAGCTCTGAAAACCCATCCTTCACCCCGCAGTAAGGGGGGCAGGAGGGCTGACCCCATCCCCTGGCCCCAGGGCAGGCCCTTCTGAGTCCTGGGATTGGGGCCAGAGATACCAAGAAAGATTCCCTGGGACAAGAGCCACCAGGACTCTGTTGGCCTGGGGCTGCTGGCGACACCGCCAGAGAAAAGAAGGGCAATGCCAGGTGTCCAGCTGGGAGTTGGCAGGGGGGAGCCCTGGCGCAGCCTGCACCCCTGGGCCTGGGGGGGGGAGGGGTGCTGGTTATGTGCGCTAAGAACTCACTACCAACTGGGTTTTGTTTTACTTGCTCTCATTTGAGTGAGGTTTCTGCCCCTTCCAACGGGAGTCGAACCCACAGAGGGTTTAAGTAAGTGAGACGGCCAGTATTCCAATGCAGAAGTGGAGGTGGCCACCGTGGGCAGCGAGGCTGGTCCGGGAAACCCTCCAGGAGAGCGGCCTGGAGGCCTGGGACAGTCTCCCTGCCTCTCCCGGGGACTCTGAGGACCTGCCACCCACCAGCTGAGGGGTGCACGGGGCCAACTCACCGCTTGAAGAAGGCACAGATTGTCTCGAAGGGAGGCCAGCACGCCGAGGAAGGAGACGATGAACATGATGACTCCCAGGAGGATGAGGATAATGGCTGGGGCCAGAAAGGCACTTTCGAGGGTTTTGTATTTCTGCCGCTCGACCTCTGCATAGATCCCCACTGACAGAACCAGGGTCCCGATCAGCTGCAGCGAGAAAGCCGGGAGGGAGAGATGAGAAGGACTAGAAGGCACTAGATTTTCCTCCGCAGAGCTTATTGAGGGCTGTGGTACCTGCCATGGCGGCGGGGGGGGGGGGGGGGGGGGGAGCTCACCCCAGATGACTGTCCAGGGAGGGAACCTGTTAGAGGCTGAATTGTATTCCCCTAAAATTCCTTTGCTGAAGTCCTAACCCCCAGGACCTCAGTGTGACTGTATTAGGACCGTGGTCGGCAAACTGCAGCTCGCGAGCCACATGCAGCTCTTTGGCCCCTTGAGTGTGGCTCTTCCACAAACTACCACGGCCTGGGCGAGTCTATTTTGAAGAAGTGGTGTTAGAAGAAGTTTAAGTTTAAAAAATTTGGCTCTCAAAAGAAATTTCAATTGTACTGTTGATATTTGGCTCTGTTGACTAATGAGTTTGCCCACCACTGTATTAGGAGCTAGAGCCTTTAAAAAGGTAATTAGATTAAAATAAGGTCAGGTGGGTGGGCCTGAATCCAATATGACTGTTGTCCTTATAAGAAGAGGGGATTAGGGTGCAGACATACACAAAGGGAAGGCCAATGGGAGACACAGGGAGAAGACAGCCACCTACAAACCCGAGACAGAGGCCTCAGAAAAACGGACCCTGCCAACACCTTAATCTTTGACTTCCAGCCTCCAGAACTGTGACAATACATTTCTGTTGCTTAAGCCCCCCAGTCTGTGATACTTTGTTAGAGCAGCCCTAGCAAACGAATACAAACCCTATTTGGAAATCTAGGGGAAAGTCTTGGTGGGTCAGGGGAAATGCCTGGCAGAGGGTCAGCGAACCTGGGCCTTGCACAGGCTGTTCTATTGCCTGGACCGCGCATCCTCCTGAAATCCACATGGCTCACTCCCTCACCTCCTCCCGGCCCTTGCTCAATTGTCACCTGTGCATGGGGCGGCCTTTCAAGGGGCCATCTTATTTAAAAAAGAATCCCGCCTCCTGAAACGCCTGACCCCATTTCCCTGTTTCATTTTTCTCCTTTGCACTTGCCGGCATATGACTTTTTCCCTTTGATTTTGTAATTGTGTGTCTTCCCCACAAGAATAGAAGCTCCGTGCCAGGAGGGGGGTTTTCGACTATTTCGGGCATCCCCAACAGCCATACAGCCCTGACATTTAGGAAGTGCAATCAGCGTTTACAACCAATGTGTGCTGAATGGATGCCAGCTGGGCTTCCCAACAGATCCCCTTGGGTTTGAGGTCAATGCTTTCTACCAAGTCTCTTGCCTGTCCACGGATTCTGACTTTCCAGGCCACACACTCCCGAGGGCAGGGGCAACTCATTAGAGACCCTGGACACCGCCACTGAGTGGAAGGCAATGTGGGACCATAACCAAAAGACATGGTGCTGTCAGCGAAGGCCCGAGTAAAGGAAGTGAGGGGTAACTCAGATGTTGGCAAGATGTGCTGTGAGCACAGATAAGCCAACATCCTGAACACTGAGGAGGCTGTCCCTGCAGTTACTGGTCTACCCAGCCTTTAATTGGCTACAGCGTGCCCTCCAAATAGGTCCCTTTGATTTCTTTCTAAAGACTGTCCTGGGTACGGGCAAGGATGCCAAATGTCACACAGACCAACCTTACTTAGAAACACCAGAGAACAGGACGACCAGGGAGCCATGGTCCTCGCCCTCGGGTCCGCAGTCTGCTGTATTTCACAGCTAAGTGCCACTCCTTTGGTTTGAAAAGATAATTGGGTTACAGAGATCCACTCTCCCCAAGTCTAGCAGGAATGTCTTTCCCATACACACGGGCCAGGAGGTGCTGAAGCCATCGACAAAGTCAGTGGTCAGCCAGTTATTAACACATGGCCAGAGCAGGAAAACTGTAAAATGATGTCATCAAATTCACCCACTTGGGTAAACATTAAGATTTATAAGGCAGGACACAAACGCACACACAGCCCTGCCCGGGAAAATGGTGATTCCAGGAAATGAAACCTATCTTTGAAAGAGAAAGGTTAAACAAAGACCATCTGGTCACTTCATGCTCCAAAACCCAGAACACGGTGAAATCGTTGTTCAAGATCAGCCTAAGCCCTGGGAGGCCTTTGAGAACAAGGGCGGGCAGCTTCAAAAAGCCAGGTCCCCACTTCCGATCACTGCACTTGTAAAGAATCCCTCACTCAGCCCTGACCCTGAGCCAGACCCAGAGGCAGCCACTCCTCCACCCCAAGGCTGAGGCTATGGTTAAGGAAGAACTCCACAGGGAAGCAAGTCCTCAGAGCCCAGGCAGAGAGTGACTGTGAGGACGAGGTGAACTTGAGGACTACAGAGTGGGGGCTCATTTTCCATCTTTTTTATGTATATATATATTTTATTGATTTCAGAGAGGAAGGGAGAGGGAGAGAGGGATAAAAACATCAATGATGAGAGAGGATCATTGATTGGCTGCCTCCTACACACCCCCTACTGGGGATCAAGCCCACAACCCCGGGCTTGTGCCCTTGACTGGAATCAAACCCGGGACCCTCAGTCCGCAGGCCGACGCTCTATCCACTGAGCAACACCAGCTAGGGCTCATTTTCCATCACTGAACCAAAAGGAGAACATCTTAATATTTTCACAGTTGATCCATATACTTTTGAGAGTCCTACGTTTCCTGTTGTAAACAAAGAAAACAGTTCTTCTCGGGCAGGATGGCCACGGCCCAGCCGGCCCCCCTCCAGCCCTCCCCCCTGAGGCTGTGCTTCTGAGGTAAGGTGTCCTGCTTTGGAAACCATCTCCACAACACCAGAGCTGCCGCTGCCCCCATTCTGAGCAGCACTGACTCCCGCCCTCTCCACAGAGGCAGTCCTGGGCTTCTGTTTTGACGAGCTCCCCCGAGTCCCAGGGCCCACTCCAGAACAGCATGCCGGCAGGAAACCCAACTTCCTCCCACCTCCCTCCTGTTGAAAGCATCGCATTTTCCTTGCCGGTCAGCCTTGCAATATTTCCAGACCACTAAAACCATAGGGAAAGCGATCGTGGCAAATGCCAACCCGAGCCCCCGGACTCCCCCACCGCTGGGTACCCACGGCCCGTTCCTCCTGGTCCACCCCGAGGTGCTGCCACCCCAGCTCTCCCAGAGGCCTGGCAGGCAACCCCAAGGTGGCTCCCCTCACAGCACAGGCTGATCTGGGCTCCTCGGTTCCCAGAAACTTCAAGATTTCCAAATGATATTTACATCTCTGATGACATCAGTTTATGTTTCCATTTGACTATAAAATTAACTGTCAATGCCAGTGTGCGATCACATCCACTCTTCTCTGCTAATTATAGCCTTCCCAGGCGGCCAGCCACTCCAGCTCCAGCGCAGGAAGCAATGGCCTATTTGTCAAGCAGGACAGCTTCAGCTAAACAGGCCGGGGCAGGGGGCACACAGCCGCGCCCAGGTGGGGCCAAAGAAGGAAAGAACATGCTGCCGGCATCCTACAGCCAGGCCCAAAGCCGCATGCTGCCTCCAACAGGCTGCACAGGAGCGGGGTGCCCAGCGTGAAAGGGGCTGAAACTCCCCCCTGAGCCCCGCAGCGTGGGACCCACCTTCCTCTCATCAGGGAGAGGCCCAGCTCCATGCAGCTGTGGGGAACAGGAGCCCCCGTGAGGTACTCCAGCACCTGTGTTTCCTCCTCCAGGAAGCAATCTGGTCACTGTCCCCTCCACAGACTGCCCCCCGCCCCAGGCCGGGGCAAGTCTGCATTTGGAGGGGGGCATGAAAGGCCCATTTTCACTCCAAAAGGCACAAACCAGGCACCTACTGCGTTCCAGGCCCTGAGGTTCCAGGGGCCACAAGACTAGATATGGGTAAGACTGGAGGAGGGGAGACTGAGAGATGCTAGAAATGACCTCTGTGGGCCTACGGATGGGATCCAGGAGGTCTTTCAATTGGGGTCGGAGAAAAAGGTCACACACCTTTACTTCTGTTAACCTCTAAGGGAAAGGTTCCTGGCACAAAGAAGGTGAAGACCCCTTGGCCTGTGGGAAGCAAGCTGCAATTCCTACTATGGAGAGATCCAGGGGGACTCTGGGGATTTGAACAAACGTGTGAGGAAGAAAGGAATTGTCAGAAAATCAGGGTGGGCTTCCTGGAGGAGCCCGTGTTTCCTGGAAAGTCCCAAGAACGGGTTCATTCTAAAACTACCTCATGGGGCACTCGAGCCTCCAGGGTTCTGTGTCGGGCCCAAACCAAGCACTTTTCTTCTGAGTTTCTACCTTGGAGAGATGTGGGGAATAGCTAAACCCCAAGCCTGAGAGAGATTTTAAATCAGATGGGGCCAGCGGGGTCCCTGCACCCAGCTGACAAACCCTAGACTTGGCATCCATCAGCCCTTCTGTCCCAGGCCCATCCTCCTACTCGGCCCACTCTGTACCAGCTTCCCTCCCGTCCAGGTCAGGGCTGGAAGGAGCAGGAGAGGCAGGATGAAAGATGGGGGTTGGCACTCCGGGCCTCCATTAACCCGGGCCTCCGTCTGTTAGTGCAGTCTCCTTGGCCCTGTCACTTCCCCTCTTTGAACCTCATTTTTCACCTGTAGTGCAGTCAGACCTGCTGCCATTTATAAAGTGCTGTACAGCATCCCGCAAAGTGCTAGACCTGTATCACCTCCCTTAACCTTCACACTCCTGCACATCCTAGAAATGATGACTCTCATTTTATAGACCATAAATATATCTACTATCATATGGATCATAGGAGCAGTAGAGTCATCAGGATTCATGACAAAGACCGGTCTGTCTGTCCTGCCACTAGCACTTCCAGACCAGCCTTTTGCAAAGATCTGGGAGAGAAGTGATCTGAAATGTCTTTGCAAAATATAAAGGTGCCAACAGAATGTTCTATGACGTTGGTAACACTCAATACGGTAGCCACTAGCTACATGTGACGAACAAGCTCTTGAAATGTGGCTTGTGTGTCTAAGGAACTAAATTTTTTAATTCTATTTTATTTTAATTTGACCACATGCAGCTAATGGCCATCGTATTGGACAGCACGGATCTAAAGTGTTTCTCATTGATGCTGTCTCTTACACTGTTGCTTTCTGAAAGTAGAGAGACAACGCTTAATAAAAAATCATGTGTCCTAATCACCCTGCCACTAGCTAGAGAAGGCTCAATGGGTATTCACTGACTTCATTCAGGAGAAAACCATCTCTTCTCCCACTTTCCCCAAGAAGGTGCCGTTCCTGTTGCCCCACCCTCCGTCCCCTAAGGGAAGCAGGACAGACCAGGTCCAGAGGCCCTGGCAGTGCCCCCAACCCAAACTGATACAGGGGCCAGACCCACCTCCAGGACTGCAGGGCAGTATTCTAAGCTTTGGGGGCCCTGAGCCCGGGTGCCACTGACCGGGCCCCGTCCTAACTCCTGGCAGCCTGTGCTTGAGGAATGGGGCTTCTTTCAGCCCAAATAAAGCCAGGCCTTGAGACAGCAACAGAAGCTGCCTCCTCCTGCCAACAGAGAGGCCGGTCCCTGGTCTTCGTCACCGGGCTTTGCTGTCAGCTCTGCCTTGACCCTGGACTTCTTTTTAAAAACTGGAGATCAAGTGCAGAGAACTCGGTTCATTGCAACCCTTGGTCCACGGCGTTCTCTCACACAGCCTGCTCTGGTTTGTACTGTTTATTAACCAGTCCTCCAGCCCGCACAGACCTGCCATGACCCACTGTCATACCCTAGGGTTCCACATATGCCTAGGCCAGCTTCTAGTTCCCTACCTCGTCCATCAGTCAGTCTACCCCTAAACAAACCTCCCCATTGTAGTGACTATAGCTTTAGAACACATCTTAGCACCTAGTAGGTCAAGTCCCTCCTTCCTGTCTTCTTCAGACGTGACCGGATATTCGTGGACCTTGACTCTTTCTTATACATTTTAGAATCATCTTATCAAGTTCCATGAAAAAAACAGACAAACCTGCTGAGGTGTGATGAGACCCGCCCGGAATCCACAGATCCCTTTGGGTAGAACTGAATCAGCGCTTCCTACCCATGAGCAGAGTGTATTCCTTCTTATGTCTTCTTTGTTACGCTTTCTCTAATGAAACTGCTCTCTCCACTTCCCCCAAGCTTCCGCAGGCTGACGAGGCAGCGCTGGGGAGAGACAGACCTCGGGAAGTATTTCCCAGGCCTGCCTGAGCAGGCCCTCCAGCGAGGTCCAGGGTGGAAAACACGGCCCCTGGAGAACAAATCTCTCTCAGAAGCAGAGCGGGCACACCAGTCTGGTGGCTACCCTCCTGTCACCAACGGTGACAGAAACTTGACTTAAAAGACTCCCACGTGTTGTCTGTTCTCTACATTGTGAAGTGTCTTAGAAGCCTGTCTTGGCACTTTCCCACCCTGGATGATGTCCCACATTCCCACGGCAAAATAAAAGCTAAAAAGACTCCCCACACACAGCACATTCCAGGCTGAGAAAGACCTACCGTAAGCTGGAGCTCTGCAAGGCCAGCTAATCACCGGGGCCAGGGCCAGGGCCAAGCCGGCTCTCCCTGAGAACCACCACAAACATGGAAGCGAGGGGAAGAGCTGCCCACGCCCAGACACTCCTTGGGGAGCTTGGGGGCAGGCCGACGGGAGGTAGTGTAACAAATGCCGCACAAGGACACTGAGACGAGCAGCCCCTTTCTCCTGGGAAATCAGGGAGGCCCATTGGAGCTGGGCCTTGAAGGGTGCCCGGAGTCAGACTGATACACTGGACCCTCCCTCAGCGTAGGGACCGGGCTGGTATCTGTTGGAGAAACGAATCTGAGAAAGTATTTGCTCCACATGCCCATGAGCCCAAAGAAGAAACTCTGGTGACCCCATTCCACAGTAGAGCCTTCCAAGGTTTAAGGATAGGAGTGACGCGTGGTTACTCTAAAAGCCACGGAAGCAGCCATGGGGAAAGGGGAGTCAAGGTAATGCAGTAGGTAATGCATACCGGGAATTACCTGTTCCGTGGGCATAGTTAATACCGTAAATATCCATACCTCTCTCTGGTTCCCTTTCCTCTCCCTCTCTGGGCCCTTCTCTGTCTCCCCACCTTCCATGTGTCTGAACCGAGAGCCAGACCGGCCTCCCAGGGCTGTGCTCTCCTGGCACCGGGGTGATTATCTTCCCAGATCTCAGCCCCAGGCCAGGCTGACTCATTAGCCAGAGGCCATTCAGAACTGAAGCCAGTGCTCCCCGGAATGCAGCCAGGACCCAGGCTCTGGGAGTGGGGACTTCCTGCTCAGGCCACCGGGAGCAGCACCCTAGGCCTAGGGTTGGAGCTGAGAGGCTAGGAATGATGAACGCAGGCTGGGGTTCTGGGACATGGGCAGGAGACTAGAGATGAAGAGCTATGCGGGGTTGGGGTGGAGCTGCTTCCTGCTGGGGTTCACTCAGGGGTACACCCTGTGCCAAACCACTGCTGGCCACCCTTCTTTCAGACCCTTTAAAGAGACACAGGCTCACAGAGGTGACAAGGAGCTTTGTCCTAGACAATGGCTTTCAGTCCAGGTCCCAGCAGCCTTTTAGTACCCACACCTGTCCACCAGGAAGTGGGCCAGGCACATCCCCCGGTCTTCCCCTGGCCTGGGGTCTTTCCCAGAGATAGCATAGGAGTTGCCCAATGAGACCCCAAGTGAGGACAAGAGTAATTTCAGGGAAGAGGGATGAAGGGGGCATCCCCCCTGATCTCACTTCTCCCTCACCATCTGGGCTGCTGAGAGGAGAAGCCACAACAAAGGAGGGAGCCACCGAAAGGGAGCTGGCGGTGGAGCACCAGGCATGGAGGAAGGGAAGGAAGAGATAGGGAGATTCCAGCCATGAGTGCAGAGGCAGGGAGAACTCATGGTCAGGGCGCACCTGCCTGAGTTGGGCGCATAGGAATTAAGGCCGGTCTCTGTATAATTTTGGCAATAATAGGGCTTACTGTCTCATGCTGCTTCTTTTTAATGTTAGATCTACTTTTATATCTAAGGAAAATGAACCAAATTCCCTTGATTCATTTTTTTCCCCTTTGCCCCAAATCCCACATCTGAACGAAACCCTTCCTTTGCCCCTAAACTAGGATTGGAAGGCAGAGGAGGTGATCAGATGACACATGTCAGTGCCTGGCATTGCAGAGCCTTAAAGAATGTAAACTGACCCACTACAAACGCTCATGACTCCACAGAGGTCAAAGGGCAAAGAAGGAAGGAGGCAGCATCACACACTGGAAGGAGCACTGACCTGGAGCGTGGGAGCCTGGGACTGGGATCCCAGCTCCGGCAATAGCTCCCATGCGACTTGGGCCTGGTGTCTCCTCCTCTCCTGAGTTCTCCGTGCTTCCCCTCCAGTCCAGGAAGGACACACTTCTGCATGAGAAAGGCCCTACACGGGACAGAGATGCCCTTCCCAGCCCAACCTCAGAGGAGGTACACGCCCTCAACACTGCCTCCCACAGAAAGGAGAACAACAGTTTTTTTGAAATAAAGCCAAAAGGGACTAATCACCATCCTCCAAAGCTCAGCTCAAAGCCCTCCTCCCCCTGGCAGCCTTCCTGGATCACCCCAGCTATAGGGATCTCTCTTCACTCCTGATCACCTATGAAATCAACAATGGGAAGCCCTCACTGGGATCGATAGTTATAGTATTAACTATGCCCACTGAACAGGTAATTCCAGGTATGTATTACCTACTGCATGCAGGGCGTGGTGGCAGAACCCAGCAACACACATACCATCTTTGACCTACAGGACTTCACATTATGCAGATGCACTAGTCCCAGAAGTTCATAGGAATTGTGATGGCTCCGCTCCCAGACCACACTCTCCTGACAAAGCCATACGGGAAGTGGTTAGGGCTATGCCAGTTCACAGTGGCCTAATGAACCACAATGCCCCTGAAGCAAGAGTACACACAGAAGTTCCTAGCACCAAGCAGGTGCTCAGTAAATGTGACTTCCTCTTCCCCAGGAAAGATGTAGCACTGATGTAACACCAACATTTCAAGACTCGAATCAGAAACCACAATCCATTTCCCCTTTAGAGACACTTTGGTCCAAGAATAACTCAGGGGAGGGGGCGTCCCTATTCTGAATTCCAAGGCAGCACTCACTGATCCAACATACATCTATTAAACGCCTGTCATGTACCAGACAGTCACTGGGAGTAAAAAGATACCGAGTTCCTGTCCTCGAGGAGCTCATTCTACTAAGAACACCTACTCACCAACAAATGCAGCAGAAATGGGGACACACTGGGGTTGAGGGGACTGAATGTGCAGAGAGGAGGAAATGCTAAACCATGGGCAAGACCAGTGAGATCACGGAGGCTTCCTGGAGGAGGTGGTGTTTGAACGGAGTCCGTGTAATGCATGCATTTGACAAGCAAGAATTTCTGAAGTGGGCAAGAGTTTCAGGTGCCCAGGGAGGTGCTTCAGAGATAGCAGCTCAGCATCGCGGGCGCCAAGGGCAGGTAGGTAGGTGGAGGCCAGGGAAGCTCACAGAAGGCAGACCACCAAGGCCTGGTCTCTCAGGCTAAAACAAACAGTTTATACAGCAAGTGAGAGGGGGGAAATTATTATGAATATGGTTTTATTTATTGGAGTGATCATGTATTAATTTATGAAATGTCTGGTCGCTGGGGTGTACACCTGAAACGAATATAATGATGTATGTCGACTGTAATTGAAAATGAATAATGATAAAAAAGAAAGTGGTTTGGCCTTCCCGGATCACCCACCCGAGGACCCCGGAGCACACTTGGAGAGCAGCTGCTTCAGGAAGGGGGAGCGGAGCACAGGTAGAGCAGCAAACCAAACACAGAGTTCCAGCTTTGGTGGAACTCACATTCCAGTGGGAGAGACAAACAAGAAAAACACTTAGACTGCCCTGGTTACGCGTGCTCTAAAGAAAAACAAACCAACAAAACAAGAAAGGAAGCCAGGGAGGCTGGGGGAGGGAGCTGCCATTTTAAATCGCAAAGACCTGAAGTAGGGGAGGGTTCTCTGTCATCTACTTGGACATGTGGACAAATGTCCAAGCAACTACCAAGACTTTGGAACATGTCCGTGAGTTCAAGGAATAGCTGCTGCAGTGTGACAGGGGGTGAGTGCAGATACGGTGAGAGGGCAGGGGCAGGGCACGCCAGGTCAGGTGGCGCCCTTTCAGCCACTGTGAGGACTCTGACTTTTGCTCTGAGTGGGTGGGAGGCACTGCAGGTTTGCAGAGCGTTGATCTGGTCTGACTTTGACTTTTAAATGAGTTACTCTGGCTGCTGTGCTGCCAACAGACTGGGGGGGGGGGGGGGGGGGCGGGGTTGAAGGCCAGAGGGAGCAATCAGGAACCTACTGCAGTAACCAGATCCCAGGGGACATGAGCCTGGACGAGGGCCGGCGCATGGAGGTGGTGAGAATCGGGCAAACTCAATATATTTTGAACTTGAAACAGGGAAACCACTGAAATAATGTAGGCAGGGGAGTCACATGCTCAGATTGGCCTTCAAACGTTCTTTTACCCAACTGAGTATTCACACAGCCCCCATGTCACCCCACGGCTTACTCGTTTGTTATCATGGGGAAATGCACATTTACAATACAGAGGGCTGGCGGTCAAGCTTGGCATGGCCAGCAGCGGGGTGGCCAGACATCACGTGTCCCCTAAGGTGGCATTCTGCACCTCCTGCCGCGTCCCAGGTGCAGTGCTCCTGCAGGAAATGTGTGGCCTGAACCCAATCAAAGGAACTGGGTAGCAAATCCACAATGCTAATGTTCTGCAGATCAACAGGCCTGGAGGCTGCAAGGCAATCAGACAGCAACGATGGTCTGCACTGGGGGAGGTTAAGGAGACTCGGCACAGCCACAGCAATGTGTGAATCTTGAGTGCACCCGATTGGGTTGCATAGCCCACAAAGGACATTTGGAAAACAGCTGAGGAACTTTGGCTATGATCTGCATAGGTGATGCTTTACTTCATGGTGATTATTTTTCAGGACAAGGTGGCGTGGGGGAGAAAGCCCTTTTTGCAAAGCTGAATGCTGGGGCATCTGAGGGTGAGATCGCAATGGCTGCAGCTTTCTTTCAGCTGGTGGGCAAAAAAGAAGTATATTTATAGAAAGATTAAGACAAGATGTTAACAGTTGGTAAGTCAAGGGCACACAGGTGTTCTCTGAACTCTTCTTTCAACTTCTCTGTGGGTTTAACAATTTTTAAAAAAGAAGTTTCATTTCCACTATCCCAGCTTGAAGAGGAACTACTGACTCTGTGCTCTCCGTCTTGCAAAAGAGAGGAGGCCTCTCCAGGCCCCATCCCAACTATATCCCAAGCATGGGAACCAAGGGACCAAGAGGCTCCACCCCACACCTTTCTGGGCACACCGACTTTCCCCAAGCCTCCTACACACTGGTTGTTTGCAAACACAGCGGCTATGATTGGGCAACACCAGGCCTGATGGGTCTCCCAAGCAGGCGGTGAGTAGCCGGCCCTGGGTCTTCCAGCTCTTTAGAGCCTATCTCCCAGCACCTGGCACAGGGCCCCGTGTGCAGCTGATGACTAAGGGTGGGCACTCAGGGAGTCCCGGGTCTGGCCACCAAGCAGCTCTCCTTCCAACAGGAGGAGGGCTCTTGCAGGGGGCCCCACCGCTCCACACCGCCTTCCAGGCCCAGCAAGCCTTTCCCTACTCACTTTCTGACTTTCCCTAAGTCAGGAGAGAGCAAGGCCCCCGTAAGTCTTGGTGGATCAGGCAAATGCAGACAAGTAACACACCGTCTTCCCCAGGATTCCAGAATCACCTCTCCCGTTTTTTGTTAAAATGAGATCCAGTGCAATACCTGGATCCTGATTTTTTTCAGTGCATTATGGGAAACATCGTAGGGACAACTGGAGAAGTTTTCATGTGGTCTTGGTATTTTCTTAGGCATGATAATGGTGCTGTGGCTATATCCAAGCACTTTTTTTGGAGGTGCATTCTGGGATACTTGGGTGAACTGTCACCATGTCTGCAGCTTCCTCTGACATGGCCAAATGTCAAAATTGCCAGTTCAAGTAGCTGGGCATATGGGTGTTCACTGTGTCATTCTGTCACCTTTTCTGTTTTAAATTTTTTTCACAGTAGAAACATTGAGAGAACAAGCAAGATCCAGGTCCCACCTCTTCCACGAGGTCTGTTTACAGGTCTGTGTCTCCCTTTGGCCAAGGAAGTCCCAGTGGCCACAGCAGGGGCAGGCTCACCAGTGGCCCAGGACAGGAAGCCTCCTCGGGCCTGAAATTCATGCCCGAACCAGATGTTTCACTGCTAACTGGGGCTAAATACAGCCCCGAAGCAGGATCTACCTATTATTACACATGCAGCTGAGCCTACAGAACGCAGGACCCAAGGGCTTTAGGACTCGCTCCTCCCTGTTGGGGGGAGGCTTCGAGGAAGGAGAGAGAGAGTGCATGTCATCTTCAATCCCCTCCTCCCTTTTAAGGCAATTAGGACGGAGAAGACAAACACCACAAATCAGCATCACCAGGAAGCCCTGGTGCTGAAGTGAGAGGAGTGAGGCTGATCACCTCTCCCTGAGGCTGGGCTGGTGGGGCCTCCCTCCCTGAGGAGCTGTGACCTCGGAGGACAGACCACTCCCTCCTGAGTGTGGGTGCCTCTGCTGTTGAACAGGAATGATAGCTCCTGCCCAGGGGTCAATCAGGGACCCCAAAAGATGGGGAAACTTCTTTGAAAGGTGCTGTAACACATGAGAATCCCCATTCTTTCTGTAAAATCAGCAGATACAAAGTACCTACACCTGACCCAGAGGTGCCACTATTTTTCTTTAAATCAGCCAACTTTTTTTTAACCAAAATAAATATGGTCCTGACCTAATCTAATCAACAGAAGTGGAAGGTGCCATCAGGCTAGACAGAGGGCAGCAAGGGGCGGGCGGGGGGGGGGGGGGTGCTTTCTAACTGCAAAGGGGGAACTTGAATTCTAAGGGAGGCCACACCAGAGACCGCAATGGAGAAGGAAGACAGAAACCCACAGGCCCCTCTCCCGTCTCAGGGGCTGTGGCTCCTGAACAACTCCCGCCTCCATCTCATTTCTGCTCAGATCAAGAGCACCGCGCCTGAGGATGGGAGCCCAGAGCCCAACTGTCCAGTGCTGACTAAGTCCCCGCCAGAGCCTCCTGGGAGCTGCGGGCTGGCCCCACCCCGATCACAGGACGTCTGCAGCTGTCCTGAGCATGCTGCTAGGACTCAGGGTGCCAGCTTCTCCAAGGACAGCGACCGGGCTGGCTCATCCGTGCCCTTGGCTCACAGGGCCAGGAAAACAGATGTCCCGGATCAGAGGCTGAGCAGAACCAAACCAGGGGCACGAGCCAGGTTCCCGCTGCCTGGGTTCTTTCTGGCCCTGCAGAGAAGGCCAGTCTGGGATAAACCACATGCCAGGCCCTTGTCCCCAGGCCCAGCAGCAGGCCTGTTAGAATGGGGACACCTGCCTCCAGCTGGAGGAAATGATACTGGCGTGCAATCACTGAACAGTGCCCACTGTCCCCTCTGAGCGATGGAGGTGGTCCCACTGGCCAAAGGCACTTGCTGGGTGGTCTGGTCTCAGCTTCCTCCCCTTGGGGGGAAGGGGCTGCACCAGATGGCCTCCAAGGCCCTTCGAAGTTCTACCCAACTGGAATTCCAAGCCACATGCTAACCGCCCGAGTGATGGGTGACACTCTAGTTCTGAAAGGCTGCAAGGGAACCCCGGGTGTTTTACAGCCCACTGGGCAGGCAGCTTTGATTTAACCACTTTCAGACCAGGAAGTCCTTCCTGGGAGCTAACTTGCATCCCCTTCCCCAGTTTTAGCCTCTTTTTACCGGGCTTTCCTTTTGGAGGAGGAGCCCATAAGAAACAGGTTGTAGAGCACAGCCTTTGACCTGCGAGGGCCTACAGAGCTAGGAGGGGCGGGGCCTCTGGTGGGGTAGGGCTGTAAGTCTCCCCTTCCTGCCAACCTTGCTCCCCCCCACCCTCCCACCCCTCACTCCCTCACCCCCCTACACCCCCACCACAACCGGGTCTCCACTGAGTCTTCAGCACAGCCCACGGAAGGGAAAGGGATTTCCAGGGCCCTGAACTGGGCCCCTTCCAAGTGAGGCAAAAAGGGCTTGCATTCGTTTCCTGGGGCTGTCGTAACCAATGACCACAAACGGGGTGCCTTAAGACAACAGAAAGGTCTTCTCTCACAGTTCTGGGGCCCAGGTGTCGTCTCAGGGCCACTCTTCCTCCGGAGGCTCTGGGGGAAGAGCCAGGCCTCTCCCAGGGCTGGGGGCTCTAAGGCGGTCCTTCACCTGTCTCACATAGCCGCCCCTACCTGTCTCAAAGCTCCCCCTGCCTTTCTCTTATGAGGACACTTGTCATTGGATTTAAGGCACAGTCAGGCGATCCAGGATGGTTTCAGCTCAGGATCCTGAACCTAATTATATCTGCAAAGACCCTTGTTCCAAATAAGGTCACATTCAGATTCAGGGACATAAACATGTCTGGGGCTGTGTGTGTGTGTGTGTGTGTGTGTGTGTGTGTGTGTGTGTGTGTTTGGGGGAGCGCCTACTCAACCCACTACAGAGCTCACTGGTCAGAGCCCCTATTCTTCCACTGACTGGTCACCAGGTTACCACATGACCCCAAGCAAGCTCAGGCCACCTGCCTGCAACTGCTTCCCACCACCTGCACTCCTCTCCCAGGAGGGCCAGAAAGGCGGGCCCCTGATCCTCAGATCACACCCAGCTCCCCACCGTGGAGCCTGCGCCTCAGCAGTCCTCCACCTGGAGCCACAGTCAAAGGGGGGACACTCATCTCAGCTCACCCCCCTGTGTGTGACTCTCTGGCTCAAGGAACTCAAACCTGCTTCCATAGAGACTTCTCCAAGTGTCAAAGCTAACCTCAGACCAGGTGAAAGGATGTTGTGAACATAACCAAAGGAAAACACAATTCTAGAACCACGGACCCCCCAAAATACATCCTGGTCCCCTGAAGGAGCCCAGCCTCCCACATCCCCAGGCTGGTGGTCGCCACACACCTCCACCAGCCCTTCCTGGCCCAGACTGGGCCCCGCCAACTCCCCCTCCACCCCACCCCCTAACACACACCTCCTCCGCCTCCCCGGTCAACACGCTCTCTCACTTCTGGGCCCTCCCTCGGTGGTGCGCCTCTCCCAACGTGTACACTAAACTCCCAGCCCAGAGACTGTCCACGTTGTCCGCAAGGCTGGGAACAGGACTCAACTGGAGAGAACGTCGTCTTGGGAACCAGGCCAGTCCCGTCAGAATTCCCTCACAGCCACAGCTGTGAGCTGTGGTTTCCACTCCAGCTGCACATTAGAATCACCAGGGGAAGTTTAAAAGTGATGGGCGCCTAGGCCTCACTCTAACCCATGGAATCTGAGAATGGGGCCTGGGCATCTGTACTTATCAAATCCCCCGGGGAGGGAGGCTCCGAGTCACAGGCCAGGCCCACGGGCTAGCCGTGGATCACTCCCTCAGGTCTCAGAATTTGATGCCAGCCTTGGAAGCCCCACCCACTCCACTCAGGCCTGGAGACTTCCCCCCAACCTGTGACAGGGTGGGAGAGGGGCTAGCCTCCACCCACTGCCAAGCCCCCTCAGGACCCACAGCACCCGGCACACAATGGGTGTGCAAGACCAACCGCCAGACCCCAAGCACCTCCGCAGTCCCCCGACACTGCACCCAGCACAGCCCAGCCCTGGGACCGGAAACAGCCTGGGGAGGCTGTGTGACTGGTCCAAGGCCACACACTGCATCCTGGGAGGGGTCTCCTGCAGGAAGGGGGCGGGCTCTGGGCCCTGACCAGGCCAGGGCTGTTTTCCTTCCACCCTCCGGGCAAATATTTACTTCCCGGCAGGCCAAGATGCAAGCACCCTCATTGGTGGGAAAGTCCCCTTTCAAAAAATTAACCCAACAGGCACCGTTTCCACAGGGAACAACTCCTGTCTCGGGGCTGGGTGCACATGGTTGGTTGTGCCAGTCACCGCCCCTCAAGGCCTTAGTCTCCTCAGCGCCTGTCTGCCCAGCTCACAGGGCTGTTCTGAGGATCCAATGAGGTAAAGCAAAGTGGCAGGACTAGTGCAAGATGTGGCTCTTCCCGTGCCGCCCGCTCCCCAACCCCCTCACCACAGCCAGTGAGCTCCGGGCTCCTGCCCAGGGACGCAGCGCCTCCCAGCATCTGCGCTGACGCTGACAACACAAGACTCTGCTAAGAGGGCCCTGGAGGCATCTCCCATCCAAGCTGGCCCCTGGGGGAGGCTCAACGGTTAGCGCCTCTCCACAGACAAGGGAACTGAGGCACAGGGCGTTGTCTGTGACTTGTCCGTGGTCCTGCAGCCAGTCAGACCTGGTCCACACCCCACCGCTCCCTCTTAGATGCCCTGCACGGGCCTTTTTATGGCTGGCTCCTTCTCACCCCTTGCTGAGCACTCAGCTCCTTGAGCCTCAGCTCCTCCTAAAGGCCTCCCTTGACCACCCACCCAAAGCAGGAGCTCCCACCTCTTCCCACTTCTCCCCAATTTCCTCTTTAGCACCTTTCACAAGCTTGTTTGTTTGCTGGTTCGCGTGCCTTCCAAGGCCTGAACTAAGCCTTTCTTGTTTGTTTCCCAACAATCATCACAGTGCCGGGCACACACGTGGACGTCAGGAAAGCATTCGTGGCCCTGGCTGGGTAGCTCAGTTGGTTAGTGTCGTCCTGACACACCAAGGTCGTGGGTTTACAGACTGAAGGGTCCCGGGTTCAATTCCTGTCAAGGGCACATACCTAGGTTGCAGGCTGGATCCCTGGCCTTGGTCGGGGCACATGCAGGAGGCAACCAATTGATATGTCTCTCGCACATTGACGTTTCTCTCTCTGTGTCTCTCCCCCTCCCTTCCTCTCTCTCTAAAAATCAATGCAAAAAATATCCTCGGTGAGGATTAACAAAAAACAAAAGAAAAGCAGGTTGTGTGTTTAATCCCTGGTCAGAGCATATACAAGAATCAACCAAATGCCCAACGGCATGGCTCAGTGGTTGAGCATCGACCTATGAACCAGGAGGTCACGGTTCGATTCCCAGTCAGGGCACATGCCCAGGTTGCGTACTTGATCCCCGGTGGGGGGGGGGGGGGGTGCAGGAGGCAGCCAATCAATGATTCTCTCTCATCATTGATGTTCCTATCTCTCTCTCTCCCTCTCCCTTCCTCTCTGGAAAAAAAAAAATCAACCAATGAGTGGAACAAGTTGATGCCCCCCCAAAATCAATAAATAAAAATACAAATTTTTAAAGAGAAAGAAAGGAAGAAAGAATTTAACTGAATATGCAAACAAATCGTCCCCACCCTGAAAAGAACGGCAGGTCAAGACTGGACTCTCCTCCCTTCCACTAAGATGTTGATTCAAACCAACTCAGATCCAAAGGTTCACTCTGGGAAAGGTTTCTCTTTTCAATCCCGTGTCCTGGGCTTACCCAGAAGACACCGCTCCCTGCATGTGGAGCCGGCTGGTACAGAAATTTCATTATCAGTTCCTTATCTGTGTACCGAGCCCCACCCCAGGTTGGCACTGTGAGTCACAGAGAGAAGAGGCACAGGGCAGCAGGGGGAGGAAGGAGGCAGGTCGTAACTCCAGCTTCTCGGGAACAAACAACCAAAGGCAGCAAGGTCCCGAGCCAGCCCCACAGCTTACCAACCCCTTCCTTCTGTGAGGGGGCACGCACAGAAGCCTAGCCTGGGAGCAAAGAGACTTTCTCGGGCTCGCTTTGCTCGTCTGGAAGATGAGTGATTGGAACATTCTCCAAACCCCTTCCAGGCCTGCCTCCCGGCCCTCTGGTTTTAAAGGCCTCGTAGCCGGGCTGAGGGAGGGGATGGCCTCTCTCCCGGAGGCCCAAGCCCAGGCCCTTTGCTTCCAGGTCTTCTCTGACAGCCCCTCAGGCCTGGGGACCACTCCTCTAGGACAAAGGCTGCCTCCTTTCTGCTCGGGTTGTACTCGTTTCTCTTTGAAATGCTTGCCTAGAACAAGGGGAAATAGACCTGCCTGATGAGTCAAGCACACTTTTTTTTTTTTTTAATTTGAGGAAATAAAATACGTACATATACGTACAAGGAGATGTCCCGATGGGTGTGTTTGCCAACATGCTGCAGTGGTTCCCTCCCAATGTACTTGGGTGAATTGCTTGAAATTTCTTAGAACTATGTGCACATATTTTCACAAAAACAATAAAAGCTCTTTTCAAAAGTTAGAAATACCTGCTGGAAACTGAATCTACTCTCTTTTCCGCTTGGCTTCATTTTGTACTTAAGTGGAGGCCAAGTCCCTGGCTCCTCCCAGAGTGCTGTCCTCTTACCCCCTGAGCCCTGAGCCCAGCGAGGACCACTTCTTTCAGCAGAGGGGGTGGCTGGGAAAGGTCATGGGGACCAATGAAGGAACTGGAGTCAGACAACCTGGGTCCTGGTCTTGGTCTGTCACTAACTTGCTGTGGGGTCTCTAGCAACTCACTTCCTCTTTCCAGGCCTCTGTTTTCTCCTCAATAAAAGGAAAAGGTCACGCCTGGCTGGCGTGGCTCAGTGGTTAAGTGTGAACCTATGAACTAGGAGGTCACAGTTTGATTCCCCATTGGGACATATGCCTGGGTTGTGGGCTTGATCCCCAGTGTGGGGCATGCAAGAGGCAGCCAGTCAATGATTCTCTCTCATCATTGATGTTTCTCTCTCTCCCTCTCCCTTTCTCCCTGAAGTCAATTTTTTTTTTTAATTTTTTAAAGGTCACACTAGAGGTGCCTTTAAGGGCCCTTCTCATTCTCAGTCTATGGCTCCTGAGCACCTCAAATAGAGAGGAAGGTAGGAGAAGAAAGGCTAGCCCTTAAGGAGCTGATACAGTGTTTCTCATGTACCAGGCATTGTTCTTAGCATTTCTTATTTATTAATCCATGTAATGATCACTGCAAGTCTCAGGTAGATTTTCATATCACTCAATTTTACAAATAGGGCAAGTGAGGCACATGGAAGCTACTGCCTAAGTCACTCAACCTATAAGGACCAGAATTGGGATTTGAACTGAGGTAGCCTGGTCCAGAGTCCGCACTCTTACCCATTTGTTAAACTATAGGAATACTAATGGCCTGGTGCACAAATTCGTGCACACTGAAAGGAAATTATTTAGAAGAAATATTTTAATACCGCTATTCACCCTTTCTCTATAATAGAAGTGTCAACCAAATTCACAATTGACAATGACAGATTGAAACACATGTGTGCAACTGGTGCCAGTGAGAGCTTTATATGTATTGTGCATGCACGAGTCAACTTAGCCTTTTATAGATATAGAATAAACTTGCTTAATTAAACCTGCTTTCTGATTTAGTTAAACTTTTTCCAGCCCAGTTAAGCACCCCAACTTCTCTTTCAGGTAATTGTCAGCAACACAGCAGTAAATATCAACACGAAGCAGATTATTATTGTAGATCATGAAGGGAGAATAAAGGGTAAAATATTTAACTGCAGCAGAGTTTGACTATATTCTACACAGTGAGAAAACCTGAAGTCATTTTCAAGGTCCACCATTTCTTATTTTCAGCTGGGTCATGTTTCTAAACTTTCTAAATCTCCGTTTTCTGGCTAATGAAAAGAAAATAGGATTCCACCAAGTCTCCTATCTACCTACTCCAGGACTTCTGTGAGGATCAAACAAGATGAGGCACGGGAAAACGCTTCACAGACATTTGGTTGAAGTGTGAAATGTTTCCACCTGGCTATAAAGCAAGTCATGTTCTTGGGCTGAAGAAACTGCAAGGAGGCTAGTCGTCACTAGGGAGAGGAAGCCAGGCATTGCTACATGATGTCATTACCCAGACGGACACTCAGCATATTAGCCTTGTATATAGAGAGATATAAGGAAACACAGGCCAAGCTATGATAACAGGGTCCATGCCTGGACAAAGAAAAGCAAAGTTAATATTGCCTCTGACACATTACCTTCACTACTTACCCACATCCACTTCCTTCCCACTAACCCCCCTAAGTTCTTTTCTTCCTAATATTACTACTAATATTACTACTAATATTCCCAGAGTGACAGTGTCTCCATGATCAGCCCTGCCCACTTCACAAATTCAAGACCTCAGCAACATCTCACCACTGCTGGCTCCACACCCTTCTGGGCCTCTAATCCAGGCACCGCCACCTCAAATCCTTACTTAAAAGACAAGATTTGGACTCGGCCACCCCCACGCAACAGGCCTTCCCTGAGCACTTACTGGGTGCCCAGTCCGAGACCAGCATTTGGAAGAAGATATGAATGAGCCACACCCTGACCTCCAGGAGCCCACAGCCCAGCAAGGAGAAACAGCCATGTAAACGGATCTCTAGACTACCCTGTGGTGAGTGCTAAAAATAGAGGTGTGTCCCCAGTGGGCTGAGGGCACATGTGTCAGAGTGATTCACCCTGCGTGATGGGAAGGGTTGGCTCCAAGCGCCTCTGGGTGAGCTCACGGCTCATGGAGAACCCTCAGTGACCTCCCAGAAGGAGCAATGAACTGGGGGTGTGGACACCTCTGGGTTCACGCCAACTTCGCTGAGCGACCATGAAACATGTCCTCTCTGGGCCCTAAGGTCCCCCTATGAAAGCGAGAGGGCCCCCCAGAGTGGCAGGAGATCACTGGAAGTGGTTCAAGGTGGGACTCACATTGACGCATGGACAGAAAAGTTCTCATTGCTCACTTCCCTTCCGACCCTCCCCATCGCATCAAGGAGCAAATCTCAGCTTTGGTGCCAGTTTGTCTTTAAGCCTCTGAAACACTCGCCAAACTGCTTTCTGAATAGAGGGCAGGCCTCAGGCTCACAGCCGACCGCACCCATAATATCTAGCTAGGACTTAATAACGTTGGTTCCCTTGCACTGTACTTATTGTAACCGTTACCTACTATATTTGATGAGGGAATATTATTTTCCCATGGGTAGTAGTGTGTAAACCCTTCTTTTAATAACAAACTTAAGTTTAAAAAGTGAGTTCATTTACAGATATACAGCAATGTGGCCATCAAACAGAATGTTACAGTTGGTAAAACCTCTATGTGGAACAAGTTAACACTTGTCAACCTTGTAAGCACATACAAAACCAAACAAAGCTGTCCAATGCTATTGGACATTCCAGTAGTGATTACCACTGGAAGGGAGGGGTGGGGATCAGAAGTGGGAACAAGGGGGCTCTGGCTTCTGCTGTCCATTCTGCTGGTTGTCTTAGGAGCTCATGATACAGGTGTGTTCACTTTGTAAAAATCCATCAAGCTGCAAACACTTCTTTTTTAAAATATATTTTTATTGATTTCAGAGAGGAAGAGATAGAAACATCAATGATGAGAATCACTGATGGGCTGCCTCCTGCACGCCCCACACTGGGGATCAAGCCCACAACCCGGGCATGTGCCCTTGACCGGAATCGAACCTGGGATGCTTCAGTACACAGGCTGACGCTCTATCCACTGAGCCAAACCAGCTAGGCCTGCATACACTTATGATTGGTGCTTTTCTGTATGTATATTATACATTCACATAACCTTTAACCCAGAAATTCCACCTCTGGAAATTAACCCACAGACATGCACACATATGTGCAAAGCCACACATTCGAAGATGCTCACTGCAGCTCTGTTTACAGTAACTAGAAACTGGAAACAACCTGAGTTCCCCGGCTGGAGACTGATTGAATAAATTTTGGCATCGCCTACAATGACTTCTATGTGGCCATCAAACAGAATGAGGCAACCCTTAGCAGAGCTCCAAATTTTACATGGATTTAAATGTAAATGAAGATGTAAGGGGCATGACTGTGTGCTTGTGGAAAAACAAGAATATAGTATATGCGCGTGTAGGTGTCTCAGGCATCCCATAGTAGAATATTAGCTCAGAAGAGAATCACAAGAAAGTGATAATAGATGTCCCCTCTGGACAGTGCAGGTCAGGGGAGAGGGGTATGAGGGAGATTTGTCACTGATAATTACTCTTTTATATTTATAAATACTGTACAATGCCTTTATTGATAAGTTTTAAAGCAAAGAGTCTTACAGAAGGTGCATGGTTATGGTAAAAATTATGGCTCCTTGCAGACGTAAAGGCTGGGATGAAAGTGTTAGCACTTTGGGCTTATAAAGCAAGTAACCCTTGGCACCACTCCTCCTCCCGAGGGATGGAACCAGGCATAATGGGCTTTCCTGTAATGATGTCCAATTAACAGCAAACCCAGTCTCGAACAAACTACTTACTCACACTGGGCTTCCGCCCTGCAGTCAAACTCTGGCACCTGGAGCTGCCCAGGCAGAGTTGGCAGGTGGCTGAGTTCTTGGCAGGGGTGGGGAGATTTTTCAGCAGAAATGATTCCAGGGATGGGAAGTCAAGGACTTGGTAAGGTGAGCTCAGTTGGCTGGAGAGGAAGGATTCTGAGTTCTGAGTCCCACCCTGACCCAAGAGAAGAAGCAAAGCCGGGGCCATAAGGTGGTCTTCTCTCTGGGCTGCAGGAGACAATGGCAGAACAAGGCCTTGAAAATTCAAGATTAGTTTGTTTTTATTATTGATTTTAGAGAGGGGGAGAGAGAGAGAAACATCAATGTGAGAGACATTGATCGGTTGCCTTCCATATACGCCCAGACCAGGACTTGAACCTGCAACTTAGGTATGTGCCCTGACCAGGAATTTGCCCTGAACAGGAATCAACCCATGGGATGACGCTCCAACCAACTGCGCCACACCAGCTAGGGCAAGCTTAGTGTAATGGTATAACTTTCTTTTGTACAGCACTTGGCTTGCCCACATGTCACTCTCTCCTCACATCACTGATCCTAAAAACAGTCCAAGGCGCTGTGCAGCACAGTATCAGTCATCCAGTTTACAGATGGGAAAATGGAGGTACAAGGAGGCTAAGAGGCTGGTCAGTGATTACATATGGAGAGAAGGGGTGAGGCCAGAAACGGAACCCCCAACTTCTGACTCCAGGTCTTCCCTATTTTCCCACTTCCACACCCATCAATTTTAGCCTTCCCTCTTTCAACTCGGAACTTCTGAGAGAAGAGCTCCTGAGGCCAGACAAGCCAGGGGCAGGCAAAGAACCCCAGAATCAGAACCAAGGGGCCCGTGAGACCATCTTGCCCAGCAGTTTTCAACCCTGAGTACACACTAACATTACCTGGAGAGCTTAAATACGGTGAGTAAAAATACATACCCAGGCCCAGGCATCGGTAGTGTTTTTAAAACTCTCTACTTGACTCTGATGCAACGTTGAATGAGAGCCCAAATCACCCCCATCTCAAGCCCACGTTCACCCTGCTGCCTCCCTGCAGTTTCCACCCACGTGTCTATGCTCATCCTCTGGCCTCCAAACATCCTGTTCCTCCCTCTCCCACATCACGTAGTGTCCGAGACCTGGATTGGGAGCTGGGCTCACCTAGTTTTCTAGATGGGCAAGTCCCTTCACAGCTCTGAGGCTCCCAACAGAACGTGACTGGCTTACGGTCTCCCAGTGAGTCAGGGACAGAACAAGACTGGAATCTGGATCTCTTGACCACTAGGCCAGGTCACGTCTGCAGAGGGGCCACAGGGAAAGCCAGGCCTGGTGGCAGATCTGCCGGTTCCTGCGGGTAGAATAGACCCAGGGAGAGGCCGAGGGGGAGACAGGAGTGCGCATGAGTTTGGGGGGGGGGGGTGTCAGTGACTTCCTCTGCTCTTTCTGGAAAAGTCTGCCCTGTGGCACAGTGGGGGCGAGGGCCTCGTCTACCCGGGCAGGCCTGGAATCGGACTGTAGACAGATGTCTTCATTTCTAAGCGGGGGGCAGCCTAGTCTGAAATCTCCACAAAGAAGCCCAGTCTCTTGGGGACATTTTACCAGGAGGACCCAGTTTCCTTGCCCACAATTAACAAAAGGGCCTGCACTTCTTGAGCTCTTCACTGGTCCCTGTGCTAAGCATGTACTCGGCCTACTTCATTTAAGCTCCACAACCATCCTAAACATTGAATATAATTAGTCTCCATTTACAAGTGCGGTAACGAGTTGAAGGAACTTCCCAAGATCCCTCAGCCAGAAAGTGGTATCAGCAGGATTCCAAGTCTGGTTCATGTCCAACGACTACCATCCTGCCCCCAACCAGACAGAAGAGGAGGTGAAGCTCGGTGGGCGTGGAATTTGTTACTAAGCACCTAAGAGTGGCCGGAGACCTCCCCAGATGTCGCCTGGTGGAGCCCTCCCAACCAGCGGTGGGCAAGGCACGCACGTCCTCCTGGTACATCCTCCTTCCACCCAGAGGAAACCAAGAGCAGCCGGAAGCATCTTGCTCAGGGGCATCAGCAAGTAAATAGTGGGAACCGGCCGGGAGTCCAGGGCCACAAGCCTCCTCCACAGGCTGATGGGGAGGGAAACTCAGTAACACCCGGCAGGCAGGGTGGGGGGCGGGGGGTGGAGGCCGACGCGGGATCCAAGGCCTATTGGCCCAGCGGATGCGAAGAAACACGGAGGACCCAACGGCGGTCAAGTGCACACAGGTGAGCTAGGTGGTGCTCCTTCGTCGTAGCCAACCAGCTCGAACGATCCCGACCAGGAGGCTGAAACGCAGGCTGGGCCAGAATTTCCCAGTTTCCAGGGAGAGTGGGACGAGGAGCAGCCAAGTCTGGACGCGGTCCCGGGCTCGGCGTGGGGGCGGTCGAGGGAGGGTGCCCCCCCACCTCCATCCCCGGGCCCTGCTGGGGTCACTCACCCAGAACACTGTGGAGTAAATGACGAGCGAAAACTTGAGCCAGAGGTAGGAGAGGCGCGCGCAGTAGCGCACCTGCTCCGAGTCCCCGCGGGGCATCCTGGGCGCGCGGGGCGCGGGGCGCGGGGCTCCCGGCTCGGTCCCTGGCAGCGAGCAGCCCCACCTGCGGCTGCCAGCCGGGCGGCCCGCCCCGCCCCGCCACCGGCGCTCGCTCCGGGACTGACACCGGCGAGCCGCAATCACAGCCCGGCCCGGGACCAGCCAGCCCCAGCGGCCAATGGGCTCGAGGCACTGGCCCAGCCTCCGGGAGGGGGCGGGATGAGGGCGGGGCTCCAGCCGGAGACCCAGACTGGGAGAAGGGAGGGGAGGGGGCCAGGTTTTTGCAAAGGAGGTCGCGTGCAACTCTGGAAACGCCTGTACCCCTGGGGCGCGAGAGAATGTGTACAGCGGAGCTGTAGGGAGAGGGCGAGCGTGCCCCGTCAGGGGCACATAGGAAAATGCACACTTTCCACAGTGGTCAAGAGGGAAGACTATGGGAATAGGGCAGGACCTAACCGCTCAAGTGCTAAAATGTGCAAGATGTGAAATGTAATAAGGAAGTGGAGTTGCTCAGCCTGAGGAGGGCGGAGAGCCCGGTCTAGCAGACTAGGGTGGTGGGGCTAAAGGGCCCCCCATGGAGCCGGGACCCTGAGTTTCCTTTTCTAACAGACCCCTTTTCCCCATCCAGTGTCTGGGAATCCCCTTCTCAGTGGCCAGGTGAGATCCCAACCCTGCTCTCCGGGAAGCCCTCCTCCACGCCCATCCTCAGGCCCGGTCAGCGGCCCCCTTCCTTGCACACTCAGCCCAGGTCTGACCCAGCCTCTTCCCGCCAGGCCTTCCTCAGCCTGGAGCCAGACCTGACTGTGAGACTCCCCCACAGCTAGATGGCCCCAGCTTGGCTCGCTGCTGTTTCCTTGCTTCCCAGGCCCAGTCAGCCTGGGAGTCCATCTGTGTTTGTTGCTTTTGTAATTAAATGTGTGGCCCAGAGGTCACGCAAGGCAGTGCTGGGCGGGTCCCTGGTGGTGACTGCAAGAATGGCACCCTCGTCCCGGTCCCTTGTTGTGGACTCCCAAGCCTCCTGCACACACAGACGCCCAGAGGGAGACTGACACTCGGCCAGCCCAACCCCCAGGGCTCTGCCCTGGAAGGAAGAAAGTAAGGCTGGGGGTGGGAAGGGAGCCCTCCCTGCCCTGAAGGGTTAAAGGGAACTCACGTTTCTTGGTGCAAAGGAGCCGGCTCTGTACGGGCCCCTTGGGTAGAGACATGGAACCAGGGACTGCTGCAGGTTACCGTCAGATGGACAACCAAGGTCCAAGAAAACCTCTTACCGCAGTGTTCAGAGTTGTCCTTCTGCTGGCGGTGGTCATAACGGCACCAGGTGTTAGACCAGTGGGGTCAGACCAGCCCTGGGTTCAGCAACCTCAGTACTTGAGTTCTGGCTAGGAAAGAATTCAGAGCCAAGACTCAAACTCTAAGAGAACATTTATTTAGGAAATCACAGAAATGGGAGTAATTCGTAGAAGAAATGAGCTGAGGAAACGTTACAGAGGCAAAGGGCCCGTGGAGCTTAGAAGTGAGGACGGTAAAGGTGCTGTGCCTGGGGAAGGGGAAAGGGAACGGCAGGGCCTGCTCCAGAGGGAGACGCACTGGTCCTCCCTCCTCAGGGTTTTGAGGGGGGAGAGTTTAGGGGCGGTCCCGGGGGGGGGGATATCTTAATAGAATATTCAGCAGCTTCTCAGGTGTGTCTTTTCAAGGTCTAGGTCTCCACTGATTGATTGGTCGGAGCCAGGGCAAGGGGTCATTATCCAATGCAGCTGGTCCTGAGGTCAGCTTTGGCCTCGCTTGTCTGGTTTTGCAGCTTTTCTGGGCTTGGAGCTGAAATACAACTGAGGCCTAGATGTCATCTCTAGGAAGGAAAAGTCAGGAGGTCCAAATGGCATGACCAGTGATACGCTAGAGGGGAAACGTCACCCTGGGGACAAGGCCCCCGCCCTATCTTTGTCCTTCGCTAGGCACCCAGGGCTTTCCACCCTGGTGACCTGGCCCATCGTCCTTGACCTGCTCATGTCTGTCTAACTGCCCACCACACTTTCTGTCCTTTGAGGAGGAGGAAATTAACTCCTTATCCTTCTTTGCTAATTAATAAGCCATGAATATTACTGATACACTTATTATGGCATTCTCTATGCTAGGAGTTTCCTTCACCCAGCCCTGCAGAGCCAGTCTTATACCTACTCTTTGAGGCTTTGGTCTCTACCCGCTGGAGTGCTAGTTCAGCACCTTGTCCCCTGAGGGATTAGTCTGTCTCCCTCTCCCTGGGGATTAGCCTCCTATCACCCCCTCCCCCCCCCCCAACACACACACACACACACACACACACACACACACACACACCTGAGTCTTGTAAGATGCCCTGGAAAACAAAGCTGAGACACTCCACTCCTGCAGAGGGAGCCTCTTTGGGGCTGGCACAGCCTTCCCTGGGCTCCTGAGCTACTTCGTTGTCCCTCCCCACCCCCAACCTGAACCCCAAGTGCTGAGGGCTGCCCCGCAGCCATATTTGCAAACACTGAGACCTCAGAAGTGACAACCTATTTTCAACAATTTCCTCCTTTTGCCAGGAGCTCTGGGCTGGCGGTCAGCAGGTCTGCTGCCAATCCTGGTTTTGCCATTAACTTTCTGTGAGACGGTTAGAACACATGGCATAGATAGTGTGACAAACAGGTGTGAGTGTGACCCTGGCTGCAGATTAGAATCACCTGCTGAGCTTTAAATGTGTCTTGATCTCCAGACCCCATCCCAGTCAAATCAGAATCTCCACCTACCGGTGCCTGGGAATCGGTGTTCTTTTAAAGGTCCCGGGTACTTTCTAAAGTGCAGCCAGGACTAGGCATCACTGGTGTAGAGGTAGTCATGAGGGTGAGGTGGTCAGCCAGCATTTTATCAGAAGGTCACACACCAGAGGTCACAGCCTATCCAGCAGTATGCTGATAAATGTTTAATAACTGTCACTCCATGGGGGAGGACCCTGTTACTAATTTCCATAGTGTAAATACTTTTACCATATCTGATTTCACATTTCCAACTCGAAGTAAATTAACCGGGGAGTTAAAGAAACGTACACGGTCACACACAATCAGTTCAGCCGCCTCTACAGCTCTCCATGTCTACATCCACCCTCACCGCACCCCCAACCTTTACTGATTAGCATAGAGAATGCCACAATGAGTGTATCAGTAATATTCGTGGATTATTAATTGGCATAGCAGGTATTAGAAATGAGCTCTCCTTTGATGAAATTAGTAGTATTCAAGCTGTGTAGATTGGCTAAAATGGTTTGGGGTCACCACTAATTCCTTGTTCAGAGTAAAAGAATCTCAGCCCTAACGGGTGTGGCTCAGTTGGTTGAGCTGCGTCCCATACACGAAAAGGTCACCCATTTGATTCCGGGTCAGGGCACATGCCCTGGTTGTGGGCTCCTCTCCAATAGGGGGCCTGCAGGAGGCAGCCGGTTAATGTTTCTCTCTAAAAAAAATCAATAAAAACATTTTTAAAAGAAAAAATCACTTAGGGATGATGCACCGAGTTGAACCTTTGAGGGATCCCAGGTCCCACAGCATTCTGGTTGCCTGATGTGACCATCAGTCTAACTAATCCTGCCTCTACACTGCTGTCTCTTCCTTGAGTGGACCTTCATTGCAAGGTGGTCAAGCACCAGAAGGACCCAGAGCTGGGCCTTCCCTGACTTTACAGAACAGATTATATGAACCGCTTTTGTGGCTACTTGCTAATAAATGTTTGTTTCATCAATATTTGTATGGGCGACAGAATGTGTTCTGAGATCTGCTTCCATGATAACTTGGCAGGCAGCTTGCAGGGTGAAATAACTGACCCTCACTTGTAGTAGCTCCTACTGTGCCTGGAAAAGAACCTCGGGATTGGGTCTGACCAACTTGGCTTGCGTGTTTGCATTCGTGCCGCTGGACAAGTGACTGTCTGTGCCTCTGTTTCCCCATGTGTGAGACCATGAGGTTGTACTGTTTCTCTTCCAGCTCTAAAAGTCTCAGCTGCAGTCCTCACAGTCAAGTCAGTCAACAAAGGACACTGAGCTCTGCCTATGTCCGGCCCTGCTCCAGGCTCTGGGCACACCGCTGTAAACAAGGTAGACAAGAGCTTCTGTTCTCTTCTGTCCGGGAGTGCAGGGCTGTGGGGACATGCAACATGTGCAAAGCAAACACATGCCCTGGCCGGTGTGGCTCAGTTGGATGGACTGTCATCCTGTGCACCGGAAGGTCCTGGGTTCTATCTCCGGTCAGGGCACACATCTGAGTTCAATTCCCAGTGGGGGGCATGTATGGGAGGCAACTGGTCGATGTATTTCTTTAACCTCTCTCTCTCTCTCTCTCTCTCTCTCTTTCTCCCTTCCTCCCTCCCTCTCTAAAATTAATTTTTAAGTCACACATGGAAGGGCAGTTGCAGGCACTGACATGTGCTAAGGATCTGGGAGAAGAGCTTCCAAGTGAAAGAAGCGGCAGTGCAAAGGCCATGAGAGAGGAAAAAACTTGGCGAGGTCCCTGGGGCTCACGCAAGGGATCGAGGGAGAGTAGAGGGGGGCGAGGTCAGAGACAGGGGCAGAAGCCTCGTAGCTTTGATAAACGGTATAGATGGATGTATTTCCAGTTTCCGGGAGAGTCCCTGGTAGGTTTTAAGCCGGGACCTGATACAGAATCTGATTTATGCTTCAGGAGGCTGCTGCATGGGGGATGGACAGGAGGGGGCGGGGGCTGGGGCTGGGGCTGGGGCTGGGGCCGGGGCGGGGGGTGGGGGGGCTGGGCTGGGGCTGGGGCGGGGGGTGGGGGGGCTGGGCGGGGGCTGGGGCCCGGGCAGGGGCTGGGAGGGGAGGAAAGCTGGTGGGGAAGCCATTGCCGCATCCCAGAGCTGAAGGCTGTGGCTTGGACTAGGGACACAGCACTGGACATGGTGACAAGGGCTATCGCTTGGAGACAGAGCCAGCAGGGCTTACTGACAGAGTGGGTGTGGAATGTGAGGGAAAGAGAAACCATCCCGAGTGTTTTTGCCTTGAGCAACTTGCGAGATGTTGCTGCCCTTTACGAATGCGAGGAAGATCAGAAAGAGAGGGCATGGGAGGAGCCTGGGTCAAAAATTACTTTGGCCATTTCTTTTTTTGAGATATCTTTTCAAAATCCAACTAGAGCTGGCCAGGGAACTCAGAGATGAGGGTTAGGGGTTAGACGACATAAATTTGAGAGTCATCAGATCCATTTAAACCATGGGCCTACAACGTGTGATCATCGAGGGAGAAAATGTAGCAAGAGAAGAGAAGACAATACAGACAGGCCCTGGGGTGCTCCAACGTGAGAGAATGAGGGGCTGGCAAAGGAGACCGACAAGGTCCCGCTGCTGAGGTAGAAGGACGATGCGGCCGGAGAGGTGACAGGAATGTCTGGAGAAGAAAAGGCTTCCGGAAGTTAAAGGAGATGCGTCATAGGCCTTAGTGTCCTGGGAGCTTGCCTTAATACACCGAGGCTGCAGTGATGTCCCGGGAGGTCAAGGGGGAGCAGAACAGAGAATTGACCGTCAGCTTTGCAAGATGCGGTCAGTGGTGACTTTCAATGGTGCAATGGAGACAAAATCTGATTGAAGTGGATGGAGAAGAGAAAGGAAGGGGAAGAAACAAGGAGGAAAGTGCAGATAACACAGGCGTGTGCACACCCGGGCAGGTGTAGGACACCATCCACGTGGGAGGGACTGCATAGGTGGAATTCTTCCCAACCCACCAAACAGCCTCTCGGGCCAAATATGCACGAGTTAGTTTCTATGTTGGAGACTTTAAATGGCCAGGAATTCATAGCCGCATCTCCGTTGTTAAAGGACAAAATTCAATGGAGTAAATTTGAAGATCTAATTGGCTTTACTAAGTGATTCATGAATTGGCTTTATTAAGCGGTTCATGAACCAGAAGAGCGCTCGAGGAACTGTACAAGACGGAAGTTGTGCAAAAAGAGGCTGGGACTAAGTTAAAAGAGGGGATCCCTTCGGGCAAGGGCAGCTTCCCATCAGATTACCTCACTGGGGAGCATCAGGGAATTCCAGGCTGATGGGTTTTAAATTCCACTCCAGGGAGCGCCCACTCTCCAGTTAGGTTAGTTACTACGTCTTAGCTGGGTGATGTGGCTCAGGGGAAGTGACTCCCTTTGGCCCATTGTTTCTTTTTTTAATAACAAGAGGCGGGCTCTGCCTCCCACCTCTTGAATCCAGGCTGGCTCTCTGACTTGCTTTCACCAATACAATGTGAGCGCAGTGCCTCTGAGTCCCAAGCCTGGGCATCAAGAGGCCTTACGCTCCGCTTTGTGCCTCTTGAAATGCTGCTGCCGTGAGGACAAATGTGAGCGAGTCTGCTGGAGAGACCTCCAGTGGTGGAACTACGGTGCCTGGCTGACAGCCACCAACTAGCAGACCCGTGAGTGAAGCCACCTTAGACCATCCAGCCCTCACCCCCACAGCTGATTCTATCTACTCGAATGAGTCCTGGCATGACTGGCTGAGCCCAGCCCACAGGCACCCACCTAGAATCATGAACTAATATGTCATTGTTGTTTTAAGGCACGAAATTCTAGAGTGGTTTATTTTAGAGCAAAAGCTAACGGGTCAGTCTTAGAGTCAGAAAACAAATAAAAACCACCAACTCACATACTTATTTCCTTTTTTTTTTTCATCTTCCTCCAATTCTTCCCCCAAAGTACTGCACTTTCATTTTTCTAATTGATTTTGAGAGAGAGAGAGAGAGAGAGAATGAATGAATGATTTGTTGTTTCACTTATTTATGCCTTCATTGATCGATAATTGTATATGCCCTGACCAGGGATTGACCCACAACCTTGGTGTTGGTGTATTGGGACAATGCTCTAACCCAGTGGTCAGCAAACTCATTAGTCAACAGAGCCAAATATCAACAGTACAACGATTGAAATTTCTTTTGAGAGCCAAATTTTTTAAACTTAAACTTCTTCTAATGCCACTTCTTCAAAATAGACTCTCCCAGGCCGTGGTATTTTGTGGAAGAGCCACACTCAAGGGGCCAAAGAGCCGCATGTGGCTCGCGAGCCGCAGTTGGCCGACCACGGCTCTAACCAACCGAGCTACTCGGCCAGGGCAGCACTGCACTGCTGAGTCTATAACTTATCTTAAGAAGAGACTCCAGGTGTCCTCCAGGTTTTCCTTGCCTCCTTCAGTGCCATCCCCTGGCTGACTGCAGGCCACGTCTCCTTCCCATCCTGTTCTAACTCTCAGCGATCTCCATTTATTCTCCACCAGTTGTTCAGTTAGCATCAGGCACCGAGCTGTGGGCTTTCACATAACTCCCTCTTACTTCCTCACAACCTGTGGAATCTGATGTGATGAGTCCCACTTTGCAAATGGGGAAACTGCAGTTCAGAGAAGTAACCGGCTTTTCTCCATCGGGAACGTCAAGGGCTTTGTGACCCAGCAAACCATGTGCCTTCTACGCTCCTGCAGCTGTGGCTTCGGCTACACTCGAATGAAATGGCCTAACAGTGGGGTTTAGAAGGCAACCAGGAACAATGCGTGCAGCTCAGAGCGTGAGTTTAATGCTGCTTAGAGTAGAGACTGTACCTGGAGTTGCTGCGGGGTACTGCAAGAGAGTAGCTCCCTGAGATTTTAAGGGTTTCGTAAGACAGGGATCTATGGAGTCTGGGAACGCTGCGGGACTTCCTCAGAGGCCTTCACATGAGATGGAGAGTGTCTCCCGGAGGAACGGATACTCAGCCCTCCTCAACTATATTTACCCACACAGCCCTGTTTCCCAGGCGCCCGCTGCTTCATCTCACAGCACTGGCCTCCCTCGGATGTCCTTTTGGAAATGCTGCCCCATGGGACTGGCTGCTAATTTCTTTTAGTGGAAAGTGACCTCCTAAAGTTGTATGCCCTGTACTGAACAGGAGAATAAAAAGCAACAGAAATTTTTTTTCTGTTTTGCGTCTGACTTTGCAAAATTACCGAACTTCCTCTGCTGTGGTTGTCAGACAACCAGACCTGTCTGTGAGCATACCTCCTAGGGCCCTGCAGGGGGTGACTCTGGGGTCCAAGGGATTCTGGGAAAGAGCCCCCAAGGAAAGCCAAATGCTCATGACTCAGAGCAGCCTGGGTCACTCCAGAGGTTTTTCATCCTGAAGAGCTGCCTCTAAAAGGTTTGCTCCTTCTGGCCCCTCTCCCTGCTCCCCATCACTGCCCCCACAGAAGGCTGACTGCCCTAGACCCCTCTCTTTGCAGCCCGTAATCTTTCTCTTACCCTTGGCTGCTGGATACCACCCCACCCCCTCACCCCGCCCCCGCTGCAGCCCCCAATCCCAGGACTGTTTCTGAGGCCTCCAAGTCACCTAGACGCTCACTGAGCTCTGCCCCTCCCCACCCTGTTCTTCTTGAGACCTGATCCTGGGCCAGCGGTGTAAACGTTTCCTCCCACAGAGGTCAGCCAGGCCGCCTTCCTCCTGCCCCGTGCTGCCAGGCTGCCCCTGACCCGCTGCCTAGAGCAGACGTCCTTAGGGGCAGCTGTGGGGGTGCGGTAGGGGACTGGGGAAGACAAATGTGAATAACCTAACTGAGTGGTCACAGGAACTATCACTGAATAATAGCACAGCCATGCCATGGAGCCCTGTGCAGCCACTGAAAGTGAGGTGGGGGTCACTGGGGTGGGGGGGTAGAGGGGCTATTGGGGGGGGAGGGAAGACACCTATAATACTTTCAACAATAAAGATAATTTTTTTAAAAAAGAAAGTTATGTGGGAAGGCATTGAGTATTGAGGGAGCTGATCTTCATACACTGAGACTGTCTGTCTGGGGCCCGGGTGGGGCCTAAATCAGGTTCTTCTGGTTCTGAGACCAGCCAGGCTTTCTGGGCCTCCATCCCCAGGGATGGGTTGGGGAACAGGAGCAGTAAGTAGCACAGGAGAAGCTGTTGTTGACCTTCAGAAGGAGACACCTGCAGAATCCTGAGGAAGGTCCCTGCCCCCCCCCACCACCACCACCACCGTCAGAGCCCAGAGGACCAAGCTGGGAGGTCCCGGATCTGGCGAGTGGGAGGGTCCTACAGGGAATAGTCGGTCCAGGCTCGATCCCAGGGCTGGGCGTGAGGCAGAGCCCAAGAGGCTCTGTCTGCTGAGCCCCGTGAGCCTTTTTGGAAGGGGACAGGCTCTGAATGCACATTGCCTTCGGATGACAGACGGACGCAGGAGTTAGGGGCAGCCCAGGGGTCATTCAGCATTGGGGCGCTGGGATCCAGGTGAGGAGGGACTGTGGGAACCAGAAGGCCTATTTCATGATATGATTGAGGAGGAGAGGAGGAGTGGAGCAGGATACCCAGTGGCAAGTTCGATATGATCATAGATTTCCCCCCAAATGCACTGCCCCTAGACGTGTAGGGTGTGAGGTCAGATATACACTGAGTGGCCAGATTATTAGGATCTCTGAACGCATAATAATCTGGCCAGTCAGTGTATGTATATATTAGAGGCCCGGTGCATGAATTCGTGCATGGGTGGGGTCCGGCCAGCCTGGCCAGGGGGAGGGGACATGGGCTGTTGGCCAGCCTGCCTGCTGATCAAACTCCTGGTCGAGGGGACAATTTGCATATTAGCCTTTTATTATATAGGATATACACTGAGTGGCCAGATTATTATGCGTTCAGAGATCATAATAATCTGGCCACTCCGTGTATATGAAAGACGGGCTCTGTTTAGAGAAGAAGTGGGAGAGCTTCTTCCTAATGAGACACCAGCAGGGGTCTAGTCGTTTCCTGTACAACCTGGTTTTCCAGCCTTGACGTCTCCACCGTCTTTGGGACCTTTTCCTTCCTCATCAAGTGGCGGGTCCTGTGGCTACATGTCCCTGAAGATGGCATGAGGCTTGGCCCGTTCAGCACATGACCTTCAGCTCTCCCAGAAACCCCGAGTGACTGCAGATGGGTGTCTCGGCTCCAGACCTGCGGGCACCAGCCACGCCCTTGCCGCACACTTGGCTCCCAGGGCGACTGAGAGAGAATCCTCACCAGGGCCCTACCCTGGGACCCCGCGGTGCATGGGCCTCTTCCTCCCCTCCTTGCCTTCTGCATCCCTAGGAGAGAAGCAGATGCCCTGGCAAGATGTTTCCTTTCTCTGTCCCTTCTCCTAGGATGGTCAACCATCCTGTTTGCCCACAGCTGACGGTGTTTCATGGCACATGGTATGTCCAGTTTTAAAACTGGAACAGTTCCTAGAAACCATAACAGTTTGCCTGGAGCTGGGGGTTTGCTGGGATGCAGGACATTTGCTGCCGAAACCGGCAAAGTCCCGTACAAAACCAGGACAAGCGGGTCACTCGACTTCTCCCCAGCCCTCCCGCCATCTCCCAGATGGGCAGGGCAGCAGCCAGCGGTGAGAGAGCCTCGGGCAGTGCCCTCTGAGGGAGGTGAGAGCAGTGGGAGGGAGGACTCGGGATGGGACCAGTGTCCTCAGCTGTGTGAAGGCAGGCATGGGGGAGACGGGTGCCTTGGGACAGAAGTGGGACCAGTGGGACATGTCGCAGGAGAGCTGGGCGCCCTGAAGCAGCCTGGGTTGTGAAAACATTTGATTCACTCAGGAGGGGGGGGGGGGGGGGGCACGTGCCACATGCAAGCCCTACCACACGCAGGCCAACCCTGCATGGGGACCCTGACTGTGGTGGTTCACGGAGTGCCAGCGCTGGGAGGACCTTCAGGGAGCACGTGTCCAGGCCTCATGAATGCACACATTGCTCGTGGTTTATACTTATACTAGAGGCCCGGTGCACGAAATTCCTGCAAGGCGCTCGGCCCTCGCAGCCATGGCGGCTTGCCTTGGCCCAACACAAGCCTCGGCAGCTGCCTCACAGCCCCAGCTTCATCCGGAAGGTCGTCTGGAATGATGTCCAGTCTAATTAGCATATTACGCTTTTATTATTATAGTTTCCATGCCCTTTTCTAACGGTGTACTGTATTGCACAATAAAAAGTTTGATAAAAGAAAATTGTTCTCTTATTTTACTTTGCATTTCCCTGAGGATTAGTGAGGTCGAGTGTACTTTTACATATTGACTAGCCATTTATAGTTCTACAAATTCCCTGTTTTCAGCCTTGCACACCCTTCAGTCGCTCATGGATTAAGTGTGCAATGCCGAGGCTGACAGGCTGAGAAAGTGCCATCCCCACCTCTTCTCCCCACGGGGTCCCAGGCTGGTCTCACAGAGGAAGGGTCATGGAGCGGGTCGCCAGCGGGGGTTGGCCTTGGTGAAGCCCAGCCGGGAACTTTGGGAAAGCAGCGTGGGAACACTGGCTGACGGGGTGCTGGGCAGTGGCGGAGCACCCAGGCTTCACTCAGGAGGGAGTGCAGCTGCTTCCAGGGGCTGTGCTGCTGGGGGAGGAGGAACGCCTCAGGTTCCCTCAGGCTCCCGGGCCATCCCAGGGTGCCCGGAATGGGGGCTGGGGAACCCCTAGGTTGGTCTGGACTTGATCCCATAGCTATGAGGAAAGGAGGGAGGGCTTGGAGCACTCAGAAACACCCATCCACCTGCTGGTCTACGCCTGGAAACGTTTGCAGGCCGAGTCCTGCCATGTCCTGGTTGCTGTGGGACCCCCAGCAGCCCTTACGAGTGGACTTCACAGTTTACAGGTCACAAAGCGCTTTCACCCACACATTAAAGCACTTCCCACTCCTACATTTACTTAAATGTGGGCCTCTTCTCCACTAGATTGTCAGTGCCATGAGGCAAAGACCGTCTTACCACCATGGTATCTGGGTGCCTGGCAGGGTGCTGGGCACATGTAGCTGCTCATTAAACACGGAAGCCACAGGTCAGCTGCCTTTGGCCACGAGGGCTGACTCTGCTTGTAGCCCGGTTCAGACTGCAGAGTTCTGCCCTTCTTCTCCAGGCGTCCAGCGACCCAGGCACTTGAAGGAAACTGTAGGGTCACCAGGAGGATCAGTTCTCTTCTCTGAGACTTTCTGACTCCTTTCTCCTACTTCCTGTATTTTCCCTCAGGCTTTTCAACTTCCCCTTTCCTGTTTGCTGAGCAGCCGGCTCAGCTTCAGCACCTACTTTCTGTCGTACATACCCAATCCCTCCCCTCCCAGCTCAGAAAAAACAAAAGGCCTTCCCTTAGCAAAGTATCATTTTCTGTTCCCAACATGTGCCGGCTGAACTGTTTTATTCTCTCCCCTGGGTCATCAGAACAGCTTCGTGTGGGAATCAAGCCAGGGAGAGACTTGGTCTCCGAGCGTGTGCCCAGTCACGCAGCCCTTTAGGGTCTGTGCAGGGCCCAGAACCAGGGTCCCGTTCCCACTTCCTACTCTGCCTCCTCAAGCTTCCCTCTCCACACACGAGAGCAATGCTTCTCACCATCCTTCTCACAAAGGCTGCCGAGAAGCCAGGCTGGTCTGGGCTTCTGAGGGTCAAGTAGGGGGGCTAGGGAAAGACCACTGGGTGGTTAGGCTACCTTTTGGTGATTCATTCTAGGGGTACCTGGTAGTTAAAGTCAGCTGGGGATGGAGGGAGTCATGGTAGGTATTTTTTTTTTTTTTAGTAAAATCAAATCCTCCTCTAATTTTACTCTCTTCTGAAGCCCATCAGCCGCCCCCTGAACATCTTATTCAGCATTGCTCATGCATTTTTTTAATATTACCCAGAAATGTATTTCACAGTCTAGCCTGATATACACACAAAACACACCCCGAGCAAAAGTGCATGAAATAAACTCACTGTACCATATGATACACTCTTATATTTTCTATACTCTCCCCTTTGTTTTAACACTAGTCATAACCCTCTGTTTGAAATCACTCATAGAATTCAAATTACTGATAAATACCTCCAGTGGAGCCCTACTAGACCTGTTTTATCAAACAGGTGAGTCACACCTGGATTTCCAGCGTTTGTTTGCACAATGCCCAGATGTTAAACTATAGCAGGACTTTTATAAAATTGACTCAGGTAAATCCTAAAGTTTTTTTGACTGAGCATTGCACATCCCTTACCCCTCCCCTGCCAGTTCACTCACTGTCTGTGTCACATAACCAGGAAGCCTTGGGAGGGGGCGGGGCATCAGAGGCCACAGAGAGCCCTACATCTCCCAGGGCAAGGGCAGGTGTGGGGTCCGCTCTCCTGAGCTAGAGCAGGAGGACAGTGGTAGGAGAGAAGGCACGTCTTTCTTTGGGGATCAGGTAGAAGGCAATTGCTTGGTGAACACACAAAGTAGAACTATCAGGAAAGACAGAAGGGGATCCTATATAATCAAAGCGTAGTATGCAAATTGTCCCCTCCACCGGGAGGTCTTCCAGGAGTTCAACCAGGGGGTGGGGCCGGCCTGGGGAAGGGAGGGAGGCCCTGGTCAGTGGCCGGCAGCCACTAGGGACCCTACCAGTGCACACATTTCATGCACTGGGCCTCTAGTTTTAAATAAAAAGGAAAAGGTTATGGGAACTCTGAAGGAGATGTAATTGGAGAAATGCAAACGATTCTTGCAAACTAGAAAGTATGAGTTTCAAATATAACAAGTCAATAGAGGTCAATGCTGAGGATTGAGTCTGGAAGATAAAGTGAGAGAAATAGCTCACAATACAGGGCAGAAACACAAAGAGGTGGAAACCAGAAGAGAAAGCTAAGACATGTGGAGGCCAGATCCAAGATGAAGAAATATGGCAAATGCCGTGGGCTGACTAACTCAACCCCATTCCCAACCTCCTCCTCCCTTCCCAGACTGCACTATGGAGGCTGGACACGTGAAATACACGTATTTCCAGTTTCCTTTGCTATGTGACATGGTTCCGGCCCATCACATCAGTGTCCAGAAAGATCATTTTTTCTAATATAAAATACATATGCAATTAGTACAATGCTTTTTTCCTTCATCCTCTGTACCTTGAATGTGTGCATAGTGCCCGGAGCTAGAGTAGCCATCCTATGACCATAAGGCAGAGGCCAAGAAAATTGAAGATGTCGATGCAGACTCTAGTGTTGAACAACTGAACCAAAGCCAGCAACTCTGCCTACGCATAGCCTTCTTGTTAAGTGAGAAAAATGAGCAGCCACTTATTCAAGTCATCCTTTATCAAAGTTTCTGCTACTTGCACCTGAAAACATCCCTAAGTAACATGAGAAGAAATTATGAAAGAGAAGTTCCCCATGAAGAAAACTTTGTTTTCAAATTGAAAGGACTCACCAAGTACCATATTTGAAACCCATACTCCTTGCCTGGCTAGTGTGGCTCAGTGGTTGAGCATCAACCCAAGAGGTCCCCTGTTCGATTCCAGGTCAGGGCACGTGCCCAGGTTGTGGGCTCAATCTCTGGTAGGGGGTGTGCAGGAGGCAGCTGATCAATGTTTCTCTCTCATCAATGTTTCTATTTTTCTATCCCTCTCCCTTCCTCTCTCTCTCAAATCATTAAAAACATATTTTAAAATAAATAAAATTCATACTCCTTTACACATATGGTATAAATTGGTAAATTCCTGAATTTCAATGATAAAAGAGATAAAGCTGCAATATTTCAGTAGAAAGAGTGGGTTCCTTAAAAGAGTATCAGACAAACATTTGATTTTTTCCTTTTTAACTCCTGAATCTGGAAGATAGGGAAACAACATCACTAGATTATTGAGAGGAAATAACCACAATCTAAGAATCTATATCCTGTCAAAATTATCATTCACTTGAAAGACAAAAGAAAAATATTTTTGAACATGCAAATTCTCAGAGAAAATACATGTAGGGGACAGGAAGGGATTAACCAAAGAATTTAATAGTATATGCATACATGCATAACCCATATACACAGACAATAGTGCAATGAAGGCTTGGGGGTGCATGAACGGGTGGAAGGAGTCAATGGGGGGAAGGGGGACAGCTGTAATAATTTCAATGATAAAGATAATTTTTCTTTAAAAAAAAAGAAAGTACATGTACCTATCCATGTTCCTATCATACATGAATAGAAACTTGCAGGAAGTACTCTAACCAAATGGTAATTTAAATCAGAACAGAGATGTTGAGATGGAAGAAAGACAGAACACAATAGTGAGCAATATAGATAGTCAAATCTAAATGCATGATGGCGATTTCATGCCCAGGTTTCTAATTGGGTGGAAGTGATCCATTTTTTGAAGTGCAGAAGACAGCAGGAGAAAGGGGGGGGGGGGTGGTGTCAGAAGACCTGCTGATTAGAGATGACGTGTGCTTAATACAGGAGGCTTCATTCAATAAATAGCTCTTGCTGTGTCATCATTATCATAATTATCATCATCATCATCTGATTGACAGGTGCTTAAAGCCCTTGTGGTCACAAGGATTAAAGCAGTGAGGTCGCCCTCTAGTGTTGTCATCTGTGTATTACAGACACTCAGGCAGCAACCTGCACACAGGCGGCGGTCTGTAGGCATGCAGCAGTTGAGTTGGGCCCAGGTAGCAGCAGGGGGCGGAAGTGGGAGATTAGAGATGAGTAAAACATACTCCCCTCTTTAAAAAAATAATGTTTTATTGATTTTAGAGAGAGAGGAAGGGAGAAGGAAAGATAGACAGAAACACCGATGGCAGAGAACATCAATCGGCTGCCTCCTGCACTCCTGGTACTAGAGAAGGAGCCCACAACCCTGGCATGTGCCCTGACCAGGAATCGAACCAGTGACCTCCTGGTGCATAGGTTGATGCTCAACCACTGAGCCACACTGGCCAGACAACGTGCTTTCCTCTTCATGCTCAGGCCAGGATCTCCCAGGTGAGCAGCCCCCTGCTCAACCCAACTGTAAGGGTCTCCTTTGAAGGAGCCACTCTCTCTCTGCAAAGTGCTCTCACATCATGGAGGACGCCTGAGCAGAGAAGAGGGCACTGGACAGGAGTCTGGAGGCCCGAGCTCCAGGCACAGCTCTGCTAGTACTGGCTGGTGGACCTCCAGTGAGTGCTGTGTCTGGGCATCACTATCCTTATCAGGACTGGGCATCTCTGGGGGCTAAGATTGTGTCCATGTAATGACCACACCAGTGGGTACGACTGACATTCTCTGCCCTCCAGAGAAGAGACAGGGGGCAGTGCTGCGTTCTCCAGAAGGGCCTGCCAGGTGCCAGTGGAGAACAGAGAGCAATGCTCTGGGAGGCTCCCAGGAGGAGGTGGCATCCCACCTGGGCCCTTAAGGGATTAATAAATAGTGTCTATTGCAAAACACTCCGCCCTTCGGACATTCTGGAAACGCTTGTCATCACAGCGAAGCTAAGCCCTGTGTTAAAATAAAAAGTGTTCGGGCTGTGGAGTCAGACCAGGCTTTGCCTGTTGGCTCCTCCAGCTGTGTGACCTTGGACATGGTATTTAACCTTTATGAGCTTATATTCCCATCTGAGGAATTGGGATATACTAGTAACAGCAGCAAATACTTGTTTAACCCTATGTGCCAGATACTATTCTGAGCAATTTGCATGTATAACTAATTTAATCTTCACAACAAGTCTATAAGGTGGGACAACTAACCCCATATTACAGATGAGGAACATGAGGCACAAAGAGGTTATGCAACTTATTCAATCACCAGGCACATGGTTGGCACTCAGTAACTACTGCTGTGACCACAGTAATGACAGTCGCTCGATTGTACTGAGCTCCTATGCACCAGGAGCTCACTGGCAGAGCTCAGCCTCCTGGGTGGGTCAGAGTTAGGGAGAGAATTTCAAGAGACAGAAAGGGACATTCTCCAGCAAGCATCGAGCACAATGCATGATCGTCTGTTCATTATCACATCATGACACTCTTATTGTTCCTGGGACTTCCCAAAAAGGGACTATGTGGGCAAGGAAGAGTAAGGGCTCTTAGAATTGGCTTCTTCCCACCAGCCCCAGTGAGTACCACTGAGCCAAAAACCAAATGGGTCTTGAAGAAGGAAGACATTCCCTCTCCCAGCTTCCCTTGCAGCTAAGGGTGGCCATGTGACCTCATCTGGCCAAGCAGAAGTCAGGGACATCTGCTGGGAGGGTCCTGGGAAAGGTTTTCCTCCCTGACAGAAGAGAGAGGCCTAGAAGGAGAGTTCTTTCCCTCCCAATCCCTTCCTGGTGTGGGAATGCTCTCATGTAAGAACGTGATATTTGGAAAGCCATGAGAAAAAATTCTCATAGAAATTTCGATATTGTTGAGCTGTTTATCATGTAGTCACCTACCGCCAGACTTCTTGTTATGTGAGAAAAATAAGAACCTATTTGTTTTGCCCTAGCCGGTTTGGCTCAGTGGATAGAGCATTGGCCTGTGGACTTAAGGGTCCTGGGTTCGATTCCAGTCCAGGGCACATGCCCAGGTTGCAGGCTCGATCCCCAGTAGAGGGTGTGCAGGAAGCAGCCAATCAAAGATTCTCTCTCATTAATGTTTCTATTTCTCTCTCCTTCTCCCTTCCTCTCTGAAATTAATAAAAATATATATTTTTTAAAAGAACCTATTTGTTTAAGTCACTGTTACCCACAGTAAAAAAGCATCCCTAATATTCATCCAAGTTGTTTCAGTGTGTTCGTTGCTATTTATTTAATTAGCAAATATAATTGAGCAAATGCTATGTGCCAACCCCAGGGGAAGGAAGGGAACTTCATGAAGGTAGAGACGTGACCTTTTCTCCTAACTCTGGGCTGATCGTTGGAGCACCTGCCCAGTCCACAGACCCTCTGCGGGGCCCAGGGCTTGGCAGACCCTTCACCCACCCCCTTTCCTCACCTCATCTGCCCACAGAGCTTGCCGCCACATTTGCCAATGGCCTGGGCAGACACCAAGTCCCCTCTGTCTGCACCCAGGCTGTCTCTGGGATGACCCCCAGTTATCCAACCAGCCAGCGGGTGTTGGGGTGCCCCCTCCTAGGACGGCCTCGCCTACTTCCTCCTCCGCCTGCCATAAATGGGCAGGTTTTGCTGGAGCCTGATGCTGAGAAATGAACTCGTTTTGTGTTAAGTGCTTCTGAGCTCTGTGTACACTAGGACCGCAGCAGATGTAAACACTCTGCCTCTCTTCTCCAGCCAGATACACTTCAGCCTTTCGGGGCGGGCAGGGCCCCAGCACACTCGGTGTTTAACCACAGTCAGCTGCAGCCCTTGCTCTGGGCAGAGGCCAGTTCTCTCCTCCCGCTGAAGTCCCAGGTCCTGGGCCACTGATGCTCAGGCCAGGGGGCCGGGGGGGACAGGGCTCATCTCCCAAAGGGGCCAGCCTGGAACCCTCCAGCTTAGAGGCAAAGGGGGCTACCCATGAGGAATAAGTTCTGGAATGCTCCAGAGACGCCCATGTCCTCCAGAAGCCCCACCCTTCCTAGGAAGACACGTGATTTCAGTTTAAGCTTTAGATCCTGTGAAAATAAGGATCTACTCTCTTCACCCCTGACACGGTGATATTTTAAACTTTATTTATCATTTGTTATGCATTTATTCACCTGACATTTGTTGAGCATCTACTAGGTGCCAATGTGCCAGGCATTATACTGCCCTGCCTACTCAAAGTTGCCTAAAATCCCATCATTAGTGCTAGTCTCATTAGTTTAAGGCTTTCATATCTATCTGTGTTAGATACTGATGAAAGTAGCTATTCGGATATATAATATCTATTCTATTTATAAGATTCCCTATCCCTCACCCCTGAGTCACGTTTTAAATGTTATTCATTTTCAATCCACCAACATTTATAGGGCACTCGTGGTGTGCTGGCAGCTCTCCTCGGCACCAGGCGTAAACGAGACACAATCCGGGCCCTGAGGCGCTCCCTGTCCAGGGAGGAGGCTTCGATGGGCCCCCAGAGAGAGGAGGCAGACAGACCAGTAAAGGCCGGGAGGACAGAGGGAGGTGACCGGGGGCGTGGCCCCCCTCCCTGCGATGGGACCTGGGCAGGCATTTCACCCTCAGGGGCTCCTCCTCCTCTTCTCCAAGTGAGGAACTAGATGGGGCTCCTGGGTCCTTGAATTTCATGGATCAATCACATATCAAAAACCTAACTGAGGGTCAGAAACTTTTTGTTCCAGTAAATAAGCCATTTTAGAGGAAAAGGAAAATCAGGCTAACTCCCATCTGCCATCACCATCATTTCATGAAGGAAAGGGCATTTTAACCCTTTAAAAGGCAGGAAGGCTTAGTCTCGGAATGAAGACTGATCCTTCGAACCGATTCATTTAGCTGAATAAAAGGCTCACTGTGTTGTCATGGTCCTCATGCTGCCCGGTCCAAGGGAACCATGTGGTGGCTAAGAGCCCCACCACCTTCCCAGCCCAATGCCCGCGATGCTGTGACTCACTGAAGTCATGACCGAGTGGCCCAAGCCCAGCAGTGTCCTCCCTCAGACACCAGTCCACACACCTTCCTGGAGCCCCCTCTTCTCTCTGTCTACTTCCCTCACCCCAGCAGCTGCTCCCACTTTCTCCTCCTCCAAACTCCCTGAGAAAGACAGCTCCTCTCTCAACTCCAGTCTTCAGGCCTCCAGCCCCAGAGCCACAAACACAGAGATCACGAGGGGCCCGAGCGAGCTCACACCCCATGTCCCGGGAGCTGCTGCTCGGCCTGGTGCACATTGACCTGTGCCTCCCGGACTCCACTCCTGTCTTCAGCCCTGTGCAAGGTCACACCTCTTCTTAGGCAGCCCACACCCAGTGATCGAGGTGGAAGTGGAAGGTCTGGCCACCTTTGCCCAACACCGGGTGACTCTAAAGGAAAATTCTAGTCCAGAGCGGCCCACAGGTTGTCCAAGGCTCTGTTGACCGCATCGGAGCTCAACTTCCTCCTCCACCCACTCTTGCTTCCGCCTCCCTTCCCAGGTGTGGATCCCTGATCAACAGCCTGCACGCTGAACTCTGAATGAGAGGCACTTCCTCAAGGGTCCCGGCCTGTGCGCCATCAGCTCATCCAATCCCGGCCAGAACCCACGGCCAGCCCTTCCCCCTCCACCTCCTTGGCGGACGGGCCTTCCCATACACAAACCTCGATGAGCAAACCAGAGTCTTCATGTGCCCACAGGAGCTAAAGGAATTCAGACTTTTTTCTCTCTTTTTACAAAGACCAGCCTTCAAGAGCGTCGTATAGCGATGGACTCAGCAGGTCAGCCCCAGGCAGCAAGGCTGATCAGTAAGTAACCCCTTTGTCCAGGGTGGCCCCCCACCCTCACCTTCCGTGAAGCTGCCAGCACGCAGTTGGAAAGCTGCAAGAACACATAGTTTAAGGGGGAATAATAGCTCTTAGGTTTAATGGCTCCAAAATAGAAGCCCTGTTACATGTGCAATGGCGGTGGCAGGATGACGGGGGGATGGGAGTTGGTACTGTTATGGGCTTCTGTGACTGGTGACACGCTCACGGGTGTGCCAGCCCTGCACTGTGCTTGCACCTGAAGCTCAACAAATTCCGCTCCCTGGGCGCAGGGGGCAGCCCAGCGGAGAGAAGGTTGTCTTGTGCTTGCATCCGACTTCCGCACGTTGTGCCTCGGAGCCCTGGCCAGCAGAGCGGCCAGCAGAGCGGGCGGCACAAACAAGCCCCAGAGCTGAGTGGATGCCGCCGCTGCCGCCAAAGGAGATCAGAGGCAGAGGCCCTTCAGCCAGGGACAGACGTCCAAACAGGGGCTGGGGGCTTTCTCCAGCGAGGGGACCGGCCTCTGCCCCGCTGGCCTGGCCAGGACTGGGACCGGGTGTGTCCGGAGCCGACTGGGAGGGCAGGAGTCCCAAGAGCCCCCATGACCACACACCCACGGGGCAGGAGAGACCCAGGAGGCGCAGGGCTGGGTTCCAGGAAACCAACCACACGCTCACACAGCACGGCCCCCAGTGCTAGTGAGTGGGAGCCCGCCTCTGCTTAATGAGGGACACGCTCTGCCCCCTCACAGGTGTCTGTGAGCAAACAAATCCCGGCTGCCCGGGACTTAGCAGCTCTGCTCAGCGCCCACACGAGCACACAGTCAACAACCAGGAGCAGATTCCCGTGGGCAAACCCTGAGCAGCCCCAGCCAGTCTTTCCGGGACTCATGGAAGATGCAGCGAGCCCTGACCTTGTCCTCTGAGAGTGGTTAACTGAGGCCGCTGGGCCAGCAGCATTAGCGTCACCTAAGAATGAGTTAGAAATGCTTTGAGTTCTGTCTTCTCCTTCCTGCAGAGCCCCGAGCTTTTTCGGCAGGGGGAGAGGGGGCCGGGGGGCGGGGGGCGGCTGATGTGGGCCAGCCCCTATGCTAAGCAGACTTTGCACACAGTATCTCATTTAAAACTCACAAAGACAATAGTCTTCATTTAACATCATCGATAGTTTCGGCGACATTAAACAAAACGATGCATGATAAAACCAGCTTTACCATAAGCTAACTGATATAAACAGAGCTAAACTCCCGCGGCATCTCATCAACGTTTCGATGAAACAACACGGAACAAAATAGCATTCTTCAAGGACCTGCGGTACGCCGAGAGGTGTGCACTCTCCCCATCCTTTTCAGCTAGGAGAGCCAACGTTCCAACAGTTAAGAGACTTGCCTGGCATCACTGAGGCCCCCTTTCACCCAGGCTGGCTCCCAAGTACATGCTCCTAACCACTTTCGACATGTAGCTCCCGGCCTGGGCTGAATATAAACACCACCCAGGCCTGTGCCCTTCGTGCCAGCCCCCACCCCGCCACCCCCACTTCTCCCTGCCTGGCAACCAGTCCCAAATGTTTCCTCAAGAGACAGGGCTGGGCCATCCCAGCAGAGTGGGGACGAGGGCCGGGAGCCAAAGCCCCATCTCATGAGCAGGCAGCACCTCTGCCAAGGCCCTCGCCCGCCCCGCACGGGGGAGCAGCGGGGAAGGCAGCGGTCTGAAGGCTGGCAGCCCGGCCTGCACCCCAAAGCCTGGGGAGACAGCGGCTGACCTGTGGAGTTGAAGACCGCTGCTGTGTGCTCATCTGATCCAGACCGGTTCCTGAATAATATTAGGGGGGACCTGGGTTTGAGTCCTGGCTTGTCACCAACTTACTGAGTGACTTGGGCTGGTCACATGGTCACATCCCCTCTCGGAATCTGTTTTGCCATCTCTGCAGTGAAGGGGTGACTGACTGACCATTTGCAAGGACGTCTCCTGCTCTGAAGCCGTGTCTCGGATGCTAGACTTCCAGGTGGCATTGCAGAAGTCTGGCCGGGACATGGGAAGCTGAAATGCCAGTGGCTCTGGAGCCAGCTCTCCCTCAGCCTGACTCATCTCTGCTTGAGACTTGGGAGTGACCCCCACTTTCCCTGACGTGCCTGGATTTGCACCTACCGCTCTCTCCCCATATACTCACGCCCAGAGGATTTCTCTCCTACGGCCTATCCGGGCAGGGCACCAGGGTGCGGAAGGAGCTGAGCCAGACCCAGAGGCAGCCATGGGGACCTGTACTGTGGAGACAGATGCCAACATCTCAACTGGCCTTGAGAGCAACACCACGGGCACCACCACCTTCTCCATGCCCGGCTGGCAGCTGGCACTGTGGGCTGCGGCCTACCTGGTCCTCGTGCTGGTGGCCGTGACGGGCAATGCCACGGTCATCTGGATCATCCTGGCCCACCAGAGGATGCGCACCGTCACCAACTACTTCATCGTCAACCTGGCCCTGGCCGACCTCTGCATGGCCGCCTTCAACACTGTCTTCAACTTCGTCTACGCCAGCCACAACATCTGGTACTTCGGCCGCGCCTTCTGCTACTTCCAGAACCTCTTCCCCGTCACGGTCATGTTCGTCAGCATCTACTCCATGACCGCCATCGCCGCAGACAGGCAAGAGGCGGTGGGGGTTGGGAGAAGCTGGGGGGAGTCGGCTCACTTGGCTGGGGCTCGGGCAGGGCTGGTGACTGAACCCAGGGAGTTGCCTCCCAACCTGATCATGATCCAAACCTGTGCATCCGGAAGGCAGGGGACGGTGGGACTGAAGCAGGTGAGGTGAAGGTTAGAGAACGTCACACCAGATGGTTATTCAAGGCAGGGCAAGAGTGGCAGTGTTTAAGGGACTTTCTGGAGTGTTCTGTTCTGAAGTTGCTCTTCGCTGTGGTGTCTTTCTTTGGCTACAAGGAAATTGCTCATACGGTTTTCCTACTCCTAGAGAGATTAGATGGGGGGAATTTAATATTGCATGCAGTTAGCGTGTCATTACACGGAGACCATCATTTTCCCGTGGCTGCTGTCAGGGGCTGCAGACTGACTTCGGCTGAAGGGGTCGGGGAGGGATGGAGGAGTGATCAGTGGGCAGATACGAGATCCTGGTAAAGCTGGCGCTGGGGCAAGCAGGGCCGGTGTGAATGCAGAGGGGGACTGTGTGCCCCTGAGGGAGTGTGGTTGAGACAAACAACAAACAAAAAGAAACAGAGGGAAGACACCAGACGTGTGGGAGGCAGGGTGGGAGCCCGGACCCTGGAGACACAGTCTCCTCGTCAGGATGGTTCGATGCAGCTCACGGTGCCCCATCCCAACCCAGCTACCCCAGCAGCCTCTCACTACTCTGCTCTTGGCTGTTTTATTATAGAGTTTCTCTGAAGATTTCATTTGAGAAATTGGTTTCTGCTCATTAAAAACAAAAAGTAAGTTTTAAAACCATTCATCTAGGCCCACGTTCTAATTTTGCATCCAGGGAAACTGAGGCTAGAGAGATGTGCAGGATCCCCTGAGGTCAGCCAGCAAGTCAAGGGCAGGACCAGGTGACCGGAACCCAGACACGCACACCACTACCCCCACAAAAAAGACCCTGACGCCCCCCTGGATAGGACTGAAAGTCCCACTAAGATTTTCTTCTTTTTACTCCACAAGGATTTTGAGTGTGTCCTCTATTTCAGGCATTGGGAATATACAGAAATAGGAAAAAATAGTCCCAAAACCATGACCTCATAAAAACTTCCTTTTTAAAACTTCCAGGAGACCAGGCAGGAGTCTGTTGAATAGTAATCCAGGTGAGAGAGGAGGGTGGCTCCGGTCAGGGTGGGAAGAGTGGAGACTTGTCCATTCATTGCTTCATCCATTCATATGTTCAATGCCTACTATGTACACATACTGTTCTGGGCATTGGCGTGGGGGGGGGGGGGGCGGGCAGGAAGAACAGATAAAAATGGCTGCCCTGGTGAGAATTTAAATAATAAATGCATACATGAATAAATTATATATGGCATGTTGAGTCCCAGTTTGCCGGGACTCCAGCAGTGCTACGGGGAAATATTAGGAAGGGGAAAGGGAACCCGAGGTGCTAGGGTGTGTGTGTTGGGGTGGGGGCAGGTTGTAGTGTTAGACAGGGTGTCAGAACTAGACTCGTTGTGAGGGTAGGATTTGAGCAGACAGAGGGGAGGTGAGAGAATGAGCCTCCTGGCTCTGGGGAAGGAATGTTCCAGGCAGCAGGCCCAGCAGCAGCCACGGCCTGTGGCAGGAGCATGCCTGGGGTGTGTGGGGAGCAGGCGCAGCAGCAGCCTCACCACGACGGGGCAGAAATGCTCTTGGGCACAGTTGGTTGCTCACTTCATGCCCCAGAGCTCAAGGCATACAGCTCAGGGCAAGGGCTAAATAAATAATAAATAATAAATAAATAAGTAATCAATAGCATGTGAAGCCGGTCCTCCTGCCCCAGGCTGCTCCTCTATAATAGACCACGAAGAAAAGCTCTCCTTTCCCACCCCCCCTCCTAGAGCAGGAAGGACTCCTAAGCCCACACGCTGACTCTCTGGTCACCTACATCATCTATGGGGGTGCAGAATCCTCAAGAGCCTCGAGGAGCCCAGACAGTGTGGCTCCGTGGTTGAGCATCAACTCATGAACCAGGAGGTCGCAGTTCAATTCTTGTGTGAGGCCCATGCCTGGATTGTGGGCCCGATACCCCGTAGGGGGCATGCAGGAGGCGGCTGATCAATGATTCTCATCATTGATTTCTTTTTCTTGTTCTTTCTTTCTTTTTTGGCTGCAAAAAGCTTTATTGTTTTATTTGGTCCAACGCACAGGGGGGGTTTCAGAGTGTTAAAAGAATGGCTAATGGTTTTGGGGGGAGGCTCAGGTAAAAGCCAGACACCAGGGGGATGCAGAGGGGCCCCTCAAGGCCTCTGGGCTCCAAAGGCCTCTAGTTGCACTTGAGGATGAGCCTTTCGAAGAGACTCTCGCCCAGCCCAGCCCGGGGCGGCAGCCTGCGGAGGGGAGTCAGGTGTCGCCCATCTTCTTGATGAGCTTCACCTCCTCACCCAGGAAGTGGTTCTCCAGGAAGTCACAGAGGTCTGTGCGGGTAGAACCCAGGGCCTGCAGCTCCACAAGGGCCTGCCCAGGTTCCTCTCCAAGGCCAGGGCGGCTCCCAGGGCGGCTCCCAGGGCGTCCTGAGTTTTGCCCGCTCACTTAGGGAGGTTTCAGCGCGTCCTTGGAGGAGAATGCGGCCACCCTGCTTGTTTTGCAGCTTTAAGAGGCACTCAGGGCCCTCGTGCTTCTCCTCCGCCAACTCGGGGAAGAAGCGGCCCCCGCCCTCGAGAGCTACATCGTTGTGGTCAAAGTAGAAGCCCAGAGAGAGGTAGGTGTGGGGGGCCCGCAGGTGCAGGCTGGCCAGGCGGTTGCCCACAGCCTCCCCCTCGGTGGAATAATTCTGACGCATTTGGGAGCTCATGGTTGTTCGGCAATAAGGAGTTAGGGAAGAAAAACAAACAAACAAACAAACAAACAAACAAATGGTGTGCTGGCTGGTCTCGGAGGAGGTTCTGAAGGTGGTGACTGGTCAGACGCAGGAGAGAGGCCGGAGGCTGGAAGAAGGGGCGGCCCTGGGTCTGTTCCGTCCAAACACGTTGAAGCAAGAGACAGATCCGGGACGCCGAGGGCACTGCCGTCACTGACGTTTCTCTCTCTCTCTCCCTCTCCTTTCCTCTCTGAAATAAAAAAGTAATATATTTATTTTTTAAAAGACAGAAGGGTAAAAAAAATAAAATAAAAGATAAGCCTTGAGGAACATGGCCTACTTCTCCTGCTAAGGGGCTCGGCCTGGGGCCAGGCTGTCAGGGGTAGAGCTGGCCCGGGGCCAGGCCACAGGCAAGGGAGAAGGTCAGTGTCACAGGGTGAGCAGGGATGGGTCAAAAGTTACCTAGTCCAGAGGTGCACACCTGTGGCCATGGACTGTGGGCAGAAATATGAGGGTCGTGAATCTGGAGGGGGGTCACAATTGCAAATGTAGGCAGCACACCACAGTTCGCGGGGACTCCAGCCGTGGGGACTGTCACCAGTAGATATCACAGGTACTTCTGTTGTGCAGAAATCTCAAGTATCACCTACACCCATCAATCACTACTCCAAAAGTACCTTCGTTTCCAGACCTGCTGGTAGATCTTATTGTTTAGTGGCTGGATAAAGAAGCGGACATATTACTATGCCCCGACTTTATTTTATGTTTTAACGATGGTATTTCAGTATAACTGATTGTCTTTGTAATCCTGTGTGCTATACCCGCAGAGGGTCACACAGGCAGGGCTGTTCCACCACCAGTGAGCCAGGGAAGGTGCGGGAAGCAGGGACACGGGGGCTGGGAAGTGCACTGGCATGTGCAGAGGGCATGGGATGCCGCGTTTAAAGGTTTGGGCCTGCACTGTCCGATAACGTAGCTGAGGCCATATATGCCTATTTAAGTTCTAATTAATTAAAACTGCCCGAACAGGACAGTGCCTATAGAGAGCATTTCCACCATTGCAGAACCTGGCGGCAGCGCTACTGTGGGCTCTGTCCAGGAGACTGTTGGGCTCTGCTCAGGTTTCTGAACAGAAGCGGGACTGGCCTGGGGCTGAGGGGCTCGGCAGGGCTGAGCTTCAGACAATGTCCAGAGATGGACTTCCAATGTGGCCACACTGCTCTCTTGTGGCCAACTGAGAGCAAGTCCACTCTCAGAGGGAGGCGTTGTCCTGGGGGCTGGGGCTGGGGTTTAGGCCACAGTGTGCCATGTGGCTGTGGGAGAGCCCCCAGCCCAGCTGGCTCTCTGCAGGTCACCAGCAGCATGTGGGCAACGGGGCTAGAGGGTGTGCGCCTGCTGTGGGGGAGCAGGGGGGGCTGGTGTGACAGGAAACGCCCACTGCTTACACTGTCCTTTGCTCACAGGTATATAGCCATCGTCCACCCCTTCCAGCCACGGCTCTCAGCTCCTAGCACCAGAGCGGTTATTGCTGGCATCTGGCTGGTGGCCCTGGCCCTCGCCTTTCCCCAGTGTTTCTACTCCACCATCATCATGGACCAGGGAGCCACGAAGTGCATAGTGGCCTGGCCCGAAGACAGCAGTGGCAAGGTGCTCCTTTGGTAAGGCCTGGGGGTGGGGGAAGCATGGGTGTGTGTACATGTGCATACACCTGCCAATGTGTATGCTTGTGTGTTTGCACATACATGCATGTACACGTGTGTAGGATGTGCATGTGGGTACACACATATGTCAATGAGTGTACTTGGAATTATGTGAGTACACGTGTATACTACAAGTAACATCAAGTACTAAGTGCCAGGCTTGTTCTAAGTACATTACATATATGAACTCATCTACTTCTCTTAATATTGTGGGATATGTATTATTATTATTCCCATTTTTTCAGATGAGGAAACTGAGGTGCTAATAAACTAACTAATGTGCCCAAGACCATTCAGCTAGTAAGTGCTGAAGCAAGGAGTTAAACATAGGCAGTCCTGCTTCAGAGCCCAGTCCCCCCCGCCCCCCACTCTGCCACTTTGATCAGGATGTGTGCCCTTAAAGGAGGATATGGATGCGTGCACGTGTGTGTGTGACACTGCGTGTGCAGGTGCGCTACCCCACTCATGTCTGTGAGCATTTGTGTGTGTATAAATATGTGGGTGTGCTTGTGGACGTGTGTGTGCACACAGGTACGGTCAGGAATGTGTGTGTGGGTCTGTGTTTGGGGGAAGGCATTGTAAAAGCTCGGGCCACTCGGGTCAGGGTATTGAGGCAGGAAGGAAGGGCAGGTGATGCAGCCTGGATGTTTTGGGGGGATGCCGGGTGCCTGCCTGTGCTGAGGTGGGCACGAAGGGCTCTGGGTCGGGGTGGGTAAACAAACCTCAGCCTGGCCCAGCTGCTGTGTGTCCCTGGGTAAGTCCTTTCCCCTTCGGGGCCTCCATATGCCTAGTACTCATGGCGTGGCTCCCTGATGCCCAAACATGGCATGGTTGGTTGTAGAGGATGAAGAACTGGTTGAGGGTTTGGAGTCCTACTCTGATCCTGCTGCTGGGAGACCCTTCGTAGTCACTTAACCTCTCTGAGCCTTTGGCTCCTTCTCTCTCAAATGGGGATTATTAGTGAGACAACCTTGTTCAAGGGTTGTTGCGAGCACATATGAGAAAATGCACAGAAGCCCTTAGCACCGGGCCTGCCACAGAAGTGGCGCCTCAGTATGTGGCAGCATAAATAGGGGACAGATGACCCCAAACCTGGAGGTGGCAGATTTAGTCCAACAAGGACCCAGCTGCCCGAAGCATAAGGATCTGAGCTGAGGGCTGCCAGGTCACCATGCAACTAAGCCCCATTCCTGCCTCCTCTAACACCCGTCCTCCTCTATCACCGTCCTCCTCCAACACCGTCCTCCTCCAACACCGTCCTCCTCTATCACCGTCCTCCTCTATCACCGTCCTCCTCTAACACCGTCCTCCTCTAACACCGTCCTCCTCTAACACCGTCCTCCTCTAACACCCGTCCTCCTCCAACACCGTCCTCCTCCAACACCGTCCTCCTCTATCACCATCCTCCTCTAACACCCGTCCCCCTCTAACACCGTCCTCCTCTAACACCGTCCTCCTCTAACACCGTCCTCCTCTAACACCCGTCCTCCTCCAACACTGTCCTCCTCCAACACCGTCCTCCTCCAACACCGTCCTCCTCTATCACCGTCCTCCTCTAACACCGTCCTCCTCTATCACCGTCCTCCTCTAACACCGTCCTCCTCCAACACCGTCCTCCTCCAACACCGTCCTCCTCCAACACCGTCCTCCTCCAACACCGTCCTCCTCTAACACCGTCCTCCTCTATCACCGTCCTCCTCTAACACCCGTCCTCCTCTAACACCGTCCTCCTCTAACACCGTCCTCCTCTAACACCCGTCCTCCTCCAACACCGTCCTCCTCTAACACCGTCCTCTAACACCGTCCTCCTCTATCACCGTCCTCCTCTAACACCCGTCCTCCTCCAACACCGTCCTCCTCTAACACCGTCCTCCTCTAACACCGTCCTCCTCTAACACCGTCCTCCTCCAACACCGTCCTCCTCCAACACCCGTCCTCCTCTGACACCGTCCTCCTCTGACACCGTCCTCCTCCGACACCGTCCTCCTCCGACACCGTCCTCCTCCGACACCGTCCTCCTCCGACACCGTCCTCCTCCGACACCGTCCTCCTCCGACACCGTCCTCCTCTAACACCGTCCTCCTCTAACACCGTCCTCCTCCAACACCGTCCTCCTCTAACACCCGTCCTCCTCTAACACCGTCTTCCTCTAACACCGTCTTCCTCTATCACCGTCCTCCTCCAACACCGTCCTCCTCTAACACCGTCCTCCTCTAACACCGTCCTCCTCTAACACCGTCCTCCTCCAACACCGTCCTCCTCTAACACCCGTCCTCCTCCAACACCGTCCTCCTCTAACACCGTCCTCCTCTAACACCGTCCTCTAACACCGTCCTCCTCCAACACCGTCCTCCTCCAACACCGTCCTCCTCTAACACCGTCCTCCTCTAACACCGTCCTCCTCTAACACCCGTCCTCCTCCAACACCGTCCTCCTCTAACACCGTCCTCCTCTAACACCGTCCTCCTCCAACACCGTCCTCCTCTAACACCGTCCTCCTCTAACACCGTCCTCCTCCAACACCGTCCTCCTCTAACACCCGTCCTCCTCCAACACCGTCCTCCTCTAACACCCGTCCTCCTCTAACACCGTCCTCCTCCAACACCGTCCTCCTCTATCACCGTCCTCCTCCAACACCGTCCTCCTCTAACACCCGTCCTCCTCTAACACCGTCCTCCTCTAACACCGTCCTCCTCTATCACCGTCCTCCTCTAACACCGTCCTCCTCTATCACCGTCCTCCTCTAACACCGTCCTCCTCTATCACCGTCCTCCTCTAACACCCGTCCTCCTCTAACACCGTCCTCCTCTAACACCGTCCTCCTCAAACACCGTCCTCCTCTAACACCCGTCCTCCTCTAACACCGTCCTCCTCTAACACCGTCCTCCTCTATCACCGTCCTCCTCTAACACCCGTCCTCCTCCAACACCGTCCTCCTCTAACACCGTCCTCCTCTAACACCGTCCTCCTCTAACACCGTCCTCCTCCAACACCGTCCTCCTCTAACACCCGTCCTCCTCCAACACCGTCCTCCTCTAACACCGTCCTCCTCTAACACCGTCCTCTAACACTGTCCTCCTCCAACACCGTCCTCCTCCAACACCGTCCTCCTCTAACACCGTCCTCCTCTAACACCGTCCTCCTCCAACACCGTCCTCCTCCAACACCGTCCTCCTCTAACACCGTCCTCCTCTAACACCGTCCTCCTCCAACACCGTCCTCCTCTAACACCCGTCCTCCTCCAACACCGTCCTCCTCTAACACCGTCCTCCTCTAACACCGTCCTTCTCTAACACCCGTCCTCCTCCAACACCGTCCTCCTCTAACACCGTCCTCCTCTAACACCGTCCTCCTCTAACACCGTCCTCCTCCAACACCGTCCTCCTCCAACACCGTCCTCCTCTAACACCGTCCTCCTCCAACACCGTCCTCCTCTAACACCCGTCCTCCTCCAACACCGTCCTCCTCTAACACCCGTCCTCCTCTAACACCGTCCTCCTCCAACACCGTCCTCCTCTATCACCGTCCTCCTCCAACACCGTCCTCCTCTAACACCCGTCCTCCTCTAACACCGTCCTCCTCTAACACCGTCCTCCTCCAACACCGTCCTCCTCTAACACCCGTCCTCCTCTAACACCGTCCTCCTCTAACACCGTCCTCCTCTATCACCGTCCTCCTCTAACACCCGTCCTCCTCCAACACCGTCCTCCTCTAACACCGTCCTCCTCTAACACCGTCCTCCTCCAACACCGTCCTCCTCTAACACCCGTCCTCCTCCAACACCGTCCTCCTCTAACACCGTCCTCCTCTAACACCGTCCTCTAACACTGTCCTCCTCCAACACCGTCCTCCTCCAACACCGTCCTCCTCCAACACCGTCCTCCTCTAACACCGTCCTCCTCCAACACCGTCCTCCTCTAACACCGTCCTCCTCTAACACACGTCCTCCTCTCACACCGTCCTCCTCTATCACCGTCCTCCTCTAACACCGTCCTCCTCTAACACCGTCCTCTAACACCGTCCTCCTCCAACACCGTCCTCCTCCAACACCGTCCTCCTCTAACACCGTCCTCCTCTAACACCGTCCTTCTCTAACACCCGTCCTCCTCCAACACCGTCCTCCTCTAACACCGTCCTCCTCTAACACCGTCCTCCTCTAACACCGTCCTCCTCCAACACCGTCCTCCTCCAACACCGTCCTCCTCTAACACCGTCCTCCTCTAACACCGTCCTCCTCCAACACCGTCCTCCTCTAACACCCGTCCTCCTCCAACACCGTCCTCCTCTAACACCCGTCCTCCTCTAACACCGTCCTCCTCCAACACCGTCCTCCTCTATCACCGTCCTCCTCTAACACCGTCCTCCTCTAACACCCGTCCTCCTCTAACACCGTCCTCCTCTATCACCGTCCTCCTCTAACACCGTCCTCCTCTAACACCGTCCTCCTCTAACACCGTCCTCCTCCAACACCGTCCTCCTCTATCACCGTCCTCCTCCAACACCGTCCTCCTCTAACACCCGTCCTCCTCTAACACCGTCCTCCTCTATCACCGTCCTCCTCTAACACCGTCCTCCTCTAACACCGTCCTCCTCCAACACCGTCCTCCTCTATCACCGTCCTCCTCCAACACCGTCCTCCTCTAACACCCGTCCTCCTCTAACACCGTCCTCCTCTATCACCGTCCTCCTCTAACACCGTCCTCCTCTAACACCCGTCCTCCTCTAACACCGTCCTCCTCTATCACCGTCCTCCTCTATCACCGTCCTCCTCCAACACCGTCCTCCTCTAACACCCGTCCTCCTCTAACACCGTCCTCCTCTATCACCGTCCTCCTCTAACACCGTCCTCCTCCAACACCGTCCTCCTCTAACACCCGTCCTCCTCTAACACCGTCCTCCTCTATCACCGTCCTCCTCTAACACCGTCTTCCTCTATCACCGTCCTCCTCTAACACCGTCCTCCTCTATCACCGTCCTCCTCTAACACCCGTCCTCCTCTAACACCGTCCTCCTCTAACACCGTCCTCCTCCAACACCGTCCTCCTCTAACACCCGTCCTCCTCCAACACCGTCCTCCTCTAACACCGTCCTCCTCTAACACCGTCCTCCTCTAACACCGTCCTCTAACACTGTCCTCCTCCAACACCGTCCTCCTCTATCACCGTCCTCCTCTAACACCCGTCCTCCTCTAACACCGTCCTCCTCTAACACCGTCCTCCTCTATCACCGTCCTCCTCTAACACCCGTCCTCCTTCAACACCGTCCTCCTCTAACACCGTCCTCCTCTAACACCGTCCTCCTCCAACACCGTCCTCCTCTAACACCCGTCCTCCTCCAACACCGTCCTCCTCTAACACCGTCCTCCTCTAACACCGTCCTCTAACACTGTCCTCCTCCAACACCGTCCTCCTCCAACACCATCCTCCTCTAACACCGTCCTCCTCTAACACCGTCCTCCTCCAACACCGTCCTCCTCTAACACCGTCCTCCTCTAACACCCGTCCTCCTCTCACACCGTCCTCCTCTATCACCGTCCTCCTCTAACACCGTCCTCCTCCAACACCGTCCTCCTCCAACACCGTCCTCCTCCAACACCGTCCTCCTCTAACACCCGTCCTCCTCTCACACCGTCCTCCTCTAACACCCGTCCTCCTCTAACACCGTCCTCCTCCAACACCGTCCTCCTCTAACACCCATCCTCCTCCAACACCGTCCTCCTCTAACACCGTCCTCCTCTAACACCCGTCCCCTTCTAACACCCGTCCTCCTCTAACACCCGTCCTCCTCTAACACCGTCCTCCAACACGGCCCCCTCCTGGTCCCCATCTCTCCAGGGCACCCACCAGAAGAGGGCGGTGCTGTGGCCTTCGGTATTGGTGAAGGCGCCATTCCTCTGAGAAGCCTGTTCCTGGGGACTGTTGAGTTTCCAGGGCAGGCTCTGCCCGGGGTCTCGTCCCTACCCTGCACCCCACCTTCTCAGAAGGACTCTCTGCTGCAAAGCCGGTCCTGTAGTGATGCGTTACCATTTTCTGGCTCAGGGAGGGATGGAGAGAATATTCCGGGACTGGCCACTGGGCGGCGGTGTTCCCCCGCGTTATTGCAGGCCTCTCCTCCTTGAGAAGGGACCGGTGGGAAGAGAGGGTACCGAGCACCTGCTCTCTGGGGGTGGTGAGGTCCAACCCTGATTCAGGCAACACTTGTACACACATACGATTCTGGAAGGAAAGATTCCGAATTGTTAATAGTGATGGGGGCGGATAAGTAAGTTTACTTCCTCCTTTGTGCTTAAGACATTTTAAATTTTAAACAGATGTATTACTTGGCTAACTTTTCCGTTCCTACTTACTCCCTTTTTTGGTACTTGTCCATCACGGGGCGGACGCAGGGCCAACACTGGTTCCCTCTGGCAGCAGCGAGAGCCCTCTGTGGGCACAGGTGCTAGCTAACTTTGCCTTTATTTATGTATTTATTTATTTTCCTTAAACTCATTTATTTATTTTCCTTAACTCAAACTAAGGCCTCGGGAGGCCGCCCAGGGTGGCCCGCCGGGGGCAACCGAGGGCAGCTCAGGGGCGCCCGCGGGGTCCAGGGGACTGAGCGCTGGCGGAGGCCGAAGTCACCCCCATACCGCCGGTGCCCAGACCCTGGCTCTCCCTCCAGGTACCACCTCGCAGTGATCGCCCTCATCTACTTCCTGCCCCTCGCGGTGATGTTCTTCGCCTACAGCGTCATCGGCTTCACGCTGTGGAGACGCGCGGTGCCCGGGTACCATGCTCACGGCGCCAACTCCCAGTACCTGCAGGCCAAGAAAAAGGTGGGCCGGGGAGGGGCGGGGCCGGGCCGGGAGGGGCGGGGCCGGGCCGGGAGGGGCGGGGCCGGGCGGGGCCCGAAGCCGCTCTTCTGGGCTCAAGGCCCGCCCTCAGGGGGGCGCCGCGGAGCACAGGATCCACAAGTCCTGGCCAGAGTCTGAATTCCTTCTAGGGCAGGCAGACTTTAGCTAAACACAAAGTTAAAGGGACTTCCCAGAATGTTAGGAAAATCGGGAACTCCTAAAGCCCCACCGAATTTCAGATGCCTCCAAGAACCTTAGGATGACAGTAAAATCTGACACCTTGGAGTAATCAGAATGTTGAATTGAAGAAGTCCCGCAGAACCAGAGGGGGCTCCTTGCTAGGATCACAGAACTCTCTAATGCTGGAACTGCAGGCCCAGGGATCATGGAGGGGGGGCTGCAGCCCCGCACAGCACCCGCCTTCCGTTTCCAAAGGAAGGGCCAGTGTCACCCCTCCTCCCCCCACTCGGGCCCCCAAGGCTCCTGATGCAGGCTCAGGGCTCATCTTTGCCTTGCCCGCTTCCTGTGAGGCAAGCAGGGGAGGTGACAGGTTAATCACATCATGTATCAGGTCAAAGTCTCGACTTCTCATACTGTTTGGAAATTTTCAGGCAATTCGGGGAGATGGTTGGGTATAGGACACCATTTGGGTGTTCCTCCGCATGGAGAGCTGGTCTCCATTTGCCATCCCTCATGGGGTCCTGGGACATGCTCAAGGGCACCTGCTGAAACCAGCCATGGTGGGGCGGGGGGCGGGTGTCAGCTGGGCCCTGGGCACAGGCTGGGGTCCCAGGTTGGAGCCTCATACCTATGGATAGAAGGGCTGTGGCAGATACCAGTCCCCAGGGCGGTCAGCGGGACTGGAGACCCATAGCTGGCATAGGGACTCCCCAAAGGATGGGGTTAGGAGTGAGTCTCATCCACAGGGGACCCAGGACGCCTGTTAAAGGAAGTGGCCACTGAGTCGGGCTTCGAGGAGTGAGGACTTCAAAGGAAAGACAGCAGGGTGGGCAGAGGGACCAGGCTGAGTAGAAGTCCCAACACGGAGGGCCCAGGACTATCTGGGCAGCAGATGCTCCAGGGGACTGAGGCCACAGAGGAGGACAGGACCTGCTTGTTGAGGGCTTCCCAGATGGCAAGAGGGGCACCCCACCCCGCCCCAGGGAGGACTGGGGCTCAGGCTTCCACGTGAGAAGTGACCTAAGCCTTTCCCGGCACAGTTTGTGAAGACCATGGTGGTGGTGGTGGTGACGTTTGCCATCTGCTGGCTGCCCTACCACCTCTACTTCATCCTGGGCAACTTCCAGGCCGACATCTACTGCCACAAGTTCATTCAGCAGGTCTACCTGGCGCTCTTCTGGCTGGCCATGAGCTCCACCATGTACAATCCCATCATCTACTGCTGCCTCAACCGCCGGTGAGTCCTCACCCCGGCCCCTCCCCAGCCCTCAGGGCCCCGAGGCCGGGCCCTATCTGGCCTTCCCTGAGCAGCTTGAGCCTGTGCCCCTGTGTCCTTGTGCCCCCTAATCCTACATGGATTGCCATCCTCACAGGGAGCCCACAGCACCCTCCTCCTCCTCCTGGTGTGAGCCCCCCCTCCTCCCCAAAGCCTTGCCCCGTTGTTCTCACCATGTGTCTGCTCCTGCTCTCTCTTCTGAGGTTACATCTGGACCAAGGAGAGGGAGGCACAGAGAGATGGAGGGAGGGGGGTGGGCAGAGAGAGGCAGAAGGACAGAGAGGGAGGGAGGAAGGAGCCAAGTAAAAGACTTCATCTGTTCTGACATTTTTATAAAATATAGAGAGGAAGGGAGAGGGAGAGAGAGAGATAGAAACATCAATGATGAGAGAGAATCATTGATTGGCTGCCTCCTGCGCATCCCACCCTGGAGATAGAGCCCACAGCCTGGGCATGTGCCCTGACCGGGAATCGAACCGTGACTAGGTCGACGCTCAACCACTGAGCCATGCCGACTGGGCTGCTCTGACACTTTTAAGAGCTCCTGCAATGAGGAAGAACCAAGGACTGTCCTTGGGCGAGGAGAGCACCAAGCAGTGGGGAGCACGCGATCGGAGACGCAGCGCCAAGCCTGGCGGAGGGGCAGGCAGTCTGCTCCCTGGGAAGATCACGTGCACTTCCTGCCCTCGGGGCGTGGGGCAGCTGGGATGTGACTTGGGCAGTGACAGCCAGGGAGGATGGAGCCATGGCCTCGGTGCTCCCTGACACCGTCTGGTTCTCCCCACTGGTGTGCCGCTGAGGAAGCAGAGTCCCAGGGACGGGCTGGCATCTGTGCTGGGCACTTGGGGAGGCGGGAGGAGCTGGGCCAGGCAGAAACCCCAGCACCCAGGAGTCCCGAAGGTGGGGTCCGGTCAGAGGAGCTGAGAGGTGGACACTGAGTCTGACCCTGAGAGTGATATGGGCAAGGTTAGCCCTGGGCCTCTTTGCTCATGCCTTTGTGCCACCTCCCTGCCCACATGTCCAGGCCACTCATGCCATTAGGGTCTTCGTTGTTCAGACATCCTACCCACCTGGGGAAGGCCAGAAGGACGAGAGAAAACTGTACAGTCTTTTGAGTGTTTAATGGGTGCCAGAACCCTCAATTGTCTCTTGCAGGGGAAGCAGATAATAGAGGGAGGGAGGTGTTCATTCCCATTTTACAGATGAGGAAACTGAGTCTCAGAAAAGATGACTTTTTTCCTAAACTCCTACAGCAAGCAATGGAGCCAGCATCCCATGTATCTCCAAGACCTGTAATCCTACCCCCACATCACCCATTCCTCTTGCACGCAACTTGCAGGAGAACTTGGAGACGGGGACGGTCACACGAGGGGCCAGCAGCACTCAGTGTCTGCTACCCAAGGACACAGTCGCCAGGGCTCTCTTTCCCCAAGTTCCTGAGATAAGTGCTGAGTCATTCAGTGTTTGATGCCACTGGTGCTCCTGGCAGGAAGCTTTGTTGAGAATAGGATCACCAAGGGGCTGTGTGTGCCAGGCACTGTGCCAGGCACGTGGAAGACACCGGTGAACAGAAACAACGCTCCTTTCCTCAGGGAGCTGACATTCCAGTGAGGGGGCCAGACAACAGACATAGTGAGTACATGAGGCATTAGGTGGTAAGGCCTACGGGAAAGAGAAAACACGAGAGCTGGGTGAGGGAGGGCAGGAAGGGCTGGGGGAGGTAGTGGCCATGGGGTACAGTTTTACAGGATGGTCAGGGTAGGCCTTCTGGAGGAGTCTTTTGAGCAAAGACGAGGGTTGAGTGGACCCTGTCTGGGAAGAGTTCTAGGCAGAGGGAACAGCCAAGGCAAAGGCCGTGGGGTCAAGGGGAGGACTTGGCTGGTACTCTGACCTGGGAGCCCTGTGGGGCCGAGCCCAGGAGACACACTCTGACTTCCCTTTGAAGAGAGTCAGTCTGGCAGCTATGCCGGAAGTGGACCACAGCGAGGCAAGGGGAGAGAGGGGGATGGATGGTTAGGCGAGTGCCGTCATCCAGGCGAGAGACGGGGGGGGGGGGGGGGGGGGAGGGGGGTTAGTGAGATATGGTGAGTGTGGACATTGCCAAGGCAAAGCCAACGGAGTGGATGGAGGGGAGGTGGCATGCGAGAGGAGATCAAGGATGACTCCCAGGTTCTTGGCCTGAATAACCAGAAGGACAAGGATGGAGTCGTCAGTTGTCAGGAACTGAGATGCGGACGACGATGAGGAAGGGGTGTGGGGAGGGTGATGGTTAAGCTCGGGCAGGGGCGTGCTGAGTGTGGGTGCAAGGGGCAGAGGCCACTAAGCTCCCACAATAAAGGCGTTTGTTGGGCCACACCCTGGGATCCGGCAGAGCTACAAGGCAAGGAGCTAAAGTCAGACCTGCTCTTCTGGAACATGGAACCGTGTGGTTCCTGGGATCAGACAGTAGTTCCCTCCCCCTCTCGGCAGTCACGCAGGGTCTCATTTATTTCTCTTCCTCCTCAACAGGCCAGTGCTCGCTATGTGCCAGCCCATTTCTTCCACTCCCGATCTGCTTCCTCTTATCCCCAATGTGTGTGTGAATCTCTGGTTACAGCTCAGTGATGCCAAGGAGAGAGTTGTTTATTTTTTATGCAAACGTACCCAAACTTCATAGTTCCAAGTGTATATTTTCTTGGGAGAGCACCCTTATTCCACCCAACATTGCCAAAGCCCCAGTTTAAGACTCCTATGAACATTCCTTTAGAAGTCAGTGAACAAGTCAAACAAGACAACCTGTTGTTTCTATATAATTTATACTTGCTTTCTTCTTGTCTGTTGGTTATAACAAATAGTGTACTTCAGCTCGGTCACCCAATCACTAGACTTAGCTCCCGATCACTCCTGGCCATTTCAAAAAATCAAATCCACTCAAGACTGTGTCTCCTGAAGATAGGGCCCCGATCAATGGTAGCTCCTGGGAGTGAGGCAGTGACTTTCCTCAAGGGGAGCTGGGCTCCTGTCACTGTCCCCTCACCCCCTGCTCAAGCTGCCCTCTCCCCTCTTCCCCCCCGCCCCCCCAGGTTTCGCTCTGGATTCCGGATCGCTTTCCGTTGCTGCCCATGGGTCACGCCAACCGAGGAGGATAAGATGGAGCTGACTCACACTCGCTCTCTCTCCAGGAGGGTCAACAGGTGTCACACTAAAGAGACTTTATTCATTAGTGGGGATGTGGCCCCATCTGAGGCTGCCAGTGGGCAGGCGGGGGGTCCCCAAGATGGCGGTGCCTACTGAATCCTGAAGCCTTGTGCCTGGCTGCAGGGTGAGGCTGACACCCTCTGAGAAGCAGCAGGTCAAGAGACCAGATCTGAAAATTTGGCCCATGCCTCACCCTTCAATACATGGATGGAAAAACAAGACGGTTCGGGAACTCGGCAGCGGATGCTAACTTTAAGGGGACCCAGCCTTCCCTCTCAGTGCTCCAGGGGATCCAATAGGAGTCAACGAAGACAGTCTGAGCTAACACATCCAATCCAGGAGTTGCAAGCTCAGACGCCTTCCTGGGGCATAAACATGTGTAAACTGGGTGCAGTATAAAAGGAGAATTGCCAACATGATGATAAAAGGCGATTGGTTTCCAGTGTGGGGGTAATAGGGAATAGTGGGGACTGGGGCAAATGAGAGGACATAGGTATCCAGAGGAGAGCAGCTGATCAGCTCTGGGCAAACGCTGCCGTGTGGTCATGGGAGCTCATTGTTGCCAGATCTCCTAAATCCAGGGAAGCCAGAAATCCCAATGTGTGCGACTTCCGGACTTGCTGCAGTTGGCTCGCATCTTTATAAATGTCGGGTAAACAAGACAGAGCACCCCTGTGGGCAGCACCCAACAAGACACGGATTCTTCTCCGGTGAAAAGAAGGTAAGACGATTCTTAGTTTGCAAAGCGTCACCTGTGAGTCAATCCGCGGTCTCCTTTGCCTCAGCATCTAAGAACTCGGATCCAGCCCAGCAGAGATGGTGGTGAAGAGGCAAAGGAATTGAAATTTGGGAAGAAAACCAAGGGCAAAGGGAGCCCCAGCTGTGCTGCTCAGACACGTCACTGACACTCAGCGCGTCCTCTCCCCGCGGCCGTGTGCTGTGAGGATGGCGCAAGTGGCGCCCCAGAACTACCAGGCCAAGCGCTCAATGGACAGCAGCCACAGTTTTTGTTACTAGCATGCCGGCCGTTTTACATGGATGGCGCCTGCAATCAGCCACACAACTCCCACCCTCACTTCCACAGCAAGAAGGTGGCAGCCAGAAACCGCCAACCGTCCCGACGCCCAGGCAGCTCCAGGCCTGGCCCAAGGGCACACAACCACCCCCGCCGCTTGCCAACGCGTCCTCTACGCCGCAGGGTCCCTCCAGAAGAGCCATGTAACGCTAAACGAACATCAGGATTAACGTTGTGTTCTCCACAAAGATCCCTGTGCACAGGCATCGGCCCTGCCAAATAAAGGGACTGGTCTCAGCATACCAGGGGAGCACGCGGTCAGTCCTGGGGGAGCCACCCGTCCTGGGGGGCCACCCAGAGCTGTAGCCCCGGCTCGGGAGGCTCACGTGGCACCTGTCACAGGCACCTGAATGCGGACTGATGTGGGATCCTTCACAAGGATGGGCTGTGGGGAGGATCCCAAACGGAACAGCAAGGCTGAGGGAGACGGGGTGCAGGGCCAGCTGAGGCCAGGCTCCTGCAGAAGGGGTTAATGTCAGGGGCGGGAGGGAGAGCACCGCAGCCCCGTGACCCGGCTGCTGCAGGACTTCATCCTCCGGAGGTCCGAGTGGGCAGAGAAGGTGCCGCAGGCAGATCGGCTCGGGGCTGGCAGGGGAGGCGGAGGTGGCCCGGCCTCTCATTAAACCCAAACAGCCCCGGAAGCCAAGTGGACTTTTATCCTTGTTCCCACAGCAAGTGAGGAGGCCAGGCTGCAGGAGGACAGAGGGCATCGCTTTACCTGGGACAGGGGCTCAGGAGCCTCTCCCCGGGACAGGACCCTGGGGCTGGAGCGGGGGCTGGAAGACCCGGGGAGAGGCCAGCTCTGACACAGCAGGGAGAGCCCTCAGCAGTCCAGAGGAAGGCGGGGGCTAAGGAACGCCATCTTCACCTCAATTCTCCCCTTGGCCCAGGCGGCCACAAACATCCCCAGGGTTTGGTTCTCGCCGCACCCATGTCCTCCCCGGTCCCCGGCCATCAAGCAGCACTCGGGTCTCTGAATTGGTACAAAGTTTACTAGGTCATACGACATGGCTCACAGAAGCGATGGGAAATTCCAATGAGGGCACTGTTTTGTTGGTTCCTTTTACACAAGAGACAAGACGCTTTGCCACAGGACCGCCCACCTCCCCCCGCAAGACAGAATGCAAGACAGTCACCATGTGGCTACCACCAGGCCCACAGACACACAACCCAGTGGCATGGACACGCCCGGACGGGAGCCTTGGGAGGCCAGACAGCAGTGGGTGCTGGGACGGGAGGAGGCGGCGAGCGCCCCTGGGCGGAGCGCAGGCAGTGTCTGCTGGTGATAATACATTTCACACGGGGGGTTCGTCCCCAAGGACGGGGCTGCAGACGCCCATGAGGCCTGTCAGATGGCGTGACTTTTCATCTCAGGCCAATAAATAATGCTGGGCGAATGCATAAATTAGAACGACACTTCACACGTGGGGGACAGACGGCCAGGGTGAGATCAACTCATGCAGAGTGGCAGGGCAGGGGAGGAGGGCCCGGGGGTGAGAGGTATTATCAGCAGCACACACCGATTTTGTACCCTACGGTAGGCGCCCGTGGTCGGCTTTTGCTCTCCTCCCGCTGTGGCAGTGGCGGGCTCTGGTGCTGGCGTCTCCCAGCTCCACTCGCTGGGAGGTTGGGGGGTCGCCGCTTGGAGAGAGAAGTAAGTGTCGGAAGGGCAGCAGGCTGGGGTCCGGGGCTCTTAGCTGCCCGGTTCGTCCCGGAGCCGGACGCCCACGGCCGTGATGAGGGCAGCCCCCTTGCCACTGCCATCTTCAGACAGGAGGAAGGACACGTTACACTTTGGCGACAGTTCCTTCACAGTTTGGTGCATGATTCTGGAGAAGCTAAAAAAAGAGAAGAAACGGGCAGGTAGGGTAAGAGGAAGAGACGCTGGACCCACCTGAAGATGCTAAAGGACCCTAATAATGAGGGGGCAAACAGGACAGGAGGGTTGCTTAGCAGCAGCGGTGGCTTATTGAGAATGGCAGGTGGGTTTACAGTCAGTCCTATCATTACACTTCTCAGCTGAGAATCCAAAACCAAACGACTCTGTACAGCATACAAGGGCCAGGGCATGAAGAATACACTGAGACACGCCTGTCCTCGAAGACACACCCTGAGATTCCCAGGGGACCAAAAACCAGGAACTGTGTGAGGGCCTCCATGGGCATGACATCATCTGCCCACAGCCGCAGCCCTCTGACCCCCAGCCCATCGCCAGCTACAGCCCAGCACCAGAAGCCACCAGTGGGAGGCCTACTAGTGAAGGATAATCTCTAAATGAGAGGCGACTCAAGGTCCTTGCATTTTTTGTTGAAAAGGAGCTAGACCAGACTGAGGATGCTCAGGACATCGGGGCTCTCAGAGGTAACATGGACTGCCCTTTGCTGAACACCTACCATTTACCTACACTTTATGGACATAATTTCCAGTCCTGCCAGCAGCCATTATCCCATGAGGAAGAGGAGACTTGGCAAGACTGAGCAATTGAATACCGCTTCCAAATGATGGTGCCAGGATTAAATCGAGGTGTGTGTGGCTCCAAAGCCTAGCTCTAAACCACCCCTGGGCGCTACCTCAGGGGAGGAAGAGGATAGTTATTAAGGTGGAGAGACGGGCCCATCCCCAGCCATGGCCATGAGGTAAGCAGGTAATGCCTATGAGGAGTTGGGTAACACGGCTTTTAAGTAGGGTGACGTTATGGCCTGGTTTACCTGGGATGGTCCCGGTGTAATCACTAATAGCACTCTCTTTGCTGACAAAAGTGTCCAGGAGTTCAGACAGTAAACTGTATGGTCACTATTCAGAAGAGCCAAGTTTTGGAACATGCTTGGCACCAAGAGCAGATGAGGTGTCGGGCACTTGACGGAAAGAAGTCCCTCCCCAGCCCCCTCCGGGCTACAAGCCCAGAGCCAACACTGCCCCGTGTCTCCTGACAAGCTCTGATTTAGCAGATGAACAAGACAATGAGCCCCCCTCCCCCTTCCCTTCACTCCCTCTCCCCACTTACCAAATAGCCTCCTGGCCAGGCTGCAGCTAACCAGGCTGGTGGGGAGGCCCACACCCCTCTCTCCCTCCTTTCCCGCTCCCCACCTGGACTCTGCCCCACCTAACTGGGCCCAGGAGGAGCCGGGAGAGGGACACGCCATGACCCTGGTGTGAGCAGGCCAGGTAAAGCGCTTCTCAGTTAAACTTCAGAGCAGTCCACGACCTCACCCCAGACCAGCCCCCGTTCCTGAGCGCACAGCCGTCAGGTGAGGCGTTTTCCTGGTGGGAATCACGTCCTGATGCCCCATAACCACCCAAGGACCTCGCGGCCCAGGGCGCTCCGCCCATCCCGACGGGAAGCCCACTCACTGCGGATGAAGCTTGTAGAGAGTTCCATCCACCCCCACGGTCACGTTGAGATGGTCCAGCCCTCTGTTTTCTCGGATCTTATCCACCACGGCAGCCATGCCCGCACCACACAGCTGCGCGGCCCTCTTGGACACCACCCCGCACACGGTCTTGACGAGGATACTGTCGTCGCAGGTGCTATTCAGGCCCAGCTGCTGGAGGATGGCCCGGACCTGGAGCAGCGCTAACCGGTCACTGAGAACAAAAGCAGGAGGCTGCATGAAGCATGACCCACGAGCGCTGCCTGGAAGCCCACTCACTGTACTTACCCGTGAACAGGTCATGGGGGTTTTTCCCACCAAAGTAACATTTATTTGTAAATTTTTAAATGATCCCCCAAAGTACTACCTGTTAAATTGTAGGAAACCTGGCAAATCTAGAGAAATAAATATGGAAAATGAAAGCCATCCACAACCCCAACACTGGGGGAAATGCTACTAACATTTTAATATATTTCCTCCCAATCTATTTTTTCTGACGATCTTTAAACAATGTCCTTCGTTCTGATGCACCACGGGCTTGTCCTTTACAGGTGGTTTTCTTTATTGCTTTTTTTCCTACTTCACACGTCTGAGCAATTGCCCGCCTCCTCACCTAAGAACAGGACTGAAAACAGCTGCCAGAGCATTCCATTCTGGGATGCACCAAACTTATTTAACCAGTTTAGAGAAATTCAAGTTTTTTGTAATCTTCTAATTTTCTGCTATTATGAAGTAATATATTTTTTGTTTGTTTGTTAATCCTCACCCAAGGATATTTTTTTCATTGATTTTTTTAGAGAGGGAGGGAGAAGGGAGAGAGACAGAAAGAAAAATATCGGTGTGAGAGAGACACATTGATTGGATGCCTTCAGGACGCACCCCAGGGACCAGGGATAGAATCTGCAACCCAGGTACGTGCCCTTGACTGAGAATCAAACCTGAGACCCTGTGGTGCATGGGCCGACGCTCTAACCACTGAGCACCAGCCAGGACGGAAGTAACATTCTAATGAAGTTTCCTATTTATAAATCTTTGACACATATTGCCAAGCGCCTTTCAGAAAGCTGCATCACTTTATTCCCTCCGCAGCAAAGTGTTTGGCTGACCTTGTCCCCCATGGAAAGGATCCCTTTTTAAAACACTTGGCAATTTGGTAAAGAATGGCATCACAGTGTGGTCTCATCTGCATTCTTCTCTATTAGTGAGGATGACCTTTTTTATTTTTTTCCATTTGTTTATTGGCCATATGAACTAACTATTATGTCAAGACTTATTCTCCTGGGATATTTGTCTCATTCTTACTAAACTGAAAGAGATGATGAGGACTATGTCGGTGGTAAGAGCAGCCAGCCCTGTGTGAGGACTCACTGTGTGACGGGTGCTTTACATACATCACCACGTTTCCTCTTCCTACAGACCAACCAATATACGTCCTATCATTCCCATTTTAGAGATGAGGAAACTGAGCCTGGGAGAAACTGAGCAACTCACTCAAAGCACACAGCCAGGGGGCAGAGCAGAGCTCAAGACCAGACCTGATCAAGCTCTTGTGAACTGTGCCACACTCTGCACCTTATCACGTGCAATGCAAATGGTCTCCTTTGTTCAAATGTTTGTTGTTTGCCTTATAAGTTTGACTACTGATTTATCTTATAGAAGCTATTAGTAAAATTTGGCAATCTTTTCTTTATGATTTCTCATATACCTCATTGTAACTTTTTGTTCCTGACCTTCTCAGATATGTGGAGTTCCCATTCATACATACGTAGTGAAGTTTATGTTGTCTTGTTTATCTGTGTCATGTAGATTATTAGACAAGCTAAGAGAACCGAGGAGGGTAGAGGACGTGGGGGAAAGCAGTGAGCAGGCTCCAATGGAGCCAATACTAGTGTTGCTATTGTGACCACTGTAAAGACAGGTAGTTTTTCACCCCTGTTTTTGTTTGTTTGTTTGGTGTGTTGTTGTTTTTTGCTTTTGCTCTCACCGTAAAAGATGGCAAAAGCAGAGATGAAATGCTTACATAAGAAAAGTGGGAGGAAGGCAGAGGCAGCTTGCTGTGGGGCATGCACACGGGGTGGGCAAGCTATTTGATCGCGGCTGCCACTCAGATGGCATGAGGGTGGGGCTGGACAGTGGTGCTGGGCTCTACAGGACTCAATGTCCCTTCAACACAGATGTATTTGTAATGCATCTCCACGATCCTGAACCTGAGTCCATATAACCTACTTACACACATAACTTCAAACAAATAAATATCATGCCCCAACATAAAGGATAAATAAGAGGAAAGTCACTTATAATAAAATGATAGGAGGAAAAATATCTCACAAATGGTGCCTGGTGACCCCCTAGTCAGGTCGACCTCCTACAGGCCCTTCAGGAAAGCCCCTCCCCACTCACCTCTCAATCTGAGAGAGATACTTGGTCTGAAAGATGCCCCGCGTCTTCAGCGGCTCAGAGATCTTCCCTCGGAAGAGGAACCCCTTCTTGGTGAAGTCGAGCAAGATGTTGCGGACAATTTCACCCAGGTACATGCCACTGATCATCTTCTCATACCTGAAACAGGAGGAGGGTGTCTATGCGAGGCCTTCAGTCTCACAGTCACCCTGGCTGGCTGACTGCCCATCAAGGGCATCACCAACCCGCACCCCGAGCCCTGTGCTCCCAGCAGAGGCAGAGCGTGAGGCCAGGAAGGACTGAGGCACCCTTACCCCTCGCCGGGATCAGAAATGGAACCACCAGCACTCGTGTCTAAGAGCTGGAGCACCTCCCTCCTCACCTAACTTCCTGCCTTTGCCTGAAAAACCCCATTCCAGCTCTCAGCTCCAACGTCCCTTCTCCAGAGGCCTGACTGCCCCCCCCCCCCCCCCGCCCACCAGGTTGTATCTGCAGATCTCGGACCCCGTGCCCCTCCCTTGTCCTTCACAAGGCACACAGGTCCACTGACGCTCACCATCCCTGCAGCCAGAGCCTCAAGGAGGTAGACCATGTGTGCCTTGTTCAGCTCTGACCCCAAGGGCCTAGCACAGCACGGCGCTGGCTCTCTGTCAAGTGCTCAATAAATATCTGCACAATAAGCAGACGGCTGAGTCTTAAAGGGACAGGAAGACAATGAGGGGAAACTTCCTCCTAGAGTGTTGGAAGGTTCTGCAAAAACCCAGAGTGCTTGGTCCAAGCACCGGGCAGAGCCGATGACGCCATGCTGGCTGGAGGATTCAGGCGGCACAGCACTCCCTACGGCTGCTCCTGGGGTTCTATTTCCTGCCTTCTCCACGCACAAGGGCCTCAAGAAATGACAGAGGATTTAAATGCGTCCATGACATGCACCCAATCCCAGCGTCTCCAAGCTGGGAAGTCTGGATACTCTGGGAAGAGTAACCTGGATACTCCAGATTTCAGGTGGTCCACAGAGGGGAAAAAACCACATGAAATGGTGCTATTATGATCAGTTCCCATCCAGTCCTTTCATTCCATCAAGGAGACCTTCTCAGTTAGGGGCTGATATGGCTTTTAGCACTTCCAGCCCCTGCTGACCTCTCTTTTAGCAAAGGGGGGGGGGGGGGGGTCTTTGTTTAGAGCCTTTGGTAGGCAACAGTGGCTAGAATTAAATAACGTTTTTCACTTTATGATTACCATCTATTTATGGTAATATTGAGTTTTCTGGGGTTTTCTTCCTCCCTCATTATGTTTAAGTAAAGAATATAGGCTGAATTACAGAAAAACATTAGTAATAGCATACGTGGTCTTTGGAAAAGGCAAAAATCATGAGGGTGGCCTAGAGAACAACTTACATTTGGGAGGTACTACCCAGCCCTTCATTCTGCTCCTACGGACACAGCTGAGACCCACACATCCTGCCGATGGCAGAGGATGCTGAATCCTGGGAACTGAGACATAAGTCACCTGTCTCTATGCTGGGGACACTGCCATCTCAGGGAGCGCTCCTGAGACCCAAGCTGAAAAGCTCCCAACAGCCACTAGGAGGTGCAGGAGGTCCCTACGGGAAGGAAGAATTGCACTGCGCCTAGGCCTCACCCTACTCCACCCCACCCCCACCCCCACCCCCACTGGCAGGTCAGAATTTCCCTTGCCCTTTGACAACTGCAGGTCAAGAGTTCTCTCCTTACACTAAACTAGACAAAACCTACTGACCAAGAGGAAGGCTACAATGCTCCAGGATGAACACGGTCACTGATGGGAAGTGGTGTGGCCCCCCACCCTGTCCCCAGAGGCACCTGGAGAGGACATCATCCAGGGCCCTCTTGTACCATGTTGGGGGCCCATCCCCGTTCCTGCTCTCCTTGGGCCAAAAGCCAAGGTCAGGAGGACACCCGAGGGAGGGACCGGTCTCCAAGCCTCTGTGTAGACCCCGCTCCTATTAGAAGCGTCTTTGATTGTAACAGGCAGAACGTCCTCCCTGTCCCGACCCCCTTATGCGTCTCCTCCACAAGCAGAATTACCTCTGTTTCCCAGCGTTTAGAGAGTATTCATCCACCAGGATGTCGTAGTTTGTTCTGATATCATCCAGACACCCGTTGTCCCCAAAAGCGCCCCACTCCATGTTGATACACATCCGCCCCTCGGTCCCCTCCAGCATCTCCACGTTCTTCATCTCCTCCATGTAGCAGGCATTGCTGCCCGTCCCTGCAATACACGAGGGGGAAATAATTAGCCGTGCAACTAGGCCGGGGCCGGGGGTTCCAGATAGGAGTGCGTTTTTGAGATGAGCAAAGTAATAGCGTCACTTTCCCAGTTTTCCAGAAAAATCTCAAAATATAAAAGGAGAGTCAGATCTAAACCATCCAGAGCATTTGATTAACTCACTTTGTACGAAGACATCAATACCAAGATCCTCCTGTTTCCTGCCCAGGAATGCAGGACTGTATTTATTTTAATAGAAGATGGTCTTACAATAAAGGGATGTATCTTCAAAGGTGGACATTTAGGCTTTATTTAGATTGGAAGGATATTTCTCTCTCCCATTCCTGCTCCTGCTTCCTCTCTCTTCACACACACAAACACACACACACACACACACACACACACACACACACACACAAAATATTAGGGGATTGTCTATTATTATACCATAGATGTCCACTTATCTTTTCTTCTTTTGTTGTTAACCCTCATCCGAGGATGTTTTTCCATAGACTTTTCGAGAGAGTGAAAGGAAGGGGGAGAGGCAGAGAAAAACATCCATGTGAGAGAGACACATTGATTGGTTACCTCTGGTATGTGCCCTGATGGGGCCGGGGATTAAGCCTACAACCGAGGTACGTGCCCTTGACCAGAATCAAACCCAGGACTCTTCAACCCGAGGACCAATGCTCTATCCACTGAGCCAAATCTTAGGGCCACTTATCTTTTCTTATCAAAGATGGTCATGGACTATGGCTGCTCAGTAACCTCTCCTACGTGTTCCAGAATGAAGCCCACAGTGAGACACTGAAGGACACTGTCCTGAGCATTTGAAGGGTGCCTTTGTAAAGTGACGATCCCTCACCACTTTGGTATCACAGACCTTTCTGAAAATCTGACGATTCTCCTGAGGACCTTTTCCCTGGGTGCACCACACGCTGTACACACACAATATGACCAATAGATTCCAGGGGCTCGGGAGCCTCTGATATCCATCTCTGAACTGCCCCGCAGCAGGCAACTCAGACTGTGGTTCCCCAAGGACCCAGTGGGACCACAAACTGTTTGCCGTTCTCGTCCATGAGGAGTTAAGTAGAGAAATTGAGAGGAAGTCATTGAAAACTTTCAAAGAGTTTTGATGCCATGATATCCAAGCTTGTGGTCATTGGCCTTGTCTCAGTGAATGGACTGAAAATTTAAAAACCAACCAACCAACCAACCGGACTGGTTCAGTTGGTTGAGCATCATCCTTTGCACCAAAAGGTTGCCAGTTTGATTCCCAGTCAGGACACAAACCTGGGTTTTGTTCAATCCCCGATTGGGGTGCATAGGGAAGACAACGGACCCGATGTTTATTTTTCTCTCACTCTCCCTTCCTCTCTCTAAGCATGTCCTCAGGGAAGGATTAAACAAACAAACAAACAAACAAACAAAAACCAACCAACTAACCAAGGAGGCCTTAGGAAAGGTATTTTAAATATGCTCCTGAATCGCCTGGAAAGCCTGCTAGTGAGGATGCAGATTAAATTCAGGTCTGGGGTGGGGCCTGAGACGCTGCATTTCTGACATGCCCGCAGGTGGTGCTGGGGCTGCTGGCCCATGGACCACACGTTGAGTAGCAAGGCCCTGGAGCACCATCAACCCGGCAGAATGCAGATACAGCTGGACTTTCAACATGAGGGAACACAAGGGCATCCCCACCGGCTAGACCAGTGGTCGGCAAACTGCGGCTCGCGAGCCACGTGCGGCTCTTTGGCCCCTTGAGTGTGGCTCTTCCACAAAATACCACGGCCTGGGCGAGTCTATTTTGAAGAAGTGGCGTTAGAAGAAGTTTAAGTTTAAAAATTTTGGCTCTCAAACGAAATTTCAATCCTTGTACTGTTGATATCTGGCTCTGTTGACTAATGAGTTTGCCGACCACTGGGCTAGACCAAAAGGGCTTTGGTCGTTGCCATACCTGAAGCAGAATTCATGTAACTGGGTTATTTTTGTGTTCTCAGCTCCCTTTCACCTAAAGTGTAAAACTGAGAAATGGAAGTGGGTGCAAAGAAAGCCAGACCATGAAAATCATACTTTTTGCCCCTGCGAGTTCTGAGCAGAGAGCTCGATGAGCAGGGAAGTAAAATGTGGCTTTGCATGCAGCTGGAGCTGTGGAGAACCCCAGCCCCACCCGCCTCGCGTGCCAGGAACAGCTACCTGGGCTGCCCTGACCCCCAGGCAGGAAGGTGAGGCCTGACCTGGGAGCGGAGAATGTGCTGTGTCACTCAGGCTTTGCATTTCACGCCCAAGCCCATTCATAAAGACAGGGAGGGGCTGGGTGGAGAAAGCTTTGCAAAGGAAAGGAAGAAACAAAGAGCCCCAAAGCCAGGCCCCCAGACACCTTTCACCTGGAGCTGCTCCCCACTTCTTTGAATTTCCACAGGAGCCCAAAGTGGTTTGACAAATAAAAAGGCCTCGCTGGCACCCCAGGGCAGCCGTCTGGGCTTTTCCCTCCTCCATCCCAGCCCTCGGTGAGAGGCCAGGCAGCAAGGCGCACCCTCCCTGTCCACGTCGGGTCTGCAGATGTTGGCTAAGAAACAGGGTTCTTTTCCCAGCATCCCCTGACACCAGCAGCAGGTCCAATTAGACGAGTGGTTTTCCCACAGCCCAAAACAGTATGCTTTCGGAATCAGTGCTCCTAAGGCCCAAGCCCCTAACGTGCTTGGGCTGTAAGGGGACAACCTGCAAAGCCAGCAGATGACCCTTCTCAACCCACTTCAGGGGCTGGGGCTGCTCAAACAGTGGCTGCTGGCACCCAAGACGACTCTCCAGCTCTTTCCCACGGTCAGGCCGGAGGAGCCCGCCTCTTCCTTCCCAGCCACAGGCTGGCAACACCTGCCTGGAGCTTCCCCACACCAGCTCCCGTGCTCCCACCCCCTCCACCTGGCCACGTGAGCCACGTGAGACCTCCTCCCTGGAAAGCTCTGCTCTCGACAGTCTGGTCACTGTCAACGTGGGAGGTGCTGGGGAGGGAGCCCCTGCAGGGTTCTGTAGCCTTGGTCAAGGATACAACTCTGGAGGTGGTACGGGGACAGGACTGACCGATCCCGTCTCACACAGAGGGCTGAGCTGCTGGTTCGAGGCCCCACAAAACAGGAAACCCCAGCCTTCCTTGCCCCGAGGGGAGAGACCTTCCAGGACACCCACCTACGATGAGTCCAACCTCACAGGTGGGCTCCTCATACGCACAAGTCATCATGGTGCCCACCGTGTCGTTGACCACAGCCACCACGTCCAGATCAAATTCCTGGGGAGAGAAACGGACACGGCGTGAGCCTTAGGGAGGGACGCACTGCCTGGCGGAATTCCGCAGGCTCACTGGGCTGCTCTACAGTCCGAAAGCTCCTGGGCATCATCTGGAACAGTTTTCTCGCCAGCCCATAAAAGGCACTCAAATGCTCCTTCACTGACTGACCACCTCCTATTAATGATGTAGCTACCGTTTAAGATCTAAAGAAAGGAAGTATTATTAGAGAGGCGGCCTGGGGGGAATTGTTGAATGGATAAAAGGCGAGGGACTTAGCCCAAAAGCTCTTTCTCTTGGAGTTGAAAGCCTTATAGCCTTTCAGAGGGCAAAATGCAAAGACCAAACCCACTTCTCAGAATCTGTCTTTCAGAAATAGCCATGCAGGTACACAAAGATACATGGACAAGGGTATTTACTGCATGACTTGCATGAGCCAGAATGAGAAACCACCCAGAAATAGATCAAAAGGAGCTGTGGGAACCATGGTTCAGAAGAACTGGGACTTGCTGTGTTAAGTCACTAGGTTTAGAGTGGTTTCCAACGCAATAATATAAATTAAGTTACACGTGGGACATATTCATGTCACACACATCCATTACTCCAAGGACCCACCCGAGAAGCCCTTTAGAGTCCCCAGTGGTCAAGAAAATATACCCGATGCAGCCATGAAAAGATGTCTGCTTCCTATTAAATTTAAAAAAAGCAACTTGTTATATAGCATATGTGGCATGATTACAATTTTTAACAAATGTGTTGATATATGCATGGAAAGTAAGTTGGGGGAACACTAACATTGAGTTGTGAAATGGGCAAAAATAGATCATCGGGTTTCTTCTCAATGACATACTAGCTGCTGGCTAGCATACCCTTCAGGTGCAACCACTCCCTCCTTCACACCCATTCACTTCAGTCTCCCTGGTCATCTAGGTATTCATGTGTCTGCTCTCTTAAGCTGGAAATGTTTAAACTGGTGTGTTGTTGTTTTTATTAACTTCTTACTGATTCCCTGATTAATTAACGAGCTAAATGAAATCTCTGGAATTTCTCATTTTCTATTTTGTCAATGTTCTCCAGCCAGAGGCCAACAGAAACACAGCTGTGGTGGAACAGAGCTAGACTCCTAACTGGTTGCGACCCGGGAGAACACCTCCCGTGGGGCGTCTCGGCGTGTCAGCCCTTCTTCTAGGATTTGAGCCCTGGTGGATGGCTTCAGGGAGGGGTGAGAGAAGGGGGGCTCTGGTCTGGGTTGGAGGCTGTGGGGGAAGCAGGGCAGTTCTTTGCGTGTGTGCTGAGCTTGCCGTGATGGAGGTACATGCCCATCCTGCCCGGTCCCATGGCGGTCAGCAGTGGCTGCGATGGTGTTTGTGTTCTGTGAGACTGTTGTGTCCAACAGGAGGACACCAGGTCTGACAGTAGTGCCATGCTCTTTGCAGGAGAGTTGTGATTTTACCTTTTCAAGCAAACTATCCTTTAACAACTCAAAACTGTTCACCTCTGTCTTACTGCCGACTGTTGGGGGACCTTCCTACCCAGGCCATGTGCCTCCGGATTGTTTGAGTTCTTTATGATCAGCAAGCAGGATTCTTAGAACCCAAAAGCACAGGCAAAATGTTTAAAAACATCTTTGTCATAGTTACCTCTCTCCTTTTTACCGCATCCCGTAGTAAGGTGGCTACGTCGTGCCCCACGCAGTCGGTTGCCTTAAACCCCTTCGTCCAGGTGATCAAGATTCCCTGAAACAGGAAAGGCACCGGGAGAGTCCTGTGAAATTAACCTCTAGGGGCAGAACACAAAATTCCTTCCCTTCCTGAGTCACTATGTGCGGAGAATTCACAGCACAAAACCCCATTCCTTCCTGAGTAAACATCTGCTGAGAATGTACAGCAAGACTATGCTGGGGAAACTGAGGCGCAAACCAATAAAATACTGATAGTCCTCCACAGGCCCGACTCCTCCTCACCATCCTCACAGCCGTCAGTTTACAATCCCCATTTCACAGATGGAGAAACTGAGGCACAGAATGTTAAAGGTGCTGCCCCTGACATAACCAACTAGTTCCCCTGAAGAACAGTCTGCCAACAACCTAAGTGGAGAAATGCACATTTTTAGTAGCACTGTTACTACCGAAAGTGAAACCGATTGGACCGCAGTGATGCAGTTGGTGGGTGTGTAAGTGAACTGCAAAACACAAGCTTATATGGATCCAACTGCTGGCACCCAACAGGCCTTAACCCTTTGCACTCACTTGCTTTTTTCTCGATTCCTTTATTCTAACGCTAACCGTGTTGAGTCACACTCGACATCCGAGTGCAAAAGGTTAAGAGGAAAAAAAACCTAAGTCAGCACTGTCACTGCATTAACTGGCTCCCAGAGGCAGTTGCCCGACCTAGCTTGCCTAGTTCTGCCAATCATACGCTTCAAAGCCTGACCCAAGGCCAAGTGTGATGTAAGGTCCCCTCCGGGGCCTCCACCCTGGCCACGCATCACCTGAGACACACAGAGGCACTGTGGCTCTTCCTGCAAGGCAGGCTTGGTCTTGCCTCCGTGACTCTGCAAAATAGGTTCCCTCTGCACAGAACATGGCCAACCTACTGACCGCCCCGGCACAGTGCAGGCTGCTGGGAGGCCGGGCTCCTCGGGACTGCAGGCTCCCTGAGGACAGACACTGTGACCTTCAGCTCCATCCAGTTATTAGCACTCAGCAGGTGCTCAGCACTGACCCCACGCAGGCAGTGGCCTTAAACCCCTTTCCATCCCATTTACTGAACATTTCCATGTTGACCCTGTTCTGTCCTATTTATTGAACATTTATCAAGTATTTCTTCTGATAGCTCTCTGTGCGAGGGCGTGTGGGAAACAAAGGTCCTCACTCAAGAGCATAAACACAGCGGAAAAGACATGATCACTAATAACTGTAGGAGGTGCCACAGTCGGACAACACTAGGAGGAACAGGGAACACGGAGGAGGGCTCGGTTCTTTTTGTCTGAAGGACAAAATACTTCCCCGCAAAGGTCAATGCTTTAAGTGATAAGAGTCTGAAGATGTCCTGGAGGGTGTGGCAGAAAGCCTGGGTCGCCCTCTGACTGTGACATCTGGGCCCTGCGGACCCTGAGGAATGACACGGAGGCTGGAGGAGGCCCCAGAGCCAGCTCGCACTGGCCAGCGGACAGTCAGCGCTGCCCCGCGTCTGACTCACTCACCGCATCCAAGCTCGTCTGCTTGCAAGGAAACGAGAAGGTGAAGCCCAGAGGCATTCGGGGGCCTTTGATCCCCATGTAGTCCAGGAAGTCGGAGATGCAGGAGACGATGTGGTCAAACAGCTTTAGGAGGAAAGAGCAGATCACATGTGTGTCCTCTGGTTTCATACTTTCAATGCACTCACACAAATGTACACGGACGCACACACAGACATACACCCTGACACGTCAGAGTACGCCCCCCTCTCCGGGACCCCCTGAGCATCGTAAGCCCAGCGTGGCTGAAGTGCCTGCTGCTTTTGGGCCACAAGGACACCTGCACGGCTGCAGGCACCACATGGCAGGGGTTGGGGCCCACCACGGCCACCGGCCGTGTGACACACACACACACCACGGGGGTGTAGAAGCAAAACCGTCTCACCTCCTCCCCCGTGCCCTGCATGATTTCGACGGGAATGGCATAGATCTTGTTGTGCATTTCCACCGTTCTCTTTTTCCCACTACGGATTTTCACCAGCAGGACGCGGAAATTCGTTCCTCCAAGATCCAGGGCCAAGAAGTCACCATGCTCTGTCGTAGTCAAGAACAGAAAGAATCTCAAAAACAGCCAAGTGCCTCCTGGCAGCCAGTGACCCTAGGACTCGAGGCTTTCAAGGGGAAAACCCCCGTATTAAATAAAGGGGAGGAGCTCTAAGTCTCTCCTCCAGCACACAGCTCAGGCTCAGAGAGGGGTGGCCACTCACTCACGGACCACCACAACCTGTGAGCCACACTACCAGGACAGAAGGCCCCACAGATGAACCAGTCTTCACAGCAAACTAACTTCACCAGCGTTACTGAAAAGCCTGGCAACAACCTAATTATGGGAAACCTCACACAATGATTAATAACATCTGTCAGTGTGTACGGTGCCTGCAGACATGGCCACCATCATTCCCCTCCCTGTCACACACTTGCTGCTTTGCAAAGTGACTGAAGTTCTTCCCATTAAAAGGTGGAGTCTGTTTCTCCTCCCCTTGGATCTGGCCTGGCCAATGACTTGCTTTGCCCAACAGTGTGGCAGAAGCCAAGCTGAGCCAATCCCAGCCCAGGCCTCCAAGAGGCTTCAAAGTCTTCCCTCTCCCTTGTGGACCCTACTGCTACCACGTGAACACGCCCTGTGGCCCTCTGGAGGGTGAGACACATGGCCAGGCTCTCCTGCACCCCAGCTGCTGCTAACCAACTGCTCGACATGTGAGGGAGGCCCCTCAGCTGACCCACCAGTGACTGCGGACACATGAGTGAGTCCAGCCAAGATCAGCCGAGCCTGGCCCAGGTGAGCCACCATAAACTGCTGACCCACAGACTCACAGGCAATAATGAGTGGTTGCTGTGTTAAGGCACTAGGTTTAGAGTGGTTTCCAATGCAATGATATAAAGTAACTTTCACGTGGGACATATTCATGTCACACACATTCATTACTCCAAGGACCCACCGAGAAGCCCTTTAGAGTCCCCACAGTGGTCAGCTCCAATGGTTAAGGGCTAACCGCTATTCTCCAATCTGCCCGGCTGTGACAATCCCTAGGCCTGTCTGCCTCATGCACACCATCAGGGCTTAGGAGGGGTGCGTGGGTGTTTATCCTACCGGTTTACCGTGTTTGTGAGACAACCTATAGCATCTCGGGGAGCAGGGTGTGCCCAGCTCGGTTCATGGAAGAAACCCTTTGTAATTCCCAGCAGGCTGTGGTCTTAGAGAAGGCGCCTGCCCAGGAGGCCCGACCAGGGGAGTCCAATGCCCTGAGTCACACACGGGCAAGTCCGCGATCAAAATGAAAAAAGAGCGTGTGAGTGAGTTTCTGGCTCTTGCCAAAATCATGCAACGCCAGTGCCAATGCACCCGCCGGAGAAGCCAACCTCCCTGCTGCCCGCTGTGCCTTGGTCACTGGTGTGAGAAGCAGGAGGGCACGGGGGCCCCAGCAGAGGCCTCACCGGTCCCATCCGGAGTGCTGCGGACGAAGGAGGGCAGCATCTTCACCACGGCCTTGTCGTTGGTCTTCTTCTTCAGCCCCATCTCCATCTCGGCCCGCATCCTCTTCTTCACCTCCAGCAGCATCTCCTTGGTGAGGCGGAAGTGCGCCAGCGTCTCCTCGATCTGCCGGTGCTGCTCCGCCAGGCGGTAGGCCACCGCGGTCACCATGGCTGCCCCCTTGCCGCTGCCACTCTCCGAGAGGAGGAAACGCACATCGCAGTCGGGCACCAAGCGCCTCAGGGTCTTGTGGAAACGTCGAGAATACCTGGAGGAGGGGGGGGGGTGCAGGGGGGGCACAAGAGCTGGACTGAGCCATCTCTCAGGAACCTCCTGTACCCCCACCCCCCACTTTCTTTTCCCACACTTCAATTCCATTTTCTACACTTGCTCCTCTCATTAACAAGGCATGCACGCCCGCTGTAGGAAAGTTAAATGCGGACAAGCGGAAACGAAAGACAAAATCACTCATCGTCACACGATGACTCCCTAGGACAAGACTTTTGTGCAGAATCGCAGGTGCTTGTCCCACGGGATATGTGATGTGCAGGAGAGGGTTCTCATTATCACACAAGCATCGGACATGGAAATCCAGGGTCCACAAAGGATCTTGTCCTCTGCCTCGAAGAGGAGAGACAGCACAGCGCGCAGAGCCCAGAGCTGGCGTGTCAGACGAGGGGAGCGCGTGGTGAGCCCCGGCACCTCCCCAGCGGGGCCGCGGCCTGCGCCGAACCTTGGAGTTCAGAGGATGACCGTGTCTGGCTGCCAGCGATGTGCGGGAACTAAAGGCGTTCATTAAACGCTTAGATCAGAGACTGGCATGAGGGCGAGGGCTCGATGGTCACTCCTGCTTTTCCCTTTCAAGTGGTCCTTCCCCCCGCCCCAGGGTCTGGGCGTTCTTAGTGGCTAGAAGAGGACTTGAGGACAGGACTTGCCGGGACACAGCACGTCCCCGGAGCCTGTGGTCTGCTGTAAGTAGGGACGGTTGCCTGCCAAAGGAAACGGGGAAGCGGGAACCCCGAAATACTAACAGCGGTCGACTCCAGGGGCGGGGTTAAAACGACTTCTGTTCCCTATGTAACTTTTTAAATTATCTCCAGTGTCTGGACTGAATATATGTTACTTCTAAGATAAGAAACACTTAGCCACGGTTATGTTTTAACGCTTTGTACGCCATAAGCGTCTATAGACGCAATTAAATTCAAAATATCGGGGCGTGCGGGGATGGTCTCCGTTGTGGACGCGTGGCAGTTAACTGGTTAAATGTGATGTTGCAGGTGAAGAGTGGAGATGGCTGGCTGGTGGTAGCAGCTGCTCCACAGCGTGACTGTACTTCATACTGCTGAACTGTACTCTCAACACTGGTTAAGAGAGTGAATTACGTATATATTATGTGTTTTTGCCACAATTTTAAAAACTTTTTAAACGTCACGTTGCAAATCTCTAAGCTTCCTTGTCTAAACATTTTCTAAGAAATCCTCTCCAACCCCCACCAAGATGGCTCATTCCAATGTCAAAAATGTACAAAGACTTGAAAAGTACAAAGAAGTAAACCGATGACCCTGACAGATAATAATATCTCACTGGCTCAAAGCCTATCCCCTCAGCACCACGTACCCACTTCCGTGGGAGCCAGCCTCCGTTTTCCCGTCACTAGAACTGGGTGTGAAGGTGAGCACCCACCTGCGAGGCCCCTTCACCTGCACATCACATACCCCGTGGGACAAGCTCCTGCGATTCTGCACAAAAGCCATGTCCTAGGGAGTCATCGTTCAAACTCAGCATGAAGGCTTAGCATTCACCTTCGGCCTTTTACAAGGGGAAAGCCATGTCCTTAGTGGCCTCCGAGGGCTGTGGGAGCTGAGGCGTCCCACAGACGAGCAGGCAGCCCGGGGACGAGGCCCTCGTCATCCGCGGGGACCACTTACAACTTACATCTCCCTCTGGCTCTCAGAGGCAAAGTGTCGGCAAGGTGCCCGTTTAAAAAGGTAACGCCTGAGGGCCTTTCACAGGAGCTTCTACATCAGGAACGTGGGCGCTGCACCTAAGACCCACGCTTCCGTGAGGATCGGGGTCCCTGACGACATGAGGACCAGGAAGAGAACTGAAGATGCAGACACATCCCACCCAGCGCTCCTGGCAGCCGCAGAGATCACTAATAAAGCTCACGGAATGGGAGAGGGGACAGTGCCGGGCAGCAGCAACACCGGCGAGACTGGCTGAGGGCCGGACACTGCCCAAGTGGGCGGCCCCGACCTTTCTGCCCAGAACCAGGCCCTGTCTTATCCGCCAAAAAAAACCCAATTCCCACTGAGTGCAAAAGCCCGACCTCTGGAGCAGGTCCTTAGCCCAGACGGGTACTGATGCCAATGACAGCAAAGGGCAGACTCACTGTGGGTGCGTCTTGTAAAGAGACCCGTCGACACCAACCGTGGTCCGCAGCCTGGGGATGCCCTTGTTATCTCGGAGGCGATTCAAGATGGCGCCCAGCGCTGCAGCCACCAGGTTGGCAGAGCGGAACGAGACGATGGTGCACACGTGCTGGACGGCGACGCAGTCGACATCGGACGGCTCCACGCCCAGGCGGGTCAGGATGTCCTTGGCATTGTTGAGGCCTTCCTTATTCCTGTAACGTTAGAGGGCCTCTGGTGAGTGAAGGACCTCGCCGGGCAGCGCAGAGCGCGGAGGGCCCAGGGTCCGGGAAAGGTGCCCGCCGTTCCCCAGGGTGTGCGGCACGGTGCGAAGACAGAAAGGAGCGGGAAAGGGGTTCCTCTACAAGAGATGCCAGTCAGGCTGTGAAAAATCGTGCTCTGCTGGGTGATGACATGCACATGGAAGAAGTGGAGAGGCGAGACTGCAGGCCTCTGAGCAGGTGGAGCGACAGCTGCTTCCACCCCGGGGCTCGGAGTCAGGGGCCCGGTCTCCCCGTCTGTGAGCTGCTGCTGGAGGCTCCCACTTTCTGCCTCGATGGTTTCCAATCAAACTGTAATTTTCTGCCCACACGCTTTGTCTATCTATTGTTGAAGTGGTTCCAAGGTACTTTACAGTTTCGTTACTATTATAGGTGGTGTCTTTATTTTATTTTTTTTTTCCTTTAATGTACCATAGTAAAGTCAGATGTTAACAATGGGGAAAACTGCATGGGGGATTGTGGAACCACTCTGTGCTATCCTTGCAATTTTTCTGTAAATCTAAAAATATTCTTAAATAAAAGATTTATTTTGAACATATATACCTATTTTCATTACTGCCAATATATAGAAATATAATGGACTTTTGTATCTTCTCTCCAGACACCTTCCTAACCTCTCCTGTTACCCAGTCACTTGTCTAGCTATGTCTCAGTGTTTCATACAGACAATTGCCATCTGCAAATTATGACAGTTTTGCCTCCTCTTTTTATTTTTATTCTGATGCCTGTAATTTCTTTTTCTTATTCTTTTACCTATTTTTGCTGTTGTTAATCCTCACCTGAGGATATTTTTCCAATGATTTTTAGAGAGAGTGGAAGTGGAAGGGGAAGAGACAGAGAGAGAGAAACATCGATGTGAGAGAGACACGGGCCGGGATCGAGCCTGCAACCAAGGTACGTTGCCCCTGACTGGAATCGAACCTGCGGCCCTTCAGTCTGAGGGCCAACACTCTATCCACTGAGCCACGCCGGCCGGGCTCTTTCTTATTCTTTTAAACACCCGCTAAGACTCCAGGGCAATGCTGAACAAAAACGGGTGATGCTGCCTTGCTCCTGACTTTAAAGAGAATGCTTCTAACATCTGCCCTTGCAGAATGCTTGTAACAGGCATTTTAAAGAAAGCCTTTATGACAACAGACAGGCTTTCCTGAGCTAGAGTTCAAGTGGGTTTTTGTTTCTTGGTCACCAAAACGCCAACGCGAGACACCGGCCCAGCGGAAGGCAGGCATTTCCTGGCTTTGTCAGCGAGCCTGAAGACAAGCCAGGAGCATCCTGCCCCCCCCTCCCAGCCGCGGACCAGGAGACGTGCAGGGCGGTTGGCTGGAAACAGTCCCATGCTCCCTGCTTGCGGCAGCTCTGCACCAATCACTCCCCGGACAAACGCCAGTACATCCTGTGGCAGAACAGCCGGCCAGACAGACTCCTTCCCACTTCCATCAGCCTCCTCTACCACAAAGACAGCTCATGCTCATCTTCTCCCTGCAGCCGGAGCTATGAAGCACTGGCTCTCTGACTTTCCAGGACCACAGCAGGGGCAGCGGGAACGGCCACCTTGTGTGGAGATGAAAGGGCGTTTCTAGCACCAAGCTGGCCCTAACTTTCAAGCAGGAGTCCCCCGACCAGGAATTGACCCCGCGGCACACAGAAGCCAGCCGCAAGACCGGAGCCCTGTAGCTCGGGGCGCCTGACCACAGCTGCCACAGGACCAAGGTTACCCTCTCCCCTCTCGGGGCGAAGGCCTGCCAATAGCAGTCTCGGCAGAGAAGTCTGGGTTTCTTATGTTGAGGCCAAAAGGCAGCAGTCAGGTTGCTGGCTGGAGTCTGTTCCTCTGTGTCTATCTGTCCTGTCTCACGTGTTAACCACTGTTTCTCAAACTTGAGCCAGGGAACATGTCTTCTGGCTGCTGACCAAAGTGAGCTGGGTTTTCTTCACTATGCGAAGACACTGTAACTCTCTAAAGGGAGGACAAATATGCAGTATTTCCCAACCCTATTGGCCACAGAACCCTTTCTTCAGGGAACACCTGTCTGGAGTCGCTAGGGTTCCTCGGAACATAGTCTGGAGAAGGTCCTGATATCCCAAGGAGGAATTCCAAATCCAGGCCCCGGGCTCGGTCAGCTCCTTGTTCACCACTAGGATCACCTCTAATCTCACCCTTTTGTGGGGGAAGGGGAGAGAAACGGGGGCTGCTTCTGCAACTATGTCCTCCATGAAGCATATGCTGCTGACTAGGACATTCTTTTTCTTTAAAAAAAATGTTTTTACTGATTTCAGAGAGAGGAAGGGAGCGGGAGAGAGGGAGAGAAACATCAATGATGAGAGAGAAGCATGGATCGGCTGCCTCCTGCACACCCTCTACTGGGGATCGAGCCCACAACCCGGGCATGTGCCCTGACAGGGAATCGAACTGTGACCTCCTGGGTCATGGGTCGATGCTCACTGAGCCACGCCGGCCGGGCTAGACCATTCTTTAATGTGCTGACACCAGGCAGACCAGCCCTGCCGGGAGACCAGCCCCGGGCAGGACAGCTGAGAGGGGAGAGAGGGACCCAGGAAGCCCTGGAGCTCCTGAGGGAGAAGCCCACCAAACCGGGACTCACGTGCAACAAGGGACCGGTCGCTCTTGTGCCCCCACGGCCCCCCAGAGCCTCAAGAGAGAGCACCTACCTTTCAATGGCTGACACGTCGCTGGTGTTAAACTTCCCTCTGGTGAGCAGCTCGGGGGTGATCCGCCCTTCGAACAGAAGGCCCTCCTTGGCCATCTTGACCAGGATCAGTCGGACCAGCTCCCCCAGGTACATGCCACTGATCATCTTCTCAAACCTACAGGAGGACAGCACCCAGGCGCTCGTTAGGCCCTTCCCACGTACCCACCCCTGGGCAACTCGGGGAGGGGGACAGACACAGGAGGCGCGCCTCATCCCTCACCAGCCTGCAGCCTCGCGGGCAGGCAAGACCACACACGTGTGAATAAGCAACAAGGGGACGCCAGGGGGTCATGCCCAGGGGGGCCAACAGGAGGCGAGCACCCAGGGGCAGGCGGGGGAAACGTTACGACTTAGAAATGAGCAGAGTACGATCACCTCTTACAGAACTTGATGCTATACTTTAAAAAAAAAAAATTGTTTTTAATTTATTTGAGAGAGGAAGGGAGAGGGAGAGAGAGATAGAAACATCAATGATGAGAGAGAATTGCTGATTGTCTGCCTCCTGCACGCCCCACACTGGGGATCGAACCCACAACCCTGGGCATGTGCCCTGACCAGGAATCGAACATGACCTCCTGGTTCATAGGTCGATGCTCAACCACTGAGCCACATGGGCCGGGCTGATGCTGTACTTTTAAAGGCTTCTCATCCTCATCACTCTCTCGGAGATGGCCCAGGCCTGTGGGAAGGAGGTGGCCAGGGAGCATTCTCTCCGTTTCCCAGCTCAGAGGGTGCATGGCTTCTCGGAGGGAATGCTGAGCAGATGACGGGGCTGAGCTGCCGCCATTCCCACGGGACCCCTGTCACTGGTCACTCCCTGCACTCATGTTCTCCCTCTCCAGCCTAAAGGACCAAGAAGAGTCTGCTTTGGGGAACCCACTTCTCCCCTACTGACCTCACCCTCACCTCCAGGGCAGGCCTCGGAGTAGCTTAAAGCCCATCAGCTCATCGCACTGCTCTGGCACATTCAGCCACAGGCCGATCACAGAGTGAGCCCCCCTCTCGCCTCCCCTGGGAGGTGCGGACTCTGTAACTGCAGCCGCCCAGTGCTGCATGGGAGAGACTGCTGAAAATGGGGGTTCGGTGCCATGACGAGGGGCCAAGAGAAAGCCCTCAGCAGAGCAGATCAGAGAGGCAGGTCCGTGCCCGGGTGGCGGGCCTGTCCTGAGGGCCCAGCTGGCACGCCCAGCGCTGGCTGTGACACAGCAAAACAACCTGTTCCATTCGGAGGCGGGCCCGGAAGCCGAGGATGCTGCTGGACCTGAGCCCGGCCCGCCCTCATCCGTCAACACGGGCCCAGAGAAACACCGTTCTCATTGTTCCTGCTCCTGACGGGACCAGACAGGACCGCCCAGCCACGCCGTGTGGAGGATCCTGGCAGGAGAGAGCCTTTCTGAGTCCTACATGCCCGCCTGCCACCCCTAGGACCTACTGGAACGGCCTCTGTGTGACCCTGAGCTTGCAGGAGCCGGTGCAGAGTCCACAGCTGGGCATCTCCCCAAAGGAGTGTCCGTCAGTGCAAATCTGACGGGCTTTTCGCTCTGTGGGCACCGGGCTTTCTGCCCGTTCGGCCCCCACCCCAAATCTCGTGCTAAATGTCCCGAGGCATACAGATGACGAGTACGGAAAGGTGGGTGGGACTCACAGCTGCTTCCCCGGGTTGAGAGACCCCCGGTCGATCTCGCGGTCAAACTCCGTGCGGATGTCTTCCAGGGCCCCGTCGTCCCCAAAGGCCCCCCACTCCGTGTTGATGCACATCCGCCCCTCGTCGCCTTCCACCAGGTCAATGTGCCTCAGCTCCTCCATGTAGCACGCGTTGGTGCCAGTGCCTTGGAGAGAGACGAGAGCAGACGCTGTGACCACACCCGAAGTCACAGAGAGGCCGCGGCGCCTTCTGGACACCCGGGCTGAAGGAAGGGACGAGGAAACGGGGGACGTTACCGATGATGAGGCCGACTTCACAATGCTGGTCGTCGTAGCCACAAGTCATCATGGTCCCCACCGTGTCATTCACCACAGCCACGATGTTGGCATCATAATCCTGGGGACAGATAACAGGACGTCACCGTCCACTCCCACATGGGGGCAGAGGTCACAGCCTTAAAGAGAAAGAGGCCCGGCCGGTTTTTCCCTGCGGTTAGAGCAGTGGCCTACGAACTGAAGGGTCCCGGGTTCGATTCCAGTCAAGGGCACGTACCTCAGAGTTGCAGGCTCCATCCCTGGCCCTGGTCGGAGTGCATGCAGGAGGCAACCAATTGATGGGTCTCTCTCACAACAATGTTTCTCTCTCTCTGTCTCTCCCGCTCCCTTCCATTCTCTCAAAGAAAAAAAGGAAGAAAATATCCTCGGATGAGGATTAACAAAAAAAAGCAACACAAAAAGAGAGAGAGTGGTTTTCATAACCGCCGTTGCTCCTGGAGGCGGGGCGGCTTTCATCCCCGCTGGCACTCCCATTAACCGGACCACGTACGTGACTAAATTATAGAAACTGCACAGCCCCCTGGACTATCTGGCTTAAGATTCTTCTCCGTGTGGATTTTATACACAGAGCCACCGCCCTCTGCAAACCACCCCACCACATCCATGTGCTGGCTGCCCTGCTCCCCACCACACAGGCTGCACCGGCTCACACGGTTTCCTGCACGGCCCAGCCCTCCTCTGTCAGGGGGCGGCCTCCCCTGTCAAACCACCCCACCTTCTGGACCGCGTCTCCTCACCACTTGCTTCTTCCTGGGCCTTCAAGACCTCTCACGTGATGCCTCAGGCCATGCACTATGCCCCCCACTCCCAAAAGCGTTGTTTTAGCACACAGATTTCTCCCCCCACACACCCCCCACCTCCGTGTGGCCAAGGCAGGTGGCCTAAGAGCAGTTACCCCGCGTTTTTTGATGGCTTTGTTAAGCAGCTTCACCACATCCGCTCCCTCCACTCCGCTCGCTTTAAATCGCTTTGTCCAGGTGATCAGAATGCCCTGCAAAGGAGAGCAGATGGGGTTGGACGGAGAAGGCTGGGAGGCCCCCAGAACCCCCAGGCCCTTGGGGAGACTGCTCAAGGGCAGTGACAAAGCCGAGGCCCAGAGGACCGAGTGGCTGGCTCCAGACACACTGGGTAACAGGGCCAGACTGTCCCGTTTCCTGTTCACCCTCTACACGGTGGATTCCTCTGGTGGCAGCCGCCACCGGAGTGTTACACAGCGTGCAAATCTAACTGGACGTCAACTGCACAGCCAGGCATCCTTCCAAAGTGAGTACGGGAAATCGGTTATTACTGGATCCCCCTCCACAGCCCCGAGGAAAGGAAGCCAGAGCCAAATGAGAGGAGAAAATGCCACGGCAACTTTGGCGAATGAGCCTCGAAGAGGCAGGCACTGGCGATTTCAGGAAAATGTGGGCTCTGCATGTAATTCATGTCTCTTTCCCAACTTTGGGACTTAACTCCCATTTGAAAGCAACGACTCCACTATTTCTACAACATGACCCCTTTCTGTCTGTACGCCCATGGAGGAACCTCAAGAAGGATAAACAGCCAGTGGGTATTTCCTTGGGCATGTGGAATGGTAGGAATTTTACTTTTTGCTTTACCTCTTCATATTATTTCAATAGTTTCACAAATTGCTTTTGTACTTAAAAAAATCAGATATGAGAAAAGAAAAATGACTGTTCCATTTGACAGTGTTTCTCTGAATGGAGAAAATCACTGTAAGGAACGTGGCAGGGTTGGGAAGAGCTGCTGTTCAGGCCCGTCAGCCGGCAGGGGGGACGGGGGGGCAGGTTCTGTGTGGCACGGGCTGCCCCACTCACTGTGAAAGCCACACGGCCTGGCCTGTAGGGTGTACGGAAGGGTGAGTACTTGGGATAATTTGTGGTTCTTTGCTCAGCAGCAGCCCGCACCTAAACCAGGCATTCCAAAAGCCCCTGGACAATGTGTTCTTCCTCTCACCACTACTCCCCTTCCCCCAAAAAAACAGACTCCGAGAACATGGTATTGTGGAAAGAACATGAGGCTGGAAATCAGAGACCGGGTCCTATCCCCCCAGTGGACAGTGACTCTGCGGGTCCCGTTGCTCGTCTGGGGAGTAAGGCAGCCCGTCTAGATTCGGACCACCTTGAAGGTCCAGGCAGCCTTGTAATCGGAGTCTGCAATCCACTCGGGTCCTGGCAGGTAGCACAGCCCCGCCCAGGAAGCCCTCCCGGGTGGGGTCCAGGCCTGCCCACGGGGCCTCCGCCTTCGGCTCCTTCTCTGCCCGCAGTGCCCTCTGCCAGGCTTATCTGCTCCACCCTGCGAGGATCTCGTGGCCCGTGATGCCTCCTTTCCTGGAAGATGGTACCTTCTGAGGGGCAGGCCAACCCTCTGCTCGCGGTCTCTCCTAGGGCCTCGCCCAGCCGGCACAGGGATGGCGTTCGGTCTGTAGCTGCTAATGCATGAGCGACGTCGAGCACAGTGGCTTCATTCCCCTCTCCCAGTGGGGAAGGTGTCCCACACTGTCTCTGCCCAGGGAGGGTGACTGTCACGTCTCGGTGACATGTGGAACCGACCACAGGCTTTGTGAGAGGTCTGGGAAGACACCCTGGAGGTCACAGTGATCTGAACACCTTGGAGGTGTAGCAATATCTGATACCAGAGAGAGAGAGAAGAGGAGACGGCAACATCCCAGAGGCCTTTGCGTGGTGTGTGTGTGTGTGTGTGTGTGTGTGAATGTGTGTGTGTGTGAGTGTGTGTGTGAATGTGTGTGTGTGAGAATGTGTGTATGTGTGTGAATGTGTGTGTATGTGAGTGTATGTGAGTGTATGTGAGTGTGTGTGTGTGTGAATGTGTGTGTGTGAATGTGTGTGAATGTGTGAGAGTGTGTGTGAATGTGTGTGTGTGTGAGTTTGTGTGTGTGTGAATGTGTGTGAGAGTGTGTGTGTGGGGGGGGGGTGTGAGTGTGTGTGTGTGAGTGTGTGAGTGTGTGAGTGTGTGTGAGTGTGGTGTGTGCTGAGAGTCCACCGGTGGGAGGTGGGGCTGGGATTCTGGTCCTAGATCTGCTGTTAATAAGCCCTGTGACCGTGCTGAGGGGCTTGGCCTACTGAACTCTCAGGCCGCGTGTTGCTCTGACATCACGTGATTACACAGATTGTGCAGATGGAAGGGCCCAGCGGCAGGAAGCAGAGCCCGGGAGAGGGCGCCTACCCGACTGACAAAGAGGTACGGGGATGCTGCCCAGACGTGGGAGGTGCTGGGCCCAAAGGGCCTGTTCTGGGAACGGCGGACTGGTGACCAGCACAGGCTCGGCTGCTTCCCGGCTGGATGGCCCAGGGCAGGTTCCTGACCCCTCTGAGCCTCAACTTCCTCATCTGTAAAGTGGGGATCAGAAGCACTCCGCTCCTGGCGGGGTGTGTTAACTGCGAAGGACACATTAGAACAGAGCCCAGCACCTGAAGGACCCTCAGTAATGTTAACTATCAGAGTTCCTGTTATCAGTTTATTCACAGGTTGTTGTTGTTGGTGGTGGTGGTGGTGGTGTGTGTGTGTGTGTGTGTGTGTGTGTGTGTGTGTGTGGTTTATCTGTCTCTCTGTGTAGAAAAGGAACACGGTGACAACTATTTAATGTGTATTCCTGCCACACGCTATGGTACAATGCTGTCGCATGGTATGTCTGAGCGCATCCGTGCTGAACCGGTGAATGAACAGGAAGGTGGTGCACAGCACCTGAGGTCCAAAGGAGAAGCAGGGGCCTCTCCGGGGCTGGCGCCGGTGACCAGCCGATGCCGTGGGGGTGGCACCCTGACCAGGGGCGCTCTAATGAGGATGGCCTCCGGGACACAAACCCTACATCCTGCACCTCTGACCCAGTGCTTCCCAACCTCTCCATCGCTGAGCCTACTTTTCTTACCTTCACCTGCCTGACTTTAACACATGGTTCTCTCGACCTGATGGCCACAAATATCATCACCTCACACTCATGCCTACAAAGTTTCTAAAAAAATATAAGACTGCAGCCTGGCCAGTGTGGCTCAGTTGGTTGAGCACTGTCCCATGCACCAAGGGGTCAACAGCTCAATTCCCAGTCAGGGCGCATGCCTGGGTTACGGGCTCAATCCGCAGCAGGGGGCGTGTAGGAGGTAGGTGATCAAGAAAAGGGGTTCGTGAGCTTTTGCCCTCTGGGGCTTCTATCGAGCCTGGGAATCCCAGAATGAACTTACCTCATCTATTCTGGATTGCCGACAAGGGAAAGAAAATGTGAGTCCCACAGGCAACTTCTTGTCCTTGATTTTTTTTTTCTCCATGAAGTCTCCCAGGCACTCGGCGACATGGTCAAAAAGCTGGGGAAAGCAGAGCGCAGTCAGGAGGGAGAAAAGCAGTTCAGGAAAACTGTGAGCGACACGCACCCGGAGGCCCTGCTTGCAAAGCCACAGTGAGTGTGAACGGTAGAGACGCGTCCCTGAACACAGCCTGCCTGTGGGCCGGCACGGCTGGGGGAGCATCTCAAACCCTCCAGACAGAACTGCCCTCTTAGCAATCCCTAAAAGGTATTATCAGGGTATTTAAAACATGAAAAACATTTTAAATGTTAAAACTCATAATTTAATTTTTTTAAATTCAAAATCATAGAAAATCAGCTCATCCGTCCATGTCACACAGTCTCCATCAGCCACCCCGGAGGAGTGGCCGTCTGCCCCTTCTCAGAAGTCATTACTCCCATCTCCATTTCCCCGGATGTCTCTATCGATCTACCTCCATCTGCAAATCCCGGAAGCTCCACGAACAGTTCCACAGTTGCTAGCGCACTTGAGCGGTTTAGCAATCTGCAGGCAGCCGATTTTTACTTTTTCCTGAAGTATCATGGACATGCCAAAAAAAGGGCCCACGTCCTAACTGCAGAGCTTACTGGGTTCTCACAAGCTGTATCCACCTGTGTCACCAGGTATTAGATCCAAAAAGATCAAGAAACACATGCTTCCAGCACAGACACCCCCCTCGAGTCCCCGCCAGTCACAGCCACCACCACTACCCCCACGAGGGCCCTCGCCAGCCGCCCTGACTCCCAACACTGGTCCTGCCTGTCTACTACGTGTGAATGAACGACACTGTGCCCTCTTCGTGGGTGTCTTCTTCCGCTCTGTTACGTGCGTGAGTCAGCCACCTGTGTGTGTCTTTGTAGGCTGTTCATTCTCCCTGCTGCGTGGTATTCTAAGGGGCGAAGAGACCGTATTAGTGGACGGCGATTTCAGCTCGCCTGCTCCACCACACACTGCCTGGGATGTGCGCACACACCGTAGGATCAACTACAAAGAGCCCGGAACACTGTTTCCCCAGCCTCTGTCAGTGAGGGAGGCTCACCACCATCAAGGCAATCTTTCTGGATCTGATACCTCCCTTCCTCTCTAAAATGTACCCAGAACCGAATCTACTGTCTCATATGTGTTCCGACCAGAGTTTTTAGTTGAAGTTGAACTAAGAACTCCCCTTTTCCTTAACTCTGTGCTCCACAGCCCAGGTATGAGCCCGCCCCCATCTTCCTCACACACTGTCACAGCACCAGACCTCCCTCGAGTATGGAACTGACACAGCCACGGAGCTTCCTGAGGCCCAGAAGGAGGCAAGGCCACGCCACACGGTCACAGGCAGCAGACCCAGGCCTGCTCCCAGACAAGGTCGTCTGCCTGAAGGCTTTCCTGGCAGGGGTGCCCTGGAGAGGGGACCAGAAGTCATTATTCCCATCTCTGTCTTTCTCCAGATGTTCCAGACCCAGCTCTAAAGTCTGACTTATCTGCCAGGGTCGAGAAAATCCTGTCCATGTGGATGCAGGAGTCCCTGTCCCTGAGCCGCTGAGGAGACACGTGGCCACCTTCCCCGGAGGCCCGGCTAAGCTCCCTGTGACCTACATCTCCGAGAGATCTAAGCCCACTGCTAAGTCCACCAGCACGCCTCCCCCTGCCCGCCCCCCGCCCGCCTCCCCTCATCCACACACACAGAGAAGGCTAGCAGGCTGCAGAGCGGATTCACATGAGTGGGGTGCACTAACCAGCCCCCCACAACGGAGTCAAACATAACCACCCAAAGTGCTCTGTTAAGAAGGAAATGCCGTATTTGTGAACTGTCCACAATCCAGGGGCTCGAGGAGACGGGAAGCCACCCCCATCTCAGGCGAACCACGTCTGGGACCAACCAGGGAAGGAAGCTGCCCAGCCTCTCTGCAGCTTCAGAGTCCGAAAAACCTTATTCTTCTCTTTTCTGACAACATGCTAGTTATTTTAAAAGTCCCCACACACAGACTCAGTTCCTCTGACAAAGATGGCAAACAATCACTAAAAAAACCTAAACACTTCTTATTCAAAATTCCCTAAATTAAGTGATGTTTTATGATTGCATTTATGCTTCCAAAATTAAAGCTTACAATTGCATCAAAACTAGAGATACCGTGTGTGTATGTGTATGTGTGTGTGTGTATGTGTGTGTGTAGAAAGAGAAAGGGGAGGTTAAAGCAAATGGTTAGCAATTTGGAAGCCTGGACCAAGGGTTATATGGGAATTCTTTGTGCTTAACTGAAAACTTTTCTGTACGTTCAATATTATTTCAAGCAAATGGTTTACAAATCTACTAGGAATTCCCACACATTTCAAAAGATGTTATCACAACACCGAGAATTCGGCACTGTTCGGAGTCTGTGAGTCTGAGTTGCTTCGTGGGCAAAACAAAGCCCTTAGTTTTCCAGAATACTCTACAGGTCAATACGAGGTCTCAGAAAAATGGGCCACCCAGTAGTTATTTCTAACTTCACACCAAACTTCTGCAACAGAGGTTCCTGTTTCATCCCTATTTTTCAGCTGGCAACCTTCTCCCTCATCCCCTGGACTTTACCGCCTTGTCCACAGCCCTCACATTTCCTCATCACCAAAAAATGTTTAAATCAATAAAGACAAGACAAAGATAAAGCCCAGACTAAGAGTGTTCCGTGTTGGTAAAAGTGTAACATCTGGAGCCAGACTGCCTGGGTTCAAATCCCAGCTCTATCACTTATCCGCTGTGAGACCCAAAGGGCTAGTTACTTAACATCAAGCCTCAATTTTCTCATCTGTGAAATGGGACTAGTAATACCTACCCAAGAGTGTTGTTGTGATGATTAAGTTAGTTAATCCACAGTAAGTGCTTACATTAGTGACTTATATATAACAAACGCTATGTATTTACTATAATACTACATCATCATCATCATCATCATCATCATCCTCTTTCTTCTTTGCAGAGCGGCTGAAAAGGGCAGAGGAGAAAACAGACAGCAGGAAGGAAGGTGAACCTGGGGCTGAGAAGGTGGGGAAGGAGGCTGGCAGAAACGAGGTCCCAGCGGCAGCAGTTAGAAGGAAGTCACTATGGCCCAGCTGGTGGCTCAGTGGTCGAGCATCAACCCATGAACCAAAAGGTCAACGGTTCAATTCCCAGTCAGGGCACATGCCCAGGTTGTGGACTCAATCCCCAGTAGGGGGCATATAGGAGGCAGCTGATCAACGTTTCTCTCTCATCATTGATATTTCTCTCTCTATTCCTCTCCCTTCCTCTCGCTCTAAAATAAAGGGGGAAAAAAATTTTTTTTTATAAAGGAAGTGAACATGGCCAGTATGTACCTGTGGGACAGACACCCCCTTAGTTTGCAAACGCTGCCAAAGCACACAGGAATGTCGTAGCACAGGGGGACAGTCCCAGGGTGAAGGCAGCAGGCAGAGGTGGCTCAACCCAAGAACCATGAGAACAGGGTGTGCCAGGTCAGTACTTGTTGCCAAATGGAAAGAGCAAGGATGCCAACCCAAGCCTGCTAGCCACTTAGGAGGAACAATGCAGCAACCACGGGGCGGGGCTGGGGGCCTACCAGCTGGCAGGGTTCACGCACACACGCGGATGAATGGGCCAGTTTCTAAGTGGGGAAACCTCGAGACAACCCATGTCAGTGCTGCCTGAACCACTGGTGGTTCATCGGTTCCAATGAGTGTCACAGCCTGAAAAGCTCTTAACCAAAACCCCAGAAGCAGGTGAAAGGCCGGGCTTACCCCTTTTCTCAAAGAGGCAGAGTGCTTGCTCCAGTCCCCTCATGTTAATTTAGGAACAGAGTGGAGTCCAGAGGAGGTGGCTGCTGGGCCTCATGGCAAAGTCTAGCCCAGAGCAAATGGGTTTTCTGGAGAAATTAGTCATGGACCTTAGTGTGAACACACCCTCCCTCAAGCAAATATTTGGCGATCTCTGAATCCGTATCTTGGATGGCAGCCATGACCCAGGAGGCGAGCTACAAACTGGAGGAGGCAGAACATCCACGGGAGTAGGGGCTTACAGGACGCAGACGTGGCTGAAAACCTGACCAGGGACTGCCTGAACCCTGACCACAGGGTCCTCAGCCAGGGACCCACCACTCACTGCAACCAGGCGGGCAGGAGAGGGTGGATGGGTCCTTCTGAGCGTAAGCATGAGCATGGCCACGGCCCCCCGGCCAGCAAAGGCAGGCAGCCCTTCCAGGGGGGTGCCCTGGTATCGAGTGAGAGAGGAAGGGACGGTGATTTTCCACTTGAAGCTCTGCCCGATTTGCTTTGTGTGCCCAGGACTCACAGAGCCTATTAAAGCAGGTGGCCAGGATCCCCTGATTCGCCCTGGGGCTGCAAACTAAAATTCCTGCTGCCTCGTAGGTGCCAGCCACACCCTAGGGGGTGAGGTGGGTGAGGAGGCCAATGACTTGGAAGAGGTGTTTTGACCCAAGGGCTCTGCTAAACCTGTGCTGAGGAACGAACCCCAGGATCCTTGGGGAATGAATGCCTTTATCCAACAGAGCTGCTGGGCCTCCCTCTTCACACTCCCCCGCCTGTGACAGTGCCTGGAGCCCCATCCACCAGTTTACCCAGGCAGTGGGTCTCTTCGGGAGGTCACACCTTCCCCCAGGAGTCCCTCTCCACATGCATCTATGATGGGCTCCTTCCCGGAGCTCAGGACACCAGTGCTGTGGGGTCTGGTTCCCGGGGGTACCCACCTGGCTTCCACTGCCGTGCATGATGTTCTCCGGCGTGTCGTACACCTCAGACTCCATGTGAACATTCTGGTTCTTCTCTAGACTCACTTGCACCCGCAGAATTCGAAAGAAAGACCCACCAAGGTCCAGGGCAATGAAATCTCCCTTTTCTGTTCAGGGAGAAAGCAGGTATTGAGTCAGATTCAAGTTTTATGAAGGCCCCACACTTGTCCAACCATCCCCTCCCGGAGGCACAGCGCGTCCGGCCAGGCATCCTGAAGTACAAAATCCCACCCCATCTTTCTCTAACTCCTGACCCTTTGTCAAAAACAGCACCACTATCCATACATTAAAAATAAAACTAGCATTTCAACTCAGCGAAACCCTACCTCTGAGGTCGTCCCATAACTTGGGTTCCTCCCATGTCAGCTCAGACAGGATTACAGCTAGACCAGAACTCCATTTATTCCCCAGGGGATGATTTATTATTATTATTATTATTATTATTATTATTATTATTATTGTGGTAAAATATACATAAAATTTAGCCTGGCCAGTGTGGCTCAGTGGTTGAGCGTGGACCTATGAATCAGGAGGTCATGGTTCAATTCCCAGACAGGATACAATGCCAAGTTGTGGGCTCGATCCCCAGTGTGGGGTGTGCAGAGGCAGCAGATCAGTGATTCTCTCTCATCATTGATGTTTCTCTCTCTCTCTCTCTCTGCCTCTCTTTCTCTCTCTCTCTCCCCTTTCCTCTCTGAAATCAATAAAAATATATTTAAAAACCTATGTAAAGATATATACATAAAATTTACCATTGTAACCATTTTTAAGTGTACAATTCAATATACTCCCAATGTTCTGCAATATCACCACTATCTATTTCCAAAACTTTTATCACCCCAAACAGAAACTTTATGACCATTAAGCAATAACTCTCCATTTCCCCTCCCTCTAGTCCCTGGTAACCTCTGTTCTACTTTCTGTCTCTATAAACTTGCCTATTCTAGGTATTTCCTGTAAGTGAAATTGTAATATTTGTCCTTTGGAGTGTAGCTTATTTCATTTTGTATAAAAACTAAAGGTGCATCCATGTTGTAGCATGTGTCAGTACTTCACTCCTTTTTGAGGCTGGATGATATTCTACTGTATGTACATATCACATTTTGTTCATCCATTCATTCATCTGTCGGTGGACACTTGGGTTATTCCCACCAACAGATGTTTTTAACAGAAGTCCCTGTTGATCACATAAGAGTAACCTGGCCTGATATCGTTGCCTTCCTCAGGGCCAATGTGTGCAATCACTGGGGTGGTCTCAGCGAACAGAGAACGATGATGGGACTGTATGCCGAGACCACCATAGAGCACCAAGGGTGGTGGCCATCGGCAGGATGCCAAACCATTAAGCCACCATCCAACATTACCTTATTTCTCATTAGTCACCCCCACACGTGCTCCCCAAAAATCAGTTAAAATCTGTTATTTGCCCAGCCAGCGTGGTACAGTGGTTGAGCATCAACCTATGAACCAAGTCACAGTTCAATTCCTGGTCAGGGCACGAACTTTAAAAGCATAAAAGGTTTTAATTTTTATTAAATACAATTTATTTTTTCTTTTGTTGTTTGTGATTTTGGTGTCATTCTCTATGAAGCCATTGCCAAATCCAAGGTCACAAAGATTCACACCTGTTTCCTTCTAAGACTTTTATAGTTTTAGTTCATCATAACTTTTAAGTTAATTTTTTATATGATATGAGGTAAAGGTCCCGTTTCATTCTTTTATATGTGGCCTGGTGCATAAAATTCATGCATTGGGTGGGGGGGGGGAGGTCCCCCTCAGCCCAGCCTGCACCCTCTCCAATCCAGCACCCCTCGGGGGATATCCAGCTGCCCGTTTAGGCCCAATCCCCGTTTAGGCCAGCCTGATCGCCCCTAACTGCCCCCACCTGCCGGCCTGATTTTCCCTCACTGCCTCTGCATGCCGGCCTGGTGGCCCCTAACTGCCCCCTCCCTGCCGGCCTGGTTGCCCCCAATTGGTACCCCCTGCCGGCCTGGTCGCCCCCAACTGCCCCCCTCTGCAGGCCTGGTAGCCCCCACCCCCCCACCGGCCTGGTCGCCCCTCATGGCCCCCCCGCCAGCCTGGTCACCCCACACAGCCTGCTTGTTCAGTCGTTTGGTCATCCCTCACTAACCCCCCTGCCAGCCTGGTCACCCCATGCAGCCTGCTGTTCAGTCATTTGGTCACCCCTCACTAACCCCCCTGCCGGCCTGGTTGTAGGCAGTCATCTTGTGAGGGTGTGATGGTCAATTTGCATATTACCTCTTTATTTTATATAGGATAGATATCCCAGCATCATTTTCTTTGTTCTTTAGTGCAAATAATGAAAATTTGGTCTGGTAAACAACTATAAACCACTTGTGCATAGGGAAATCATAGGCACAAAAGTGAATACCATGCTAGGATAAAATTATGAATGTTTTCATTTTGTTTCAATATTTTAAAAATTAATTTACTGTTTTAATGTTTAAATAAATACTTTTTCATGTTTTACACTGGCTCTTCATCATAACTTTAAAAAAAAATAGCATAGGGAACATTTTGGTTGCCAGCCTGGTGGAAAGTGTCATTTTCAGTCGACTCAAAGGCCTAAGTAAACACAAGTTCTTGTGCTCAAGTCCCAGGTGATGGAGGAGGAACCTGCGTAACGGTGTCAGTGCTGACAGCAGGTAAGAGCTTCCTGCCCCTCATGCAGGAAGGGGTCAGGCTCCACGCAGCACCTTTCCAGGACCCAGGCCTAACGGTTTCCGAGCAGGGTGAGTGAAAACGACCACAGCTACCTCTGACCCAGGAGGAACCTGGCCTTAGGGCCTGCGGCTGGCCCGCACTTCTGCAGACCCCTCCCCGTGCGTCCCAGCGCCGATGGCCGGTCCACCCCGGCTCGCTGCTGCTCTGTTTTCACCAGCACAGGTCAGCGGGGTCCGGGGAGTTGGGTCAGAAAAGGCAACCAGAAAGGGTGACCTTGAGATGTCAGGACAATTCCAAGTACTGGACACTCCACACACCGGGAAGTGGGGACGGATGATGTGCGGGCGGCTTTCCCTGGAGGCAGTTCACACAGGGTCACTGTCAAGCCCAGTGCAGCTCCTGGTCCTTCCCTGAGCAGTGACCCTCGTTCCAGGGCGTGTTTGTGCTCAAAGAAATGGCAGTTGGCACCTCTTCTATAAATCACACTTGCAGCTCAGGAAACATGGGACAAACATTAACTCCCTTTCTCAGTTTATGGATTAGGAAGCGCCAACCAAACCAGCCGAATGACTTGCTCGTGGTCACACCTGTGGCAAGGCCAGGGCCCCTCCCTTTCTTAGTCACTTGTATTCTTGTAAATACTGCGATGCTCATTATTTTTTATGGGTACACTAGAGGCCCGATGTAGAAATTCATGCATGGGGAGGGTCCCTAGGCCTGGCCAGCAATCAGGGCCAATCTGTGGGGCGGCGCCGGCCCACTCGCTAGCCAGCCCCGCCCCCCGCCGCCACCTGCTCGCCTGCCGGACCCACCCTCCACCACTACCGCCACCGGTCACCACCCTCTGCGGGGCGACCAGCAGGGTGATTGGGGGGGGGGGGCAGCTGGAACCTGCCTTGGCTGGCCTGGGGCCTGCGGGCTGGGGGCAGCTCTGCGTTGAGCATCTTCCCCTTGATGGTCAGTGCGTGTCATAGCGACCGGTCGTTCCACCAATCGTTCCGTTGTTCGGTTGATTTGCATATTAGGCTTTTATTATATAAGCTGTTCTATTTTCCTTAGTTGGATGATAAGCAACTTGAAAGAAAGGGCAATTTAACATGCTTCCCTCCCTCCCCCAGTACTGAGTCCTGCACACAGCAGGCCATCAGCGAGGTTTGCTGCATGTCAGTAAGAACAGCCTGGGTCAGACACACGGTCTGCTCGGTCCCGTTCTCTGCCACGCAAAGGACAACAAGGAATGACTTCCGGTAAGGGCAACATGGTATCTGGTAAACTCTGTTGCCTGTCTAGCACCTCTTTAGGTAACTCCCTTCCTGTTTTATAGCTGAAGTTGGGGTAGAGCTGATACCACCCCCGCCCCCCGCTTCAGGTCCAGGGGACCAATGTGTGACCCAGGAGCATCCAGAGTCACCCACCTTGCCACAAGGATTGGTTCAGGGTGGGCACATGACCCATGCCAGCCAATCGTCACCCTCTCCAAGACCATCCCTGGATGGCCAGCTCTGAGCTGAGGTGTGGGCTGGGGCTGCAGGGCTGTCTCCACCTGAAGGAGAGGTGGCCTGAGCAGGAAGCCAACAGAGACTGAAAGAATATTAGGCAGAAGCCAGCTTATGACTAGGTTTCCCAGTTACATGAACCAGGAAAGGGCCTCCTCTGCTTGTGCAAACTGGAGTTAGATTTCTTTCAGAAAGCTCCCTAGTTCAATTTTGTTTAAATCCTCACCCAAGGATACGTTCATTGATTTTTTAGAGAGAGGGGGAGGGAGGGAGGAAGGGGGCGGGGGGAGAGAGAGAGAGAGAGAGAGAGAGAGAGAGAGAGAGAGAAACATCAATGTGAGAGAAACATCAATCGGTTGCCTCCCCTACACACCCTGACCAGCAATTGAACCCACAACCTAGGTATGTGTCCTGACCAGGGATCAGGCCTGCGGCCTTTTTGGTGTATGGGACAATGCTCCAACCAAGTGAGCCACCCGGCCCAGGCCCAAGTTCAATATTCTTTATTAGGGAATACATCCACTTGCCCTCATAACAAAGGGGTCCATGCTCAGGTTGGCACCCCAATTCAGACCTGTGGTGTCCAGTCAGCCCACTGCAGAGGCACCAGAGTTCCATCTGTGGGCTCATCCACACCTTGCGGGGATCGGGGTCGGGTGAGACAGCCTGCCTTTGCTTCCCCTTTACCCGCCTCTCCTGCCCACATCGGAAGGATGCCAGGGAATTCTGAAAAACTCTGGAACTTTCCTCCATGGTTAGACATGCACACTTGGTGGGGAAAAGGGGGTCCTCTGACTCGTCCCATAGGTTGGTAGGGCCTTCCCAAAAAATTCTTACACGGCCAGTTATTAAATTACAATCACGAAGAGGAGGACCATGGCCCACTGTAACTCTCATGGTGGTTTGCAGTTTCCAAAGCACTTTTTACTTGATCCTCTTGACAGCCTGAGGCAGGTAGGGCAAGGATTCTCGTGCCCATTTTACAGATGAGGAAATGGAGGCTTGGGAAGTTAGCTGCCTTCTCCGAGGTCACACGGATAATGAGCAGCAGAGCCAGAGATTAACCCAGTGTTCTAGGCTTTTATTTTATTTATTTTTCTTTCCATTTCAGCCTCTTTTCGTAGTGGCGGGCTTTTCCTCCAACTTCCCCCTCAAATCTTGGGCCTCAACCTTCCTTCCTGCTGCTGGTGCCTCCTACTTACGACTTCTGCCCACATTTCCCATCTCCACCAAAGCTCGGAGAACGGCTCTTCTAGAGGAGGCTCATTAAGCGAAGCATCTGAAGGGCCCCTGGCAACTCTCCACTTTCTAATGACAGCCATTATTACCGGCGAATAATAGAAAACAAACATGGGACAGATGTCGCTCTTGAGTCCAGGCCTGTGCTGGGATACAGGGCAAACAGAAACGCGCTTTCATGAAATGCCTACCTTTGCCTTGCTCCGTGAATTAATTCTGATACGGAGGCTTTCCCTCCTGTCTGCAATCCAGAAACTTGATGAGTACAAAACCAACTAGAACACTGGACATTCCCGAGATTTCACAGATAATCCAACCGTCTTCTCAAATCAGGAAACTGAGTCAGAGATAGGTAAGTGTCCAGCCCAAATGAAAAGGAAGTAAACATTTCCCTCCCTTTGGCTAGAAAGCAGTACTCTGTATACAGAGAGCTCAAAAAATTAACAGTGAAAGAAAAAGAACTAACAGTGACCACACCACAATTTTTTTTTAAATTACCCTTTTGGATAGAGCGTGCTAGGAACCATGAAGCTAAAACAAAGAAATATCCAACTCAATCTGCCTTCAATAGCTTACAATATAACTGGTATTTATAATATTCTTAAGGAGAAATGAGAAGAGAGAAAAAAAAAAGGTTTTACAAATGAAGCAGAGTGACCAGGGTCTTTGGAGGGAGACTGGGCAGCTCTAAAAAGAGACTTCTGTTCAGCCACGTCACCAGAGTAAAAAGGCTTCAATATCTTCCTTCTTTTTTTAAACATATTTTATTGATTTTTTACGGAAAGGAAGAGAGAGGGATAGAGAGTTAGAAACATCAATGATGAGAAAGAAACATCGATCAGCTGCCTCTTGCACACCCCCTACTGGGGATGTGCCCGCAACCAGGGTACATGCCCTTGACCGGAATCAAACCCGGGACCCTTGAGTCCGCAGGCCGACGCTCTATCCACTGAGCCAAACCGGTTTCGGCAATATCTTCCTTCTTTTATTTATTATCCATACCTTTCCTATTCCAAGAAGGACATGCAGCCGCTAAAAGCCACCTTAGGGTTTACAATTTTTTAATGTATAGATTACTGAAGAGCTATTAAAGAAAAACCACTACCCATAAAAAAAATGTCCAAAGATTAAAAATAATAATAATAAAAATGGGCCAATACAGTTACAAAAAAATCAGTAATTTTCCAAACTCTGAGCCCAGCCCACCAGGTGAAGGTCGGCAGGAAAGGAAAGGTTTGTTTCTCCCTTTCCGTGGGGGTCACATCACCACTGCAGGGGCAGGAGCAAATCTCCGTGGGGAGAGTCCAATCTGTCCTTCCGTGGTTTGGGACTACCACTAATTCTGTTGCTGACTAATTACAGAGTTGAAGCAGTAATTAATATTCCAGAAAGGGAACAGCACCATGGTTTACTACGAAGGAGACCAGCATTCTGACGCCGCCAAGGGACCTGCTGGTTCTTGGTTGCTAAGCAAGCAGGGGAGGGGAAGGGGAAGGCACATCTGTCATTAAGGGCAGGGACTGGGCGCGGGTCAGGTCTCCGAGGCCTTGGCGTCAATGTCAATGTCAGGGTGGGGCTGTCAGGACCATTCCAAGAAGAGTGTGGGCCCCAGGGCACCTGAACTGAACCCACCCATGAATGCACCCACCCATGAACATTGGGAACAGCCACGGGGAGAAAGGCTGTAGGGTGTGTTTGGTTGCACTGTTGAAGTCCTAACCCTTACACCTAGAAACACGACCTTATGTGGAAGCAGGGTCTTTGCAGAAGTAATCAAGCTAAGATGAGGTCCTTAGTGTGGGTCTCATCTGACCGGTATCCTTAGAAGAGGAAAATGCCGTGTGAAGACAGAGGCGCGCCGGGAGAGCACCGTGTGATGACAGAGGCAGACGGGGGGACACAGTGCAAATCAAGAAACACCCAGAACACCACCAGAAGCTAGAGGAGGCCAGAAAGAGCCTACCCAGAGTCTCAGAGGGAGCTTGGCCCTGCGGACACCCTGATTTTGGACGTCTAGCTTCCAGAACTGTGAAACAGTGTGTTCTTGTTATGAAAAGCCACCAGCACTTCCTCTGGCAGCCTTGGAAACCAATACAGGGGCAGAGACAGTCAGCAGGTGAGGGGTGGGGGTGGGAGAGGAAGACAGGCCCAGGCCCTCTGCACAGGACGGTGGGTCCTTGCACTTCAGGGTTTTGGTTTCACCTCCTCCCTCTCCTTCTGTTTCGTTTGTTGTTGTTGTTGTTATTTTTTTAAATATATTTTTATTGATTTCAGAGAGGAAGGGAGAGGGATAGAGAGATAGAAACAGCAATGAGAGAGAATCATCGATTGGCTGTCTCCTGCATGGCCCGTACTGGGGGGGCATCAAACCCGCAACCCGGGCATGTGCCCTTGGCCAGAATCGAACCTGGGACCCTTCCGTCCGCAGGCCGATGCTCTATCCACTGAGCCAAACCAGCTAGGGCTCTCCTGTTTTTGTTTGTTTGTTTTTTAATCCTCACCTAAGGATGTTTTTCCCATTGGTTTTTTTAGAAAGAGTGGAAGGGAGAAAGGTGGGAGGGGAGAGAGAGAGAGAAACATAGAAACATCGACGTGAGAGAGACACGCCGATTGGTTGCCTCCCGCATGAGCCCCTACCAGGGCTGGGGAACTTGCAACCAAGGTAAGTGCCCTTGACCAGAAAGGGAATCCTTGACCCTTCAGTGGGCGGGCGGACACTCTAACCACGGAGCCAAACCAGCCAGGCTCTCCTAAGAGACTGCCCTCAACATCTGGCCCCATCCACACTGGGGAAGAAAGAGGCTCAAAAGGAGTCTTGGGGCCCAGGCTCCTGGCTCCCGTCCCACAAGCCCTAGGACAGTGACCCCCAGCTTGGCTTAGTGCCACATCTGACATCACTCTGAAGACACCACCGACTGCGAGACACATCATTGTTTCACATAACGTGAAGAAAGAAGAATGCTGCCAATAATAACCATGAGATGTGATTATTGTACAAAACATTAATGATTTTAGAGATATTTAAGTAAAAAATTATCTAAAAATAGATGAAATATGGGGGTGGGGAGATCAAAGAGGTTTGGGGAAAAGGCAAGTACGCTAGGTTAAGCTGGTTTCTTTCCCACAGGACTGTCACGGTCTGTATTATTTGGTGTCTGTTATGAATTCATCTCTACGACGGGGCTGCAGAATGTTGATTTTCCCAAATGAGTCTGAATTCTGAGCCTTGTTTTGAAGAGCAGTTGACGGGGCAAATGGCTAGCTTACTAGAGTACTTCGATCACACGCTGAGCCCCTCAACTTGGAAATGACTTGGGAGAGGGTGCGGGAGAGAACCCCTGCGGACAGCCGGTGTGAGGATGGGGAGCTGGCTGAGGGGCGGGGAAGGAGGAAGGGAAGGCATCTGCTCCTTGGCTGTGTTGGTCTTGGGCCAATAACACAGAATCAGGTGCCCTGAAGACATGAGGTATCCTTCTGAGCTCTTCCAAGTAAAGAGGCGCCATGCCCCGCCCCCCTCCCCTCTCAGCTGGCAGCAGACACAGCCGCACCGCTCCTACAGAACTCCACTAGCTAATCCGGAAAGGCCCCAGTGCTCCCAGATGTGAGTACCACCCAGGGCTGGGAAAAGCAGCGGTGAACTACAAAGCCAGGGACATCAGAACAAAGCCCAGGGCACACCGCCGTCCAGCCGCCCTGATGGCCAGAATCTCTTTGGTAGTTACTAAAACCCCGAACTGCTGGTAACCAAGACCTCAAGGAGAACCAAAGGATGGAGGGGGAGTGGATTTTAAATAGTCAGGAGCCATCAGAGATGCAAATCCCAATGTGTGTGCATGGAGCACAGCCCACCGGTGGCCACAGAGCGCATGCTCTTCCTTCGCAGGGGAACCCTCCAGACTCCTCAAGGCCGCTGCAGGCAGCAGGACTTTCCCGCAGGCCCTGCCCTTGCCATCTTCTGTGCACATCAGCTGCCACAGCTGCAGTTTTCCTGACATCCATTTTGCAGGCTGCATGCCAGCTGTCCCAAATCCCAGCTTTACAGGAACCTCCGGAGCAGGGAATGAGGGCCGTACTCTCAGGGCGTGTACTCAAAACCCCAGGAGAAACTTGACTTCCTTCTCCCTTCTCTCACATACAGGTGAGTCCCAGCCTAGAGCACAGAACACAGCTCAGAGCGGGATTCCTGCCCAAACTGGGCAGGCACAGCACCCGCCCCTGCAAACTACTAACTGCGGGTCGGCTGGACAGAACAGCCTCCGTGAGCAGGCCAGGCTGTGCCCGCTCAGCCTCCACCCTGCCAAGTGCAGGGGCTGAGTCCGCCCTCCCCACTGTGGGGCATGGGCCATACAGATATACTAACAGGATAATTTTTTCCTTCCATTCTATCACCCCTGGCCTTTCCCTGCTTTGGGGCTACCTTGATTTAGCATCTATACAATTTGTTCAGATGGGGACTCGAATCTCCCCTCTGAGTCTGAGGCCCACCAGTCACTAGGATTGCTACTTATTTGAAGGGAGGCCTTGATGCCCTGATGGAGAGACTCTCCTAAAATGAACTCTTCATTTCTTCTGGAGCCTTTCATGTTCTGGTGACAAGCATCTCTAAGATCTTCCACAGCATCTGTAAGATCCGCAAATACGACCCTTTCTTATCACAAGCTACTAGACAGTCAGACCAATGAGGGCAGGTCAGCCTTGTCCAACCATGGTCTCCCTAGTGCCTGACACATGGTAGATGCTCCGTAGACCTATGTTGGATGGATTGATAACGTATGGAGGGAAGATGGATGGATGGACAGACAGATGGATGAAATGGTAAATGAATGAATGAGTGAGTGAACGAACAAATAAATGAAAGTAGAAGGATGTTTCACAGAGCATTCAGCCCTTGAAGCCGATCTCTGGCTGAGAGACTCACCTGAACCATCAGGAATGGACCTTACAAACGTTGGCAACATCTTGACTGTGGCTGTCGGATTAAAATCCCGGGAAAGACCATGCTTCATCTCCTTCTTGAAACGAGTCATGATATCTATCAGCGTTTCATCGGAGAGCCGCATGGCATAGAGATACTTGTCAATCTGGGGGAAGGAGGAGAAGGAAGGAGAGTGAGGCCAAGGCTGAGGAAGGTCATTTCAGTTCAGGTTTGACTGAGGGAGGACAGGGCAGGTGAGGTGCCCACCTGTCTAAGATAATCAGCTCCCACGGGCACCTGACCCACCAGGCTGGTACATCACAAGATGGGAAGTCATCAAATGCCATCAACCAGGTCACTAGGAGCATGCTTGCAAATGCTCTGAGCCCTAATTCCTCCCCTGTAAAATGAACCAAATATCTCCAAGGTCCCTTTCAAGCCTCAAATATTACATGGAAGCTGCCCTTTGACCAGCGCCCCCACAAAGACATATCAGAGGCACCTTAAGCCTCCACACAACCCCTTCCCTCTACGACAAGTGGCTGGCCCATCCTCATGTGAATGGAAGTGCTACAGACGTTAGGAATGAGAGAGAGCTCCAAGGCCAGAAACCTGGAGTTCAAATCCCAGCCCCATCACTTAGCAGGAGTGTGAATTTCAGGTTCCTCAACTGAAAAAGTAAGACATTAAATAGGATCTAACTCACAGAATGTTGTAAGATCCAATGAGATGGAAAAGCACTAAAGACACAGAAGGTGTTTGATAAATATCACCTATTATTACTAACACTAGTGGCCGGGTGCATGAAATTCATGCACAGGGGTGGGGGGAAGATGTACCTCAGCCCAGCCTGCACCCTCTCCAATGTGGAACCCCTTGAAGGATGTCCTACTGCTGGTTTACAGGGATCGGGCCTAAACCGGCAGTCAGACATCCCTCTTGCAATCCGGGACTCCTGGCTCCTAACCACTCACCTGCCTGCCTGCCTGATTGCCCCTAACCACTCTGCCTGCTGGCCTGCTCGCCCCCAACTGCCCCTCCCGCTGTCCTGATCACCCCCAACTGACCCCCACTGACGGCCTGCTCGCCCCCAACTGGCCCTCCTGCTGGCTGCTCACCCCCAACTGCCCCCCCCACCGGCCTGATCACCCCCAATTCCACCCCCCATCCTGGCCTGATCACCCACAACTGCCCTCCCCTCTTGGCCTATAACCGCCTCTACCTCAGCCCCGCCACCATGGCTTTGTCCAGAAGAACGTCCGGAAGGTCTCCTGGAAGGTCTCCCAGTCTAATTAGCATATTACCCTTTTATTAGTATAGATAAGACAGTGGTGCTAATGGTTTCCTTGGGTGTGAATTCTAAGTAGGTAGAAACAGGGCCAAAGGGCTGGAATCCTTCAGAACCTGGGGCAGCAGGCCCAGAGCAGAGACCTTAACCCCACCAACCCCAGAAGATATAGAAACAGCCCCCCACCCCAGGCTCCCATGCCCATGTACCAAGGCCTTCCAAGCTTGTGACCAAGCTTCCAAGTCATTCAATATACGTACTGACCCCACCTGCTCGTCCTCCTGGTTCCCCCTGTTCCTCAAGGTTCCCAGGCTCCTAACCTCAGGCTCCCTGGGTTATCATTGGTTGTTCTTTCTTCATAGTCTCTTCCCATTTATTCTCTCAAAAAGCATTTACTGGGCACATACTATGTGCCTGGCTCTGGGCTAGACACCTGTCCTCATGGTGCCTGTCTGCGTGGAGTTCACCAGAAGTCATTTTGAGTCATTCATATTTTTTGCCACTCCTTGCTAACTACACTTGTGGATTACTGATTTCTGATTACCCATTCATTCACTGTAATAGTTTTCCATTTTCAATCCCTCAACCTTCCAATTAATCCTCTTATACCCTGCCACCTTCACCTTCTTAAACTGCAACACTGGTCAATGCATTCCCCTGCTCACAGCCTTGCAATGCCTGCCCAGGTCCGAGGCACCTGTGCTCTGTAGGTGTGGCTCCGTGCTCTGTGAACTCCAGCCCCACTACCTCTGCCATTCCTGGTGGGTGCTGGGCTTTCCTACTAAAATGCCCTTCCTTCTCTTCCCAAATCTCACCTACCCTTCCACGTTCAGATCAAATGTCACCTCCTGCGGATGCCTGCGTCCCTCAAGCTAGAGAACACCCTCCCTCAGCACTGCCGTCTGCCCAAGCTCTAGCCGGGATCACAGCTCTCTGCGTGTATCACCTGGACAGTGTCTACTCCGGTCTCCTCGACGTCCCAGGGCCTGGCAGGCAGCCTTGCACACAGAAGGCTCCTGGTGCACAGAGAGACGGATTTATGACCCCGGGAGGCTGAAAAGACCTTGATCTGATTTGCTTCTGAGAATGGCATCTCACGCTCACTTTTCAGGGTGACTGGAAATGTCCTGATCCAAGGACTCAGAGTCTCCAGTCCTAGGTCACCTCTGCATATTTTGCTCCGGGGCAGCCTTCCTGCTTTGGTCTCTACGCCTGTGCTCTCCCAGGCCCTGCCTGCTCCTGCCTCACGGACAATCAAGGCATTGGCCAAAGTCCCCCAGGGCCCTCTGTGGCCGGAGACAATCCTGCCCCCACCGCCAATCCCTTCTACCACACCCCCACCTTTCCTTTCCCCTTCGTGGCAAAGCATTGCAAAGAAGGGCAATCAGAAACCACCGAGAGCTGAGCTAGAAATTACCAGGACCACAGCCCTACGAAGAGACATGCTCTGTTCTGCCCCCAAGGTTAGCAGCACCGGCTCGGCAGTCCTTGCCACATGGCAGCCACAGGAGCACACGGGGGTCTACTGAGTGCAAGCCAGAGAAGGCTTCGGGAAGGGTGATGGCCAGGCGCATCCCGGCACAGCAAGAGCGTGTGGGAAGGCCGACGGCAAGGGAGGGTGGTTTGTGCAATGAACAGAAATAAATTCCATGTGGATCGAGCACACGGTGTAAGTGGGGCAACTGGAAAGAGCTAAATCGTGCAGGGCTGCATAAGCCACATAAACAAATTTAGATCAACCCCAAAGCACGGCAGCCTTGGAGTGACTCGAAGGAGTGAGTATCCGCCAATGAGATCTGTGTTCAGAACAGATCAAGCTGTGTATGGGGCAGAGAATGCGCGAGCAGGAGCAAGTCCGTGCAAGAATAGTCACATGGCCACTCCAGCATTTGGGGCATGCTTCAACGGCCGCACCCCTCACCCCACAATATGATGATCTATATATTGACTTGTCCATCTCTGATAACCTGTGAGTCTCTCAAACAGACCTTTGGAACTCACCCATTGCCTCGTACAAAATAGGAATTCAATTAATATCAGATGTTGGAATAATACTCTATCATTATATGGTGGTTTACAGATGATTTCACATCTAGTGTGTCATTCAACCTTCAAAACGACCCTGTCAGCGAGACTTGTACCCTCTTCTTGGCCTCCTTTCCCACGTCTCTTTGGAAATGAGATCCACTTCACTGTCGCAGAAACTGAGGCTCCAAGAAGCTAAGTGACTAGTTCAAAGCACACGGCCGGAAGTCAGGTCTCAGGCCTGCAAGTCTAGTGCTGTCTTCAACAACCATGCGCGTCCCCGAGGGGAGGCCTGTCCCCTACTCTGTGGAGGGCAGGCCCAAGTAAAGCTGCTGAGGTTTTCCAGATGGAGAGAGAGAAGCTTCTAGAAAAGGCAGGGCTCTCCATTACTCCATCCTGCCTCCTAGCTCTAGGTGCAGCTCGGCACAAGAACACCGATCTGAGAATCCTGACGCTGTAGGACAAGCCAAGCCAAACCCAAACAGCCTAGAAGCTCAAATCAGAAAGCCGGCTGGGAACAGAGGAAACCTGCCTCCTCCGGCTCAGGTTCATGGACCATCATGTGGTAAAGCCCCTCTCCAAGGAGATGTGGGAGATGAGGCCAAAAGGGTACAAGCTGGTGCAGAGCTGACACTGACCTTGAGGCCTCCTGGGTGTCAGGTGAATGAGGATAAGCCGAGGCGAGCCCTTTCCACTGGTCCGCGGGAGCTCAGGCGGGGCCTCCAGACAGTGGAGACCCTGGGGCTGGGGCTGGGGCTGGCCAGGTTCCCACCACCCTGCGCACCTCACCGCACAAGGGGCCTCTTTCCCCTCACGCAGACCAGCTGTGGCTGCCGCTGGCGGGGCTGCCGCTGGCTGGGCGGCTGCTGTCCACCTGAGATGGGGACTGGGGAGGGGTGGTGGTGGGAGGAGGGAGGAGAGAAGGGTGTCAGGGCAGCCACCCCGGCCCATCTTCTCCAGATCTCGGTGAGGCTGGCTCTGCAGGAAACCCCGTAGCAGAACTGCTGGTTCCTTTTACAGAGGGCGGGGCCAGAAGCCCAGGAGGGGTGAGATGGCAGAGGGTACAGACCTGGACAAGGACAACTTCTGGTCTTGGGACGTTTGGCAAAGCCTGTGGCCCTTTCAACTGTTCTACTTCTGTCCCCTCTCCACCGCATCTGCAGGTCTCTTCCCGCCTCCCTCTCTCACACTTCCACCTCCACAGCCCTTCACTGCTCTGGCCAAGCACTGTGCCCAACCATCCCTCCTGTGCCTCCTCCCCCGCCCGACATTTTGGTGACCAGAGGGCACAGCACCCCTTCTAGCGGCTTCAAGCAGCCACCCAGTCTTGGGGACATCTGTCATAGGATGGGGACTCCCAGGCGTCCGGGCCCCCGGGTGCCCACCCTGGCACACAAGCGCACAGGACTCTGGTCAGGCTGGGAAGGAAACGGGAGGTGCCAGGACCCGACACCACAAGCCCAGCCGAGTCCTGCAGACTCTCAGCGGGGGCTGACGAGGACCCTGGGCAGCCTCCAGAGCACCTTTCCCCTAAGGGACAAACCCTTCTCCCGAGGGCGAGAGCCAGGTCGGCTGCACAGGGTGGACGCTCGCCCAGACACTAAGCAAGCACTTGTCCGGGATTGTCCTTCCTGCAGACCAAGAGGGCCCGGAGCTCGCAGCAGCCCCAGAGGCAGCCAGGAGACGTCCGAAGGGAGAAGGTAGCCTCGTCGAGTGCCTGGCCCAGGGCGGTCAGCTAATGAGCACACAGTGGCCGCGCACTGTGCTAAACGCCACCATCTCTGTGCTCGACCCCAGTGCCCTCCTGCTCCCAACAGAACACGCACAAAGTATCAATTCAAGACCAGACATGCCCAAGTGAACAGGCCAGTCGTGGCAGGAGGTGTGACCACTGGTGACCCGGGCATTTTGACCTTCTGTGGAGGAGGGGGTGCATGGAAAATTTTCACTCCCTCTCTCATTTTCTCCCGTGAGGATCAGGACTGAGGCAGAGATCGCCCTAGCCAGTTTAGTTCAGTGAATAGAGCGTCAGCCTGCAGACTGAAGGGTCACGGGTTCGATTCCAGGCAAGGGCACATGCCTCAGTTGCAGGCTCAATCCCAGCTCCCATTGGGGCATGTGCGGGAGGCAGCCAGTGGATGTGTCTCTCACATCAATATTTCTCTCTGTCTCTCCCCCTCCCTTCCACTCTATCTAAAAATCAATGGAAAAATATCCTCAGGGGAGGAGCAACAAAAAGAATGAAGCAGAGCAACAGGTGGGCCTGAAGGTGCTCGGTGCATGCACGCTTTCAGAAAACTTTCAAAAAAGGAAATGGTGCGGGGAGGTGCTGGCAGTGAAGGGCTGAGGGCTCTTGCTTAAGGGCAGGGCAGTGATTTCAACATCGGATTCACTTCTCTTTCCTGGACTGACTCAGGAGAAACAGGTCCCAGGTGATTCATGCTATTTTAATAATAGCTCACATTTGCAGAGGGCTTTTTCCTTTTACACAGGACTTCTCATACATTATTAGCCCATGTGCATGTCATAGTCAGAGCTGAGATAAGCTCAGAGGTGCCAGGTGCTGGGGATGAAGCAGGGGCTTAATATGTTAGTTCCCTGTCTCCCAGCACAACGACCCAATAAAGCAGGAAGGAAAGATCTCTACATTTTACAGCAGAGAAAACTGAGACTCATGATTCACAAAGAGTCACACAGTTTGTAATTGGCATCTGGGTCTACATTCATCTTCTAACCCCTCATTTTGGGCTTCTCCTTAACACTTCCATTCTTTCTCATGTGGCGGCGAGAATATGAAGCTGTGGGCCAAGAGGGCTGGGTTCAAACCCAAGTTCTGCCATTTACTAGCTCCTGCGACTTTGGACAAGTTACATAACCTCTCTGAGTTTGGCTTTCTTCTACTTTTTTTTAAAAAATATATTTTATTGATTTTTTACAGAGAGGAAGGGAGAGAGAGTTAGAAACATCGATGAGAAAGAAACATAGACCAGCTGCCTCCTGCACACCCCTTACTGGGGATGTGCCCGCAACCAAGGTACATGCCTTTGACCGGAATCAAACCTGGGACCCTTGAGTCCACAGGCCGCCGCTCTATCCACTGAGCCAACCCGGTTAGGGCGGCTTTCTTCACTTTTGAAATGAGGATAGTAATACTTTCACCCGAGACAGCTTCTGAGGGAACTTTTAAAATAAGCATCAAACATCACTTCCCGCCCTCCCATCTAAATGACCAGAAGGGAGGACATCTCCCTGCCTCTCCTGTCTAACAGACATGAGCCATGTCCCAACTCCTGCTACCTGAATACCGAGAAAAAAGCACTGGTCGCCAAATGCCCACTCTGTAGAAGAGAAAACTAAAGGTAGGTGGCCCTCCACCAGAAACCACAGCAAATGAAAGATTCTGGCAAAATTCCTCTGAAACATTTGCAATGCTTTATTGATTTTTTAAAACAACTAACAGTAAGTTACAGTAAGAATAGCAACACCCATTCATTATTAAAAGATATTCAAGCAACACGTACACGCATACAAGTGAAAAGCGGGAGTTCCTCCCCCAACCGTCCCCGGGGTGACAGCTTTATGTTTTAGGTTGGGGTTCCTGCCTGACCAAACACTCACACATACAGAGCTTGGTTTATTTCATTTTACAAAAGCGGAATCATAAGCATTTTGTTCTTTTGAAACCTTAACTCCACCTCCCTATTTCCTCTGGGACCCGCCTCTGGGACCCTGCCTGCTTCAGTGAGGGGGCCCGGACGGACGAGGGGATGGAGGAGACACCTGCGTCTGACTCTGGCTTTGCCATCCGGGGGCATCCCAGGCTTCCCATCCCCCATGCAGGCGTGTCTGTGACTTTGATCGACAAAGGCCCCTCTACTGTGCACGCACCTTCACGCGGTGGGCCTTAAACTATCCTGTCCAGGGAAGTAGGGCACGTGTCCTCACGTGCGACGCTCCAGGCAAAAAACAGGGGCCAGAGAGGTTCTCCAATTGGCCAAGGTCATAAGAGAACCAGAGAGGACACGGGTTCCCCAGGCCCTGGCCCTGGGCTCCTCTGTGCCCGGCTTGCTCAGCGCAGGGAGAACCCCGGCCGAGGGCTGTCAGGAGCAAGGAGACATGGGAATGCGGGCGGCATGAATGCCACCGCTCCGTCCACTCCAGAAGCAGCACGCCCCTGCAATGCGTGTTTTAGGAAGCCGCCTTCACCCCACACCAGCTACAAATTATGTTCTGATCATTTCCCCTTTCACACAAGCCCGGGAAGGAAGTTCAAAAGCCATAGCGAGTCCCAAGGCCCTGGCCCAGTGAGACCCTCTGCTGGGCCTTTTCCTGCCGACCCATGGCTACCCGGGCTGCCCCGCCCCGCCTCACAGCTGTGGGCGGCGGCAGAGGAACCCAAGTTTCCGTGCTGCTCTGAGCAGCTGGTCACAGGGAGGAAGACGGCCATAAGGAGAGATGCTTTGCTCTTGTGGGTTCCCTACAGGAGCCAGGTACCCCCGGCTCACTGCTGCCCTCCCTCACGCAGCCCCAGGCCCTGGCAGTGGCTCTTTACCCACGAAGGTCCTCACGGGTCCACTGTCCACTGATTGCTGTACAAGGCCTCTCCTCGCCCCGCTCCTCTGTCTCCCAAAGCCCATCTCCAAACTCACCCCCTCCTCCGAAGGGCATGCCATGATCCGCCCCACCCAACCCCGGCCGCTCCCCTCCTCCGCATCCCCCTCCTCCGCATCCCCGCCTCCGCATCCCCCTCCTCCGCATCCCCGCCTCCGAATCCCCTCGCTGTTGGTGTCACTGTGTAGGAATTAGTCTGTTACTGTGTAGGAATTAGTCTGTCACTGTGTAGGAATTAGTCTGTCACTGTGCAGGAATTAGTCTGTCACTGTGCAGGAATTAGTCTCTTATGACCAGTGAGAGTCTTTCCCGGGCACGGCAGCAACACACGCATCGTCTGTGCCTCCAGCTAGATCCTGAGTGCAGGGGGGCAGGGGCCATGCCTTCCAGGGCCTTTGTGTCCCCCCAAACCTCTCGGCGTGGCTTCTCGGCTGGGCTGGGTGGCTGTTCTGCTGGGCGGGAAGGCCCTGGTGACGCCTCGCCCGGGAGTCTCAGGTTTGCTGCTCAGATAAGGCCGAGGCTCCGCTTCCCTGAACGGCCAGCCCTTCTCCAGCACCGGCCCTCACTTTGGCCTCGTGGTGACCCGTGCGGGGCCAACGGCCTCTCCCTGAGGGACAGTGTTCCAGCCGGTCTCTAACACACCCCCTTCCTCTCACAGCATCTGCATCTCCAGGCCGGCGAGGCCCTGAAGGACACAGAGCCCCATGAGGATTCGCAGTCCCAGAGCCTGCCGAATACCTGAGAGTCGCCAGAGGAAATGTGTTTGGGAAAATGGGTGGGACCCTCACCAAACCAGAGGGTCCCTCCCACATGCTGCATGAATCATGTGCGGGGCGGCTCCCTCTCCCAGGCTCTTTGTCAAGGTCCGGACACAGCTCTCTCTCGGTGCCTTCTCTTTCACTGTATTGATGCTTTTGAACTGTTAGTTCTGTTTCACTATGAAGCACCAGGGAATGCACGCACCTCACTCCTTTTTACTCTCAAAAAGCCAGGAGGATAACCTCCAGAAACTGAGGTTCCAGGAACCAAGACGAAACAGTAAGCTTAAAGGGCCCACGCTGGGCACCTCGACCTGCCCCATCCAATCTGCACACTCGCAGGTGGGAGTGACTGACCCATTTCACAGCTGGAGCCTGAGGCCGCACAGTTAAGTGAAAGGTCCTGAGCGCCCAGCAACCAGGGCGGCTCCAGCTTAAGTCTCCACACTCCGTGCTCCTTCCCTTATCCCAGATTCCTCTTGCCAGGAGGGCCATGGGAGGCCTCGTGGTCATGCCCAAGGTCCTCTCAGTGACCTTGACCTTGGCACCCACTAATAAGTGTTTCCTGACTGGGGAGACACAGAGCTATTGCCCAGGACAATACCTAAGCTGTCACACTGACCTGGCTAAAAATACAGGAGGCACCGGGCCCCTCCAGGGGAACAGAACAGCCCTGGAATGTGGCGCTGCAAGAACAACAGGCTTCGTTCTGAGCCTGGATGGCTTGGCCCCGGGCCAGCCTGCAGGCTCACGGTTCCCAGTGTCCCAGGGACCTCCAGACAAAAGGGGAGGAGGATCTGCAGTGCAGACAGCTTTCCTTTCACTAGGACACAACCAGACGCTCACGCCATAAGGTGCCAATACCAAAGGGTGGGAGCAGACCCGGCTTCCTCCAGCTACACTGTCTCCCTCTCTAACCTTGAGCACGTCCGTCCAGCTCGGTTTCCCCATCAGTAAACAGCAACAATGAGAACTGCCCTCTTGCCCTCACCTGCGCACAGGAGCTCCATGACACCGGATTCCTCAGCATGCAGGCTTTCCAGAAACCCACGGTGGCGGAGGCAGATCTGTACCCAGGATCACTGCCCCACTCGGGACCCTGCTGCCGCCCCTCTGTGACCCGAAAGCTTCACTCCCCGCCCCCACCCACGCCTCTCAAGGGGCCTACAGGTGCGCTCTGGGTGAAGCACCGCGGTGACATCAGCATTGGCAAAGTTCTGTACACTGTCCAGGCGTTTCTACCTCCCTTCTCTAATCTGATAAACGAGCAGATAGTAAGGCAGGACTCATTTACCCACCCGACAGGTAAGTAAACTGAGGCACACGGAACAACACTGCTCCAGCTGGAGGGATCCTTTAGAGGTGATGGATTCCAGCCTCCAGGTCTTACAGAAGAGGAAACAGAGGCCCAAGGACCCCGGAACCCACTGCTTTAAATGACAGTGCTCTGTCCAAACTCCTGAGCCATAGCAGAGCATGTCTAGCAGAGCACTCACTGTCCAACGGGGATATAAGGCAAACCACGTGTGTGATTTCAAACGCTCTAGTACCCACATTTTAAAAAAAAAGTGAAATTAATTTTAATATTTTATTTAATCCAATACCCAAAGTATTATTCCCATGTATAATCAATATTTTAAACATTATTAATGAGCTACTTTATCTATATCTTTGTCATACCAAGTCTTCAGAATCCTGTGTGTATTTTGTGTTTAACAGCACACCTCAAACCAGACTGGCCACATTTCAAGGGTTGGGTAGCCACACGTGGCTGGTAGCTACTGTTCCGGACAGCACCGCTCTCTCATTCCAGTCACACCATCATCACGGCAGCCTGGGGGGATGGCTTCTCTGGGAGACCACCACAATGCACCTCTTGGACGTCTCAAGCCCTCAGCAGTCCAAGTTCTGCACGCATGGCAAGCGCTACCCACTAGTGTCAGAGTGGCCTGCATCCCACCCCAGCCCTATTGTGCTCTGTTCATGAAGATCATGTCAATTCCGCCGAAACCGGTTTGGCTCAGTAGATAGAGCATCGGCCTGCGGACTGAAAGGTCCCAAGTTCGATTCCGGTCAAGGGCATGTATCTTGGTTGCGGGGACATCCCCAGTGTGGGGGTGTGCAGGAGGCGGCTGATCGATGTTTCTCTCTCATCGATGTTTCTAACTCTTTATCCCTCTCCCTTCCTCTCTGTAAAAAAATCAATAAAATATATTTAAAAAAAAAAAAAAGATCATGTCAATTCCACTTCCTGAAGCTTGCCTGCCGCACATGTCAGGTGCAGGAAGAGCCCAGGCCAGTGTGGTTCAGTTGGTTGGGCATTGCCCTGTGCAAGGAAAGGTTGAAATTCCTGGTCAGGGCACATGCCTGGGTTGTGGACTCAATCCCTGGTAGGGGGTGCAGGAAGCAGCCGATCGATGCTCTGCTCTCACATCAATGTTTCTCTACCTCTCCCTCTGTCTCTAAAAATCAATTTTTTTTAATCTTAAAAAAAATAAGATGCAGGAAGAAATACATACATCCAAGCTTGCTGTAAGGACTCAACTAAATAAAGCATGTGAAAATATTTTGCAAATGGAGCAGAACTCTGCAAAGGTGAGATGGTGCCTTCATTATAAGCGTGGCCTGGTTATCCTACTCCACTCACCCCATCCACCAGAGAAGGTCCCGGAAGGCACCAGGGAACATCAGAGAAATAAATCAGATTGAATAAAGGCTGCAAGCAAACCCCCTTCAGGCGTCAATCTGCACGTCCAGGCAGAGCTGGGAGGGAATGCTAGGAGTGGAATACAGAGAGCAAGAGGTTAGGCAGTGCCCTCCCCGGAGGTCCTCTTTCAAATGCAAACAAGGATGGGGGGTGGGGGACAAATGGAAAGGAAAGGGGAAATTTTGAAAACCAGGAAAAATCCCTAACATTTCACTGTAAGTGACTTTATTGGGCCAATTTCCTTCCCAAGCAGAGGGAGCTGGTCAACACTGAGGAGCTGAGTGGTGGAGGGGTGGGGAGGGGGGGTTGGCAGCCACCAGCCAGTGTGCTGGTGTGGGGGAGGTTGGGGAGGAAGGGTCTGCCCCTCCCCCGGGCTCTTTCTCTTCTTAGAGCAGTTTCCCTAGCCAGCAAAATGACAGAACGGGGTTCTGAGCCAGGGGGCCTGGTGGTGTTCCTGTCACGACCACTCATAGGCTGTGTGGTCAAGTTGACAAGTCGCTTCACCACGTGGGGGCCTCCACTTCCCCATTTCTACATGGAGAGGCTGTCCTTCCTTCCATGGCTACGCATGTACCCAAGAAAAATGAAAGCATGTATCCACGCAGAAAAAACGTGTACACACATATTTGTTCACAGCCCCAATGTAGAAGCAATGTCCATCAACTGACAAATGCATGAGCAAAATGTGGTATATTGATACAACTAAATATTACTCAGCAATAAAAAAGAATGTGTAATGATACTTGCTGCAGCATGGATGAACCTTGAAAACATGCTTAGTGAAAGGAGCCAGATACAAAGGCCACGTATTGTGTGATTCCATTTATGTGAAATGTCCAGAAGAAGCAAATCCATTTTTTAAAAAGTACATCCGTAGATGCCAGCGGCTGGATGGCGGGAGGATCGGGGAGTGACTGCTTAATGGATATGGGGTTTCTTTGGGGGGGGGGGTGATGAAAATGTTCTGGAATTAGATGGTGGTGATGGTTGCACAATCTTGTGACTGCACTAGAAACCACTGAATTGTACACTTTAAAATGGCCAATTTTATGGTACGTGAATTCTATCTCGATTTAAAAATAAAAGCAGGGACTGCCATCTGACTTGGGTCCGAATGCTGGCCGGCTTTTCTGTGCAGGATCTGAGTTCTCAGCCAAGAGTGCAGACCGTAATAGTGCCCACCTCACAGGGTGGGATGTAATGCCTTTAGCATCAACCTGGCAGTAAAGGTGTCAGGAGGCATTAGGTTGGTTTCGATTAGTGTTATTATATTAATGATTAAATAAGGCCCATTATAGGGAAACAACAGACCCCAGGAGGCACTCAGTGCGCCCATCCCTCTGAGGGGCCCTCCAGGTCTCGGCGTCTGCTCTTCGAGGCTGTAATCAAGCCTGCAATCAGAGGAACGTGATCCGACATTTTCTGCCTCATGCAGAAGCGGGCCTCTCCCTTGGCTTCTGTTTGCAAAGGGCTGAGCCACAGGCTCCACATTTCAGCTTCCCCGGCTGCAGGGGCACAGCCACCCTCTCCTTTTACGGAAGCCCGTCTGGGAGAGGCTGCTGGCTTGCGTTTTTCTCTAACAGAGCTGGGCACGCGTAAGGGACTGATAAGCCAGCCAGCCCTGCCCGGATCGGATCCACCCAGGAAGAGAGAGGGGGTGTGGCCAAATGCCCACATGTGTGTTTTAATTCCCAGAAAAGTTTAACCGATTCATGCCAGATCACAAGGGGCCACGGGGAGTCCTCCTAAGCCTTTCTTGCATCTACCCCCGTCCTCGGTTCAGTGCAAACATTTCAGCAGCAAACCATTCCGTCAATGGGGCTGGCACGGCTCACAGTGAGCGCTGTCAACTTCATTCAGCAACACTCTGCAAGGAGGGCTCGGCTTCTTGATAAGCTGAACTAAGAAAGGGCTAATTTTAAACCAAGCTTGAGTGCTATATAGTGAATGGTAATAACTGACAAGAAGCAGCGTCTTAAAAAAAAATAAAAGCAGAGCCTTTAAAATGATCAAACATCTTTAAAGGTGTGACGGTACCAAGGGCTGGTGTGGAGCAATAGGAACCCTACAAAGTCCTGACAGCAGTGTGACCATGGAGGATGGCAACTTGGCCAAACCTTGAAAATGAGAAAATGCACACACTCCTTCGCCTACCAATTCCAACCCGAGACTCAGCCTAGAGCCTAGAGACACTTGCACGTGTACTGCAGATGCACATAACACTGTAACTCGAAAATTTAAAAACCCCAAAGCCCATCAGAAGAATAGATACACTAACTGCAGCGTAGTCACACAATGTAAGAGCACACAGCAGCTTAAATCGATGAAATAGAGCTACATGGAAAAAATCCCAAATATAGATTGTTGAGCTAACAAAAGCAAGCTGCAGGAAGATACATACAGTACAGCACCATTTACAAAAGGTTAAAATCACATAAAGTAACACTACATACTGCGTATAGATACATGGTATGGTATATAAGTATAAAACCATGCATGGAAATGATAAGCACCAAATTCAGGAGCGAGGTCACTTCTGGACGGAGAAATGAATGGGACTGACGATGGGGATAGAAGGGGCTTCACTTGTGCCTGTAACATAGTAATTGTGTTTTATTTCTCAAATGAGGAGCAGATACACGGGTGTCTGTTATGTCAACTTCAGTATTTTTTTTATACACCTCAACTGTTTCACAATATAAAATTAACTCATGTGCACAGACACTAATACACATTCCAAAGTAAATCATTAAAATCAACAAAGGTGGGTTTTTCTGGAGGGAAGAAGCAGAGGGAGCAAGAATAGCCCTCTGAATCCCATCCCAGATTTTCTTAAGGCCTTGAGAAAGTCACTTATCTCCCCTGGAGCTCCAGTCCCCGTTTCTAAATGGGGAATAAAACCTCTGCCTTCTGTCTGCTGCACACCAGGGAGCTAGCAGGGTGCCCTGAGGAGCTGTGAGGGGGAGGGGGCTGCCTGCGACACACCGGGTCAATGCCTCAGGTCCTGACATATAGACACACACATACACGCACACACACACACACACACACGCACACACACACGCACACACCTAAGTGGTATCTGATAAGACATCCATGGAGTGTTTCGGGATGCTCAAACCATTAAAAAGAGAGAAAGAAAAACTACAAATTGGTAACTAACCATTTGACTCTCCTTTACAAAGTTTCTAAGTATAATGTTTTCTTTTGTACATCTACAGCCTGGCTTTAAGCAATTCCTAAGCTGGTGATTTCCCACCCAAGATCTGGCCACTGGCTCCTATCTGCTCTCCTGGCATTCTATGCTTTGCACTCACCATAAGACAGCAAATAATTATTTTTTAAATATATTTCATAGATTTTTTTTTTTTTTACAGAGAGGAAGGGAGAGGGATAGAGAGTTAGAAACATCGATGAGAAAGAAACATCGATCAGCTGCCTCCTGCACACCCCCTATTGGGGATGTGCCCGCAACCAAGGTACATGCCCTTGACCGGAATCGAACCTGGGACCCTTGAGTCTGCAGGCCAACACTCTATCCATTGAGCCAAACCGGTTAGGGCAGCAAATAATTGTTGATACTCCATGAGAACAGCGACCATTTCGACCAGGTTCATAGTTGTCCCCAGCCTAGCACAGTTCTCGGCACATGATAAAGGACTTACACATTTTCTGAAGAAACCACTGAATTCCCACCATCAGATTTGATTGTAAAGGTCCTCGAATCAATGAGCAGGTGCCAGCAGCCCGCCACGACTGCTCCCTGGACGCAGAGGTGTATGGCTGCCTCCTCAGGCATGCTCAGAGCCCACTCCAGTGGCTAATTCTGTCAGGCAGGAGGAATCCCTGACCGCAGACACACAGGGAGTCGGGACTAGTCGTGCCAAACCAGTCCTTTTAGGAGAAAGCTGCCCAGGCCTCCTCCAGCGAACAGCAGGAGTGTGGGAGGACAGCACAGCTTGGCCAGATGTGAAAGTCCCTCCTGTCTACCCACTTCCCACGTTTATTCCCTCACGACAGTCCCCAATTACCAAACCAAATGAAGTGCTGGGGCTGCTCCTGGAGGAGAACTCCTGGGCACATCCCAGGTGTAGAGGACAGGGACTGCGCCGCGAACGTTCACCGAGGAGTGAGAGGCCCTTCCCGGATATTGGTATAGCACCAAACCAAAAGGTGCATGAGACATTTCTCATCATTTTCTAATGCTCATCCCTCTCACCCCTGAACAATACGGGGCATTTTTTTAATTCTTGCTTTTGCAGCTGGGACACATGGGCTTCTGAGGAAATAGCCCTTTAACTGCTAAGCACACTCTCCCCCACCTTCCTCGGCCAAGCACTCTGAAGACTCCTGGGTTCTGGCCTTTGGGACGAATCACTCTGGCAAATGCGGATTACTTAGGGCCGTGGTCCGCAAACTGCGGCTCGCGAGCCACGTGCGGCTCTTTGGCCCCTTGAGTGTGGCTCTTCCACAAAATACCACGGCCTGGGCGAGTCTATTTTGAAGAAGTGGCGTTAGAAGAAGTTTTAAGTTTAAAAAATTTGGCTCTCAAAAGAAATTTCAATCGTTGTACTGTTGATATTTGGCTCTGTTGACTAATGAGTTTGCCGACCACTGACTTAGGGTCAGGGGGATCCCTCCCAGAGAAAATCCACTGGCGTTTGCTCACCATCCTGACAACCCCAGAGAAAAGGAAGTCGTATTTCTTTAAAGGCCAAGTTCCTGACCTTGCTGGACTCCTCTTCCTTTCCCAAACAGAGGACTATGCGATACTTCACCCTCCTGCAGGTTCCTAATGGCTAAACCGAGTGGGAGAAGCTGGGGAGATGAGGCATGTTAAAAGTTACTTGGAGGTCAAGGGACCCAGTCTCTAGCTGCAGATGAGCAGATGTCTGGGCTTCTGATGAATGGAATCTTTCACAAGCACACATGTGCCTCCTAAAAGCACTAAGAGTGAAAGGAAATTGGGTTTTTTTGCTTAGTTCTGCCTAATGCCAGGACACTCTTTGCACAGGGCTCTATTAATCAATCATATGCAGACACAGTCTGGAAAATGGGGCTCCATGCCAGGAAGCCAGACATTCGGCCTGTTTCAAGCCAGGACATATTTATGAAGTTGAATTAGTGACATGTCTCAGAGGGAGAGAAATAATGCCCTTTTCATGATCACTTCTGTGTCCAGAGCAATCCCAGTAAACCTTCGCTGGTATCAACCCCACCTCCCCCCTCCACCTACACCGAGGCCAGAGGGCAAGAAAATGGAAAAGGGTTAATAGCTGGTGCTGGTGCTAACTGTGGAGCCCCGAAGGCCACCTAGAGCTGAAGGGCTGAATCATCATGGCTGCCCACAACTGTTCCAAGTCCCCGTCAGGTCGTAGGTAAGGCTTGGAGTCCTTCACCCTCACCCGCCTTTTCCTGCAGTCGGTGCGGGTAGGAAGGGCTGGCCTCTAATAAGCTGACGAGGCCATCAGAACAAGTGTGCTCAGGAGGCCCAAGCAGGCAGCTTCCTGGGACCACACCCACGACGGCCCTGCCACTGAGCCCATAACGCAGGCCACGGTGACCCATCCCCTGGCAGGAATCCACACTCCCACCCTAGGAAGCAGCAGAAGAAGCCATCGGTGCAAGAAGGCCATTTGTTCTGAAGACTCTCCCTGACCAATAATATTATCGGGTAGAAGCTGTGGCCTCAAGACTGTCCTCCAGCAAGGTTCTGAGGCCAGAGGAGGGCAGGGAGGGGATGTCCGAATCCCAGTCTCAGAGAAGGGGGGATCTGAGGACCAGTTGATTCAGAAGTCTCATACTCAGATGTCTACCGGAGCCTGGAGGATAGCGGGGCCACACTAGATGCTGCGTGCCTGATAAAACAGGTCCCACTGAGTGCAGTCCTAACTCAACCCAACTCAGCCCTGGAGGCCACAACTGGTGGTGGTGGGTGTGGACGCTGTTGGCTTACAAGGTCGTGAGTCCCCAGCCCAGTTGGTCTGCCTGCTGTCTTGAGCTACAGAGGGTACCACGTGCAGGGAGAGAGCAGTGAACTCTTCCAGGCCTTAAATTCCCACTGTGGAATCGAGTATCACTTCAGAGTCACTGTCACAGCCATGAGCGATGGTGGCAGAGTCCCAGGACTGCGTCCTAACTGCCCCACGCTGATCCCCACTCAGCACGGATCTAGGATCCAAGCAGCATCCCCAAGACCTCTGTCTCAGCACCTCCCCTTCAGCGAATTTCTAAGAGGAGGCTGGTCAAGTTCCCTGTGAAGAAAGGCGGAGACCTGGGTCACACCGGGGCTCCGCCCCTAACTCACTGTGACCTTGATGAGGTCACCCTCATCAGGCCTGTTTCCTATGGTGCCAGAGGCAGGGGCTGTCTTAGGTGGAGAGAGAGAAACTGAACATCCTGTGGCTTGTAGAGCAGAAAACCCGGGCCTGTTGCTCATGCCTCTCACCTGTGGGTGGTAGCACGCCCCTTGTTTGAACTCTAAAGTGAGGATGACTTTGCTTGTCCATCCCAGCTTTTCCTGGCAATAATGTCACCCGCCCAGGGTGTGGGTGGGTCCGGAGGCTGTGCGAGGCCTGGCACTAATAAAACGGGCCTTTCCCTACAGCCCAGACTGTTTCTCAAGAACGTGGTGGCAAAGCTGGCGGAAGGGAGCAGCATTAGAAGCTCCCACCCTAGGAAGCAGCATCGTTAAGGCCTGCCCGCAGACCGTATTTTGTATGTCAAAGGCAGCAACACCTGGGAGGATGCAACCATGTGCAAATGCACACACGTCAAGCATACTTGTCAAAGCCTCCATCCAACTCAAAAGCCCAGTCTCTTATTCGTGCTCCCTGGACTGGCTGGAGATTACAGCTTTAAGAGAGCAGTCACGTAGAGGAATAAAAAAATTCCATTCAGACATGCCAATCCAGTCCTGAGGCCTATGAGCAAAGTTTCCGGTGGCTTCCTCCGCGTTCCGGGAAGCCAGGCCGGGTCACTCGGTCCTCAGATTAAGAAGCGGCGGCAACAGCGGGGAGAGCCGGGGTGACAGCTTCTAGGAGCACCCGATGCCCTCCGCCCCCTCCGCCGGGAACCCGAAATATGGGGTGTCTGGCCTCCAGTCAGCACCCGGCCTGCTGTGCGCTCACTGTCCCAGCATCTCTGTGATCACTCCTCCGCCCACGGCGCTCAGTCCCTTGCAAAACAGGCCACCTCCCCGCACAGCCCGTGGCCCCATCTGACATCCACAATCCGTTTCAAGGACACTGCAGCAAGCTGCCCAGTCACAGGGTCTTCCCCTCCAAACCCCACCACCACCGAACACACACACACACACACACACACACACACACACACAATCCCTGCGAGAATCAAAGGGCGAAGCATTTCCCCACCGCCTACAGCCCCGCCAACGCCGGCCTGGGGGAGGCCGGGCGCGGGAGGATGGAGGCTGCGGCGGAAAGCGGATGCCGGTACGCACGGCCGCGGCCAGGGCGCGGGGCGGCGGCGCGGGCGGGGCTCACCTTTTTGACTTGGTCATCCTTCAGCTCGGTGAAGTAATAGGCCAGGAGCTGCGCGGCGATCATGCTGGCGGTCGGGGGCGCGGGGAGTACGGCGTGCGGCCAGGTCGGTCCTCCGCAGCCTGGGGAGCAGTGGTCCTCGGGCTGCTGCTCGGCGGCTCCTCCTCCCACCCCCCGGCTCCTCCCCCTCGGCCCGGGCGCGGCCGCGGCTCGCGCGCTCCCAGTCTCCGCGCTCCCGTGCCCGGGAGGGTGACCGCCGCCCGCCGTCCCACCTCCTCGGAGCCCATTGGCTGCCGGGCGCCTCTGCAGCGCCGCGCGGCGGCGTCCGGACCCGGGCGGGGGCGCGGGGGAGGGCACGGCGGCCACTCCCTCCTGCGCCGGAAAGGAGGCGGCGACGCCGCGAAATCCCCCCTCGGGCGGGCATCTCTCTGCACGTCCTCCACGTCGGGAGCGGAAGGCCCTTCCCGGCGCTCCCCGCCACGCGTGGCGGCACCGTGGCCGTGCGGGGCGGGGCGTGGGGGAGGCATCACCCGGCTCTGCCGGACGAGTGGCGGGAGAGGGCTTGCGGCGAGACGGGGCGGTCCCCTTCCTCGAAATGAGGGCTCGCCCCGGGAGTTCCGCGTCTGGGGAGACGCCGGGAGGGGCTGGCAGAAGTAGGCGCAGAAAGCGCGCAGGGCCTTTGCCGGCGGAAGCTGGAGCCCCCGGCCTCGCCATCCTCGCACGCGGCCCCAGGGCCCCAGCGCGGAGCTCCCCCCAACTCCCACCCCCGTCCCCACGCCCAGTGCATCACGCGGTACCACCCCGCCCGCCCGTGCCTCGGCGCCTCCGGCCAGCCCGGCCTAATCTCCGCTGCTGGGTTTGTGTTGCTAACTTTAGGACGGCAGCCGTACGCGCTTCCTAATCACCGGTTCTGTGCCCGGGGGTACACGCCTGCTGGGCGGGACCTGGGCCGCAGGTCCCAGCCGGACCCCATCCTCCAGGCCTCCACTTCCTCTTAGCCTCCCAGGCTCGTTCGGGTGGAGGGAGGGGCGGGGAGGGTTTAGGCTCCCCTCCTAGCTGCCACCGTTTTTACTTCCCCAGAGGAAGTTAGCCAGCTTCAGATGGGGGAGGGGAGATGCGGAATCCGGCGTTTGTGCCGCTGCTAGGACTGATCGCCATCTTCCGATGCTTAGATTAATTCTTTCCGTGTGCCCGACACCATCAGGATCTCTGCTGCGCTAGGAGATGACGTGTAATGAGCTCAAATATGACCCTGATTCAACAGATTAGAAATGTGAGGCTCAGGGAGGCCATGTATCTTGTGGGACTTGATGCAAGCGGGAAGTTGCAGATCCAGGATTAGACCTCGGGTCTGTTTTCAGACCGGCGCTCACCCTTGGGATTTGCAGCCCTCCGGGTTGTCCGTAGCTCTCCGCCTGAATAGGCCACAACCCTGGGACCAAGGCTGCACCATCTGGTGCCCCAAGATGGCTAGAGGTGGCTAGACGGCATCCCCTACCTCTACCCGAGCCTTGGATCCTGAGGGCCCCTGGCCAAGCCTAGGAAAGGTGAAGTGGAAGTCGGGAGATGGCTTAGATCCAGGACAGCCCTCCTCAGGAACCTGAGGGGCCTGACCCCTGCCATCACCGGCTGAAGAGGGCCTCCGATGAGGCCCTTGAGGCCAGATCCCTCAGTCCAGAGCACTGCCCCCACGCCCTGGCCTTATGACAGACATCCTGAGTCACCTCTCTGAGCCTGCATCCTCATCCGTGAACTGGAGATACTAATGCCCACCCTCCCCTTGGTCGTCGTGGAATACCACAAAGTAAACACCCACTTATAGGTGCTTAATAAATAGTAGGTATTATCATAAGATTGACTGGGGAGCTGCTGAGGTTTAAACCTCAGGCTTCTCACTTGAATTCCCCCAGTCTAGTCCCTGAGAGCACCTGGCAATTTTATATTTGTAATTTTGAATTATTTTCCAAAGAGGCTCCCTGAAATTATTTAAGCTTAAGTTCCATGAAACCTGGACTTACCCCCTTGATAGTATCATTATAAACCAGGAAACAGGTTTTCTGGCATCCAACAAACACACTACCACCCTGGCCACTGTGTCTCAGTGGTTAGAGCATCAGCCTGCGCATTGAAGGGTCTTGGGTTCAATGCTGATCTAGGGCATGTACCTGGATTGCAGGTTCGATCCCCGGGTGGAGGTAACTAATTCATATGTCTCTTTCACATCCATATCTCTCTCTCTCTCTCTCTCTCTCCCTCCATCCTTCCCTCCCTTCCTTCCGCTCTCTCTATATAAAAATATATTTTCAAATCTTTATAGAATGAAAGGAAAACCACACTCATCATTAAATACTCTTGGATTTTCTTTACTCCTCCCACAGATGAATTCACAAATATAAAAAGTGATGTACATTTATATTCTGAAGTAAAAATCTCCAATAGCCAAGTAGTTAGACATTTTATGTGCAAAGTAGACATTGCATATTTACTTGCTATGGCAAGCACAGTACAGGCTCAATGGAGAATCTTTCGCTCTCTAAAAATCAATGGAAAAAATAGCCTCCCATGAGGATTAACAAAATAAAAGACCATCTTAAAAAAAAAAAAAAAAAACACTACCTACATGGCCAGAGAGCAAAATTGGTGACTGAGAACACTGAGTCCAGCAAATATGATTCTGCCAGACTCACAGGCTGGCTGCTCCTTAAGGACTGAGAACTGTACTTTGTTAATTGCTCTTGTGGACAAAAAGGGGTTCTATGGGAAGTAATCTCACAGGGTGGTCGGATCATAAATTTCTAATAGGGCTGTTCATGGTGTGTAGTCACCCCAGGCCTATAACTTCTTTAGTAAAATGTTTTAAGCCAGCCCTATCCATTCTTGTGTATCTAGGTTAACACACCTTTAAAATACCAGAAGTAATATCCCTCCAAAGAAGTATTAACCCTCAAGAGAGCACATAATCTTTTTTTAACATTTTTTTAAAATATATTTTTATTGATATCAGAGAGGAATGGAGAGGGAGAGATAGAAACATCAATGATGAGAGAGAATTATTGATTGGCTGCCTCCTGCACACCCCCTACTGGGGATTGAGCCCGCAACCCGGGCATGTGCCCTTGACTGGAATCAAACCCAGGACCTTTGAGTCCACAGGCCAATGCTCTACACTGAGCCAAACCGGCTAGGGCGAGAGTACATAATCTTAACGATCCTTCAATCCAACCCCTTCCTTGCTTTTTCCAACCCCCTCCTTAATTTTAAATGCATAAAGGAAGCTCAAAACCGCTTTCTCCAGGGGCATTTTAGACCTTGCTCCTGGCATATGTCATCAGTTTGGCTCAAATAAACTCTTATGAAAATTTTCTACGGGTTTCGACGTTCTTATGTAAACACACTGCTCCCAAACCTAGCAAAGAGCCTGGCGCTCAAAATGGAATGAGCCCAGTGATCCAGAGCATGCATACCCTTTAACCCAGCCCCCTGCTCGCACCCCCACGGCGCCCCCATTACAACTGGGATCTCTGAGCGGAGCCACGCTGAAGCTGACCCTCCTAGTGGCCAAGCTACGCTGACACGAAATGTTTGCAGACAGGGAGGTTGCCAGTGCTTTCTCTTCCCTGGTATTATTATTATTATTATTATTATTATTATTATTTATTGATTTCAGAGAGGAAGGGAGAGGGAGAGAGAGAGAGAGAAACATCAATGATGAGAGAGAATCGTTGATTGGCTGTCTCTTGCATACCCCCACAGGGGATCGAGCCCGCAACCTGGGCATGTGCCCTGACCGGGAATCGAACTATAACCTCCTGGTTCACAGGTCGATGCTCAACCACTGAGCCACACCAGTCAGGCTCTTCCCTGGTCTTTGAGTGAGAAACTACTCAAGGTGACTCACTCCTCCCCACCACGCGAATGCAGCCAGGCCTCAAGGCCTATCAGTATTTCCCAATATTTCTAGGCCTGACCCACTGCCTCCTTCCAACCCCCTCTCCCCCCACCTCACCATCCTATGCCAGAAATATTACAGGAGTCTTCTGGCTGCCTCCCTGATTCCTGGCTTCCCGCCATCCAAGTCATTCTGAGGTCCAGGCCCCATTTTTCCGGCTAAAAACCAGCCTAATCACATGGTAATCCTGCCCCAGGATGGCACCTCCTTCCAGATGGAGCCACTGTAAACATCTCTGCCTGTGTCTGAGGCCTTCTGTAACCTGACTCCACTCTCCCCCACTTATCTCTTCCTTCACCCTCGGTCATAGCAAAGCCACTTCCCGCTGTCCTCAGCCTCCAGTATGTCCATTCGTTTGAGCCCCTGCTCACATTTCCTTGCTTGCCCTGCCTTCTCCACTTACCTCCATCTGATCAAATGCCTGCCCACCCACCCTCCCCATAAAGCCTTCCCGGACCGGGACTACTCACCCCAGACTTAGCAACTCCACCGGGCACACTCGGAGTCCATTCAGATCCAGACCAAGACTCTTCTCTACAGAAGCACAGCCTGAGACACAGCCGGTGGGCCATCTTGCCCAGGGTCAGGTTGTGGTAGAATTTGGAGCTGGGACTCAAACCCAGTTCTGATGCCCAGCCGGTGCTCTGTCCATCCTTCCCACCACCTCACTGCAGCCTGGGCCTCAGATAAGTGACACTGAGTCATGACAAACTGCCTGAAGTCGTTGACTGTCTTCTTGGGGGCCAGGCTTATCTGCCCCAATCAGACATCTTCCTGAGGCAGAGCCCATGCCGCACTGTGTCCCCTCTGTCACGCCAGTTATCACCTCATGCATTTCTTTATTATTCTGTCTCTTCTTGCTGTCACCTAGCTCTTAGACCCCCACTAAGCCCTCTTGCTGATGACTCTCTGGGCCAGTGGTTGGCAAACTCATTAGTCAGCAGAGCCAAACATCCACAGTACAACGATTGAAATTTCTTTTGAGAGCCACATTTTTTAAACTTAAACTTCTTCTAATGCCACTTCTTCAAAATAGACTCGCCCAGGCCATGGTGTTTTGTGGAAGAGCCACACTCAAGGGGCCAAAGAGCCGCATGTGGCTCGCGAGCCGCAGTTCGCCGACCACGGCTCTGGGCCCTTAGGAAGAGCAGCAAAGACCTCAACCACAGGAAGTCTCCTTCCAGAACTGTCTCCTTCCCTCGCCCTCCAGGTGGCCTTCCCCTCTCCCTGGAGTCCCCTGGGTTCCTTTGTTCATTTACTGTGCTTCCTCTTGTACACGTTAGAGGAGGGGGGAGGGGCCAGACCATGCCAGCCAGGCTGCCACCCCGCAAAACCCACCTGCTGGTAAGAGACTACGAGCTGCAGCTAGGTCAGTGCAACCACTCACATCTGAGCCAGACACTCCCTCCAGTGGATCAGGGCTGCCCCCAGCACCTGGGAGCACATCGTACTATCAACGTTTGCATGACGTTGGCATTAACAGACCAGTTTCTCACTTATTCCCTCATTTCTCCTGATAACAGGCTGCTGAGGTTACAAGAGCAAATACCATTATCTCCACTTAATCAGTCATTAGGATATGGGGGTGTTTATAGAGAAAGTGAAAGTGAAAAAAATTAAGGCCAGTGTCCAACCACGGCAGCACCTTGGAATCCTGACGCATTTGTTGGGGGAAGGGGGGCCGCAGGTGCCCAGCCCCTGGAGTTGCTGGGTTCGTACGATGGCATTCTCAGCCTGTCTCCTTTCTCTTTCATTTGCACAAGGTTCTGCCCTCTGACAACATCATCACAGAGGTTGTAAACAGGCACCACCAGGTTAAAACATGGTCTGTAACGTAGTTTATTTGGCCCATCAATGTTTTATAAATATGAGCCAACACTTGGAAATGAGAAATTGTCACTTTAAAATACAGGTTTCTGGCATTTGAGGTCTAGCCACACAGGGCCTAGGTCAGTGGTTCTCAACCTTTCTAATGCCGTGACCCTTTAATACAGTTCCCCCAACCATAAC